>NW_028182173.1:282500-1482500 GCF_964271855.1 Acomys minous | reverse complement strand
CTAAGGAAATGGGAATACACTGAGGAGACACTTGTGGGAGCTACTGTGACTAAAAGTGAGCTTCCCTGCGCACAGGGAAGCAAGAGAAATGCTGATTTCATCAAGCCCAGTTACATACTCAGAATCTGTACTACTGCGCAAATAGTCATGTCTCTGTAGGCAAAAAACTCCTTTCTGACAAAGTTGCCCAAATGCATCTCAGAAGTGTGCAACTTATTCCCTGAGTTAGAAAACGTCGAGAAACGGTCGTTTCTGCTAGCGCTGTGCTTCTACACATGTATTTGCTGAACGGTGAAAGCGCACAGTAATGCACTTTTCTCCCAGCAAATACACTGTTTCTAAGGAAATGGGAACACACTGAGGAGACACTTGTGGGAGCTACTGTGACTAAAACTGAGCTTCCTTACGCACAGGGAAGCAAGAGAAATGATGATTTCATCAAGCCCAGTTACATACTCAGAATCTGTACTACTGCGCAAATAGGCATGTCTCTGTAGGCAAAAAACTCATTTCTGACAAAGTTGCCCAAATGCATCTCAGAAGTGTGCAACTTGTTCCCTGAGTTAGAAAACGTCGAGAAACGGTCGTTTCAGCTAGCGCTGTGCTTCTACACATGTATTTGCTGAACGGTGAAAGCACACAGTAGTGCACTTTTCTCCCAGCAAATACACTGTTTCCAAGGAAATGGGAACACACTGAGGAGACACTTGTGGGAGCTACTGTGACTAAAACTGAGCTTCCCTACAAACAGGGAAGCAAGAGAAATGCTGATTTCATCAAGCCCAGTTACATAGTCAGAATCTCTACTACTGCGCAAATAGGCATGTCTCTGTAGGCAAAAAACTCATTTTTGAGAAAGTTACCCAAATGCATCTCAGAAGTGTGCAACTTGTTCCCTGAGTTAGAAAACGTCGAGAAACGTTCGTTTCTGCTAGCGCTGTGCTTCTACACATGTATTTGCTGAACGGTGAAAGCGCACAGTAATGCACTTTTCTCCCTGCAAATACACTGTTTCTAGGGAAATGGGAACACACTGAGGAGACACTTGTGGGAGCTATTGTGACCAAAACTGAGCTTCCTTACGCACAGGGAAGCAAGAGAAATGCTGATTTCATCAAGCCCAGTTACATACTCAGAATCTGTACTACTGCGCAAATAGGCATGTCTCTGTAGGCAAAAAACTCATTTCTGACAAAGTTGCCCAAATGCATCTCAGAAGTGTGCAACTTGTTCCCTGCGTTAGAAAACGTCGAGAAACAGTCTTTTCTGCTAGCGCTGTGCTTCTACACATGTATTTGCTGAATGGTGAAAGCACACAGTAATGCACTTTTCTCCCAGCAAATACACTGTTTCTAAGGAAGTGGGGACACACTGAGGAGACACTTGTGGGAGCTACTGTGACTAAAACTGAGCTTCTTTACACACAGGGAAGCAAGAGAAATGCTGATTTCATCAAGCCCAGTTACATACTCAGAATCTGTACTACTGCGCAAATAGGCATGAATCTGTAGGCAAAAAACTCATTTCTGACAATGTTGCCCAAATGCATTCAAAAGTGTGCAACTTGTTCCCTGAGTTAGAAAACGTCGAGAAAATTTTGTTTCTGCTAGCGCCGTGCTTCTACACATGTATTTGCTGAACGGTGAAAGCGCACAGTAATGCACTTTTCTCCCAGCAAATACACTGTTTCTAAGGAAATGGGAACACACTGAGGAGACACTTGTGGGAGCTACTGTGACTAAAACTGAGCTTCCTTACGCACAGGGAAGCAAGAGAAATGCTGATTTCATCAAGCCCAGTTACATACTCAGAATCTGTACTACTGCGCAAATAGGCATGTCTCTGTAGGCAAAAAACTCATTTCTGACAAAGTTGCCCAAATGCATCTCAGAAGTGTGCAACTTGTTCCCTGAGTTAGAAAACGTGGAGAAACAGTCTTTTCTGCTAGCGCTGTGCTTCTACACATGTATTTGCTGAATGGTGAAAGCACACAGTAATGCACTTTTCTCCCAGCAAATACACTGTTTCTAAGGAAGTGGGGACACACTGAGGAGACACTTGTGGGAGCTACTGTGACTAAAACTGAGCTTCTTTACACACAGGGAAGCAAGAGAAATGCTGATTTCATCAAGCCCAGTTACATATTCAGAATCTGTACTACTGTGCAAATAGGCATGAATCTGTAGGCAAAAAACTCATTTCTGACAAAGTTGCCCAAATGCATCTCAAAAGTGTGCAACTTGTTCCCTGAGTTAGAAAACGTCGAGAAACTTTCGTTTCTGCTAGCGCTGTGCTTCTACACATGTATTTGCTGAACGGTGAAAGCGCACAGTAATGCACTTTTCTCCCAGCAAGTACACTGTTTCTAAGGAAATGGGAATACACTGAGGAGACACTTGTGGGAGCTACTGTGACTAAAAGTGAGCTTCCCTGCGCACAGGGAAGCAAGAGAAATGCTGATTTCATCAAGCCCAGTTACATACTCAGAATCTGTACTACTGCGCAAATAGTCATGTCTCTGTAGGCAAAAAACTCCTTTCTGACAAAGTTGCCCAAATGCATCTCAGAAGTGTGCAACTTATTCCCTGAGTTAGAAAACGTCGAGAAACGGTTGTTTCTGCTAGCGCTGTGCTTCTACACATGTATTTGCTGAACGGTGAAAGCGCACAGTAATGCACTTTTCTCCCAGCAAATACACTGTTTCTAAGGAAATGGGAACACACTGAGGAGACACTTGTGGGAGCTACTGTGACTAAAACTGAGCTTCCTTACGCACAGCGAAGCAAGAGAAATGCTGATTTCATCAAGCCCAGTTACATACTCAGAATCTGTACTACTGCGCAAATAGGCATATCTCTGTAGGCAAAAAACTCATTTCTGACAAAGTTGCCCAAATGCATCTCAGAAGTGTGCAACTTGTTCCCTGAGTTAGAAAACGTCGAGAAACGTTCGTTTCTGCTAGCGATGTGCTTCTACACATGTATTTGCTGAACGGTGAAAGCACACAGTAATGCACTTTTCTCCCAGCAAATACACTGTTTCTAAGGAAATGGGAACACACTGAGGAGACACTTGTGGGAGCTACTGTGACTAAAACTGAGCTTCCCTACGCACAGGGTAGCAAGAGAAATGCTGATTTCATCCAGCACAGTTACATAATCAGAATCTGTACTACTGCGCAAATAGGCATGTCTCTGTAGGCAAAAAACTCATTTCTGACAAAGTTGCCCAAATGCATCTCAGAAGTGTGCAACTTGTTCCCTGAGTTAGAAAACGTCGAGAAACGGTCGTTTCTGCTAGCGCTGTGCTTCTACACATGTATTTGCTGAACGGTGAAAGCGCACAGTAATGCACTTTTCTCCCAGCAAATACACTGTTTCTAAGGAAATGGGAACACACTGAGGAGACACTTGTGGGAGCTACTGTGACTAAAACTGAGCTTCCCTACGCACAGGGAAGCAAGAGAAATGCTGATTTCATCAAGCCCAGTTACATACTCAGAATCTGTACTACTGCGCAAATAGGCATGTCTCTGTAGGCAACCAACTCATTTCTGACAAAGTTGCCCAAATGCATCTCAGAAGTGTGCAACTTGTTCCCTGAGTTAGAAAAGGTCGAGAAACGGTCGTTTCTGCTAGCGCTGTGCTTCTACACATGTATTTGCTGAACGGTGAAAGCACACAGTGATGCACTTTTCTCCTAGCAAATACACTGTTTCTAAGGAACTGGGAACACACTGAGGAGACACTTGTGGGAGCTACTGTGACTAAAACTGAGCTTCCCTACGCACAGGGAAGCAAGAGAAATGCTGATTTCATCAAGCCCAGTTACATACTCAGAATCTGTACTACTGCGCAAATAGGCATGTCTCTGTAGGCAAAAAACTCATTTCTGACAACGTTGCCCAAATGCATCTCAGAAGTGTGCAACTTGTTCCCTGAGTTAGAAAACGTCGAGAAACGTTCGTTTCTGCTAGCGCTGTGCTTCTACACATGTATTTGCTGAACGGTGAAAGCGCACAGTAATGCACTTTTCTCCCAGCAAATACACTGTTTCTAAGGAAATGGGAACACACTGAGGAGACACTTGTGGGAGCTACTGTGACTAAAACTGAGCTTCCTTACGCACAGGGAAGCAAGAGAAATGCTGATTTCATCAAGCCCAGTTACATACTCAGAATCTGTACTACTGCGCAAATAGGCATGTCTCTGTAGGCAAAAAACTCCTTTCTTACAAAGTTGCCCAAATGCATCTCAGAAGTGTGCAACTTGTTCCCTGAGTTAGAAAACGTCGAGAAACGGTCGTTTCAGCTACCGCTGTGCTTCTACACATGTATTTGCTGAACGATGAAAGCGCACAGTAATGCACTTTTCTCCCAGCAAATACACTGTTTCTAAGGAAATGGGAACACACTGAGGAGACACTTGTGGGAGCTACTGTGACTAAAACTGAGCTTCCCTACGCACAGGGAAGCAAGAGAAATGCTGATTTCATCAAGCCCAGTTACATACTCAGAATCTGTACTACTGCGCAAATAGGCATGTCTCTGTAGGCAAAAAACTCATTTCTGACAAAGTTGCCCAAATGCATCTAGGAAGTGTGCAACTTGTTCCCTGAGTTAGAAAACGTCGAGAAACGTTCGTTTCTGCTAGCGCTGTGCTTCTACACATGTATTTGCTGAACGGTGAAAGCGCGCAGTAATGCACTTTTCTCCCAGCAAATACACTGTTTCTAAGGAAATGGGAACACACTGAGAAGACACCTGTGGGAGCTACTGTGACTAAAACTGAGCTTCCCTACGCACAGGAAAGCAAGAGAAATGCTGATTTCATCAAGCCCAGTTACATACTCAGAATCTGTACTACTGCGCAAATAGGCATGAATCTGTAGGCAAAAAACTCATTTCTGACAAAGTTGCCCAAATGCATCTCAGAAGTGTGCAACTTGTTCCCTGAGTTAGAAAACGTCGAGAAACAGTCTTTTCTGCTAGCGCTGTGCTTCTACACATGTATTTGCTGAACGGTGAAAGCGCACAGTAATGCACTTTTCTCCCAGCAAATACACTGTTTCTAAGGAAATGGGAACACACTGAGGAGACACTTGTGGGAGCTACTGTGACTAAAACTGAGCTTCTTTACACACAGGGAAGCAAGAGAAATGCTGATTTCATCAAGCCCAGTTACATACTCAGAATCTGTACTACTGCGCAAATAGGCATGAATCTGTAGGCAAAAAACTCATTTCTGACAAAGTTGCCCAAATGCATCTCAGAAGTGTGCAACTTGTTCCCTGAGTTAGAAAACGTCGAGAAACTTTCGTTTCTGCTAGCGCTGTGCTTCTACACATGTATTTGCTGAACGGTGAAAGCGCACAGTAATGCACTTTTCTCCCAGCAATTACACTGTTTCTAAGGAAATGGGAATACACTGAGGAGACACTTGTGGGAGCTACTGTGACTAAAAGTGAGCTTCCCTGCGCACAGGGAAGCAAGAGAAATGCTGATTTCATCAAGCCCAGTTACATACTCAGAATCTGTACTACTGCGCAAATAGTCATGTCTCTGTAGGCAAAAAACTCCTTTCTGACAAAGTTGCCCAAATGCATCTCAGAAGTGTGGAACTTGTTCCCTGAGTTAGAAAACGTCGAGAAACGGTCTTTTCAGCTAGCGCTGTGCTTCTACACATGTATTTGCTGAACGGTGAAAGCGCACAGTAATGCACTTTTCTCCCAGCAAATACACTGTTTCTAAGGAAATGGGAACACACTGAGGAGACACTTGTGGGAGCTACTGTGACTAAAACTGAGCTTCCCTACGCACAGGGAAGCAAGAGAAATGCTGATTTCATCAAGCCCAGTTACATACTCAGAATCTGTACTACTGCGCAAATAGGCATGTCTCTGTAGGCAAAAAACTCATTTCTGACAAAGTTGCCCAAATGCATCTAGGAAGTGTGCAACTTGTTCCCTGAGTTAGAAAACGTCGAGAAACGTTCGTTTCTGCTAGCGCTGTGCTTCTACACATGTATTTGCTGAACGGTGAAAGCGCGCAGTAATGCACTTTTCTCCCAGCAAATACACTGTTTCTAAGGAAATGGGAACACACTGAGAAGACACCTGTGGGAGCTACTGTGACTAAAACTGAGCTTCCCTACGCACAGGAAAGCAAGAGAAATGCTGATTTCATCAAGCCCAGTTACATACTCAGAATCTGTACTACTGCGCAAATAGGCATGAATCTGTAGGCAAAAAACTCATTTCTGACAAAGTTGCCCAAATGCATCTCAGAAGTGTGCAACTTGTTCCCTGAGTTAGAAAACGTCGAGAAACAGTCTTTTCTGCTAGCGCTGTGCTTCTACACATGTATTTGCTGAACGGTGAAAGCGCACAGTAATGCACTTTTCTCCCAGCAAATACACTGTTTCTAAGGAAATGGGAACACACTGAGGAGACACTTGTGGGAGCTACTGTGACTAAAACTGAGCTTCTTTACACACAGGGAAGCAAGAGAAATGCTGATTTCATCAAGCCCAGTTACATACTCAGAATCTGTACTACTGCGCAAATAGGCATGAATCTGTAGGCAAAAAACTCATTTCTGACAAAGTTGCCCAAATGCATCTCAGAAGTGTGCAACTCGTTCCCTGAGTTAGAAAACGTCGAGAAACTTTCGTTTCTGCTAGCGCTTTGCTCCTACACATGTATTTGCTGAACGGTGAAAGCGCACAGTAATGCACTTTTCTCCCAGCAATTACACTGTTTCTAAGGAAATGGGAATATACTGAGGAGACACTTGTGGGAGCTACTGTAACTAAAAGTGAGCTTCCCTGCGCACAGGGAAGCAAGAGAAATGCTGATTTCATCAAGCCCAGTTACATACTCAGAATCTGTACTACTGCGCAAATAGTCATGTCTCTGTAGGCAAAAAACTCCTTTCTGACAAAGTTGCCCAAATGCATCTCAGAAGTGTGGAACTTGTTCCCTGAGTTAGAAAACGTCGAGAAACGGTCGTTTCAGCTAGCGCTGTGCTTCTACACATGTATTTGCTGAACGGTGAAAGCGCACAGTAATGCACTTTTCTCCCAGCAAATACACTGTTTCTAAGGAAATGGGAACACACTGAGGAGACACTTGTGGGAGCTACTTTGACTAAAACTGAGCTTCCCTACGAACAGGGAAGCAAGAGAAATGCTGATTTCATCAAGCCCAGTTACATACTCAGAATCTGTACTACTGCGCAAATAGGCATGTCTCTGTAGGCAAAAAACTCATTTCTGACAAAGTTGCCCAAATGCATCTAGGAAGTGTGCAACTTGTTCCCTGAGTTAGAAAACGTCGAGAAACGTTCGTTTCTGCTAGCGCTGTGCTTCTACACATGTATTTGCTGAACGGTGAAAGCGCGCAGTAATGCACTTTTCTCCCAGCAAATACACTGTTTCTAAGGAAATGGGAACACACTGAGGAGACACTTGTGGGAGCTACTGTGACTAAAACTGAGCTTCTTTACACACAGGGAAGCAAGAGAAATGCTGATTTCATCAAGCACAGTTACATACTCAGAATCTGTACTACTGCGCAAATAGGCATGAATCTGTAGGCAAAAAACTCATTTCTGACAAAGTTGCCCAAATGCATCTCAGAAGTGTGCAACTTGTTCCCTGAGTTAGAAAACGTCGAGAAACTTTCGTTTCTGCTAGCGCTGTGCTTCTACACATGTATTTGCTGAACGGTGAAAGCGCACAGTAATGCACTTTTCTCCCAGCAATTACACTGTTTCTAAGGAAATGGGAATACACTGAGGAGACACATGTGGGAGCTACTGTGACTAAAAGTGAGCTTCCCTGCGCACAGGGAAGCAAGAGAAATGCTGATTTCATCAAGCCCAGTTACATACTCAGAATCTGTACTACTGCGCAAATAGTCATGTCTCTGTAGGCAAAAAACTCCTTTCTGACAAAGTTGCCCAAATGCATCTCAGAAGTGTGGAACTTGTTCCCTGAGTTAGAAAACGTCGAGAAACGGTCGTTTCAGCTAGCGCTGTGCTTCTACACATGTATTTGCTGAACGGTGAAAGCGCACAGTAATGCACTTTTCTCCCAGCAAATACACTGTTTCTAAGGAAATGGGAACACACTGAGGAGACACTTGTGGGAGCTACTTTGACTAAAACTGAGCTTCCCTACGAACAGGGAAGCAAGAGAAATGCTGATTTCATCAAGCCCAGTTACATACTCAGAATCTGTACTACTGCGCAAATAGGCATGTCTCTGTAGGCAAAAAACTCATTTCTGACAAAGTTGCCCAAATGCATCTAGGAAGTGTGCAACTTGTTCCCTGAGTTAGAAAACGTCGAGAAACGTTCGTTTCTGCTAGCGCTGTGCTTCTACACATGTATTTGCTGAACGGTGAAAGCGCGCAGTAATGCACTTTTCTCCCAGCAAATACACTGTTTCTAAGGAAATGGGAACACACTGAGGAGACACTTGTGGGAGCTACTGTGACTAAAACTGAGCTTCTTTACACACAGGGAAGCAAGAGAAATGCTGATTTCATCAAGCACAGTTACATACTCAGAATCTGTACTACTGCGCAAATAGGCATGAATCTGTAGGCAAAAAACTCATTTCTGACAAAGTTGCCCAAATGCATCTCAGAAGTGTGCAACTTGTTCCCTGAGTTAGAAAACGTCGAGAAACTTTCGTTTCTGCTAGCGCTGTGCTTCTACACATGTATTTGCTGAACGGTGAAAGCGCACAGTAATGCACTTTTCTCCCAGCAATTACACTGTTTCTAAGGAAATGGGAATACACTGAGGAGACACTTGTGGGAGCTACTGTGACTAAAAGTGAGCTTCCCTGCGCACAGGGAAGCAAGAGAAATGCTGATTTCATCAAGCCCAGTTACATACTCAGAATCTGTACTACTGCGCAAATAGTCATGTCTCTGTAGGCAAAAAACTCCTTTCTGACAAAGTTGCCCAAATGCATCTCAGAAGTGTGCAACTTGTTCCCTGAGTTAGAAAACGTCGTGAAACGTTCGTTTCTGCTAGCGCTGTGCTTCTACACATGTATTTGCTGAACGGTGAAAGCGCACAGTAATGCACTTTTCTCCCAGCAAATACACTGTTTCTAAGGAAATGGGAACACACTGAGGAGACACTTGTGGGAGCTACTGTGACTAAAACTGAGCTTCCCTACGCACAGGGAAGCAAGAGAAATGCTGATTTCATCAAGCCCAGTTACATACTCAGAATCTGTACTACTGCGCAAATAGGCATGTCTCTGTAGGCAAACAACTCATTTCTGACAAAGTTGCCCAAATGCATCTCAGAAGTGTGCAACTTGTTCCCTGAGTTAGAAAAGGTCGAGAAACGGTCGTTTCTGCTAGCGCTGTGCTTCTACACATGTATTTGCTGAACGGTGAAAGCACACAGTGATGCACTTTTCTCCTAGCAAATACACTGTTTCTAAGGAACTGGGAACACACTGAGGAGACACTTGTGGGAGCTACTGTGACTAAAACTGAGCTTCCCTACGCACAGGGAAGCAAGAGAAATGCTGATTTCATCAAGCCCAGTTACATACTCAGAATCTGTACTACTGCGCAAATAGGCATGTCTCTGTAGGCAAAAAACTCATTTCTGACAACGTTGCCCAAATGCATCTCAGAAGTGTGCAACTTGTTTCCTGAGTTAGAAAACGTCGAGAAACGTTCGTTTCTGCTAGCGCTGTGCTTCTACACATGTATTTGCTGAACGGTGAAAGCGCACAGTAATGCACTTTTCTCCCAGCAAATACACTGTTTCTAAGGAAATGGGAACACACTGAGGAGACACTTGTGGGAGCTACTGTGACTAAAACTGAGCTTCCTTACGCACAGGGAAGCAAGAGAAATGCTGATTTCATCAAGCCCAGTTACATACTCAGAATCTGTACTACTGCGCAAATAGGCATGTCTCTGTAGGCAAAAAACTCCTTTCTGACAAAGTTGCCCAAATGCATCTCAGAAGTGTGCAACTTGTTCCCTGAGTTAGAAAACGTCGAGAAACGGTCGTTTCAGCTAGCGCTGTGCTTCTACACATGTATTTGCTGAACGATGAAAGCGCACAGTAATGCACTTTTCTCCCAGCAAATACACTGTTTCTAAGGAAATGGGAACACACTGAGGAGACACTTGTGGGAGCTACTGTGACTAAAACTGAGCTTCCCTACGAACAGGGAAGCAAGAGAAATGCTGATTTCATCAAGCCCAGTTACATACTCAGAATCTGTACTACTGCGCAAATAGGCATGTCTCTGTAGGCAAAAAACTCATTTCTGACAAAGTTGCCCAAATGCATCTAGGAAGTGTGCAACTTGTTCCCTGAGTTAGAAAACGTCGAGAAACGTTCGTTTCTGCTAGCGCTGTGCTTCTACACATGTATTTGCTGAACGGGGAAAGCGCGCAGTAATGCACTTTTCTCCCAGCAAATACACTGTTTCTAAGGAAATGGGAACACACTGAGAAGACACCTGTGGGAGCTACTGTGACTAAAACTGAGCTTCCCTACGCACAGGAAAGCAAGAGAAATGCTGATTTCATCAAGCCCAGTTACATACTCAGAATCTGTACTACTGCGCAAATAGGCATGAATCTGTAGGCAAAAAACTCATTTCTGACAAAGTTGCCCAAATGCATCTCAGAAGTGTGCAACTTGTTCCCTGAGTTAGAAAACGTCGAGAAACAGTCTTTTCTGCTAGCGCTGTGCTTCTACACATGTATTTGCTGAACGGTGAAAGCGCACAGTAATGCACTTTTCTCCCAGCAAATACACTGTTTCTAAGGAAATGGGAACACACTGAGGAGACACTTGTGGGAGCTACAGTGACTAAAACTGAGCTTCTTTACACACAGGGAAGCAAGAGAAATGCTGATTTCATCAAGCCCAGTTACATACTCAGAATCTGTACTACTGCGCAAATAGGCATGAATCTGTAGGCAAAAAACTCATTTCTGACAAAGTTGCCCAAATGCATCTCAGAAGTGTGCAACTTGTTCCCTGAGTTAGAAAACGTCGAGAAACTTTCGTTTCTGCTAGCACTGTGCTTCTACACATGTATTTGCTGAACGGTGAAAGCGCAAAGTAATGCACTTTTCTCCCAGCAATTACACTGTTTCTAAGGAAATGGGAACACACTGAGGAGACACTTGTGGGAGCTACTGTGACTAAAAGTGAGCTTCCCTACGCACAGGGAAGCAAGAGAAATGCTGATTTCATCAAGCCCAGTTACATACTCAGAATCTGTACTACTGCGCAAATAGTCATGTCTCTGTAGGCAAAAAACTCCTTTCTGACAAAGTTGCCCAAATGCATCTCAGAAGTGTGCAACTTGTTCCCTGAGTTAGAAAACGTCGAGAAACGGTCGTTTCTGCTAGCGCTGTGCTTCTACACATGTATTTGCTGAACGGTGAAAGCGCACAGTAATGCACTTTTCTCCCAGCAAATACACTGTTTCTAAGGAAATGGGAACACACTGAGGAGACACTTGTGGGAGCTACTGTGACTAAAACTGAGCTTCCCTACGAAAAGGGAAGCAAGAGAAATGCTGATTTCATCAAGCCCAGTTACATAGTCAGAATCTGTACTACTGCGCAAATAGGCATGTCTCTGTAGGCAAAAAACTCATTTCTGACAAAGTTGCCCATATGCATCTAGGAAGTGTGCAACTTGTTCCCTGAGTTAGAAAACGTCGAGAAACGTTCGTTTCTGCTAGCGCTGTGCTTCTACACATGTATTTGCTGAACGGTGAAAGCGCACAGTAATGCACTTTTCTCCCAGCAAATACACTGTTTCTAAGGAAATGGGAACACACTGAGGAGACACTTGTGGGAGCTACTGTGACTAAAAGTGAGCTTCCCTACGCACAGGGAAGCAAGAGAAATGCTGATTTCATCAAGCCCAGTTACATACTCAGAATCTGTACTTCTGCGCAAATAGGCATGTCTCTGTAGGCAAAAAACTCATTTCTGACAAAGTTGCCCAAATGCATCTCAGAAGTGTGCAACTTGTTCCCTGAGTTAGAAAACGTCGAGAAACGTTCGTTTCTGCTAGCGCTGTGCTTCTACACATGTATTTGCTGAACGGTGAAAGCGCACAGTAATGCACTTTTCTCCCAGCAAATACACTGTTTCTAAGGAAATGGGAACACACTGAGGAGACACTTGTGGGAGCTACTGTGACTAAAAGTGAGCTTCCCTACGCACAGGGAAGCAAGAGAAATGCTGATTTCATCAAGCCCAGTTACATACTCAGAATCTGTACTACTGCGCAAATAGTCATGTCTCTGTAGGCAAAAAACTCATTTCTGACAAAGTTGCCCAAATGCATCTCAGAAGTGTGCAACTTGTTCCCTGAGTTAGAAAACGTCGAGAAACGGTCGTTTCTGCTAGCGCTGTGCTTCTACACATGTATTTGCTGAACGGTGAAAGCGCACAGTAATGCACTTTTCTCCCAGCAAATACACTGTTTCTAAGGAAATGGGAACACACTGAGGAGACACTTGTGGGAGCTACTGTGACTAAAACTGAGCTTCCCTACGCAAAGGGAAGCAAGAGAAATGCTGATTTCATCAAGCCCAGTTACATACTCAGAATCTGTACTACTGCGCAAATAGGCATGTCTCTGTAGGCAAAAAACTTATTTCTGACAAAGTTGCCCAAATGCATCTAGGAAGTGTGCAACTTGTTCCCTGAGTTAGAAAACGTCGAGAAACGTCCGTTTCTGCTAGCGCTGTGCTTCTACACATATATTTGCTGAACGGTGAAATCGCGCAGTAATGCACTTTTCTCCCAGCAAATACACTGTTTCTAAGGAAATGGGAACACACTGAGGAGACACTTGTGGGAGCTACTGTGACTAAAACTGAGCTTCCCTACGCACAGGGAATTAAGAGAAATGCTGATTTCATCAAGCCCAGTTACATACTCAGAATCTGTACTACTGCGCAAATAGGCATGAATCTGTAGGCAAAAAACTCATTTCTGACAAAGTTGCCCAAATGCATCTCAGAAGTGTGCAACTTGTTCCCTGAGTTAGAAAACGTCAAGAAATGTTCGTTTCTGCTAGCGCTGTGCTTCTACACATGTATTTGCTGAACGGTGAAAGCGCACAGTAATGCACTTTTCTCCCAACAAATACACTGTTTCTAAGGAAATGGGAACACACTGAGGAGACACTTGTGGGAGCTACTGTGACTAAAAGTGAGCTTCCCTACGCACAGGGAAGCAAGAGAAATGCTGATTTCATCAAGCCCAGTTACATACTCAGAATCTGTACTACTGCGCAAATAGGCATGAATCTGTAGACAAAAAACTCATTTCTGACAAAGTTGCCCAAATGCATCTCAGAAGTGTGCAACTTGTTCCCTGAGTTAGAAAACGTCGAGAAACGTTCGTTTCTGCTAGCGCTGTGCTTCTACACATGTATTTGCTGAACGGTGAAAGCGCACAGTAATGCACTTTTCTCCCAGCAAATACACTGTTTCTAAGGAAATGGGAACACACTGAGGAGACACTTGTGGGAGCTACTGTGACTAAAACTGAGCTTCCCTACGCACAGGGAAGCAAGAGAAATGCTGATTTCATCAAGCCCAGTTACATACTCAGAATCTGTACTACTGCGCAAATAGGCATGAATCTGTAGACAAAAAACTCATTTCTGACAAAGTTGCCCAAATGCATCTCAGAAGTGTGCAACTTGTTCCCTGAGTTAGAAAACGTCGAGAAACGTTTGTTTCTGCTAGCGCTGTGCTTCTACACATGTATTTGCTGAACGGTGAAAGCGCACAGTAATGCACTTTTCTCCCAGCAAATACACTGTTTCTAAGGAAATGGGAACACACTGAGGAGACACTTGTGGGAGCTACTGTGACTAAAACTGAGCTTCCCTACGCACAGGGAAGCAAGAGAAATGCTGATTTCATCAAGCCCAGTTACATACTCAGAATCTGTACTACTGCGCAAATAGGCATGTCTCTGTAGGCAAAAAACTCATTTCTGACAAAGTTGCCCAAATGCATCTCAGAAGTGTGCAACTTGTTCCCTGAGTTAGAAAACGTCGAGAAACGTTCGTTTCTGCTAGCGCTGTGCTTCTACACATGTATTTGCTGAACGGTGAAAGCGCACAGTAATGCACTTTTCTCCCAGCAAATACACTGTTTCTAAGGAAATGGGAACACACTGAGGAGACACTTGTGGGAGCTACTGTGACTAAAACTGAGCTTCCCTACGCACAGGGAAGCAAGAGAAATGCTGATTTCATCAAGCCCAGTTACATACTCAGAATCTGTACTACTGCGCAAATAGGCATGTCTCTGTAGGCAAAAAACTCATTTCTGACAAAGTTGCCCAAATGCATCTCAGAAGTGTGCAACTTGTTCCCTGAGTTAGAAAACGTCGAGAAACGGTCTTTTCTGCTAGCGCTGTGCTTCTACACATGTATTTGCTGAACGGTGAAAGCGCACAGTAATGCACTTTTCTCCCAGCAAATACACTGTTTCTAAGGAAATGGGAACACACTGAGGAGACACTTGTGGGAGCTACTGTGACTACAACTGAGCTTCCCTACGCACAGGGAAGCAAGAGAAATGCTGATTTCATCAAGCCCAGTTATATACTCAGAATCTGTACTTCTGCGCAAATAGGCATGAATCTGTAGGCAAAAAGCTCATTTCTGACAAAGTTACCCAAATGCATCTCAGAAGTGTGCAACTTGTTCCCTGAGTTAGAAAACGTCGAGAAACGTTCGTTTCTGCTAGCGATGTGCTTCTACACATGTATTTGCTGAACGGTGAAAGCGCACAGTAATGCAATTTTCTCCCAGCAAATACACTGTTTCTAAGAAACTGGGAACACACTGAGGAGACACTTGTGGGAGCTACTGTGACTAAAACTGAGCTTCCCTACGCACAGGGAAGCAAGAGAAATGCTGATTTCATCAAGCCCAGTTACATACACAGAATCTGTCCTACTGCACAAATAGGCATGTCTCTGTAGGCCAAAAACTCATTTCTGACAAAGTTGCCCAAATGCATCTCAGAAGTGTGCAACTTGTTCCCTGAGTTAGAAAACGTCGAGAAACGGTCTTTTCTGCTAGCGCTGTGCTTCTACACATGTATTTGCTGAACGGTGAAAGCGCACAGTAATTCACTTTTCTCCCAGCAAATACACTGTTTCTAAGGAAATGGGAACACACTGAGGAGACACTTGTGGGAGCTACTGTGACTAAAACTGAGCTTCCCTACGCACAGGGAAGCAAGAGAAATGCTGATTTCATCAAGCCCAGTTACATACTCAGAATCTGTACTACTGCGCAAATAGGCATGTCTCTGTAGGCAAAAAACTCATTTCTGACAAAGTTGCCCAAATGCATCTCAGAAGTGTGCAACTTGTTCCCTGAGTTAGAAAACGTCGAGAAACGTTCGTTTCTGCTAGCGCTGTGCTTCTACACATGTATTTGCTGAACGGTGAAAGCGCACAGTAATGCACTTTTCTCCCAGCAAATACACTGTTTCTAAGGAAATGGGAACACACTGAGGAGACACTTGTGGGAGCTACTGTGACTAAAACTGACCTTCCCTACGCACAGGGAAGCAAGAGAAATGCTGATTTCATCAAGCCCAGTTACATACTCAGAATCTGTACTACTGCGCAAATAGGCATGTCTCTGTAGGCAAAAAACTCATTTCTGACAAAGTTGCCCAAATGCATCTCAGAAGTGTGCAACTTGTTCCCTGAGTTAGAAAACGTCGAGAAACGGTCTTTTCTGCTAGCGCTGTGCTTCTACACATGTATTTGCTGAACGGTGAAAGCGCACAGTAATGCACTTTTCTCCCAGCAAATACACTGTTTCTAAGGAAATGGGAACACACTGAGGAGACACTTGTGGGAGCTACTGTGACTACAACTGAGCTTCCCTACGCACAGGGAAGCAAGAGAAATGCTGATTTCATCAAGCCCAGTTATATACTCAGAATCTGTACTTCTGCGCAAATAGGCATGAATCTGTAGGCAAAAAGCTCATTTCTGACAAAGTTACCCAAATGCATCTCAGAAGTGTGCAACTTGTTCCCTGAGTTAGAAAACGTCGAGAAACGTTCGTTTCTGCTAGCGATGTGCTTCTACACATGTATTTGCTGAACGGTGAAAGCGCACAGTAATGCAATTTTCTCCCAGCAAATACACTGTTTCTAAGAAACTGGGAACACACTGAGGAGACACTTGTGGGAGCTACTGTGACTAAAACTGAGCTTCCCTACGCACAGGGAAGCAAGAGAAATGCTGATTTCATCAAGCCCAGTTACATACACAGAATCTGTCCTACTGCACAAATAGGCATGTCTCTGTAGGCCAAAAACTCATTTCTGACAAAGTTGCCCAAATGCATCTCAGAAGTGTGCAACTTGTTCCCTGAGTTAGAAAACGTCGAGAAACGGTCTTTTCTGCTAGCGCTGTGCTTCTACACATGTATTTGCTGAACGGTGAAAGCGCACAGTAATGCACTTTTCTCCCAGCAAATACACTGTTTCTAAGGAAATGGGAACACACTGAGGAGACACTTGTGGGAGCTACTGTGACTAAAACTGAGCTTCCCTATGCACAGGGAAGCAAGAGAAATGCTGATTTCATCAAGCCCAGTTACATACTCAGAATCTGTACTACTGCGCAAATAGGCATGTCTCTGTAGGCAAAAAACTCATTTCTGACAATGTTGCCCAAATGCATCTCAGAAGTGTGCAACTTGTTCCCTGAGTTAGAAAACGTCGAGAAACGTTCGTTTCTGCTAGCGATGTGCTTCTACACATGTATTTGCTGAACGGTGAAAGCGCACAGTAATGCACTTTTCTCCCAGCAAATACACTGTTTCTAAGGAAATGGGAACACACTGAGGAGACACTTGTGGGAGCTACTGTGACTAAAAGTGAGCTTCCCTACGCACAGGGAAGCAAGAGAAATGCTGATTTCATCAAGCCCAGTTACATACTCAGAATCTGTACTACTGCGCAAATAGGCATGAATCTGTAGACAAAAAACTAATTTCTGACAAAGTTGCCCAAATGCATCTCAGAAGTGTGCAACTTGTTCCCTGAGTTAGAAAACGTTGAGAAACGGTCGTTTCTGCTAGCGCTGTGCTTCTACACATGTATTTGCTGAACGGTGAAAGCGCACAGTAATTCACTTTTCTCCCAGCAAATACACTGTTTCTAAGGAAATGGGAACACGCTGAGGAGACACTTGTGGGAGCTACTGTGACTAAAACTGAGCTTCCCTACGCACACGGAAGCAAGAGAAATGCTGATTTCATCAAGCCCAGTTACATACTCAGAATCTGTACTACTGCGCAAATAGGCATGTCTCTGTAGGCAAAAAACTCATTTCTGACAAAGTTGCCCAAATGCATCTCAGAAGTGTGCAACTTGTTCCCTGAGTTAGAAAACGTCGAGAAACGTTCGTTTCTGCTAGCGCTGTGCTTCTACACATGTATTTGCTGAACGGTGAAAGCGCATAGTAATGCACTTTTCTCCCAGCAAATACACTGTTTCTAAGGAAATGGGAACATACTGAGGAGACACTTGTGGGAGCTATTGTGACTAAAAATGAGCTTCTCTACGCACAGGGAAGCAAGAGAAATGCTGATTTCATCAAGCCCAGTTACATACTCAGAATCTGTACTACTGCGCAAATAGGCATGTCTCTGTAGGCAAAAAACTCATTTCTGACAAAGTTGCCCAAATGCATCTCAGAAGTGTGCAACTTGTTCCCTGAGTTAGAAAACGTCGAGAAACGGTCTTTTCTGCTAGCGCTGTGCTTCTACACATGTATTTGCTGAACGGTGAAAGCGCACAGTAATGCACTTTTCTCCCAGCAAATACACTGTTTCTAAGGAAATGGGAACACACTGAGGAGACACTTGTGGGAGCTACTGTGACTAAAACTGAGCTTCCCTACGCACAGGAAGCAAGAGAAATGCTGATTTCATCAAGGCCAGTTATATACTCAGAATCTGTACTTCTGCGCAAATAGGCATGAATCTGTAGGCCAAAAACTCATTTCTGACAAAGTTGCCCAAATGCATCTCAGAAGTGTGCAACTTGTTCCCTGAGTTAGAAAACGTTGAGAAACGGTCGTTTCTGCTAGCGCTGTGCTTCTACACATGTATTTGCTGAACGGTGAAAGCGCACAGTAATTCACTTTTCTCCCAGCAAATACACTGTTTCTAAGGAAATGGGAACACGCTGAGGAGACACTTGTGGGAGCTACTGTGACTAAAACTGAGCTTCCCTACGCACACGGAAGCAAGAGAAATGCTGATTTCATCAAGCCCAGTTTCATACTCAGAATCTGTACTACTGCGCAAATAGGCATGTCTCTGTAGGCAAAAAACTCATTTCTGACAAAGTTGCCCAAATGCATCTCAGAAGTGTGCAACTTGTTCCCTGAGTTAGAAAACGTCGAGAAACGTTCGTTTCTGCTAGCGCTGTGCTTCTACACATGTATTTGCTGAACGGTGAAAGCGCATAGTAATGCACTTTTCTCCCAGCAAATACACTGTTTCTAAGGAAATGGGAACATACTGAGGAGACACTTGTGGGAGCTACTGTGACTAAAAATGGGCTTCTCTACGCACAGGGAAGCAAGAGAAATGCTGATTTCATCAAGCCCAGTTACATACTCAGAATCTGTACTACTGCGCAAATAGGCATGTCTCTGTAGGCAAAAAACTCATTTCTGACAAAGTTGCCCAAATGCATCTCAGAAGTGTGCAACTTGTTCCCTGAGTTAGAAAACGTCGAGAAACGGTCTTTTCTGCTAGCGCTGTGCTTCTACACATGTATTTGCTGAACGGTGAAAGCGCACAGTAATGCACTTTTCTCCCAGCATATACACTGTTTCTAAGGAAATGGGAACACACTGAGGAGACACTTGTGGGAGCTACTGTGACTAAAACTGAGCTTCCCTACGCACAGGAAGCAAGAGAAATGCTGATTTCATCAAGGCCAGTTATATACTCAGAATCTGTACTTCTGCGCAAATAGGCATGAATCTGTAGGCCAAAAACTCATTTTTGAGAACGTTACCCAAATGCATCTCAGAAGTGTGCAACTTGTTCCCTGAGTTAGAAAACGTCGAGAAACGTTCGTTTCTGCTAGCGCTGTGCTTCTACACATGCATTTGCGGAACGGTGAAAGCGCACAGTAATGCACTTTTCTCCCAGCAAATACACTGTTTCTAAGGAAATGGGAACACACTGAGGAGACACTTGTGGGAGCTACTGTGACTAAAAGTGAGCTTCCCTACGCACAGGGAAGCAAGAGAAATGCTGATGTCATCAAGCCCAGTTACATACTCAGAATCTGTACTACTGCGCAAATAGGCATGTCTCTGTAGGCAAAAACTCATTTCTGACAAAGTTGCCCAAATGCATCTCAGAAGTGTACAACTTGTTCCCTGAGTTAGAAAACGTCGAGAAACGTTCGTTTCTGCTAGCGATGTGCTTCTACACATGTATTTGCTGAACGGTGAAAGCGCACAGTAATGCAATTTTCTCCCAGCAAATACACTGTTTCTAAGGAAATGGGAACACACTGAGGAGACACTTGTGGGAGCTACTGTGACTAAAAGTGAGCTTCCCTACGCACAGGGAAGCAAGAGAAATGCTGATTTCATCAAGCCCTGTTACATACACAGAATCTGTACTACTGCACAAATAGGCATGTCTCTGTAGGCCAAAAACTCATTTCTGACAAAGTTGCCCAAATGCATCTCAGAAGTGTGCAACTTGTTCCCTGAGTTAGAAAACGTCGAGAAACGGTCTTTTCTGCTAGCGCTGTGCTTCTACACATGTATTTGCTGAACGGTGAAAGCACACAGTAATGCACTTTTCTCCCAGCAAATACACTGTTTCTAAGGAAATGGGAACACACTGAGGAGACATTTGTGGGAGCTACTGTGACTAAAACTGAGCTTCCCTACGCAGAGGGAAGCAAGAGAAATGCTGATTTCATCAAGCCCAGTTACATACACAGAATCTGTACTACTGCACAAATAGGCATGTCTCTGTAGGCCAAAAACTCATTTCTGACAAAGTTGCCCAAATGCATCTCAGAAGTGTGCAACTTGTTCCCTGAGTTAGAAAACGTCGAGAAACGGTCTTTTCTGCTAGCGCTGTGCTTCTACACATGTATTTGCTGAACGGTGAAAGCACACAGTAATCCACTTTTCTCCCAGCAAATACACTGTTTCTAAGGAAATGGGAACACACTGAGGAGACACTTGTGGGAGCTACTGTGACTAAAAGTGAGCTTCCCTACGCACAGGGAAGCAAGAGAAATGCTGATTTCATCAAGCCCAGTTACATACTCAGAATCTGTACTACTGCGCAAATAGGCATGAATCTGTAGACAAAAAACTCATTTCTGAAAAAGTTGCCCAAATGCATCTCAGAAGTGTGCAACTTGTTCCCTGAGTTAGAAAACGTCGAGAAACGTTCGTTTCTGCTAGCGCTGTGCTTCTACACATGTATTTGCTGAACGGTGAAAGCGCACAGTAATGCACTTTTCTCCCAGCAACTACACTGTTTCTAAGGAAATGGGAACACACTGAGGAGACACTTGTGGGAGCTACTGTGACTAAAACTGAGCTTCCCTACGCACAGGGAAGCAAGAGAAATGCTGATTTCATCAAGCCCAGTTACATACTCAGAATCTGTACTACTGCGCAAATAGGCATGTCTCTGTAGGCAAAAAACTCATTTCTGACAAAGTTGCCCAAATGCATCTCAGAAGTGTGCAACTTGTTCCCTGAGTTAGAAAACGTCGAGAAACGTTCGTTTCTGCTAGCGCTGTGCTTCCACACATGTATTTGCTGAACGGTGAAAGCGCACAGTAATGCACTTTTGTCCCAGCAAATACACTGTTTCTAAGGAACTGGGAACACACTGAGGAGACACTTGTGGGAGCTACTGTGACTAAAACTGAGCTTCCCTACGCACAGGGAAGCAAGAGAAATGCTGATTTCATCAAGCCCAGTTACATACTCAGAATCTGTACTACTGCGCAAATAGGCAATGTCTCTGTAGGCAAAAAACTCATTTCTGACAAAGTTGCCCAAATGCATCTCAGAAGTGTGCAACTTGTTCCCTCAGTTAGAAAACGTCGAGAAACGTTCGTTTCTGCTAGCGCTGTGCTTCTACACATGTATTTGCTGAACGGTGAAAGCGCACAGTAATGCACTTTTCTCCCAGCAAATACACTGTTTCTAAGGAAATGGGAACACACTGAGGAGACACTTGTGGGAGCTACTGTGACTAAAACTGACCTTCCCTACGCACAGGGAAGCAAGAGAAATGCTGATTTCATCAAGCCCAGTTACATACTCAGAATCTGTACTACTGCGCAAATAGGCATGAATCTGTAGGCAAAAAACTCATTTCTGACAAAGTTGCCCAAATGCATCTCAGAAGTGTGCAACTTGTTCCCTGAGTTAGAAAACGTCGAGAAACGTTCGTTTCTGCTAGCGCTGTGCTTCTACACATGTATTTGCTGAACGGTGAAAGCGCACAGTAATGCACTTTTCTCCCAGCAAATACACTGTTTCTAAGGAAATGGGAACACACTGAGGAGACACTTGTGGGAGCTACTGTACTTAAAAGTGAGCTTCCCTACGCACAGGGAAGCAAGAGAAATGCTGATTTCATCAAGCCCAGTTACATACTCAGAATCTGTACTACTGCGCAAATAGGCATGAATCTGTAGACAAAAGACTCATTTCTGACAAAGTTGCCCAAATGCATCTCAGAAGTGTGCAACTTGTTCCCTGAGTTAGAAAACGTCGAGAAACGTTCGTTTCTGCTAGCGCTGTGCTTCTACACATGTATTTGCTGAACGGTGAAAGCGCAAAGTAATTCACTTTACTCCCAGCAAATACACTGTTTCTAAGGAAATGGGAACACACTGAGGAGACACTTGTGGGAGCTACTGTGACTAAAAGTGAGCTTCCCTACGCACAGGGAAGCAAGAGAAATGCTGATTTCATCAAGCCCAGTTACATACTCAGAATCTGTACTACTGCGCAAATAGGCATGAATCTGTAGACAAAAAACTCATTTCTGATAAAGTTGCCCAAATGCATCTCAGAAGTGTGCAACTTGTTCCCTGAGTTAGAAAACGTCGAGAAACGGTCGTTTCTGCTAGCGCTGTGCTTCTACACATGTATTTGCTGAACGGTGAAAGCGCACAGTAATGCACTTTTCTCCCAGCAAATACACTGTTTCTAAGGAAATGGGAACACACTGAGGAGACACTTGTGGGAGCTACTGTGACTAAAACTGAGCTTCCCTTCGCACAGGGAAGCAAGAGAAATGCTGATTTCATCAAGCCCAGTTACATACTCAGAATCTGTACTACTGCGCAAATAGGCATGTCTCTGTAGGCAAAAAACTCATTTCTGACAAAGTTGCCCAAATGCATCTCAGAAGTGTGCAACTTGTTCCCTGAGTTAGAAAACGTCGGGAAACTGTCTTTTCTGCTAGCGCTGTGCTTCTACACATGTATTTGCTGAACGGTGAAAGCGCACAGTAATGCACTTTTCTCCCAGCAAATACACTGTTTCTAAGGAAATGGGAACACACTGAGGAGACACTTGTGGGAGCTACTGTGACTAAAACTGAGCTTCCCTACGAACAGGGAAGCAAGAGAAATGCTTATTTCATCAAGCCCAGTTACATACACAGAATCTGTACTACTGCGCAAATAGGCATGTCTCTGTAGGCAAAAAACTCATTTCTGACAAAGTTGCCCAAATGCATCTCAGAAGTGTGCAACTTGTTCCCTGCGTTAGAAAACGTCGAGAAACAGTCTTTTCTGCTAGCGCTGTGCTTCTACACATGTATTTGCTGAATGGTGAAAGCACACAGTAATGCACTTTTCTCCCAGCAAATACACTGTTTCTAAGGAAGTGGGGACACACTGAGGAGACACTTGTGGGAGCTACTGTGACTAAAACTGAGCTTCTTTACACACAGGGAAGCAAGAGAAATGCTGATTTCATCAAGCCCAGTTACATACTCAGAATCTGTACTACTGCGCAAATAGGCATGTCTCTTTAGGCAAAAAACTCATTTCTGACAAAGTTGCCCAAATGCATCTCAGAAGTGTGCAACTTGTTCCCTGAGTTAGAAAACGTGGAGAAACAGTCTTTTCTGCTAGCGCTGTGCTTCTACACATGTATTTGCTGAATGGTGAAAGCACACAGTAATGCACTTTTCTCCCAGCAAATACACTGTTTCTAAGGAAGTGGGGACACACTGAGGAGACACTTGTGGGAGCTACTGTGACTAAAACTGAGCTTCTTTACACACAGGGAAGCAAGAGAAATGCTGATTTCATCAAGCCCAGTTACATACTCAGAATCTGTACTACTGCGCAAATAGGCATGAATCTGTAGGCAAAAAACTCATTTCTGACAAAGTTGCCCAAATGCATCTCAAAAGTGTGCAACTTGTTCCCTGAGTTAGAAAACGTCGAGAAACTTTCGTTTCTGCTAGCGCTGTGCTTCTACACATGTATTTGCTGAACGGTGAAAGCGCACAGTAATGCACTTTTCTCCCAGCAAGTACACTGTTTCTAAGGAAATGGGAATACACTGAGGAGACACTTGTGGGAGCTACTGTGACTAAAAGTGAGCTTCCCTGCGCACAGGGAAGCAAGAGAAATGCTGATTTCATCAAGCCCAGTTACATACTCAGAATCTGTACTACTGCGCAAATAGTCATGTCTCTGTAGGCAAAAAACTCCTTTCTGACAAAGTTGCCCAAATGCATCTCAGAAGTGTGCAACTTCTTCCCTGAGTTAGAAAACGTCGAGAAACGGACGTTTCTGCTAGCGCTGTGCTTCTACACATGTATTTGCTGAACGGTGAAAGCGCACAGTAATGCACTTTTCTCCCAGCAAATACACTGTTTCTAAGGAAATGGGAACACACTGAGGAGACACTTGTGGGAGCTACTGTGACTAAAACTGAGCTTCCCTACGCACAGGGAAGCAAGAGAAATGCTGATTTCATCAAGCCCAGTTACATACTCAGAATCTGTACTACTGCGCAAATAGGCATGTCTCTGTAGGCAAACAACTCATTTCTGACAAAGTTGCCCAAATGCATCTCAGAAGTGTGCAACTTGTTCCCTGAGTTAGAAAAGGTCGAGAAACGGTCGTTTCTGCTAGCCCTGTGCTTCTACACATGTATTTGCTGAACGGTGAAAGCACACAGTGATGCACTTTTCTCCTAGCAAATACACTGTTTCTAAGGAACTGGGAACACACTGAGGAGACACTTGTGGGAGCTACTGTGACTAAAACTGAGCTTCCCTACGCACAGGGAAGCAAGAGAAATGCTGATTTCATCAAGCCCAGTTACATACTCAGAATCTGTACTACTGCGCAAATAGGCATGTCTCTGTAGGCAAAAAACTCATTTCTGACAACGTTGCCCAAATGCATCTCAGAAGTGTGCAACTTGTTCCCTGAGTTAGAAAACGTCGAGAAACGTTCGTTTCTGCTAGCGCTGTGCTTCTACACATGTATTTGCTGAACGGTGAAAGCGCACAGTAATGCACTTTTCTCCCAGCAAATACACTGTTTCTAAGGAAATGGGAACACACTGAGGAGACACTTGTGGGAGCTACTGTGACTAAAACTGAGCTTCCTTACGCACAGGGAAGCAAGAGAAATGCTGATTTCATCAAGCCCAGTTACATACTCAGAATCTGTACTACTGCGCAAATAGGCATGTCTCTGTAGGCAAAAAACTCCTTTCTGACAAAGTTGCCCAAATGCATCTCAGAAGTGTGCAACTTGTTCCCTGAGTTAGAAAACGTCGAGAAACGGTCGTTTCAGCTAGCGCTGTGCTTCTACACATGTATTTGCTGAACGATGAAAGCGCACAGTAATGCACTTTTCTCCCAGCAAATACACTGTTTCTAAGGAAATGGGAACACACTGAGGAGACACTTGTGGGAGCTACTGTGACTAAAACTGAGCTTCCCTACGAACAGGGAAGCAAGAGAAATGCTGATTTCATCAAGCCCAGTTACATACTCAGAATCTGTACTACTGCGCAAATAGGCATGTCTCTGTAGGCAAAAAACTCATTTCTGACAAAGTTGCCCAAATGCATCTAGGAAGTGTGCAACTTGTTCCCTGAGTTAGAAAACGTCGAGAAACGTTCGTTTCTGCTAGCGCTGTGCTTCTACACATGTATTTGCTGAACGGTGAAAGCGCGCAGTAATGCACTTTTCTCCCAGCAAATACACTGTTTCTAAGGAAATGGGAACACACTGAGAAGACACCTGTGGGAGCTACTGTGACTAAAACTGAGCTTCCCTACGCACAGGAAAGCAAGAGAAATGCTGATTTCATCAAGCCCAGTTACATACTCAGAATCTGTACTACTGCGCAAGTAGGCATGAATCTGTAGGCAAAAAACTCATTTCTGACAAAGTTGCCCAAATGCATCTCAGAAGTGTGCAACTTGTTCCCTGAGTTAGAAAACGTCGAGAAACAGTCTTTTCTGCTAGCGCTGTGCTTCAACACATGTATTTGCTGAACGGTGAAATCGCACAGTAATGCACTTTTCTCCCAGCAAATACACTGTTTCTAAGGAAATGGGAACACACTGAGGAGACACTTGTGGGAGCTACTGTGACTAAAACTGAGCTTCTTTACACACAGGGAAGCAAGAGAAATGCTGATTTCATCAAGCCCAGTTACATACTCAGAATCTGTACTACTGCACAAATAGGCATGTCTCTGTAGGCAAAAAACTCATTTCTGACAAAGTTGCCCAAATGCATCTCAGAAGTGTGCAACTTGTTCCCTGAGTTAGAAAACGTCGAGAAACTTTCGTTTCTGCTAGCGCTGTGCTTCTACACATGTATTTGCTGAACGGTGAAAGCGCACAGTAATGCACTTTTCTCCCAGCAATTACACTGTTTCAAGGAAATGGGAATACACTGAGGAGACACTTGTGGGAGCTACTGTGACTAAAAGTGAGCTTCCCTGCGCACAGGGAAGCAAGAGAAATGCTGATTTCATCAAGCCCAGTTACATACTCAGAATCTGTACTACTGCGCAAATAGTCATGTCTCTGTAGGCAAAAAACTCCTTTCTGACAAAGTTGCCCAAATGCATCTCAGAAGTGTGGAACTTGTTCCCTGAGTTAGAAAACGTCGAGAAACGGTCGTTTCAGCTAGCGCTGTGCTTCTACACATGTATTTGCTGAACGGTGAAAGCGCACAGTAATGCACTTTTCTCCCAGCAAATACACTGTTTCTAAGGAAATGGGAACACACTGAGGAGACACTTGTGGGAGCTACTTTGACTAAAACTGAGCTTCCCTACGAACAGGGAAGCAAGAGAAATGCTGATTTCATCAAGCCCAGTTACATACTCAGAATCTGTACTACTGCGCAAATAGGCATGTCTCTGTAGGCAAAAAACTCATTTCTGACAAAGTTGCCCAAATGCATCTAGGAAGTGTGCAACTTGTTCCCTGAGTTAGAAAACGTCGAGAAACGTTCGTTTCTGCTAGCGCTGTGCTTCTACACATGTATTTGCTGAACGGTGAAAGCGCGCAGTAATGCACTTTTCTCCCAGCAAATACACTGTTTCTAAGGAAATGGGAACACACTGAGAAGACACCTGTGGGAGCTACTGTGACTAAAACTGAGCTTCCCTACGCACAGGAAAGCAAGAGAAATGCTGATTTCATCAAGCCCAGTTACATACTCAGAATCTGTACTACTGCGCAAATAGGCATGAATCTGTAGGCAAAAAACTCATTTCTGACAAAGTTGCCCAAATGCATCTCAGAAGTGTGCAACTTGTTCCCTGAGTTAGAAAACGTCGAGAAACGTTCGTTTCTGCTAGCGCTGTGCTTCTACACATGTATTTGCTGAACGGTGAAAGCGCACAGTAATGCACTTTTCTCCCAGCAAATACACTGTTTCTAAGGAAATGGGAACACACTGAGGAGACACTTGTGGGAGCTACTGTGACTAAAACTGAGCTTCTTTACACACAGGGAAGCAAGAGAAATGCTGATTTCATCAAGCACAGTTACATACTCAGAATCTGTACTACTGCGCAAATAGGCATGAATCTGTAGGCAAAAAACTCATTTCTGACAAAGTTGCCCAAATGCATCTCAGAAGTGTGCAACTTGTTCCCTGAGTTAGAAAACGTCGAGAAACTTTCGTTTCTGCTAGCGCTGTGCTTCTACACATGTATTTGCTGAACGGTGAAAGCGCACAGTAATGCACTTTTCTCCCAGCAATTACACTGTTTCTAAGGAAATGGGAATACACTGAGGAGACACTTGTGGGAGCTACTGTGACTAAAAGTGAGCTTCCCTGCGCACAGGGAAGCAAGAGAAATGCTGATTTCATCAAGCCCAGTTACATACTCAGAATCTGTACTACTGCGCAAATAGGCATGTCTCTGTAGGCAAAAAACTCATTTCTGACAACGTTGCCCAAATGCATCTCAGAAGTGTGCAACTTGTTCCCTGAGTTAGAAAACGTCGAGAAACGTTCGTTTCTGCTAGCGCTGTGCTTCTACACATGTATTTGCTGAACGGTGAAAGCGCACAGTAATGCACTTTTCTCCCAGCAAATACACTGTTTCTAAGGAAATGGGAACACACTGAGGAGACACTTGTGGGAGCTACTGTGACTAAAACTGAGCTTCCTTACGCACAGGGAAGCAAGAGAAATGCTGATTTCATCAAGCCCAGTTACATACTCAGAATCTGTACTACTGCGCAAATAGGCATGTCTCTGTAGGCAAAAAACTCCTTTCTGACAAAGTTGCCCAAATGCATCTCAGAAGTGTGCAACTTGTTCCCTGAGTTAGAAAACGTCGAGAAACGGTCGTTTCAGCTAGCGCTGTGCTTCTACACATGTATTTGCTGAACGATGAAAGCACACAGTAATGCACTTTTCTCCCAGCAAATACACTGTTTCTAAGGAAATGGGAACACACTGAGGAGACACTTGTGGGAGCTACTGTGACTAAAACTGAGCTTCCCTACGCACAGGGAAGCAAGAGAAATGCTGATTTCATCAAGCCCAGTTACATACTCAGAATCTGTACTACTGCGCAAATAGGCATGTCTCTGTAGGCAAAAAACTCATTTCTGACAAAGTTGCCCAAATGCATCTAGGAAGTGTGCAACTTGTTCCCTGAGTTAGAAAACGTCGAGAAACGTTCGTTTCTGCTAGCGCTGTGCTTCTACACATGTATTTGCTGAACGGTGAAAGCGCGCAGTAATGCACTTTTCTCCCAGCAAATACACTGTTTCTAAGGAAATGGGAACACACTGAGAAGACACCTGTGGGAGCTACTGTGACTAAAACTGAGCTTCCCTACGCACAGGAAAGCAAGAGAAATGCTGATTTCATCAAGCCCAGTTACATACTCAGAATCTGTACTACTGCGCAAATAGGCATGAATCTGTAGGCAAAAAACTCATTTCTGACAAAGTTGCCCAAATGCATCTCAGAAGTGTGCAACTTGTTCCCTGAGTTAGAAAACGTCGAGAAACAGTCTTTTCTGCTAGCGCTGTGCTTCTACACATGTATTTGCTGAACGGTGAAAGCGCACAGTAATGCACTTTTCTCCCAGCAAATACACTGTTTCTAAGGAAATGGGAACACACTGAGGAGACACTTGTGGGAGCTACTGTGACTAAAACTGAGCTTCTTTACACACAGGGAAGCAAGAGAAATGCTGATTTCATCAAGCCCAGTTACATACTCAGAATCTGTACTACTGCGCAAATAGGCATGAATCTGTAGGCAAAAAACTCATTTCTGACAAAGTTGCCCAAATGCATCTCAGAAGTGTGCAACTTGTTCCCTGAGTTAGAAAACGTCGAGAAACTTTCGTTTCTGCTAGCGCTGTGCTTCTACACATGTATTTGCTGAACGGTGAAAGCGCACAGTAATGCACTTTTCTCCCAGCAATTACACTGTTTCTAAGGAAATGGGAATACACTGAGGAGACACTTGTGGGAGCTACTGTGACTAAAAGTGAGCTTCCCTGCGCACAGGGAAGCAAGAGAAATGCTGATTTCATCAAGCCCAGTTACATACTCAGAATCTGTACTACTGCGCAAATAGTCATGTCTCTGTAGGCAAAAAACTCCTTTCTGACAAAGTTGCCCAAATGCATCTCAGAAGTGTCGAACTTGTTCCCTGAGTTAGAAAACGTCGAGAAACGGTCGTTTCAGCTAGCGCTGTGCTTCTACACATGTATTTGCTGAACGGTGAAAGCGCACAGTAATGCACTTTTCTCCCAGCAAATACACTGTTTCTAAGGAAATGGGAACACACTGAGGAGACACTTGTGGGAGCTACTTTGACTAAAACTGAGCTTCCCTACGAACAGGGAAGCAAGAGAAATGCTGATTTCATCAAGCCCAGTTACATACTCAGAATCTGTACTACTGCGCAAATAGGCATGTCTCTGTAGGCAAAAAACTCATTTCTGACAAAGTTGCCCAAATGCATCTAGGAAGTGTGCAACTTGTTCCCTGAGTTAGAAAACGTCGAGAAACGTTCGTTTCTGCTAGCGCTGTGCTTCTACACATGTATTTGCTGAACGGTGAAAGCGCGCAGTAATGCACTTTTCTCCCAGCAAATACACTGTTTCTAAGGAAATGGGAACACACTGAGAAGACACCTGTGGGAGCTACTGTGACTAAAACTGAGCTTCCCTACGCACAGGAAAGCAAGAGAAATGCTGATTTCATCAAGCCCAGTTACATACTCAGAATCTGTACTACTGCGCAAATAGGCATGAATCTGTAGGCAAAAAACTCATTTCTGACAAAGTTGCCCAAATGCATCTCAGAAGTGTGCAACTTGTTCCCTGAGTTAGAAAACGTCGAGAAACGTTCGTTTCTGCTAGCGCTGTGCTTCTACACATGTATTTGCTGAACGGTGAAAGCGCACAGTAATGCACTTTTCTCCCAGCAAATACACTGTTTCTAAGGAAATGGGAACACACTGAGGAGACACTTGTGGGAGCTACTGTGACTAAAACTGAGCTTCTTTACACACAGGGAAGCAAGAGAAATGCTGATTTCATCAAGCACAGTTACATACTCAGAATCTGTACTACTGCGCAAATAGGCATGAATCTGTAGGCAAAAAACTCATTTCTGACAAAGTTGCCCAAATGCATCTCAGAAGTGTGCAACTTGTTCCCTGAGTTAGAAAACGTCGAGAAACTTTCGTTTCTGCTAGCGCTGTGCTTCTACACATGTATTTGCTGAACGGTGAAAGCGCACAGTAATGCACTTTTCTCCCAGCAATTACACTGTTTCTAAGGAAATGGGAATACACTGAGGAGACACTTGTGGGAGCTACTGTGACTAAAAGTGAGCTTCCCTGCGCACAGGGAAGCAAGAGAAATGCTGATTTCATCAAGCCCAGTTACATACTCAGAATCTGTACTACTGCGCAAATAGTCATGTCTCTGTAGGCAAAAAACTCCTTTCTGACAAAGTTGCCCAAATGCATCTCAGAAGTGTGCAACTTGTTCCCTGAGTTAGAAAACGTCGTGAAACGTTCGTTTCTGCTAGTGCTGTGCTTCTACACATGTATTTGCTGAACGGTGAAAGCGCACAGTAATGCACTTTTCTCCCAGCAAATACACTGTTTCTAAGGAAATGGGAACACACTGAGGAGACACTTGTGGGAGCTACTGTGACTAAAACTGAGCTTCCCTACGAACAGGGAAGCAAGAGAAATGCTGATTTCATCAAGCCCAGTTACATACTCAGAATCTGTACTACTGCGCAAATAGGCATGTCTCTGTAGGCAAACAACTCATTTCTGACAAAGTTGCCCAAATGCATCTCAGAAGTGTGCAACTTGTTCCCTGAGTTAGAAAAGGTCGAGAAACGGTCGTTTCTGCTAGCGCTGTGCTTCTACACATGTATTTGCTGAACGGTGAAAGCACACAGTGATGCACTTTTCTCCTAGCAAATACACTGTTTCTAAGGAACTGGGAACACACTGAGGAGACACTTGTGGGAGCTACTGTGACTAAAACTGAGCTTCCCTACGCACAGGGAAGCAAGAGAAATGCTGATTTCATCAAGCCCAGTTACATACTCAGAATCTGTACTACTGCGCAAATAGGCATGTCTCTGTAGGCAAAAAACTCATTTCTGACAACGTTGCCCAAATGCATCTCAGAAGTGTGCAACTTGTTCCCTGAGTTAGAAAACGTCGAGAAACGTTCGTTTCTGCTAGCGCTGTGCTTCTACACATGTATTTGCTGAACGGTGAAAGCGCACAGTAATGCACTTTTCTCCCAGCAAATACACTGTTTCTAAGGAAATGGGAACACACTGAGGAGACACTTGTGGGAGCTACTGTGACTAAAACTGAGCTTCCTTACGCACAGGGAAGCAAGAGAAATGCTGATTTCATCAAGCCCAGTTACATACTCAGAATCTGTACTACTGCGCAAATAGGCATGTCTCTGTAGGCAAAAAACTCATTTCTGACAAAGTTGCCCAAATGCATCTCAGAAGTGTGCAACTTGTTCCCTGAGTTAGAAAACGTCGAGAAACGGTCGTTTCAGCTAGCGCTGTGCTTCTACACATGTATTTGCTGAACGATGAAAGCGCACAGTAATGCACTTTTCTCCCAGCAAATACACTGTTTCTAAGGAAATGGGAACACACTGAGGAGACACTTGTGGGAGCTACTGTGACTAAAACTGAGCTTCCCTACGAACAGGGAAGCAAGAGAAATGCTGATTTCATCAAGCCCAGTTACATACTCAGAATCTGTACTACTGCGCAAATAGGCATGTCTCTGTAGGCAAAAAACTCATTTCTGACAAAGTTGCCCAAATGCATCTCGGAAGTGTGCAACTTGTTCCCTGAGTTAGAAAACGTTGAGAAACGTTCGTTTCTGCTAGCGCTGTGCTTCTACACATGTATTTGCTGAACGGTGAAAGCGCGCAGTAATGCACTTTTCTCCCAGCAAATACACTGTTTCTAAGGAAATGGGAACACACTGAGAAGACACCTGTGGGAGCTACTGTGACTAAAACTGAGCTTCCCTACGCACAGGAAAGCAAGAGAAATGCTGATTTCATCAAGCCCAGTTACATACTCAGAATCTGTACTACTGCGCAAATAGGCATGAATCTGTAGGCAAAAAACTCATTTCTGACAAAGTTGCCCAAATGCATCTCAGAAGTGTGCAACTTGTTCCCTGAGTTAGAAAACGTCGAGAAACAGTCTTTTCTGCTAGCGCTGTGCTTCTACACATGTATTTGCTGAACGGTGAAAGCGCACAGTAATGCACTTTTCTCCCAGCAAATACACTGTTTCTAAGGAAATGGGAACACACTGAGGAGACACTTGTGGGAGCTACTGTGACTAAAACTGAGCTTCTTTACACACAGGGAAGCAAGAGAAATGCTGGTTTCATCAAGCCCAGTTACATACTCAGAATCTGTACTACTGCGCAAATAGGCATGAATCTGTAGGCAAAAAACTCATTTCTGACAAAGTTGCCCAAATGCATCTCAGAAGTGTGCAACTTGTTCCCTGAGTTAGAAAACGTCGAGAAACTTTCGTTTCTGCTAGCGCTGTGCTTCTACACATGTATTTGCTGAACGGTGAAAGCGCACAGTAATGCACTTTTCTCCCAGCAATTACACTGTTTCTAAGGAAATGGGAATACACTGAGGAGACACTTGTGGGAGCTACTGTGACTAAAAGTGAGCTTCCCTGCGCACAGGGAAGCAAGAGAAATGCTGATTTCATCAAGCCCAGTTACATACTCAGAATCTGTACTACTGCGCAAATAGTCATGTCTCTGTAGGCAAAAAACTCCTTTCTGACAAAGTTGCCCAAATGCATCTCAGAAGTGTGGAACTTGTTCCCTGAGTTAGAAAACGTCGAGAAACGGTCGTTTCAGCTAGCGCTGTGCTTCTACACATGTATTTGCTGAACGGTGAAAGCGCACAGTAATGCACTTTTCTCCCAGCAAATACACTGTTTCTAAGGAAATGGGAACACACTGAGGAGACACTTGTGGGAGCTACTTTGACTAAAACTGAGCTTCCCTACGAACAGGGAAGCAAGAGAAAGGCTGATTTCATCAAGCCCAGTTACATACTCAGAATCTGTACTACTGCGCAAATAGGCATGTCTCTGTAGGCAAAAAACTCATTTCTGACAAAGTTGCCCAAATGCATCTAGGAAGTGTGCAACTTGTTCCCTGAGTTAGAAAACGTCGAGAAACGTTCGTTTCTGCTAGCGCTGTGCTTCTACACATGTATTTGCTGAACGGTGAAAGCGCGCAGTAATGCACTTTTCTCCCAGCAAATACACTGTTTCTAAGGAAATGGGAACACACTGAGAAGACACCTGTGGGAGCTACTGTGACTAAAACTGAGCTTCCCTACGCACAGGAAAGCAAGAGAAATGCTGATTTCATCAAGCCCAGTTACATACTCAGAATCTGTACTACTGCGCAAATAGGCATGAATCTGTAGGCAAAAAGCTCATTTCTGACAAAGTTGCCCAAATGCATCTCAGAAGTGTGCAACTTGTTCCCTGAGTTAGAAAACGTCGAGAAACGTTCGTTTCTGCTAGCGCTGTGCTTCTACACATGTATTTGCTGAACGGTGAAAGCGCACAGTAATGCACTTTTCTCCCAGCAAATACACTGTTTCTAAGGAAATGGGAACACACTGAGGAGACACTTGTGGGAGCTACTGTGACTAAAACTGAGCTTCTTTACACACAGGGAAGCAAGAGAAATGCTGATTTCATCAAGCACAGTTACATACTCAGAATCTGTACTACTGCGCAAATAGGCATGAATCTGTAGGCAAAAAATTCATTTCTGACAAAGTTGCCCATATGCATCTAGGAAGTGTGCAACTTGTTCCCTGAGTTAGAAAACATCGAGAAACGTTCATTTCTGCTAGCGCTGTGCTTCTACACATGTATTTGCTGAACGGTGAAAGCGCGCAGTAATGCACTTTTCTCCCAGCAAATACACTGTTTCTAAGGAAATGGGAACACACAGAGAAGACACTTGTGGGAGCTACTGTGACTAAAACTGAGCTTCCCTACGCACAGGGAAGCAAGAGAAATGCTGATTTCATCAAGCCCAGTTACATACTCAGAATCTGTACTACTGCGCAAATAGGCATGTCTCTGTAGGCAAAAAACTCATTTCTGACAAAGTTGCCCAAATGCATCTCAGAAGTGTGCAACTTGTTCCCTGAGTTAGAAAACGTCGAGAAACGTTCGTTTCTGCTAGCGCTGTGCTTCTACACATGTATTTGCTGAACGGTGAAAGCGCACAGTAATGCACTTTTCTCCCAGCAAATACACTGTTTCTAAGGAAATGGGAACACACTGAGGAGACACTTGTGGGAGCTACTGTGACTAAAACTGACCTTCCCTACGCACAGGGAAGCAAGAGAAATGCTGATTTCATCAAGCCCAGTTACATACTCAGAATCTGTACTACTGCGCAAATAGGCATGAATCTGTAGGCAAAAAGCTCATTTCTGACAAAGTTGCCCAAATGCATCTCAGAAGTGTGCAACTTGTTCCCTGAGTTAGAAAACGTCGAGAAACGTTCGTTTCTGCTAGCGCTGTGCTTCTACACATGTATTTGCTGAACGGTGAAAGCGCACAGTAATGCACTTTTCTCCCAGCAAATACACTGTTTCTAAGGAAATGGGAACACACTGAGGAGACACTTGTGGGAGCTACTGTGACTAAAACTGAGCTTCTTTACACACAGGGAAGCAAGAGAAATGCTGATTTCATCAAGCACAGTTACATACTCAGAATCTGTACTACTGCGCAAATAGGCATGAATCTGTAGGCAAAAAATTCATTTCTGACAAAGTTGCCCATATGCATCTAGGAAGTGTGCAACTTGTTCCCTGAGTTAGAAAACATCGAGAAACGTTCATTTCTGCTAGCGCTGTGCTTCTACACATGTATTTGCTGAACGGTGAAAGCGCGCAGTAATGCACTTTTCTCCCAGCAAATACACTGTTTCTAAGGAAATGGGAACACACAGAGAAGACACTTGTGGGAGCTACTGTGACTAAAAGTGAGCTTCCCTACGCACAGGGAAGCAAGAGAAATGCTGATTTCATCAAGCCCAGTTACATACTCAGAATCTGTACTACTGCGCAAATAGGCATGTCTCTGTAGGCAAAAAACTCATTTCTGACAAAGTTGCCCAAATGCATCTCAGAAGTGTGCAACTTGTTCCCTGAGTTAGAAAACGTCGAGAAACGTTCGTTTCTGCTAGCGCTGTGCTTCTACACATGTATTTGCTGAACGGTGAAAGCGCACAGTAATGCACTTTTCTCCCAGCAAATACACTGTTTCTAAGGAAATGGGAACACACTGAGGAGACACTTGTGGGAGCTACTGTGACTAAAACTGACCTTCCCTACGCACAGGGAAGCAAGAGAAATGCTGATTTCATCAAGCCCAGTTACATACTCAGAATCTGTACTACTGCGCAAATAGGCATGTCTCTGTAGGCAAAAAACTCATTTCTGACAAAGTTGCCCAAATGCATCTCAGAAGTGTGCAACTTGTTCCCTGAGTTAGAAAACGTCGAGAAACGGTCTTTTCTGCTAGCGCTGTGCTTCTACACATGTATTTGCTGAACGGTGAAAGCGCACAGTAATGCACTTTTCTCCCAGCAAATACACTGTTTCTAAGGAAATGGGAACACACTGAGGAGACACTTGTGGGAGCTACTGTGACTAAAACTGAGCTTCCCTACGCACAGGGAAGCAAGAGAAATGCTGATTTCATCAAGCCCAGTTATATACTCAGAATCTGTACTTCTGCGCAAATAGGCATGAATCTGTAGGCAAAAAACTCATTTTTGAAAAGTTACCCAAATGCATCTCAGAAGTGTGCAACTTGTTCCCTGAGTTAGAAAACGTCGAGAAACGTTCGTTTCTGCTAGCGCTGTGCTTCTACACATGTATTTGCTGAACGGTGAAAGCGCACAGTAATGCACTTTTCTCCCAGCAAATACACTGTTTCTAAGGAAATGGGAACACACTGAGGAGACACTTGTGGGAGCTACTGTGACTAAAAGTGAGCTTCCTTACGCACAGGGAAGCAAGAGAAATGCTGAATTCATCAAGCCCAGTTACATACTCAGAATCTGTACTACTGCGCAAATAGGCATGTCTCTGTAGGCAAAAAACTCATTTCTGACAAAGTTGCCCAAATGCATCTCAGAAGTGTGGAACTTGTTCCCTGAGTTAGAAAACGTCGAGAAACGGTCGTTTCAGCTAGCGCTGTGCTTCTACACATGTATTTGCTGAACGGTGAAAGCGCACAGTAATGTACTTTTCTCCCAGCAAATACACTGTTTCTAAGGAAATGGGAACACACTGAGGAGACACTTGTGGGAGCTACTTTGACTAAAACTGAGCTTCCCTACGAACAGGGAAGCAAGAGAAATGCTGATTTCATCAAGCCCAGTTACATACTCAGAATCTGTACTACTGCGCAAATAGGCATGTCTCTGTAGGCAAAAAACTCATTTCTGACAAAGTTGCCCAAATGCATCTAGGAAGTGTGCAACTTGTTCCCTGAGTTAGAAAACGTCGAGAAACGTTCGTTTCTGCTAGCGCTGTGCTTCTACACATGTATTTGCTGAACGGTGAAAGCGCACAGTAATGCACTTTTCTCCCAGCAAATACACTGTTTCTAAGGAAATGGGAACACACTGAGGAGACACTTGTGGGAGCTACTGTGACTAAAACTGAGCTTCTTTACACACAGGGAAGCAGGAGAAATGCTGATTTCATCAAGCCCAGTTACATACTCAGAATCTGTACTACTGCGCAAATAGGCATGAATCTGTAGTCAAAAAACTCCTTTCTGACAAAGTTGCCCAAATGCATCTCAGAAGTGTGCAACTTGTTCCCTGAGTTAGAAAACGTCGAGAAACGGTCGTTTCTGCTAGCGCTGTGCTTCTACACATGTATTTGCTGAACGGTGAAAGCGCAAAGTAATGCACTTTTCTCCCAGCAATTACACTGTTTCTAAGGAAATGGGAACATACTGAGGAGACACTTGTGGGAGCTACTGTGACTAAAAGTGAGCTTCCCTACGCACAGGGAAGCAAGAGAAATGCTGATTTCATCAAGCCCAGTTACATACTCAGAATCTGTACTACTGCGCAAATAGTCATGTCTCTAGGCAAAAAACTCCTTTCTGACAAAGTTGCCCAAATGCATCTCAGAAGTGTGCAACTTGTTCCCTGAGTTAGAAAACGTCGAGAAACGTTCGTTTCTGCTAGCGCTGTGCTTCTACACATGTATTTGCTGAACGGTGAAAGCGCACAGTAATGCACTTTTCTCCCAGCAAATACACTGTTTCTAAGGAAATGGGAACACACTGAGGAGACACTTGTGGGAGCTACTGTGACTAAAACTGAGCTTCCCTACGAACAGGGAAGCAAGAGAAATGCTGATTTCATCAAGCCCAGTTACATAGTCAGAATCTGTACTACTGCGCAAATAGGCATGTCTCTGTAGGCAAAAAACTCATTTCTGACAAAGTTGCCCATATGCATCTAGGAAGTGTGCAACTTGTTCCCTGAGTTAGAAAACGTCGAGAAACGTTCATTTCTGCTAGCGCTGTGCTTCTACACATGTATTTGCTGAACGGTGAAAGCGCGCAGTAATGCACTTTTCTCCCAGCAAATACACTGTTTCTAAGGAAATGGGAACACACTGAGGAGACACTTGTGGGAGCTACTGTGACTAAAACTGAGCTTCCCTACGCACAGGAAATTAAGAGAAATGCTGATTTCATCAAGCCCAGTTACATACTCAGAATCTGTACTACTGCGCAAATAGGCATGAATCTGTAGGCAAAAAACTCATTTCTGACAAAGTTGCCCAAATGCATCTCAGAAGTGTGCAACTTGTTCCCTGAGTTAGAAAACGTCAAGAAATGTTCGTTTCTGCTAGCGCTGTGCTTCTACACATGTATTTGCTGAACGGTGAAAGCGCACAGTAATGCACTTTTCTCCCAACAAATACACTGTTTCTAAGGAAATGGGAACACACTGAGGAGACACTTGTGGGAGCTACTGTGACTAAAAGTGAGCTTCCCTACGCACAGGGAAGCAAGAGAAATGCTGATTTCATCAAGCCCAGTTACATACTCAGAATCTGTACTACTGCGCAAATAGGCATGAATCTGTAGACAAAAAACTCATTTCTGACAAAGTTGCCCAAATGCATCTCAGAAGTGTGCAACTTGTTCCCTGAGTTAGAAAACGTCGAGAAACGGTCGTTTCTGCTAGCGCTGTGCTTCTACACATGTATTTGCTGAACGGTGAAAGCGCACAGTAATTCACTTTTCTCCCAGCAAATACACTGTTTCTAAGGAAATGGGAACACACTGAGGAGACACTTGTGGGAGCTACTGTGACTAAAACTGAGCTTCCCTACGCACAGGGAAGCAAGAGAAATGCTGATTTCATCAAGCCCAGTTACATACTCAGAATCTGTACTACTGCGCAAATAGGCATGAATCTGTAGACAAAAAACTCATTTCTGACAAAGTTGCCCAAATGCATCTCAGAAGTGTGCAACTTGTTCCCTGAGTTAGAAAACGTCGAAAAACGGTCGTTTCTGCTAGCGCTGTGCTTCTACACATGTATTTGCTGAACGGTGAAAGCGCACAGTAATTCACTTTTCTCCCAGCAAATACACTGTTTCTAAGGAAATGGGAACACACTGAGGAGACACTTGTGGGAGCTACTGTGACTAAAACTGAGCTTCCCTACGCACAGGGAAGCAAGAGAAATGCTGATTTCATCAAGCCCAGTTACATACTCAGAATCTGTACTACTGCGCAAATAGGCATGTCTCTGTAGGCAAAAAACTCATTTCTGACAAAGTTGCCCAAATGCATCTCAGAAGTGTGAAACTTGTTCCCTGAGTTAGAAAACGTCGAGAAACGTTCGTTTCTGCTAGCGCTGTGCTTCTACACATGTATTTGCTGAACGGTGAAAGCGCACAGTAATGCACTTTTCTCCCAGCAAATACACTGTTTCTAAGGAAATGGGAACACACTGAGGAGACACTTGTGGGAGCTACTGTGACTAAAACTGAGCTTCCCTACGCACAGGGAAGCAAGAGAAATGCTGATTTCATCAAGCCCAGTTACATACTCAGAATCTGTACTACTGCGCAAATAGGCATGTCTCTGTAGGCAAAAAACTCATTTCTGACAAAGTTGCCCAAATGCATCTCAGAAGTGTGCAACTTGTTCCCTGAGTTAGAAAACGTCGAGAAACGGTCTTTTCTGCTAGCGCTGTGCTTCTACACATGTATTTGCTGAACGGTGAAAGCGCACAGTAATGCACTTTTCTCCCATCAAATACACTGTTTCTAAGGAAATGGGAACACACTGAGGAGACACTTGTGGGAGCTACTGTGACTAAAACTGAGCTTCCCTATGCACAGGGAAGCAAGAGAAATGCTGATTTCATCAAGCCCAGTTACATACTCAGAATCTGTACTACTGCGCAAATAGGCATGTCTCTGTAGGCAAAAAACTTATTTCTGACAAAGTTGCCCAAATGCATCTAGGAAGTGTGCAACTTGTTCCCTGAGTTAGAAAACGTCGAGAAACGTCCGTTTCTGCTAGCGCTGTGCTTCTCCACATATATTTGCTGAACGGTGAAAGCGCGCAGTAATGCACTTTTCTCCCAGCAAATACACTGTTTCTAAGGAAATGGGAACACACTGAGGAGACACTTGTGGGAGCTACTGTGACTAAAACTGAGCTTCCCTACGCACAGGAAATTAAGAGAAATGCTGATTTCATCAAGCCCAGTTACATACTCAGAATCTGTACTACTGCGCAAATAGGCATGAATCTGTAGGCAAAAAACTCATTTCTGACAAAGTTGCCCAAATGCATCTCAGAAGTGTGCAACTTGTTCCCTGAGTTAGAAAACGTCAAGAAATGTTCGTTTCTGCTAGCGCTGTGCTTCTACACATGTATTTGCTGAACGGTGAAAGCGCACAGTAATGCACTTTTCTCCCAGCAAATACACTGTTTCTAAGGAAATGGGAACACACTGAGGAGACACTTGTGGGAGCTACTGTGACTAAAAGTGAGCTTCCCTACGCACAGGGAAGCAAGAGAAATGCTGATTTCATCAAGCCCAGTTACATACTCAGAATCTGTACTACTGCGCAAATAGGCATGAATCTGTAGACAAAAAACTCATTTCTGACAAAGTTGCCCAAATGCATCTCAGAAGTGTGGAACTTGTTCCCTGAGTTAGAAAACGTCGAGAAACGGTCGTTTCTGCTAGCGCTGTGCTTCTACACATGTATTTGCTGAACGGTGAAAGCGCACAGTAATTCACTTTTCTCCCAGCAAATACACTGTTTCTAAGGAAATGGGAACACACTGAGGAGACACTTGTGGGAGCTACTGTGACTAAAACTGAGCTTCCCTACGCACAGGGAAGCAAGAGAAATGCTGATTTCATCAAGCCCAGTTACATACTCAGAATCTGTACTACTGCGCAAATAGGCATGAATCTGTAGACAAAAAACTCATTTCTGACAAAGTTGCCCAAATGCATCTCAAGTGTGCAACTTGTTCCCTGAGTTAGAAAACGTCGAAAAACGGTCGTTTCTGCTAGCGCTGTGCTTCTACACATGTATTTGCTGAACGGTGAAAGCGCACAGTAATTCACTTTTCTCCCAGCAAATACACTGTTTCTAAGGAAATGGGAACACACTGAGGAGACACTTGTGGGAGCTACTGTGACTAAAACTGAGCTTCCCTACGCACAGGGAAGCAAGAGAAATGCTGATTTCATCAAGCCCAGTTACATACTCAGAATCTGTACTACTGCGCAAATAGGCATGTCTCTGTAGGCAAAAAACTCATTTCTGACAAAGTTGCCCAAATGCATCTCAGAAGTGTGAAACTTGTTCCCTGAGTTAGAAAACGTCGAGAAACGTTCGTTTCTGCTAGCGCTGTGCTTCTACACATGTATTTGCTGAACGGTGAAAGCGCACAGTAATGCACTTTTCTCCCAGCAAATACACTGTTTCTAAGGAAATGGGAACACACTGAGGAGACACTTGTGGGAGCTACTGTGACTAAAACTGAGCTTCCCTACGCACAGGGAAGCAAGAGAAATGCTGATTTCATCAAGCCCAGTTACATACTCAGAATCTGTACTACTGCGCAAATAGGCATGTCTCTGTAGGCAAAAAACTCATTTCTGACAAAGTTGCCCAAATGCATCTCAGAAGTGTGCAACTTGTTCCCTGAGTTAGAAAACGTCGAGAAACGGTCTTTTCTGCTAGCGCTGTGCTTCTACACATGTATTTGCTGAACGGTGAAAGCGCACAGTAATGCACTTTTCTCCCAGCAAATACACTGTTTCTAAGGAAATGGGAACACACTGAGGAGACACTTGTGGGAGCTACTGTGACTACAACTGAGCTTCCCTACGCACAGGGAAGCAAGAGAAATGCTGATTTCATCAAGCCCAGTTATATACTCAGAATCTGTACTTCTGCGCAAATAGGCATGAATCTGTAGGCAAAAAGCTCATTTCTGACAAAGTTACCCAAATGCATCTCAGAAGTGTGCAACTTGTTCCCTGAGTTAGAAAACGTCGAGAAACGTTCGTTTCTGCTAGCGATGTGCTTCTAAACATGTATTTGCTGAACGGTGAAAGCGCACAGTAATGCAATTTTCTCCCAGCAAATACACTGTTTCTAAGAAACTGGGAACACACTGAGGAGACACTTGTGGGAGCTACTGTGACTAAAACTGAGCTTCCCTACGCACAGGGAAGCAAGAGAAATGCTGATTTCATCAAGCCCAGTTACATACACAGAATCTGTCCTACTGCACAAATAGGCATGTCTCTGTAGGCCAAAAACTCATTTCTGACAAAGTTGCCCAAATGCATCTCAGAAGTGTGCAACTTGTTCCCTGAGTTAGAAAACGTCGAGAAACGGTCTTTTCTGCTAGCGCTGTGCTTCTACACATGTATTTGCTGAACGGTGAAAGCGCACAGTAATGCACTTTTCTCCCAGCAAATACACTGTTTCTAAGGAAATGGGAACACACTGAGGAGACACTTGTGGGAGCTACTGTGACTAAAACTGAGCTTCCCTATGCACAGGGAAGCAAGAGAAATGCTGATTTCATCAAGCCCAGTTACATACTCAGAATCTGTACTACTGCGCAAATAGGCATGTCTCTGTAGGCAAAAAACTCATTTCTGACAATGTTGCCCAAATGCATCTCAGAAGTGTGCAACTTGTTCCCTGAGTTAGAAAACGTCGAGAAACGTTCGTTTCTGCTAGCGATGTGCTTCTACACATGTATTTGCTGAACGGTGAAAGCGCACAGTAATGCACTTTTCTCCCAGCAAATACACTGTTTCTAAGGAAATGGGAACACACTGAGGAGACACTTGTGGGAGCTACTGTGACTAAAAGTGAGCTTCCCTACGCACAGGGAAGCAAGAGAAATGCTGATTTCATCAAGCCCAGTTACATACTCAGAATCTGTACTACTGCGCAAATAGGCATGAATCAGTAGACAAAAAACTCATTTCTGACAAAGTTGCCCAAATGCATCTCAGAAGTGTGCAACTTGTTCCCTGAGTTAGAAAACGTCGAGAAACGGTCTTTTCTGCTAGCGCTGTGCTTCTACACATGTATTTGCTGAACGTTGAAAGCGCACAGTAATGCACTTTTCTCCCAGCAAATACACTGTTTCTAAGGAAATGGGAACACACTGAGGAGACACTTGTGGGAGCTACTGTGACTACAACTGAGCTTCCCTACGCACAGGGAAGCAAGAGAAATGCTGATTTCATCAAGCCCAGTTATATACTCAGAATTTGTACTTCTGCGCAAATAGGCATGAATCTGTAGGCAAAAAGCTCATTACTGACAAAGTTACCCAAGTGCATCTCAGAAGTGTGCAACTTGTTCCCTGAGTTAGAAAACGTCGAGAAACGTTCGTTTCTGCTAGCGATGTGCTTCTACACATGTATTTGCTGAACGGTGAAAGCGCACAGTAATGCAATTTTCTCCCAGCAAATACACTGTTTCTAAGAAACTGGGAACACACTGAGGAGACACTTGTGGGAGCTACTGTGACTAAAACTGAGCTTCCCTACGCACAGGGAAGCAAGAGAAATGCTGATTTCATCAAGCCCAGTTACATACACAGAATCTGTCCTACTGCACAAATAGGCATGTCTCTGTAGGCCAAAAACTCATTTCTGACAAAGTTGCCCAAATGCATCTCAGAAGTGTGCAACTTGTTCCCTGAGTTAGAAAACGTCGAGAAACGGTCTTTTCTGCTAGCGCTGTGCTTCTACACATGTATTTGCTGAACGGTGAAAGCGCACAGTAATGCACTTTTCTCCCAGCAAATACACTGTTTCTAAGGAAATGGGAACACACTGAGGAGACACTTGTGGGAGCTACTGTGACTAAAACTGAGCTTCCCTATGCACAGGGAAGCAAGAGAAATGCTGATTTCATCAAGCCCAGTTACATACTCAGAATCTGTACTACTGCGCAAATAGGCATGTCTCTGTAGGCAAAAAACTCATTTCTGACAATGTTGCCCAAATGCATCTCAGAAGTGTGCAACTTGTTCCCTGAGTTAGAAAACGTCGAGAAACGTTCGTTTCTGCTAGCGATGTGCTTCTACACATGTATTTGCTGAACGGTGAAAGCGCACAGTAATGCACTTTTCTCCCAGCAAATACACTGTTTCTAAGGAAATGGGAATACACTGAGGAGACACTTGTGGGAGCTACTGTGACTAAAAGTGAGCTTCCCTGCGCACAGGGAAGCAAGAGAAATGCTGATTTCATCAAGCCCAGTTACATACTCAGAATCTGTACTACTGCGCAAATAGGCATGAATCAGTAGACAAAAAACTCATTTCTGACAAAGTTGCCCAAATGCATCTCAGAAGTGTGCAACTTGTTCCCTGAGTTAGAAAACGTCGAGAAACGGTCGTTTCTGCTAGCGCTGTGCTTCTACACATGTATTTGCTGAACGGTGAAAGCGCATAGTAATGCACTTTTCTCCCAGCAAATACACTGTTTCTAAGGAACTGGGAACACACTGAGGAGACACTTGTGGGAGCTACTGTGACTAAAACTGAGCTTCCCTACGCACAGGAAGCAAGAGAAATGCTGATTTCATCAAGGCCAGTTATATACTCAGAATCTGTACTTCTGCGCAAATAGGCATGAATCTGTAGGCCAAAAACTCATTTTTGAGAACGTTACCCAAATGCATCTCAGAAGTGTGCAACTTGTTCCCTGAGTTAGAAAACGTCGAGAAACGTTCGTTTCTGCTAGCGCTGTGCTTCTACACATGTATTTGCGGAACGGTGAAAGCGCACAGTAATGCACTTTTCTCCCAGCAAATACACTGTTTCTAAGGAAATGGGAACACACTGAGGAGACACTTGTGGGAGCTACTGTGACTAAAAGTGAGCTTCCCTACGCACAGGGAAGCAAGAGAAATGCTGATGTCATCAAGCCCAGTTACATACTCAGAATCTGTACTACTGCGCAAATAGGCATGTCTCTGTAGGCAAAAACTCATTTCTGACAAAGTTGCCCAAATGCATCTCAGAAGTGTACAACTTGTTCCCTGAGTTAGAAAACGTCGAGAAACGTTCGTTTCTGCTAGCGATGTGCTTCTACACATGTATTTGCTGAACGGTGAAAGCGCACAGTAATGCACTTTTCTCCCAGCAAATACACTGTTTCTAAGGAAATGGGAACACACTGAGGAGACACTTGTGGGAGCTACTGTGACTAAAAGTGAGCTTCCCTACGCACAGGGAAGCAAGAGAAATGCTGATTTCATCAAGCCCTGTTACATACACAGAATCTGTACTACTGCACAAATAGGCATGTCTCTGTAGGCCAAAAACTCATTTCTGACAAAGTTGCCCAAATGCATCTCAGAAGTGTGCAACTTGTTCCCTGAGTTAGAAAACGTCGAGAAACGGTCTTTTCTGCTAGCGCTGTGCTTCTACACATGTATTTGCTGAACGGTGAAAGCACACAGTAATGCACTTTTCTCCCAGCAAATACACTGTTTCTAAGGAAATGGGAACACACTGAGGAGACACTTGTGGGAGCTACTGTGACTACAACTGAGCTTCCCTACGCACAGGGAAGCAAGAGAAATGCTGATTTCATCAAGCCCAGTTATATACTCAGAATTTGTACTTCTGCGCAAATAGGCATGAATCTGTAGGCAAAAAGCTCATTACTGACAAAGTTACCCAAGTGCATCTCAGAAGTGTGCAACTTGTTCCCTGAGTTAGAAAACGTCGAGAAACGTTCGTTTCTGCTAGCGATGTGCTTCTACACATGTATTTGCTGAACGGTGAAAGCGCACAGTAATGCAATTTTCTCCCAGCAAATACACTGTTTCTAAGAAACTGGGAACACACTGAGGAGACACTTGTGGGAGCTACTGTGACTAAAACTGAGCTTCCCTACGCACAGGGAAGCAAGAGAAATGCTGATTTCATCAAGCCCAGTTACATACACAGAATCTGTCCTACTGCACAAATAGGCATGTCTCTGTAGGCCAAAAACTCATTTCTGACAAAGTTGCCCAAATGCATCTCAGAAGTGTGCAACTTGTTCCCTGAGTTAGAAAACGTCGAGAAACGGTCTTTTCTGCTAGCGCTGTGCTTCTACACATGTATTTGCTGAACGGTGAAAGCGCACAGTAATGCACTTTTCTCCCAGCAAATACACTGTTTCTAAGGAAATGGGAACACACTGAGGAGACACTTGTGGGAGCTACTGTGACTAAAACTGAGCTTCCCTATGCACAGGGAAGCAAGAGAAATGCTGATTTCATCAAGCCCAGTTACATACTCAGAATCTGTACTACTGCGCAAATAGGCATGTCTCTGTAGGCAAAAAACTCATTTCTGACAATGTTGCCCAAATGCATCTCAGAAGTGTGCAACTTGTTCCCTGAGTTAGAAAACGTCGAGAAACGTTCGTTTCTGCTAGCGATGTGCTTCTACACATGTATTTGCTGAACGGTGAAAGCGCACAGTAATGCACTTTTCTCCCAGCAAATACACTGTTTCTAAGGAAATGGGAATACACTGAGGAGACACTTGTGGGAGCTACTGTGACTAAAAGTGAGCTTCCCTGCGCACAGGGAAGCAAGAGAAATGCTGATTTCATCAAGCCCAGTTACATACTCAGAATCTGTACTACTGCGCAAATAGGCATGAATCAGTAGACAAAAAACTCATTTCTGACAAAGTTGCCCAAATGCATCTCAGAAGTGTGCAACTTGTTCCCTGAGTTAGAAAACGTCGAGAAACGGTCGTTTCTGCTAGCGCTGTGCTTCTACACATGTATTTGCTGAACGGTGAAAGCGCATAGTAATGCACTTTTCTCCCAGCAAATACACTGTTTCTAAGGAACTGGGAACACACTGAGGAGACACTTGTGGGAGCTACTGTGACTAAAACTGAGCTTCCCTACGCACAGGAAGCAAGAGAAATGCTGATTTCATCAAGGCCAGTTATATACTCAGAATCTGTACTTCTGCGCAAATAGGCATGAATCTGTAGGCCAAAAACTCATTTTTGAGAACGTTACCCAAATGCATCTCAGAAGTGTGCAACTTGTTCCCTGAGTTAGAAAACGTCGAGAAACGTTCGTTTCTGCTAGCGCTGTGCTTCTACACATGTATTTGCGGAACGGTGAAAGCGCACAGTAATGCACTTTTCTCCCAGCAAATACACTGTTTCTAAGGAAATGGGAACACACTGAGGAGACACTTGTGGGAGCTACTGTGACTAAAAGTGAGCTTCCCTACGCACAGGGAAGCAAGAGAAATGCTGATGTCATCAAGCCCAGTTACATACTCAGAATCTGTACTACTGCGCAAATAGGCATGTCTCTGTAGGCAAAAACTCATTTCTGACAAAGTTGCCCAAATGCATCTCAGAAGTGTACAACTTGTTCCCTGAGTTAGAAAACGTCGAGAAACGTTCGTTTCTGCTAGCGATGTGCTTCTACACATGTATTTGCTGAACGGTGAAAGCGCACAGTAATGCACTTTTCTCCCAGCAAATACACTGTTTCTAAGGAAATGGGAACACACTGAGGAGACACTTGTGGGAGCTACTGTGACTAAAAGTGAGCTTCCCTACGCACAGGGAAGCAAGAGAAATGCTGATTTCATCAAGCCCTGTTACATACACAGAATCTGTACTACTGCACAAATAGGCATGTCTCTGTAGGCCAAAAACTCATTTCTGACAAAGTTGCCCAAATGCATCTCAGAAGTGTGCAACTTGTTCCCTGAGTTAGAAAACGTCGAGAAACGGTCTTTTCTGCTAGCGCTGTGCTTCTACACATGTATTTGCTGAACGGTGAAAGCACACAGTAATGCACTTTTCTCCCAGCAAATACACTGTTTCTAAGGAAATGGGAACACACTGAGGAGACACTTGTGGGAGCTACTGTGACTAAAAGTGAGCTTCCCTACGCACAGGGAAGCAAGAGAAATGCTGATTTCATCAAGCCCAGTTACATACACAGAATCTGTAATACTGAAATAATAGGCATGTCTCTGTAGGCCAAAAACTCATTTCTGACAAAGTTGCCCAAATGCATCTCAGAAGTGTGCAACTTGTTCCCTGAGTTAGAAAACGTCGAGAAACGGTCTTTTCTGCTAGCGCTGTGCTTCTACACATGTATTTGCTGAACGGTGAAAGCACACAGTAATCCACTTTTCTCCCAGCAAATACACTGTTTCTAAGGAAATGGGAACACACTGAGGAGACACTTGTGGGAGCTACTGTGACTAAAAGTGAGCTTCCCTACGCACAGGGAAGCAAGAGAAATGCTGATTTCATCAAGCCCAGTTACATACTCAGAATCTGTACTACTGCGCAAATAGGCATGAATCTGTAGACAAAAAACTCATTTCTGACAAAGTTGCCCAAATGCATCTCAGAAGTGTGCAACTTGTTCCCTGAGTTAGAAAACGTCGAGAAACGTTCGTTTCTGCTAGCGCTGTGCTTCTACACATGTATTTGCTGAACGGTGAAAGCGCACAGTAATGCACTTTTCTCCCAGCAAATACACTGTTTCTAAGGAAATGGGAACACACTGAGGAGACACTTGTGGGAGCTACTGTGACTAAAACTGAGCTTCCCTACGCACAGGGAAGCAAGAGAAATGCTGATTTCATCAAGCCCAGTTACATACTCAGAATCTGTACTACTGCGCAAATAGGCATGTCTCTGTAGGCAAAAAACTCATTTCTGACAAAGTTGCCCAAATGCATCTCAGAAGTGTGCAACTTGTTCCCTGAGTTAGAAAACGTCGAGAAACGGTCATATCTGCTAACGCTGTGCTTCTACACATGTATTTGCTGAACGGTGAAAGCGCACAGTAATGCACTTTTCTCCCAGCAAATACACTGTTTCTAAGGAACTGGGAACACACTGAGGAGACACTTGTGGGAGCTACTGTGACTAAAACTGAGCTTCCCTACGCACAGGGAAGCAAGAGAAAGGCTGATTTCATCAAGCCCAGTTACATACTCAGAATCTGTACTACTGCGCAAATAGGCATGAATCTGTAGGCAAAAAACTCATTTCTGACAAAGTTGCCCAAATGCATCTCAGAAGTGTGCAACTTGTTCCCTGAGTTAGAAAACGTCGAGAAACGTTCGTTTCTGTTAGCGCTGTGCTTCTACACATGTATTTGCTGAACGGTGAAAGCGCACAGTAATGCACTTTTGTCCCAGCAAATACACTGTTTCTAAGGAACTGGGAACACACTGAGGAGACACTTGTGGGAGCTACTGTGACTAAAACTGAGCTTCCCTACGCACAGGGAAGCAAGAGAAATGCTGATTTCATCAAGCCCAGTTACATACTCAGAATCTGTACTACTGCGCAAATAGGCAATGTCTCTGTAGGCAAAAAACTCATTTCTGACAAAGTTGCCCAAATGCATCTCAGAAGTGTGCAACTTGTTCCCTCAGTTAGAAAACGTCGAGAAACGTTCGTTTCTGCTAGCGCTGTGCTTCTACACATGTATTTGCTGAACGGTGAAAGCGCACAGTAATGCACTTTTCTCCCAGCAAATACACTGTTTCTAAGGAAATGGGAACACACTGAGGAGACACTTGTGGGAGCTACTGTGACTAAAACTGACCTTCCCTACGCACAGGGAAGCAAGAGAAATGCTGATTTCATCAAGCCCAGTTACATACTCAGAATCTGTACTACTGCGCAAATAGGCATGAATCTGTAGGCAAAAAACTCATTTCTGACAAAGTTGCCCAAATGCATCTCAGAAGTGTGCAACTTGTTCCCTGAGTTAGAAAAGGTCGAGAAACGTTCGTTTCTGCTAGCGCTGTGCTTCTACACATGTATTTGCTGAACGGTGAAAGCGCACAGTAATGCACTTTTCTCCCAGCAAATACACTGTTTCTAAGGAAATGGGAACACACTGAGGAGACACTTGTGGGAGCTACTGTACTTAAAAGTGAGCTTCCCTACGCACAGGGAAGCAAGAGAAATGCTGATTTCATCAAGCCCAGTTACATACTCAGAATCTGTACTACTGCGCAAATAGGCATGAATCTGTAGACAAAAAACTCATTTCTGATAAAGTTACCCAAATGCATCTCAGAAGTGTGCAACTTGTTCCCTGAGTTAGAAATCGTCGAGAAACGGTCGTTTCTGCTAGCGCTGTGCTTCTACACATGTATTTGCTGAACGGTGAAAGCGCACAGTAATGCACTTTTCTCCCAGCAAATACACTGTTTCTAAGGAAATGGGAACACACTGAGGAGACACTTGTGGGAGCTACTGTGACTAAAACTGAGCTTCCCTACGCACAGGGAAGCAAGAGAAATGCTGATTTCATCAAGCCCAGTTACATACTCAGAATCTGTACTACTGCGCAAATAGGCATGTCTCTGTAGGCAAAAAACTCATTTCTGACAAAGTTGCCCAAATGCATCTCAGAAGTGTGCAACTTGTTCCCTGAGTTAGAAAACGTCGAGAAACGTTCGTTTCTGCTAGCGCTGTGCTTCTACACATGTATTTGCTGAACGGTGAAAGCGCACAGTAATGCACTTTTCTCCCAGCAAATACACTGTTTCTAAGGAAATGGGAACACACTGAGGAGACACTTGTGGGAGCTACTGTGACTAAAACTGAGCTTCCCTACGCACAGGGAAGCAAGAGAAAGGCTGATTTCATCAAGCCCAGTTACATACTCAGAATCTGTACTACTGCGCAAATAGGCATGTCTCTGTAGGCAAAAAACTCATTTCTGACAAAGTTGCCAAAATGCATCTCAGAAGTGTGCAACTTGTTCCCTGAGTTAGAAAACGTCGGGAAACGGTCTTTTCTGCTAGCGCTGTGCTTCTACACATGTATTTGCTGAACGGTGAAAGCGCACAGTAATGCACTTTTCTCCCAGCAAATACACTGTTTCTAAGGAAATGGGAACACACTGAGGAGACACTTGTGGGAGCTACTGTGACTAAAACTGAGCTTCCCTACGCACAGGGAAGCAAGAGAAATGCTGATTTCATCAAGCCCAGTTACATACTCAGAATCTGTACTACTGCGCAAATAGGCATGTCTCTGTAGGCAAAAAACTCATTTCTGACAAAGTTGCCCAAATGCATCTAGGAAGTGTGCAACTTGTTCCCTGAGTTAGAAAACGTCGAGAAACGGTCATATCTGCTAACGCTGTGCTTCTACACATGTATTTGCTGAACGGTGAAAGCGCACAGTAATGCACTTTTCTCCCAGCAAATACACTGTTTCTAAGGAAATGGGAACACACTGAGGAGACACTTGTGGGAGCTACTGTGACTAAAACTGAGCTTCCCTACGCACAGGGAAGCAAGAGAAAGGCTGATTTCATCAAGCCCAGTTACATACTCAGAATCTGTACTACTGCGCAAATAGGCATGTCTCTGTAGGCAAAAAACTCATTTCTGACTATGTTGCCCAAATGCATCTCAGAAGTGTGAAACTTGTTCCCTGAGTTAGAAAACGTCGAGAAACGTTCGTTTCTGCTAGCGCTGTGCTTCTACACATGTATTGGCTGAACGGTGAAAGCGCACAGTAATGCACTTTTCTCCCAGCAAATACACTCTTTCTAAGGAAATGGGAACACACTGAGGAGACACTTGTGGGAGCTACTGTGACTAAAACTGAGCTTCCCTACGCACAGGGAAGCAAGAGAAATGCTGATTTCATCAAGCCCAGTTACATACTCAGAATCTGTACTACTGCGCAAATAGGCATGTCTCTGTAGGCAAAAAACTCATTTCTGACAAAGTTGCCCAAATGCATCTCAGAAGTGTGCAACTTGTTCCCTGAGTTAGAAAACGTCGAGAAACTTTCGTTTCTGCTAGCGCTGTGCTTCTACACATGTATTTGCTGAACGGTGAAAGCGCACCGTAATGCACTTTTCTCCCAGCAATTACACTGTTTCTAAGGAAATAGGAACACACAGAGGAGACACTTGTGGGAGCTACTGTGACTAAAACTGAGCTTCCCTACGCACAGGAAGCAAGAGAAATGCTGATTTCATCAAGGCCAGTTATATACTCAGAATCTGTACTTCTGCGCAAATAGGCATGAATCTGTAGGCCAAAAACTCATTTTTGAGAACGTTACCCAAATGCATCTCAGAAGTGTGCAACTTGTTCCCTGAGTTAGAAAACGTCGAGAAACGTTCGTTTCTGCTAGCGCTGTGCTTCTACACATGTATTTGCGGAACGGTGAAAGCGCACAGTAATGCACTTTTCTCCCAGCAAATACACTGTTTCTAAGGAAATGGGAACACACTGAGGAGACACTTGTGTGAGCTACTGTGACTAAAAGTGAGCTTCCCTACGCACAGGGAAGCAAGAGAAATGCTGATGTCATCAAGCCCAGTTACATACTCAGAATCTGTACTACTGCGCAAATAGGCATGTCTCTGTAGGCAAAAACTCATTTCTGACAAAGTTGCCCAAATGCATCTCAGAAGTGTACAACTTGATCCCTGAGTTAGAAAACGTCGAGAAACGTTCGTTTCTGCTAGCGATGTGCTTCTACACATGTATTTGCTGAACGGTGAAAGCGCACAGTAATGCAATTTTCTCCCAGCAAATACACTGTTTCTAAGGAAATGGGAACACACTGAGGAGACACTTGTGGGAGCTACTGTGACTAAAAGTGAGCTTCCCTACGCACAGGGAAGCAAGAGAAATGCTGATTTCATCAAGCCCAGTTACATACACAGAATCTGTACTACTGCACAAATAGGCATGTCTCTGTAGGCCAAAAACTCATTTCTGACAAAGTTGCCCAAATGCATCTCAGAAGTGTGCAACTTGTTCCCTGAGTTAGAAAACGTCGAGAAACGGTCTTTTCTGCTAGCACTGTGCTTCTACACATGTATTTGCTGAACGGTGAAAGCACACAGTAATGCACTTTTCTCCCAGCAAATACACTGTTTCTAAGGAAATGGGAACACACTGAGGAGACACTTGTGGGAGCTACTGTGACTAAAAGTGAGCTTCCCTACGCACAGGGAAGCAAGAGAAATGCTGATTTCATCAAGCCCAGTTACATACACAGAATCTGTACTACTGCACAAATAGGCATGTCTCTGTAGGCCAAAAACTCATTTCTGACAAAGTTGCCCAAATGCATCTCAGAAGTGTGCAACTTGTTCCCTGAGTTAGAAAACGTCGAGAAACGTTCGTTTCTGCTAGCGCTGTGCTTCCACACATGTATTTGCTGAACGGTGAAAGCGCACAGTAATGCACTTTTGTCCCAGCAAATACACTGTTTCTAAGGAACTGGGAACACACTGAGGAGACACTTGTGGGAGCTACTGTGACTAAAATTGAGCTTCCCTACGCACAGGGAAGCAAGAGAAATGCTGATTTCATCAAGCCCAGTTACATACTCAGAATCTGTACTACTGCGCAAATAGGCATGTTTCTGTATGCACAAAACTCATTTCTGACATAGTTGCCCAAATGCATCTAGGAAGTGTGCAACTTGTTCCCTGAGTTAGAAAACGTCGAGAAACGGTCGTTTCTGCTAGCACTGTGCTTCTACACATGTATTTGCTGAACGGTGAAAGCGCACAGTAATGCACTTTTCTCCTAGCAAATACACTGTTTCTAAGGAAATGGGAACACACTGAGGAGACACTTGTGGGAGCTACTGTGACTAAAACTGAGCTTCCCTACGCACAGGGAAGCAAGAGAAATGCTGATTTCATCAAGCCCAGTTACATACTCAGAATCTGTACTACTGCGCAAATAGGCATGTCTCTGTAGGCAAAAAACTCATTTCTGACAAAGTTGCCCAAATGCATCTCAGAAGTGTGCAACTTGTTCCCTCAGTTAGAAAACGTCGAGAAACGTTCGTTTCTGCTAGCGCTGTGCTTCTACACATGTATTTGCTGAACGGTGAAAGCGCACAGTAATGCACTTTTCTCCCAGCAAATACACTGTTTCTAAGGAAATGGGAACACACTGAGGAGACACTTGTGGGAGCTACTGTGACTAAAACTGACCTTCCCTACGCACAGGGAAGCAAGAGAAATGCTGATTTCATCAAGCCCAGTTACATACTCAGAATCTGTACTACTGCGCAAATAGGCATGAATCTGTAGGCAAAAAACTCATTTCTGACAAAGTTGCCCAAATGCATCTCAGAAGTGTGCAACTTGTTCCCTGAGTTAGAAAACGTCGAGAAACGTTCGTTTCTGCTAGCGCTGTGCTTCTACACATGTATTTGCTGAACGGTGAAAGCGCACAGTAATGCACTTTTCTCCCAGCAAATACACTGTTTCTAAGGAAATGGGAACACACTGAGGAGACACTTGTGGGAGCTACTGTACTTAAAAGTGAGCTTCCCTACGCACAGGGAAGCAAGAGAAATGCTGATTTCATCAAGCCCAGTTACATACTCAGAATCTGTACTACTGCGCAAATAGGCATGAATCTGTAGACAAAAGACTCATTTCTGACAAAGTTGCCCAAATGCATCTCAGAAGTGTGCAACTTGTTCCCTGAGTTAGAAAACGTCGAGAAACGTTCGTTTCTGCTAGCGCTGTGCTTCTACACATGTATTTGCTGAACGGTGAAAGCGCAAAGTAATTCACTTTACTCCCAGCAAATACACTGTTTCTAAGGAAATGGGAACACACTGAGGAGACACTTGTGGGAGGTACTGTGACTAAAAGTGAGCTTCCCTACGCACAGGGAAGCAAGAGAAATGCTGATTTCATCAAGCCCAGTTACATACTCAGAATCTGTACTACTGCGCAAATAGGCATGAATCTGTAGACAAAAAACTCATTTCTGATAAAGTTGCCCAAATGCATCTCAGAAGTGTGCAACTTGTTCCCTGAGTTAGAAAACGTCGAGAAACGGTCGTTTCTGCTAGCGCTGTGCTTCTACACATGTATTTGCTGAACGGTGAAAGCGCACAGTAATGCACTTTTCTCCCAGCAAATACACTGTTTCTAAGGAAATGGGAACACACTGAGGAGACACTTGTGGGAGCTACTGTGACTAAAACTGAGCTTCCCTACGCACAGGGAAGCAAGAGAAATGCTGATTTCATCAAGCCCAGTTACATACTCAGAATCTGTACTACTGCGCAAATAGGCATGTCTCTGTAGGCAAAAAACTCATTTCTGACAAAGTTGCCCAAATGCATCTCAGAAGTGTGCAACTTGTTCCCTGAGTTAGAAAACGTCGAGAAACGTTCGTTTCTGCTAGCGCTGTGCTTCTACACATGTATTTGCTGAACGGTGAAAGCGCACAGTAATGCACTTTTCTCCCAGCAAATACACTGTTTCTAAGGAAATGGGAACACACTGAGGAGACACTTGTGGGAGCTACTGTGACTAAAACTGAGCTTCCCTACGCACAGGGAAGCAAGAGAAATGCTGATTTCATCAAGCCCAGTTACATACTCAGAATCTGTACTACTGCGCAAATAGGCATGTCTCTGTAGGCAAAAAACTCATTTCTGACAAAGTTGCCCAAATGCATCTCAGAAGTGTGCAACTTGTTCCCTGAGTTAGAAAACGTCGAGAAACGTTCGTTTCTGCTAGCGCTGTGCTTCTACACATGTATTTGCTGAACGGTGAAAGCGCACAGTAATGCACTTTTCTCCCAGCAAATACACTGTTTCTAAGGAAATGGGAACACACTGAGGAGACACTTGTGGGAGCTACTGTGACTAAAACTGAGCTTCCCTACGCACAGGGAAGCAAGAGAAATGCTGATTTCATCAAGCCCAGTTACATACTCAGAATCTGTACTACTGCGCAAATAGGCATGAATCTGTAGACAAAAAACTCATTTCTGATAAAGTTGCCCAAATGCATCTCAGAAGTGTGCAACTTGTTCCCTGAGTTAGAAAACGTCGAGAAACGGTCGTTTCTGCTAGCGCTGTGCTTCTACACATGTATTTGCTGAACGGTGAAAGCGCACAGTAATGCACTTTTCTCCCAGCAAATACACTGTTTCTAAGGAAATGGGAACACACTGAGGAGACACTTGTGGGAGCTACTGTGACTAAAACTGAGCTTCCCTACGCACAGGGAAGCAAGAGAAATGCTGATTTCATCAAGCCCAGTTACATACTCAGAATCTGTACTACTGCGCAAATAGGCATGTCTCTGTAGGCAAAAAACTCATTTCTGACAAAGTTGCCCAAATGCATCTCAGAAGTGTGCAACTTGTTCCCTGAGTTAGAAAACGTCGAGAAACGTTCGTTTCTGCTAGCGCTGTGCTTCTACACATGTATTTGCTGAACGGTGAAAGCGCACAGTAATGCACTTTTCTCCCAGCAAATACACTGTTTCTAAGGAAATGGGAACACACTGAGGAGACACTTGTGGGAGCTACTGTGACTAAAACTGAGCTTCCCTACGCACAGGGAAGCAAGAGAAATGCTGATTTCATCAAGCCCAGTTACATACTCAGAATCTGTACTACTGCGCAAATAGGCATGTCTCTGTAGGCAAAAAACTCATTTCTGACAAAGTTGCCCAAATGCATCTCAGAAGTGTGCAACTTGTTCCCTGAGTTAGAAAACGTCGAGAAACGTTCGTTTCTGCTAGCGCTGTGCTTCTACACATGTATTTGCTGAACGGTGAAAGCGCACAGTAATGCACTTTTCTCCCAGCAAATACACTGTTTCTAAGGAAATGGGAACACACTGAGGAGACACTTGTGGGAGCTACTGTGACTAAAACTGAGCTTCCCTACGCACAGGGAAGCAAGAGAAATGCTGATTTCATCAAGCCCAGTTACATACTCAGAATCTGTACTACTGCGCAAATAGGCATGTCTCTGTAGGCAAAAAACTCATTTCTGACAAAGTTGCCCAAATGCATCTCAGAAGTGTGCCACTTGTTCCCTGAGTTAGAAAACGTCGAGAAACGGTCGTTTCAGCTAGCGCTGTGCTTCTACACATGTATTTGCTGAACGGTGAAAGCGCACAGTAATGCACTTTTCTCCCAGCAAATACACTGTTTCTAAGGAAATGGGAACACACTGAGGAGACACTTGTGGGAGCTACTGTGACTAAAACTGAGCTTCCCTACGCACAGGGAAGCAAGAGAAATGCTGATTTCATCAAGCCCAGTTACATACTCAGAATCTGTACTACTGCGCAAATAGGCATGTCTCTGTAGGCAAAAAACTCATTTCTGACAAAGTTGCCCAAATGCATCTCAGAAGTGTGCAACTTGTTCCCTGAGTTAGAAAACGTCGAGAAACGTTCGTTTCTGCTAGCGCTGTGCTTCTACACATGTATTTGCTGAACGGTGAAAGCGCACAGTAATGCACTTTTCTCCCAGCAAATACACTGTTTCTAAGGAAATGGGAACACACTGAGGAGACACTTGTGGGAGCTACTGTGACTAAAACTGAGCTTCCCTACGCACAGGGAAGCAAGAGAAATGCTGATTTCATCAAGCCCAGTTACATACTCAGAATCTGTACTACTGCGCAAATAGGCATGTCTCTGTAGGCAAAAAACTCATTTCTGACAAAGTTGCCCAAATGCATCTCAGAAGTGTGCAACTTGTTCCCTGAGTTAGAAAACGTCGAGAAACGTTCGTTTCTGCTAGCGCTGTGCTTCTACACATGTATTTGCTGAACGGTGAAAGCGCACAGTAATGCACTTTTCTCCCAGCAAATACACTGTTTCTAAGGAAATGGGAACACACTGAGGAGACACTTGTGGGAGCTACTGTGACTAAAACTGAGCTTCCCTACGCACAGGGAAGCAAGAGAAATGCTGATTTCATCAAGCCCAGTTACATACTCAGAATCTGTACTACTGCGCAAATAGGCATGTCTCTGTAGGCAAAAAACTCATTTCTGACAAAGTTGCCCAAATGCATCTCAGAAGTGTGCCACTTGTTCCCTGAGTTAGAAAACGTCGAGAAACGGTCGTTTCAGCTAGCGCTGTGCTTCTACACATGTATTTGCTGAACGGTGAAAGCGCACAGTAATGCACTTTTCTCCCAGCAAATACACTGTTTCTAAGGAAATGGGAACACACTGAGGAGACACTTGTGGGAGCTACTGTGACTAAAACTGAGCTTCCCTACGCACAGGGAAGCAAGAGAAATGCTGATTTCATCAAGCCCAGTTACATACTCAGAATCTGTACTACTGCGCAAATAGGCATGTCTCTGTAGGCAAAAAACTCATTTCTGACAAAGTTGCCCAAATGCATCTAGGAAGTGTGCAACTTGTTCCCTGAGTTAGAAAACGTCGAGAAACGGTCATATCTGCTAACGCTGTGCTTCTACACATGTATTTGCTGAACGGTGAAAGCGCACAGTAATGCACTTTTCTCCCAGCAAATACACTGTTTCTAAGGAACTGGGAACACACTGAGGAGACACTTGTGGGAGCTACTGTGACTAAAACTGAGCTTCCCTACGCACAGGGAAGCAAGAGAAAGGCTGATTTCATCAAGCCCAGTTACATACTCAGAATCTGTACTACTGCGCAAATAGGCATGTCTCTGTAGGCAAAAAACTCATTTCTGACTATGTTGCCCAAATGCATCTAAGAAGTGTGAAACTTGTTCCCTGAGTTAGAAAACGTCGAGAAACGTTCGTTTCTGCTAGCGCTGTGCTTCTACACATGTATTTGCTGAACGGTGAAAGCGCACAGTAATGCACTTTTCTCCCAGCAAATACACTCTTTCTAAGGAAATGGGAACACACTGAGGAGACACTTGTGGGAGCTACTGTGACTAAAACTGAGCTTCCCTACGCACAGGGAAGCAAGAGAAATGCTGATTTCATCAAGCCCAGTTACATACTCAGAATCTGTACTACTGCGCAAATAGGCATGTCTCTGTAGGCAAAAAACTCATTTCTGACAAAGTTGCCCAAATGCATCTCAGAAGTGTGCAACTTGTTCCCTGAGTTAGAAAACGTCGAGAAACTTTCGTTTCTGCTAGCGCTGTGCTTCTACACATGTATTTGCTGAACGGTGAAAGCGCACCGTAATGCACTTTTCTCCCAGCAATTACACTGTTTCTAAGGAAATAGGAACACACAGAGGAGACACTTGTGGGAGCTACTGTGACTAAAACTGAGCTTCCCTACGCACAGGGAAGCAAGAGAAATGATGATTTCATCAAGCCCAGTTACATACTCAGAATCTGTACTACTGCGCAAATAGGCATGTTTCTGTAGGCAAAAAACTCATTTCTGACAAAGTTGCCCAAATGCTTCTCAGAAGTGTGCAACTTGTTCCCTTAGTTAGAAAACGTCGAGAAACGGTCGTTTCTGCTAGCGCTGTGCTTCTACACATGTATTTGCGGAACGGTGAAAGCGCAGAGTAATGCACTTTTCTCCCAGCAAATACACTGTTTCTAAGGAAATGGGAACACACTGAGGAGACACTTGTGGGAGCTACTGTGACTAAAACTGAGCTTCCCTACGCACAGGGAAGCAAGAGAAATGCTGATTTCATCAAGCCCAGTTACATACTCAGAATCTGTACTACTGCGCAAATAGGCAATGTCTCTGTAGGCAAAAAAACTCATTTCTGACAAAGTTGCCCAAATGCATCTCAGAAGTGTGTAACTTGTTCCCTCAGTTAGAAAACGTAGAGAAACGTTCGTTTCTGCTAGCGCTGTGCTTCTACACATGTATTTGCTGAACGGTGAAAGCGCACAGTAATGCACTTTTCTCCCAGCAAATACACTGTTTCTAAGGAAATGGGAACACACTGAGGAGACACTTGTGGGAGCTACTGTGACTAAAACTGACCTTCCCTACGCACAGGGAAGCAAGAGAAATGCTGATTTCATCAAGCCCAGTTACATACTCAGAATCTGTACTACTGCGCAAATAAGCGTGAATCTGTAGGCAAAAAACTCATTTCTGACAAAGTTGACCAAATGCATCTCAGAAGTGTGCAACTTGTTCCCTGAGTTAGAAAACATCGAGAAACGTTCGTTTCTGCTAGCGCTGTGCTTCTACACATGTATTTGCTGAACGGTGAAAGCGCACAGTAATGCACTTTTCTCCCAGCAAATACACTGTTTCTAAGGAAATGGGAACACACTGAGGAGACACTTGTGGGAGCTACTGTGCTTAAAAGTGAGCTTCCCTACGCACAGGGAAGCAAGAGAAATGCTGATTTCATCAAGCCCAGTTACATACTCAGAATCTGTACTACTGCGCAAATAGGCATGAATCTGTAGACAAAAGACTCATTTCTGACAAAGTTGCCCAAATGCATCTCAGAAGTGTGCAACTTGTTCCCTGAGTTAGAAAACGTCGAGAAACGGTCGTTTCTGCTAGCGCTGTGCTTCTACACATGTATTTGCTGAACGGTGAAAGCGCACAGTAATTCACTTTACTCCCAGCAAATACACTGTTTCTAAGGAAATGGGAACACACTGAGTAGACACTTGTGGGAGCTACTGTGACTAAAACTGAGCTTCCCTACGCACAGGGAAGCAAGAGAAATGCTGATTTCATCAAGCCCAGTTACATACTCAGAATCTGTACTACTGCGCAAATAGGCATGTCTCTGTAGGCAAAAAACTCATTTCTGACAAAGTTGCCCAAATGCATCTCAGAAGTGTGCAACATGTTTCCTGAGTTAGAAAACGTCGAGAAACGTTCGTTTCTGTTAGCGCTGTGCTTCTACACATGTATTTGCTGAACGGTGAAAGTGCACAGTAATGCACTTTTCTCCCAGCAAATACACTGTTTCTAAGGAAATGGGAACACACTGAGGAGACACTTGTGGGAGCTACTGTGACTAAAACTGAGCTTCCCTACGCACAGGGAAGCAAGAGAAATGCTGATTTCATCCAGCCCAGTTACTTACTCAGAATCTGTACTACTGCGCAAATAGGCATGTCTCTGTAGGCAAAAAACTCATTTCTGACAAAGTTGCCCAAATGCATCTCAGAAGTGTGCAACTTGTTCCCTGAGCTAAAAAACGTCGAGAAACGGTCTTTTCTGCTAGCGCTGTGCTTCTACACATGTATTTGCTGAACGGTGAAAGCGCACAGTAATGCACTTTTCTCCCAGCAAATACACTGTTTCTAAGGAAATGGGAACACACTGAGGAGACACTTGTGGGAGCTACTGTGACTAAAACTGAGCTTCCCTACACACAGGGAAGCAAGAGAAATGCTGATTTCATCAAGCCCAGTTATATACTCAGAATCTGTACTTCTGCGCAAATAGGCATGAATCTGTAGGCAAAAAACTCATTTTTGAGAAAGTTACCCAAATGCATCTCAGAAGTGTGCAACTTGTTCCCTGAGTTAGAAAACGTCGAGAAACGTTCGTTTCTGCTAGTGCTGTGCTTCTACACATGTATTTGCTGAACGGTGAAAGCGCACAGTAATGCACTTCTCTCCCAGCAAATACCCTGTGTCTAAGGAAATGGGAACACACTGAGGAGACACTTGTGGGAGCTACTGTGACTAAAACTGAGCTTCCCTACGCACAGGGAAGCAAGAGAAATGCTGATTTCATCAAGCCCAGTTACATACTCAGAATCTGTACTACTGCGCAAATAGGTATGTCTCTGTAGGCAAAAAACTCATTTCTGACAAAGTTGCCCAAATGCATCTCCGAAGTGTGCAACTTGTTCCCTGAGTTAGAAAACGTCGAGAAACGTTCGTTTCTGCTAGCGCTGTGCTTCTACACATGTATTTGCTGAACGGTGAAAGCGCACAGTGATGCACTTTTCTCCCAGCAAATACACTGTTTCTAAGGAAATAGGAACACACAGAGGAGACACTTGTGGGAGCTACTGTGACTAAAACTGAGCTTCCCTACGCACAGGGAAGCAAGAGAAATGATGATTTCATCAAGCCCAGTTACATACTCAGAATCTGTACTACTGCGCAAATAGGCATGTTTCTGTAGGCAAAAAACTCATTTCTGACAAAGTTGCCCAAATGCTTCTCAGAAGTGTGCAACTTGTTCCCTCAGTTAGAAAACGTAGAGAAACGTTCGTTTCTGCTAGCGCTGTGCTTCTACACATGTATTTGCTGAACGGTGAAAGCGCACAGTAATGCACTTTTCTCCCAGCAAATACACTGTTTCTAAGGAAATGGGAACACACTGAGGAGACAATTGTGGGAGCTACTGTGACTAAAACTGACCTTCCCTACGCACAGGGAAGCAAGAGAAATGCTGATTTCATCAAGCCCAGTTACATACTCAGAATCTGTACTACTGCGCAAATAGGCATGAATCTGTAGACAAAAGACTCATTTCTGACAAAGTTGCCCAAATGCATCTCAGAAGTGTGCAACTTGTTCCCTGAGTTAGAAAACGTCGAGAAACGGTCGTTTCTGCTAGCGCTGTGCTTCTACACATGTATTTGCTGAACGGTGAAAGCGCACAGTAATTCACTTTACTCCCAGCAAATACACTGTTTCTAAGGAAATGGGAACACACTGAGTAGACACTTGTGGGAGCTACTGTGACTAAAACTGAGCTTCCCTACGCACAGGGAAGCAAGAGAAATGCTGATTTCATCAAGCCCAGTTACATACTCAGAATCTGTACTACTGCGCAAATAGGCATGAGTCTGTAGGCAAAAAACTCATTTCTGACAAAGTTGCCCAAATGCATCTCAGAAGTGTGCAACATGTTTCCTGAGTTAGAAAACGTCGAGAAACGGTCTTTTCTGCTAGCGCTGTGCTTCTACACATGTATTTGCTGAACGGTGAAAGCGCACAGTAATGCACTTTTCTCCCAGCAAATACACTGTTTCTAAGGAAATGGGAACACACTGAGGAGACACTTGTGGGAGCTACTGTGACTAAAACTGAGCTTCCCTACACACAGGGAAGCAAGAGAAATGCTGATTTCATCAAGCCCAGTTATATACTCAGAATCTGTACTTCTGCGCAAATAGGCATGAATCTGTAGGCAAAAAACTCATTTTTGAGAAAGTTACCCAAATGCATCTCAGAAGTGTGCAACTTGTTCCCTGAGTTAGAAAACGTCGAGAAATGTTCGTTTCTGCTAGCGCTGTGCTTCTACACATGTATTTGCTGAACGGTGAAAGCGCGCAGTAATGCACTTTTCTCCCAGCAAATACACTGTTTCTAAGGAAATGGGAACACACTGAGGAGACACTTGTGGGAGCTACTGTGACTAAAACTGAGCTTCCCTACGCACAGGGAAGCAAGAGAAATGCTGATTTCATCAAGCCCAGTTACATACTCAGAATCTGTACTACTGCGCAAATAGGTATGTCTCTGTAGGCAAAAAACTCATTTCTGACAAAGTTGCCCAAATGCATCTCCGAAGTGTGCAACTTGTTCCCTGAGTTAGAAAACGTCGAGAAACGTTCGTTTCTGCTAGCGCTGTGCTTCTACACATGTATTTGCTGAACGGTGAAAGCGCACAGTGATGCACTTTTCTCCCAGCAAATACACTGTTTCTAAGGAAATAGGAACACACAGAGGAGACACTTGTGGGAGCTACTGTGACTAAAACTGAGCTTCCCTACGCACAGGGAAGCAAGAGAAATGCTGATTTCATCAAGCCCAGTTACATACTCAGAATCTGTACTACTGCGCAAATAGGCATGTTTCTGTAGGCAAAAAACTCATTTCTGACAAAGTTGCCCAAATGCTTCTCAGAAGTGTGCAACTTGTTCCCTTAGTTAGAAAACGTCGAGAAACGGTCGTTTCTGCTAGCGCTGTGCTTCTACACATGTATTTGCGGAACGGTGAAAGCGCAGAGTAATGCACTTTTCTCCCAGCAAATACACTGTTTCTAAGGAAATGGGAACACACTGAGGAGACACTTGTGGGAGCTACTGTGACTAAAACTGAGCTTCCCTACGCACAGGGAAGCAAGAGAAATGCTGATTTCATCAAGCCCAGTTACATACTCAGAATCTGTACTACTGCGCAAATAGGCAATGTCTCTGTAGGCAAAAAAACTCATTTCTGACAAAGTTGCCCAAATGCATCTCAGAAGTGTGTAACTTGTTCCCTCAGTTAGAAAACGTAGAGAAACGTTCGTTTCTGCTAGCGCTGTGCTTCTACACATGTATTTGCTGAACGGTGAAAGCGCACAGTAATGCACTTTTCTCCCAGCAAATACACTGTTTCTAAGGAAATGGGAACACACTGAGGAGACACTTGTGGGAGCTACTGTGACTAAAACTGACCTTCCCTACGCACAGGGAAGCAAGAGAAATGCTGATTTCATCAAGCCCAGTTACATACTCAGAATCTGTACTACTGCGCAAATAAGCGTGAATCTGTAGGCAAAAAACTCATTTCTGACAAAGTTGACCAAATGCATCTCAGAAGTGTGCAACTTGTTCCCTGAGTTAGAAAACATCGAGAAACGTTCGTTTCTGCTAGCGCTGTGCTTCTACACATGTATTTGCTGAACGGTGAAAGCGCACAGTAATGCACTTTTCTCCCAGCAAATACACTGTTTCTAAGGAAATGGGAGCACACTGAGGAGACACTTGTGGGAGCTACTGTGCTTAAAAGTGAGCTTCCCTACGCACAGGGAAGCAAGAGAAATGCTGATTTCATCAAGCCCAGTTACATACTCAGAATCTGTACTACTGCGCAAATAGGCATGAATCTGTAGACAAAAGACTCATTTCTGACAAAGTTGCCCAAATGCATCTCAGAAGTGTGCAACTTGTTCCCTGAGTTAGAAAACGTCGAGAAACGGTCGTTTCTGCTAGCGCTGTGCTTCTACACATGTATTTGCTGAACGGTGAAAGCGCACAGTAATTCACTTTACTCCCAGCAAATACACTGTTTCTAAGGAAATGGGAACACACTGAGTAGACACTTGTGGGAGCTACTGTGACTAAAACTGAGCTTCCCTACGCACAGGGAAGCAAGAGAAATGCTGATTTCATCAAGCCCAGTTACATACTCAGAATCTGTACTACTGCGCAAATAGGCATGAGTCTGTACGCAAAAAACTCATTTCTGACAAAGTTGCCCAAATGCATCTCAGAAGTGTGCAACATGTTTCCTGAGTTAGAAAACGTCGAGAAACGTTCGTTTCTGTTAGCGCTGTGCTTCTACACATGTATTTGCTGAACGGTGAAAGTGCACAGTAATGCACTTTTCTCCCAGCAAATACACTTTTTCTAAGGAAATGGGAACACACTGAGGAGACACTTGTGGGAGCTACTGTGACTAAAACTGAGCTTCCCTACGCACAGGGAAGCAAGAGAAATGCTGATTTCATCCAGCCCAGTTACTTACTCAGAATCTGTACTACTGCGCAAATAGGCATGTCTCTGTAGGCAAAAAACTCATTTTTGACAAATTTGCCCAAATGCATCTCAGAAGTGTGCAACTTGTTCCCTGAGTTAGAAAACGTCGAGAAACGGTCTTTTCTGCTAGCGCTGTGCTTCTACACATGTATTTGCTGAACGGTGAAAGCGCACAGTAATGCACTTTTCTCCCAGCAAATACACTGTTTCTAAGGAAATGGGAACACACTGAGGAGACACTTGTGGGAGCTACTGTGACTAAAACTGAGCTTCCCTACACACAGGGAAGCAAGAGAAATGCTGATTTCATCAAGCCCAGTTATATACTCAGAATCTGTACTTCTGCGCAAATAGGCATGAATCTGTAGGCAAAAAACTCATTTTTGAGAAAGTTACCCAAATGCATCTCAGAAGTGTGCAACTTGTTCCCTGAGTTAGAAAACGTCGAGAAACGTTCGTTTCTGCTAGTGCTGTGCTTCTACACATGTATTTGCTGAACGGTGAAAGCGCACAGTAATGCACTTTTCTCCCAGCAAATACCCTGTGTATAAGGAAATGGGAACACACTGAGGAGACACTTGTGGGAGCTACTGTGACTAAAAGTGAGCTTCCCTACGCACAGGGAAGCAAGAGAAATGCTGATGTCAATAAGCCCAGTTACATACTCAGAATCTGTACTACTGCGCAAATAGGCATGTCTCTGTAGGCAAAAAACTCATTTCTGACAAAGTTGCCCAAATGCATCTCAGAAGTGTACAACTTGTTCCCTGAGTTAGAAACCGTCGAGAAACGTTCGTTTCTGCTAGCGATGTGCTTCTACACATGTATCTGCTGAACGGTGAAAGCGCACAGTAATGCACTTTTCTCCCAGCAAATACACTGTTTCTATGGAAATGGGAACACACTGAGGAGACACTTGTGGGAGCTACAGTGACTAAAATGAGCTTCCCTACGCACAGGGAAGCAAGAGAAATGCTGATTTCATCAAGCCCAGATACATAGTCAGAATCTGTACTACTGCGCAAATAGGCATGTCTCTGTAGGCAAAAAACTCATTTCTGACAAAGTTGCCCAAATGCATCTAGGAAGTGTGCAACTTGTTCCCTGAGTTAGAAAACGTCGAGAAACGTTCGTTTCTGCTAGCGCTGTGCTTCTACACATGTATTTGCTGAACGGTGAAAGCGCGCAGTAATGCACTTTTCTCCCAGCAAATACACTGTTTCTAAGGAAATGGGAACACACTGAGGAGACACTTGTGGGAGCTACTGTGACTAAAACTGAGCTTCCCTACGCACAGGGAAGCAAGAGAAATGCTGATTTCATCAAGCCCAGTTACATACTCAGAATCTGTACTACTGCGCAAATAGGTATGTCTCTGTAGGCAAAAAACTCATTTCTGACAAAGTTGCCCAAATGCATCTCCGAAGTGTGCAACTTGTTCCCTGAGTTAGAAAACATCGAGAAACGTTCGTTTCTGCTAGCGCTGTGCTTCTACACATGTATTTGCTGAACGGTGAAAGCGCACAGTGATGCACTTTTCTCCCAGCAAATACACTGTTTCTAAGGAAATGGGAACACACTGAAGAGACACTTGTGGGAGCTACTGTGACTAAAACTGACCTTCCCTATGCACAGGGAAGCAAGAGAAATGCTGATTTCATCAAGCCCAGTTACATACTGAGAATCTGTACTACTGCGCAAATAGGCATGAATCTGTAGGCAAAAAACTCATTTCTGACAAAGTTGCCCAAATGCATCTCAGAAGTGTGCAACTTGTTCCCTGAGTTAGAAAACGTCGAGAAACGTTCGTTTCTGCTAGCACTGTGCTTCTACACATGTATTTGCTGAACGGTGAAAGCGCGCAGTAATGCACTTTTCTCCCAGCAAATACACTGTTTCTAAGGAAATGGGAACACACTGAGGAGACACTTGTGGGAGCTACTGTGACTAAAACTGAGCTTTCCGACGCACAGGGAAGCAAGAGAAATGCTGATTTCATCCAGCCCAGTTACATACTCAGAATCTGTACTACTGCGCATATAGGCATGTCTCTGTAGGCAAAAAACTCATTTCTGACAAAGTTGCCCAAATGCATCTCAGAAGTGTGCAACTTGTTCCCTGAGTTAGAAAACGTCGAAAAACGGTCTTTTCTGCTAGCGCTGTGCTTCTACACATGTATTTGCTGAACGGTGAAAGCGCACAGTAATGCACTTTTCTCCCAGCAAATACACTGTTTCTAAGGAAATGGGAACACACTGAGGAGACACTTGTGGGAGCTACTGTGACTAAAACTGACCTTCCCTACGCACAGGGAAGCAAGAGAAATGCTGATTTCATCAAGCCCAGTTACATACTCAGAATCTGTACTACTGCGCAAATAGGCATGAATCTGTAGGCAAAAACCTCATTTCTGACAAAGTTACCCAAATGCATCTCAGAAGTGTGCAACTTGTTCCCTGAGTTAGAAAACGTCGAGAAACGTTCGTTTCTGCTAGCACTGTGCTTCTACACATGTATTTGCTGAACGGTGAAAGCGCACAGTAATGCACTTTTCTCCCAGCAAATACACTGTTTCTAAGGAAATGGGATCACACTGAGGAGACACTTGTGGGAGCTACTGGGACTAAAAGTGAGCTTCCCTATGCACAGGGAAGCAAGAGAAATGCTGATTTCATAACGCCCAGTTACATACTCAGAATCTGTACTACTGCGCAAATAGGCATGTCTCTTTAGGCAAAAAACTCATTTCTGACAAAGTTGCCCAAATGCATCTCAGAAGTGTGCAACTTGTTCTCTGAGTTAGAAAACGTCGAGAAACGGTCGATTCTGCTAGCGCTGTGCTTCTACACATGTATTTGCTGAACGGTGAAAGCGCACAGTAATGCACTTTTCTCCCAGCAAATACACTGTTTCTAAGGTAATGGGAACACACTGAGGAGACACTTGTGGGAGCTACTGTGACTAAAACTGAGCTTCCGTACGCACAGGGAAGCAAGAGAAATGCTGATTTCATCAAGCCCAGTTACATACTCAGAATCTGTACTACTGCGCAAATAGGCATATCTCTTTAGGCAAAAAACTCATTTCTGACAAAGTTGCCCAAATGCATCTCAGAAGTGTGCAACTTGTTCCCTGAGTTAGAAAACGTCGAGAAACGGTCGTTTCTGCTAGCGCTGTGCTTCTACACATGTATTTGCTGAACGGAGAAAGCGCACAGTAATGCACTTTTCTCCCAGCTAATACAGTGTTTCTAAGGAAATGGGAACACACTGAGGAGACACTTGTGGGAGCTACTGTGACTAAACCTGAGCTTCCCTACGCACAGGGAAACAAGAGAAATGATGATTTCATCAAGCCCAGTTACATACTCAGAATCTGTACTACTGCGCAAATAGGCATGTCTTTTTAGGCAAAAAACTCATTTCTGACAAAGTTGCCCAAATGCATCTCAGAAGTGTGCAACTTGTTCCCTGAGTTAGAAAACGTCGAGAAACGGTCGTTTCTGCTAGCGCTGTGCTTCTACACATGTATTTGCTGAACGTTGAAAGCGCACAGTAATGCACTTTTCTCCCAGCATATACACTGTTTCTAAGGAAATGGGAACACACTGAGAAGACACTTGTGGGAGCTACTGTGACTAAAACTGAGTCTCTACGCACAGGGAAGCAAGAGAAATGCTGATTTCATCCAGCCCAGTTACATACACAGAATCTGTACTACTGCGCAAATAGGCATGTCTCTTTAGGCAAAAAACTCATTTCTGACAAAGATGCCCAAATGCATCTCAGAAGTGTGCAACTTGTTCCCTGAGTTAGAAAACGTCGAGAAACGTTCGTTTCTGCTAGCGCTGTGCTTCTACACATGTATTTGCTGAACGGTGAAAGCGCACAGTAATGCACTTTCTCCCAGCAAATACACTGTTTCTAAGGAAATGGGAACACACTGAGGAGACAGTTGTGGGAGCTACTGTGACTAAAACTGAGCTTCCCTACGCACAGGGAAGCAAGAGAAATGCTGATTTCATCAAGACCAGTTACATACTCAGAATCTGTACTACTGCGCAAATAGGCATGTCTCTTTAGGCAAAAAACTCATTTCTGACAAAGTACCCAAATGCATCCCAGAAGTGTGCAACCTGTTCCCTGAGTTAGAAAATGTCGAGAAAAGGTCGTTTCTGCTAGCGCTGTGATTCTACACATGTATTTGCTGAACGGTGAAAGCGCACAGTAATGCACTTTTCTCCCAGCAAATACACTGTTTCTAAGGAAATGGGAACACACTGAGGAGACACTTGTGGGAGCTACTGTGACTAAAACTGAGCTTCCCTACGCACAGGGATGCAAGAGAAATGCTGATTTCATCAAGCCCAGTTACATACTCAGAATCTGTACTACTGCGCAAATAGGCATGTCTCTTTAGGCAAAAAAACTCATTTCTGACAAAGTTGCCCAAATGCATCCCAGAAGTGTGCAACCTGTTCCCTGAGTTAGAAAACGTCGAGAAAAGGTCGTTTCTGCTAGCGATGTGATTCTACACATGTATTTGCTGAATGGTGAAAGCGCACAGTAATGCAATTTTCTCCCAGCAAATACACTGTTTCTAAGTAAATGGGAACAAACTGAGGAGACACTTGTGGGAGCTACTGTGACTAAAACTGAGCTTGCCTACGCACAGGGAAGCAAGAGAAATGCTGATTTCATCAAGCCCAGTTACATACTCAGAATCTGTACTACTGCGCAAATAGGCATGTCTCTTTAGGCAAAAAACTCATTTCTGACAAAGTTGCCCAAATGCATCTCAGAAGTGTGCAACTTGTTCCCTGAGTTAGAAAACGTCGAGAAACGGTCGTTTCTGCTAGCGCTGTGCTTCTACACATGTATTTGCTGAACGTTGAAAGCACACAGTAATGCACTTTTCTCCCAGCAAATACACTGTTTCTAAGGAAATGTGAACACACTGAGAAGACACTTGTGGGAGCTACTGTGACTAAAACTGAGTCTCTACGCACAGGGAAGCAAGAGAAATGCTGATTTCATCCAGCCCAGTTACATACTCAGAATCTGTACTACTACGCAAATAGGCATGTCTCTGTAGGCAAAAAACTCATTTCTGACAAAGTTGCCCAAATGCATCTCAGAAGTGTGCAACTTGTTCCCTGAGTTAGAAAACGTCGAGAAACATTCGTTTCTGCTAGCGCTGTGCTTCTACACATGTATTTGGTGAACGGTGAAAGCGCACAGTAATGCACTTTTCTCCCAGCAAATACTCTGTTTCTAAGGAACTGGGAACACACTGAGGAGACACTTGTGGGAGCTACTGTGACTACAACTGAGCTTCCCTACGCACAGGGAAGCAAGAGAAATGCTGATTTCATCAAGCCCAGTTACATACTCAGAATCTGTACTACTGCGCAAATAGGCATGTCTCTTTAGGCAAAAAACTCATTTCTGACAAAGTTGCCCAAATGCATCTCAGAAGTGTGCAACTTGTTCCCTGAGTTAGAAAACGTCGAAAAACGGTCGTTTCTGCTAGCGCTGTGCTTCTACACATGTATTTGCCAAACGGTGAAAGCGCACAGTAATGCACTTTTCTCCCAGCAAATACACTGTTTCTAAGGAACTGGGAACACACTGAGGAGACACTTGTGGGAGCTACTGTGACAAAAACTGACCTTCCCTACGCACAGGGAAGCAAGATAAATGCTGATTTCATCAAGCCCAGTTACATACTCAGAATCTGTACTACTGCGCAAATAGGCATGTCTCTTTAGGCAAAAAACTCATTTCTGACAAAGTTGCCCAAATGCATCTCAGAAGTGTGCAACTTGTTCCCTGAGTTAGAAAACGTCGAGAAAAGGTCGTTTCTGCTAGCGATGTGATTCTACACATGTATTTGCTGAACGGTGAAAGCGCACAGTAATGCACTTTTCTCCCAGCAAATACACTGTTTCTAAGGAAATGGGAACACACTGAGGAGACACTTGTGGGAGCTACTGTGACTAAAACTGAGCTTCCCTACGCACAGGGAAGCAAGAGAAATGCTGATTTCATCAAGCCCAGTTACATACTCAGAATCTGTACTACTGCGCAAATAGGCATGTCTCTTTAGGCAAAAAACTCATTTCTGACAAAGTTGCCCAAATGCATCTCAGAAGTGTGCAACTTGTTCCCTGAGTTAGAAAACGTCGAGAAACGGTCGTTTCTGCTAGCGCTGTGCTTCTACACATGTATTTGCTGAACGGAGAAAGCGCACAGTAATGCACTTTTCTCCCAGCTAATACAGTGTTTCTAAGGAAATGGGAACACACTGAGGAGACACTTGTGGGAGCTACTGTGACTAAACCTGAGCGTCCCTACGCACAGGGAAGCAGGAGAAATGCTGATTTCATCAAGCCCAGTTACATACTCAGAATCTGTACTACTGCGCAAATAGGCATGTCTCTTTAGGCAAAAAACTCATTTCTGACAAAGTTGCCCAAATGCATCCCAGAAGTGTGCAACCTGTTCCCTGAGTTAGAAAACGTCGAGAAAAGGTCGTTTCTGCTAGCGATGTGATTCTACACATGTATTTGCTGAACGGTGAAAGCGCACAGTAATGCACTTTTCTCCCAGCAAATACACTGTTTCTAAGGAAATGGGAACACACTGAAGAGACACTTGTGGGAGCTACTGTGACTAAAACTGACCTTCCCTATGCACAGGGAAGCAAGAGAAATGCTGATTTCATCAAGCCCAGTTACATACTGAGAATCTGTACTACTGCGCAAATAGGCATGAATCTGTAGGCAAAAAACTCATTTCTGACAAAGTTGCCCAAATGCATCTCAGAAGTGTGCAACTTGTTCCCTGAGTTAGAAAACGTCGAGAAACGTTCGTTTCTGCTAGCGCTGTGCTTCTACACATGTATTTGCTGAACGGTGAAAGCGCACAGTAATGCACTTTTATCCCAGCAAATACACTGTTTCTAAGGAAATGGGAACACACTGAGGAGACACTTGTGGGAGCTACTGTGACTAAAACTGACCTTCCCTACGCACACGGAAGCAAGAGAAATGCTGATTTCATCAAGCCCAGTTACATACTCAGAATCTGTACTACTGTGCAAATAGGCATGAATCTGTAGGCAAAAAACTCATTTCTGACAAAGTTGCCCAAATGCATCTCAGAAGTGTGCAACTTGTTCCCTGAGTTAGAAAACGTCGAGAAACGTTCGTTTCTGCTAGCACTGTGCTTCTACACATGTATTTGCTGAACGGTGAAAGCGCGCAGTAATGCACTTTTCTCCCAGCAAATACACTGTTTCTAAGGAAATGGGAACACACTGAGGAGACACTTGTGGGAGCTACTGTGACTAAAACTGAGCTTCCCGACGCACAGGGAAGCAAGAGAAATGCTGATTTCATCCAGCCCAGTTACATACTCAGAATCTGTACTACTGCGCATATAGGCATGTCTCTGTAGGCAAAAAACTCATTTCTGACAAAGTTGCCCAAATGCATCTCAGAAGTGTGCAACTTGTTCCCTGAGTTAGAAAACGTCGAGAAACGGTCGTTTCTGCTAGCGCTGTGCTTCTACACATGTATTTGCTGAACGGTGAAAGCGCACAGTAATGCACTTTTCTCCCAGCAAATACACTGTTTCTAAGGAAATGGGAACACACTGAGGAGACACTTGTGGGAGCTACTGTGACTAAAACTGACCTTCCCTACGCACAGGGAAGCAAGAGAAATGCTGATTTCATCAAGCCCAGTTACATACTCAGAATCTGTACTACTGCGCAAATAGGCATGAATCTGTAGGCAAAAACCTCATTTCTGACAAAGTTACCCAAATGCATCTCAGAAGTGTGCAACTTGTTCCCTGAGTTAGAAAACGTCGAGAAACGTTCGTTTCTGCTAGCACTGTGCTTCTACACATGTATTTGCTGAACGGTGAAAGCGCACAGTAATGCACTTTTCTCCCAGCAAATACACTGTGTCTAAGGAAATGGGAACACACTGAGGAGACACTTGTGGGAGCTACTGTGACTAAAACTGAGCTTCCCTACACACAGGGAAGCAAGAGAAATGCTGATTTCATCAAGCCCAGTTACATACTCAGAATCTGTACTACTGCGCATATAGGCATGTCTCTTTAGGCAAAAAACTCATTTCTGACAAAGTTGCCCAAATGCATCTCAGAACTGTGCAACTTGTTCCCTGAGTTAGAAAACGTCGAGAAACGGTCGTTTCTGCTAGCGCTGTGCTTCTACACATGTATTTGCTGAACGGTGAAAGCGCACAGTAATGCACTTTTCTCCCAGCAAATACACTGTTTCTAAGGAAATGGGAACACACTGAGGAGACACTTGTGGGTGCTACTGTGACTACAACTGAGCTTCCCTACGCACAGGGAAGCAAGAGAAATGCTGATTTCATCAAGCCCAGTTACATACTCAGAATCTGTACTACTGCGCAAATAGGCATGTCTCTTTAGGCAAAAAACTCATTTCTGACAAAGTTGCCCAAATGCATCTCAGAAGTGTGCAACTTGTTCCCTGAGTTAGAAAACGTCGAGAAAAGGTGGTTTCTGCTAGCGCTGTGCTTCTACACATGTATTTGCTGAACGGTGAAAGTGCACAGTAATGCACTTTTCTCCCAGCATATACACTGTTTCTAAGGAAATGGGAACACACTGAGGAGACACTTGTGGGAGCTACTGTGACTAAAACTGAGCTTCCCTACGCACAGGGAAGCAAGAGAAATGCTGATTTCATCAAGCCCAGTTACATACTCAGAATCTGTACTACTGCGCAAATAGGCATGTCTCTGTAGGCAAAAAACTCATTTCTGACAAAGTTGCCCAAATGCATCTCAGAAGTGTGCAACTTGTTCCCTGAGTTAGAAAACGTCGAGAAACGGTCGTTTCTGCTAGCGCTGTGCTTCTACACATGTATTTGCTGAACGGTGAAAGTGCACAGTAATGCACTTTTCTCCCAGCAAATACACTGTTTCTAAGGAAATGGGAACACACTGAGGAGACACTTGTGGGAGCTACTGTGACTAAAACTGAGCTTCCCTACGCACAGGGAAGCAAGAGAAATGCTGATTTCATCTAGCCCAGTTACATACTCAGATTCTGTACTACTGCGCAAACAGGCATGTCTCTTTAGGCAAAAAACTCATTTCTGACAAAGTTGCCCAAATGCATCTCAGAAGTGTGCAACCTGTTCCCTGAGTTAGAAAACGTCGAGAAACGGTCATATCTGCTAGCGCTGTGCTTCTACACATGTATTTGCTGAACGGTGAAAGCGCACAGTAATGCACTTTTCTCCCAGCAAATACACTGTTTCTAAGGTAATGGGAACACACTGAGGAGACACTTGTGGGAGGTACTGTGACTAAAATTGAGCTTCCCTATGCACAGGGAAGCAAGAGAAATGCTGATTTCATCAAGCCCAGTTACATACTCAGAATCTGTACTACTGCGCAAATAGGCATGTCTCTTTAGGCAAAAAACTCATTTCTGACAAAGTTGCCCAAATGCATCTCAGAAGTGTGCAACCTGTTCCCTGAGTTAGAAAACGTCGAAAAACGGGCGTTTCTGCTAGCGCTGTGCTTCTACACATGTATTTGCAGAACGGTGAAAGCGCACAGTAATGCACTTTTCTCCCAGCAAATACACTGTGTCTAAGGAAATGGGAACACACTGAGGAGACACTTGTGGGAGCTACTGTGACTAAAACTGAGCTTCCCTACACACAGGGAAGCAAGAGAAATGCTGATTTCATCAAGCCCAGTTACATACTCAGAATCTGTACTACTGCGCATATAGGCATGTCTCTTTAGGCAAAAAACTCATTTCTGACAAAGTTGCCCAAATGCATCTCAGAACTGTGCAACTTGTTCCCTGAGTTAGAAAACGTCGAGAAACGGTCGTTTCTGCTAGCGCTGTGCTTCTACACATGTATTTGCTGAACGGAGAAAGCGCACAGTAATGCACTTTTCTCCCAGCAAATACAGTGTTTCTAAGGAAATGGGAACACACTGAGGAGACACTTGTGGGAGCTACTGTGACTAAAACTGAGCTTCCCTACGCACAGGGAAGCAAGAGAAATGCTGATTTCATCAAGCCCAGTTACATACTCAGAATCTGTACTACTGCGCAAATAGGCATGTCTCTTTAGGCAAAAAACTCATTTCTGACAAAGTTGCCAAAATGCATCTCAGAAGTGTGCAACTTGTTCCCTGAGTTAGAAAACGTCGAGAAACGGTCTTTTCTGCTAGCGCTGTGCTTCTACACATGTATTTGCCGAACGGTGAAAGCGCACAGTAATGCACTTTTCTCCCAGCAAATACACTGTTTCTAAGGAAATGGGAACACACTGAGGAGACACTTGTGGGAGCTACTGTGACTAAAACTGAGCTTCCCTACACACAGGGAAGCAAGAGAAATGCTGATTTCATCAAGCCCATTTACATACTTGGAATCTGTACTACTGCGCAAATAGGCATGTCTCTGTAGGCAAAAAACTCATTTCTGACAAAGTTGCCCAAATGCATCTCAGAAGTGTGCAACTTGTTCCCTGAGTTAGAAAACGTCGAGAAAAGGTGGTTTCTGCTAGCGCTGTGCTTCTACACATGTATTTGCTGAACGGTGAAAGTGCACAGTAATGCACTTTTCTCCCAGCATATACACTGTTTCTAAGGAAATGGGAACACACTGAGGAGACACTTGTGGGAGCTACTGTGACTAAAACTGAGCTTCCCTACGCACAGGGAAGCAAGAGAAATGCTGATTTCATCAAGCCCAGTTACATACTCAGAATCTGTACTACTGCGCAAATAGGCATGTCTCTTTAGGCAAAAAACTCATTTCTGACAAAGTTGCCCAAATGCATCTCAGAAGTGTGCAACTTGTTCCCTGAGTTAGAAAACGTCGAGAAACGGTCGTTTCTGCTAGCGCTGTGCTTCTACACATGTATTTGCTGAACGGTGAAAGTGCACAGTAATGCACTTTTCTCCCAGCAAATACACTGTTTCTAAGGAAATGGGAACACACTGAGGAGACACTTGTGGGAGCTACTGTGACTAAAACTGAGCTTCCCTACGCACAGGGAAGCAAGAGAAATGCTGATTTCATCCAGCCCAGTTACATACTCAGATTCTGTACTACTGCGCAAATAGGCATGTCTCTTTAGGCAAAAACTCATTTCTGCCAAAGTTGCCCAAATGCATCTCAGAAGTGTGCAATTTGTTCCCTGAGTTAGAAAACGTCGAGAAACGGTCGTTTCAGCTAGCGCTGTGCTTCTACACATGTATTTGCTGAACGGTGAAAGCGCACAGTAATGCACTTTTCTCCCAGCAAATACACTGTTTCAAAGGAAATGGGAACACACTGAGGAGACACTTGTGGGAGCTACTGTGACTAAAACTGAGCTTCCCTACGCACAGGGAAGCAAGAGAAATGCTGATTTCATCAAGCCCAGTTACATACTCAGAATCTGTACTACTGCGCAAATAGGCATGTCTCTTTAGGCAAAAAACTCATTTCTGACAAAGTTGCCCAAATGCATCTAGGAAGTGTGCAACTTGTTACCTGAGTTAGAAAACGTCGAGAAATGGTCGTTTCTGCTAGCGCTGTGCTTCTACACATGTATTTGCTGAACGGTGAAAGTGCACAGTAATGCACTTTTCTCCCAGCAAATACACTGTTTCTAAGGCAATGGGAACACACTGAGGAGACACTTGTGGGAGCTACTGTGACTAAAACTGAGCTTCCCTACGCACAGGGAAGCAAGAGAAATGCTGATTTCATCAAGCCCAGTTACATACTCAGAATCTGTACTACTGCGCAAATAGGCATGTCTCTTTAGGCAAAAAACTCATTTCTGACAAAGTTGCCCAAATGCATCTCAGAAGTGTGCAACTTGTTCCCTGAGTTAGAAAACGTCGAGAAACGTTCGTTTCTGCTAGCGCTGTGCTTCTACACATGTATTTGCTGAACGGTGAAAGTGCACAGTAATGCACTTTTCTCCCAGCAAATACACTGTTTCTAAGGAAATGGGAACACACTGAGGAGACACTTGTGGGAGCTACTGTGACTAAAACTGAGCTTCCCTACGCACAGGGAAGCAAGAGAAATGCTGATTTCATCAAGCCCAGTTACATACTCAGAATCTGTACTACTGCGCAAATAGGCATGTCTCTTTAGGCAAAAAACTCATTTCTGACAAAGTTGCCCAAATGCATCTCAGAAGTGTGCAACTTGTTCCCTGAGTTAGAAAACGTCGAGAAACGGTCGTTTCTGCTAGCGCTGTGCTTCTACACATGTATTTGCTGGACGGTGAAAGCGCACAGTAATGCACTTTTCTCCCAGCAAATATACTGTTCTAAGGAAATGGGAACACACTGAGGAGACACTTGTGGGAGCTACTGTGACTAAAACTGAGCTTCCCTACGCACAGGGAAGCAAGAGAAATGCTGATTTCATCAAGCCCAGTTACATACTCAGAATCTGTACTACTGCGCAAATAGGCATGTCTCTTTAGGCAAAAAACTCATTTCTGACAAAGTTGCCCAAATGCATCTCAGAAGTGTGCAACTTGTTCCCTGAGTTAGAAAACGTCGAGAAACGGTCGTTTCTGCTAGCGCTGTGCTTCTACACATGTATTTGCTGAACGGAGAAAGCGCACAGTAATGCACTTTTCTCCCAGCAAATACAGTGTTTCTAAGGAAATGGGAACACACTGAGGAGACACTTGTGGGAGCTACTGTGACTAAAACTGAGCTTCCCTACGCACAGGGAAGCAAGAGAAATGCTGATTTCATCAAGCCCAGTTACATACTCAGAATCTGTACTACTGCGCCAATAGGCATGTCTCTTTAGGCAAAAAACTCATTTCTGACAAAGTTGCCCAAATGCATCTCAGAAGTGTGCAACTTGTTCCCTGAGTTAGAAAACGTCGAGAAACGGTCTTTTCTGCTAGCGCTGTGCTTCTACACATGTATTTGCTGAACGGAGAAAGCGCACAGTAATGCACTTTTCTCCCAGCAAATACAGTGTTTCTAAGGAAATGGGAACACACTGAGGAGACACTTGTGGGAGCTACTGTGACTAAAACTGAGCTTCCCTACGCACAGGGAAGCAAGAGAAATGCTGATTTCATCAAGCCCAGTTACATACTCAGAATCTGTACTACTGCGCAAATAGGCATGTCTCTTTAGGCAAAAAACTCATTTCTGACAAAGTTGCCCAAATGCATCTCAGAAGTGTGCAACTTGTTCCCTGAGTTAGAAAACGTCGAGAAACGTTCGTTTCTGCTAGCGCTGTGCTTCTACACATGTATTTGCCGAACGGTGAAAGCGCACAGTAATGCACTTTTCTCCCAGCAAATACACTGTTTCTAAGGAAATGGGAACACAATGAGGAGACACTTGTGGGAGCTACTGTGACTAAAACTGAGCTTCCCTACACACAGGGAAGCAAGAGAAATGCTGATTTCATCAAGCCCAGTTACATACTTGGAATCTGTACTACTGCGCAAATAGGCATGTCTCTGTAGGCAAAAAACTCATTTCTGACAAAGTTGCCCAAATGCATCTCAGAAGTGTGCAACTTGTTCCCTGAGTTAGAAAACGTCGAGAAATGGTCGTTTCTGCTAGCGCTGTGCTTCTACACATGTATTTGCTGGACGGTGAAAGCGCACAGTAATGCACTTTTCTCCCAGCAAATATACTGTTTCTAAGGAAATGGGAACACACTGAGGAGACACTTGTGGGAGCTACTGTGACTAAAAGTGAGCTTCCCTACGCACAGGGAAGCAAGAGAAATGCTGATTTCATCAAGCCCAGTTACATACTCAGAATCTGTACTACTGCGCAAATAGGCATGTCTCTTTAGGCAAAAAACTCATTTCTGACAAAGTTGCCCAAATGCATCTAGGAAGTGTGCAACTTGTTCCCTGAGTTAGAAAACGTCGAGAAACGGTCGTTTCTGCTAGCGCTGTGCTTCTACACATGTATTTGCTGAACGGTGAAAGTGCACAGTAATGCACTTTTCTCCCAGCAAATACACTGTTTCTAAGGAAATGGGAACACACTGAGGAGACACTTGTGGGAGCTACTGTGACTAAAACTGAGCTTCCCTACGCACAGGGAAGCAAGAGAAATGCTGATTTCATCAAGCCCAGTTACATACTCAGAATCTGTACTACTGCGCAAATAGGCATGTCTCTGTAGGCAAAAAACTCATTTCTGACAAAGTTGCCCAAATGCATCTCAGAAGTGTGCAACTTGTTCCCTGAGTTAGAAAACGTCGAGAAACGTTCGTTTCTGCTAGCGCTGTGCTTCTACACATGTATTTGCTGAACGGTGAAAGTGCACAGTAATGCACTTTTCTCCCAGCAAATACACTGTTTCTAAGGAAATGGGAACACACTGAGGAGACACTTGAGGGAGCTACTGTGACTAAAACTGAGCTTCCCTACGCACAGGGAAGCAAGAGAAATGCTGATTTCATCAAGCCCAGTTACATACTCAGAATCTGTACTACTGCGCAAATAGGCATGTCTCTTTAGGCAAAAAACTCATTTCTGACAAAGTTGCCCAAATGCATCTCAGAAGTGTGCAACTTGATCCCTGAGTTAGAAAACGTCGAGAAACGGTCGTATTTGCTTGCGCTGTGCTTCTACACATGTATTTGCTGAACGGAGAAAGCGCACAGTAATGCACTTTTCTCCCAGCAAATACAGTGTTTCTAAGGAAATGGGAACACACTGAGGAGACACTTGTGGGAGCTACTGTGACTAAAACTGAGCTTCCCTACGCACAGGGAAGCAAGAGAAATGCTGATTTCATCAAGCCCAGTTACATACTCCGAATCTGTACTCCTGCGCAAATAGGCATGTCTCTTTAGGCAAAAAACTCATTTCTGACAAAGTTGCCCAAATGCATCTCAGAAGTGTGCAACTTGTTCCCTGAGTTAAAAAACGTAGAGAAACGGTCGTTTCTGCTAGCGCTGTGCTTCTACACATGTATTTGCTGAACGGAGAAAGCGCACAGTAATGCACTTTTCTCCCAGCAAATACACTGTTTCTAAGGAAATGGGAACACACTGAGGAGACACTTGTGGGAGCTACTGTGACTAAAACTGAGCTTCCCTACGCACAGGGAAGCAAGAGAAATGCTGATTTCATCAATCCCAGTTACATTCTCAGAATCTGTACTACTGCGCAAATAGGCATGTCTCTTTAGGCAAAAAACTCATTTCTGACAAAGTTGCCCAAATGCATCTCAGAAGTGTGCAACTTGTTCCCTGAGTTAGAAAACGTCGAGAAAAGGTCGTTTCTGCTAGCGCTGTGCTTCTACACATGTATTTGCTGAACGGTGAAAGCGCACAGTAATGCACTTTTCTCCCAGCAAATACACTGTTTCTAAGGAAATGGGAACACACTGAGGAGACACTTGTGGGAGCTACTGTGACTAAAACTGAGCTTCCCTACGCACAGGGAAGCAAGAGAAATGCTGATTTCATCAAGCCCAGTTACATACTCAGAATCTGTACAACTGCGCAAATAGGCATGTCTCTGTAGGCAAAAAACTCATTTCTGACAAAGTTGCCCAAATGCATCCCAGAAGTGTGCAACCTGTTCCCTGAGTTAGAAAACGTCGAGAAACGGTCGTTTCTGCTAGCGCTGTGCTTCTACACATGTATTTGCTAAACAGTGAAAGCGCACAGTAATGCACTTTTCTCCCAGCAAATACACTGTTTCTAAGGAAATGGGAACACACTGAGGAGACACTTGTGGGAGCTACTGTGACTAAAACTGAGCTTCCCTACGCACAGGGATGCAAGAGAAATGCTGATTTCATCAAGCCCAGTTACATACTCAGAATCTGTACCACTGCGCAAATAGGCATGTCTCTTTAGGCAAAAAACTCATTTCTGACAAAGTTGCCCAAATGCATCTCAGAAGTGTGCAACTTGTTCCCTGAGTTAGAAAACGTCGAGAAACGTTCGTTTCTGCTAGCGCTGTGCTTCTACACATGTATTTGCTGAAGGGTGAAAGCGCACAGTAATGCACTTTTCTCCCAGCAAATACACTGTTTCTAAGGAAATGGAAACACACTGAGGAGACACTTGTGGGAGCTACTGTGACTAAAACTGATCTTCCCTACGCACAGGGAAGCAAGAGAAATGCTGATTTCATCAAGCCCAGTTACATACTCAGAATCTGTACTACTGCGCAAATAGGCATGTCTCTGTAGGCAAAAAACTCATTTCTGACAAAGTTGCCCAAATGCATCTCAGAAGTGTGCAACTTGTTCCCTGAGTTAGAAAACGTCGAGAAACGTTCGTTTCTTCTAGCGCTGTGCTTCAACACATGTATTTGCTGAACGGTGAAAGCGCACAGTAATGCACTTTTCTCCCAGCAAATACACTGTTTCTTAGGAAATGGGAACACACTGAGGAGACACTTGTGGGAGCTACTGTGACTACAACTGAGCTTCCCTACGCACAGGGAAGCAAGAGAAATGCTGATTTCATCAAGCCCAGTTACATACTCAGAATCTGTACTACTGCGCAAATAGGTATGTCTCTTTAGGCAAAAAACTCATTTCTGACAAAGTTGCCCAAATACATCTCAGAAGTGTGCAACTTGTTCCCTGAGTTAGAAAACGTCGAGAAACGGTCGTTTCTGCTACCGCTGTGCTTCTACACATGTATTTGTTGAACGGTGAAAGTGCACAGTAATGCACTTTTCTCCCAGCAAATACACTGTTTCTAAGGAAATGGGAACACACTGAGGAGACACTTGTGGGAGCAACTGTGACTAAAACTGAGCTTCCCTACGCACAGGGAAGCAAGAGAAATGCTGATTTCATCCAGCCCAGTTACATACTCAGAATCTGTACTACTGCGCAAATAGGCATGTCTCTTTAGGCAAAAAACTCATTTCTGACAAAGTTGCCCAAATGCATCTCAGAAGTGTGCAACCTGTTCCCTGAGTTAGAAAACGTAGAGAAACGGTCATATCTGCTAGCGCTGTGCTTCTACACATGTATTTGCTGAACGGTGAAAGCGCACAGTAATGTACTTTTCTCCCAGCAAATACACCGTTTCTAAGGTAATGGGAACACACTGAGGAGACACTTGTGGGAGGTACTGTGACTAAAATTGAGCTTCCCTATGCACAGGGAAGCAAGAGAAATGCTGATTTCATCAAGCCAAGTTACATACTCAGAATCTGTACTACTGTGCAAATAGGCATGTCTCTTTAGGCAAAAAACTCATTTCTGACAAAGTTGCCCAAATGCATCTCAGAAGTGTGCAACCTGTTCCCTGAGTTAGAAAACGTCGAGAAACGGGCGTTTCTGCTAGCGCTGTGCTTCTACACATGTATTTGCAGAACGGTGAAAGCGCACAGTAATGCACTTTTCTCCCAGGATACACTGTGTCTAAGGAAATGGGAACACACTGAGGAGACACTTGTGGGAGCTACTGTGACTAAAACTGAGCTTCCCTACACACAGGGAAGCAAGAGAAATGCTGATTTCATCAAGCCCAGTTACATACTCAGAATCTGTACTACTGCGCAAATAGGCATGTCTCTTTAGGCAAAAAACTCATTTCTGACAAAGTTGCCCAAATGCATCTCAGAAGTGTGCAGCTTGTTCCCTGAGTTAGAAAACGTCGAGAAACGGTCTTTTCTGCTAGCGCTGTGCTTCTACACATATATTTGCCGAACGGTGAAAGCGCACAGTAATGCACTTTTCTCCCAGCAAATACACTGTTTCTAAGGAAATGGGAACACACTGAGGAGACACTTGTGGGAGCTACTGTGACTAAAACTGAGCTTCCCTACACACAGGGAAGCAAGAGAAATGCTGATTTCATCAAGCCCAGTTACATACTTAGAATCTGTACTACTGCGCAAATAGGCATGTCTCTGTAGGCAAAAAACTCATTTCTGACAAAGTTGCCCAAATGCATCTCAGAAGTTTGCAACTTGTTCCCTGAGTTAGAAAACGTCGAGAAACGGTCGTTTCTGCTAGCGCTGTGCTTCTACACATGTATTTGCTGAACGGTGAAAGCGCACAGTAATGTACTTTTCTCCCAGCAAATACACTGTTTCTAAGGAAATGGGAACACACTGAGGAGACACTTGTGGGAGCTACTGTGACTAAAACTGATCTTCCCTACGCACAGGGAAGCAAGAGAAATGCTGATTTCATCCAGCCCAGTTACATACTCAGAATCTGTACTACTGCGCAAATAGGGATGTCTCTTTAGGCAAAAAACTCATTTCTGACAAAGTTGCCCAAATGCATCTCAGAAGTGTGCAACTTGTTCCCTGAGTTAGAAAACGTCGAGAAACGTTCGTTTCTGCTAGCGCTGTGCTTCAACACATGTATTTGCTGAACGGTGAAAGCGCACAGTAATGCACTTTTCTCCCAGCAAATACACTGTTTCTAAGGAAATGGGAACACACTGAGGAGACACTTGTGGGAGCTACTGTGACTACAACTGAGCTTCCCTACGCACAGGGAAGCAAGAGAAATGCTGATTTCATCAAGCGAAGTTACATACTCAGAATCTGTACTACTGTGCAAATAGGCATGTCTCTTTAGGCAAAAAACTCATTTCTGACAAAGTTGCCCAAATGCATCTCAGAAGTGTGCAACCTGTTCCCTAAGTTAGAAAACGTCGAGAAACGGGCGTTTCTGCTAGCGCTGTGCTTCTACACATGTATTTGCAGAACGGTGAAAGCGCACAGTAATGCACTTTTCTCCCAGGATACACTGTGTCTAAGGAAATGGGAACACACTGAGGAGACACTTGTGGGAGCTACTGTGACTAAAACTGAGCTTCCCTACACACAGGGAAGCAAGAGAAATGCTGATTTCATCAAGCCCAGTTACATACTCAGAATCTGTACTACTGCGCAAATAGGCATGTCTCTTTAGGCAAAAAACTCATTTCTGACAAAGTTGCCCAAATGCATCTCAGAACTGTGCAACTTGTTCCCTGAGTTAGAAAACGTCGAGAAACGGTCGTTTCTGCTAGCGCTGTGCTTCTACACATGTATTTGCTGAACGGAGAAAGCGCACAATAATGCACTTTTCTCCCAGCAAATACAGTGTTTCTAAGGAAATGGGAACACACTGAGGAGACACTTGTGGGAGCTACTGTGACTAAAACTGAGCTTCCCTACGCACAGGGAAGCAAGAGAAATGCTGATTTCATCAAGCCCAGTTACATACTCAGAATCTGTACTACTGCGCAAATAGGCATGTCTCTTTAGGCAAAAATCTCATTTCTGACAAAGTTGCCCAAATGCATCTCAGAAGTGTGCAGCTTGTTCCCTGAGTTAGAAAACGTCGAGAAACGGTCTTTTCTGCTAGGGCTGTGCTTCTACACATATATTTGCCGAACGGTGAAAGCGCACAGTAATGCACTTTTCTCCCAGCAAATACACTGTTTCTAAGGAAATGGGAACACACTGAGGAGACACTTGTGGGAGCTACTGTGACTAAAACTGAGCTTCCCTACACACAGGGAAGCAAGAGAAATGCTGATTTCATCAAGCCCAGTTACATACTTAGAATCTGTACTACTGCGCAAATAGGCATGTCTCTGTAGGCAAAAAACTCATTTCTGACAATGTTGCCCAAATGCATCTCAGAAGTTTGCAACTTGTTCCCTGAGTTAGAAAACGTCGAGAAACGGTCGTTTCTGCTAGCGCTGTGCTTCTACACATGTATTTGCTGAACGGTGAAAGCGCACAGTAATGTACTTTTCTCCCAGCAAATACACTGTTTCTAAGGAAATGGGAACACACTGAGGAGACACTTGTGGGAGCTACTGTGACTAAAACTGATCTTCCCTACGCACAGGGAAGCAAGAGAAATGCTGATTTCATCCAGCCCAGTTACATACTCAGAATCTGTACTACTGCGCAAATAGGGATGTCTCTTTAGGCAAAAAACTCATTTCTGACAAAGTTGCCCAAATGCATCTCAGAAGTGTGCAACTTGTTCCCTGAGTTAGAAAACGTCGAGAAACGTTCGTTTCTGCTAGCGCTGTGCTTCAACACATGTATTTGCTGAACGGTGAAAGCGCACAGTAATGCACTTTTCTCCCAGCAAATACACTGTTTCTAAGGAAATGGGAACACACTGAGGAGACACTTGTGGGAGCTACTGTGACTACAACTGAGCTTCCCTACGCACAGGGAAGCAAGAGAAATGCTGATTTCATCAAGCCCAGTTACATACTCAGAATCTGTACTACTGCGCAAATAGGCATGTCTCTTTAGGCAAAAAACTCATTTCTGACAAAGTTGCCCAAATGCATCTCAGAAGTGTGCAACTTGTTCCATGAGTTAGAAAACGTCGAGAAAAGGTCGTTTCTGCTAGCGCTGTGCTTCTACACATGTATTTGCTGAACGGTGAAAGTGCACAGTAATGCACTTTTCTCACAGCATATACACTGTTTCTAAGGAAACGGGAACACACTGAGGAGACACTTGTGGGAGCTACTGGGACTAAAACTGAGCTTCCCTACGCACAGGGAAGAAAGAGAAATGCTGATTTCATCAAGCCCAGTTACATACTCAGAATCTGTACTACTGCGCAAATAGGTATGTCTCTTTAGGCAAAAAACTCATTTCTGACAAAGTTGCCCAAATGCATCTAGGAAGTGTGCAACTTGTTCCCTGAGTTAGAAAACGTCGAGAAACGGTCGTTTCTGCTACCGCTGTGCTTCTACACATGTATTTGCTGAACGGTGAAAGTGCACAGTAATGCACTTTTCTCCCAGCAAATACACTGTTTCTAAGGAAATGGGAACACACTGAGGAGACACTTGTGGGAGCTACTGTGACTAAAACTGAGCTTCCCTACGCACAGGGAAGCAAGAGAAATGCTGATTTCATCCAGCCCAGTTACATACTCAGATTCTGTACTACTGCGCAAATAGGCATGTCTCTTTAGGCAAAAACTCATTTCTGCCAAAGTTGCCCAAATGCATCTCAGAAGTGTGCAATTTGTTCCCTGAGTTAGAAAGCGTCGAGAAACGGTCGTTTCAGCTAGCGCTGTGCTTCTACACATGTATTTGCTGAACGGTGAAAGCGCACAGTAATGCACTTTTCTCCCAGCAAATACACTGTTTCTAAGGAAATGGGAACACACTGAGGAGACACTTGTGGGAGCTACTGTGACTAAAACTGAGCTTCCCTACGAACAGGGAAGCAAGAGAAATGCTGATTTCATCAAGCCCAGTTACATACTCAGAATCTGTACTACTGCGCAAACAGGCATGTCTCTTTAGGCAAAAAACTCATTTCTGACAAAGTTGCCCAAATGCATCTCAGAAGTGTGCAACCTGTTCCCTGAGTTAGAAAACGTAGAGAAACGGTCATATCTGCTAGCGCTGTGCTTCTACACATGTATTTGCTGAACGGTGAAAGCGAACAGTAATGCACTTTTCTCCCAGCAAATACACTGTGTCTAAGGAAATGGGAAAACACTGAGGAGACACTTGTGGGAGCTACTGTGACTAAAACTGAGCTTCCCTACGCACAGGGAAGCAATAGAAATGCTGATTACATTAAGCCCAGTTACATACTCAGAATCTGTACTACTGCGCAAATAGGCATGTCTCTTTAGGCAAAAAACTCATTTCTGACAAAGTTGACCAAATGCATCTCAGAAGTGTGCAACTTGTTCCCTGAGTTAGAAAACATCGAGAAACGGTCATTTCTGCTAGCGCTGTGCTTCTACACATGCATTTGCTGAACGGTGAAAGCGCACAGTAATGCACTTTTCTCCCAGCAAATACACCGTTTCTAAGGTAATGGGAACACACTGAGGAGACACTTGTGGGAGGTACTGTGACTAAAATTGAGCTTCCCTATGCACAGGGAAGCAAGAGAAATGCTGATTTCATCAAGCCCAGTTACATACTCAGAATCTGTACTACTGCTCAAATAGGCATGTCTCTTTAGGCAAAAAACTCATTTCTGACAAAGTTGCCCAAATGCATCTCAGAAGTGTGCAACCTGTTCCCTGAGTTAGAAAACGTCGAGAAACGGGCGTTTCTGCTAGCGCTGTGCTTCTACACATGTATTTGCAGAACGGTGAAAGCGCACAGTAATGCACTTTTCTCCCAGGATACACTGTGTCTAAGGAAATGGGAACACACTGAGGAGACACTTGTGGGAGCTACTGTGACTAAAACTGAGCTTCCCTACACACAGGGAAGCAAGAGAAATGCTGATTTCATCAAGCCCAGTTACATACTCAGAATCTGTACTACTGCGCAAATAGGCATGTCTCTTTAGGCAAAAAACTCATTTCTGACAAAGTTGCCCAAATGCATCTCAGAACTGTGCAACTTGTTCCCTGAGTTAGAAAACGTCGAGAAACGGTCGTTTCTGCTAGCGCTGTGCTTCTACACATGTATTTGCTGAACGGAGAAAGCGCACAATAATGCACTTTTCTCCCAGCAAATACAGTGTTTCTAAGGAAATGGGAACACACTGAGGAGACACTTGTGGGAGCTACTGTGACTAAAACTGAGCTTCCCTACGCACAGGGAAGCAAGAGAAATGCTGATTTCATCAAGCCCAGTTACATACTCAGAATCTGTACTACTGCGCATATAGGCATGTCTCTTTAGGCAAAAATCTCATTTCTGACAAAGTTGCCCAAATGCATCTCAGAAGTGTGCAGCTTGTTCCCTGAGTTAGAAAACGTCGAGAAACGGTCTTTTCTGCTAGCGCTGTGCTTCTACACATATATTTGCCGAACGGTGAAAGCGCACAGTAATGCACTTTTCTCCCAGCAAATACACTGTTTCTAAGGAAATGGGAACACACTGAGGAGACACTTGTGGGAGCTACTGTGACTAAAACTGAGCTTCCCTACACACAGGGAAGCAAGAGAAATGCTGATTTCATCAAGCCCAGTTACATACTTAGAATCTGTACTACTGCGCAAATAGGCATGTCTCTGTAGGCAAAAAACTCATTTCTGACAAAGTTGCCCAACTGCATCTCAGAAGTTTGCAACTTGTTCCCTGAGTTAGAAAACATCGAGAAACGGTCGTTTCTGCTAGCGCTGTGCTTCTACACATGTATTTGCTGAACGGTGAAAGCGCACAGTAATGCACTTTTCTCCCAGCAAATATACTGTTTCTAAGGAAATGGGAACACACTGAGGAGACACTTGTGGGAGCTACTGTGACTAAAACTGAGCTTCCCTACGCACAGGGAAGCAAGAGAAATGCTGATTTCATCAAGCCCAGTTACATACTCAGAATCTCTACTACTGCGCAAATAGGCATGTCTCTTTAGGCAAAAAACTCATTTCTGACAAAGTTGCCCAAATGCATCTAGGAAGTGTGCAACTTGTTCCCTGAGTTAGAAAACGTCGAGAAACGTTCGTTTCTGCTAGCGCTGTGCTTCTACACATGTATTTGCTGAACGGTGAAAGTGCACAGTAATGTACTTTTCTCCCAGCATATACACTGTTTCTAAGGAAATGGGAACACACTGAGGAGACACTTGTGGGAGCTACTGTGACTAAAACTGAGCTTCCCTACGCACAGGGAAGCAAGAGAAATGCTGATTTCATCAAGCCCAGTTACATACTCAGAATCTCTACTACTGCGCAAATAGGCATGTCTCTGTAGGCCAAAAACTCATTTCGGAAAAAGTTGCCCAAATGCATCTCAGAAGTGTGCAACTTGTTCCCTGAGTTAGAAAACGTCGAGAAACGTTCGTTTCTGCTTGCGCTGTGCTTCTACACATGTATTTGCTGAACGGTGAAAGTGCACAGTAATGCACTTTTCTCCCAGCAAATACACTGTTTCTAAGGAAATGGGAACACACTGAGGAGACACTTGGGGGAGCTACTGTGACTAAAATTGAGCTTCCCTACGCACAGGGAAGCAAGAGAAATGCTGATTTCATCAAGCCCAGTTACATACTCAGAATCTGTACTACTGCTCAAATAGGCATGTCTCTTTAGGCAAAAAACTCATTTCTGACAAAGTTGCCCAAATGCATCTCAGAAGTGTGCAACCTGTTCCCTGAGTTAGAAAACGTCGAGAAACGGGCGTTTCTGCTAGCGCTGTGCTTCTACACATGTATTTGCAGAACGGTGAAAGCGCACAGTAATGCACTTTTCTCCCAGGATACACTGTGTCTAAGGAAATGGGAACACACTGAGGAGACACTTGTGGGAGCTACTGTGACTAAAACTGAGCTTCCCTACACACAGGGAAGCAAGAGAAATGCTGATTTCATCAAGCCCAGTTACATACTCAGAATCTGTACTACTGCGCAAATAGGCATGTCTCTTTAGGCAAAAAACTCATTTCTGACAAAGTTGCCCAAATGCATCTCAGAACTGTGCAACTTGTTCCCTGAGTTAGAAAACGTCGAGAAACGGTCGTTTCTGCTAGCGCTGTGCTTCTACACATGTATTTGCTGAACGGAGAAAGCGCACAATAATGCACTTTTCTCCCAGCAAATACAGTGTTTCTAAGGAAATGGGAACACACTGAGGAGACACTTGTGGGAGCTACTGTGACTAAAACTGAGCTTCCCTACGCACAGGGAAGCAAGAGAAATGCTGATTTCATCAAGCCCAGTTACATACTCAGAATCTGTACTACTGCGCATATAGGCATGTCTCTTTAGGCAAAAATCTCATTTCTGACAAAGTTGCCCAAATGCATCTCAGAAGTGTGCAGCTTGTTCCCTGAGTTAGAAAACGTCGAGAAACGGTCTTTTCTGCTAGCGCTGTGCTTCTACACATATATTTGCCGAACGGTGAAAGCGCACAGTAATGCACTTTTCTCCCAGCAAATACACTGTTTCTAAGGAAATGGGAACACACTGAGGAGACACTTGTGGGAGCTACTGTGACTAAAACTGAGCTTCCCTACACACAGGGAAGCAAGAGAAATGCTGATTTCATCAAGCCCAGTTACATACTTAGAATCTGTACTACTGCGCAAATAGGCATGTCTCTGTAGGCAAAAAACTCATTTCTGACAAAGTTGCCCAACTGCATCTCAGAAGTTTGCAACTTGTTCCCTGAGTTAGAAAACGTCGAGAAACGGTCGTTTCTGCTAGCGCTGTGCTTCTACACATGTATTTGCTGAACGGTGAAAGCGCACAGTAATGCACTTTTCTCCCAGCAAATATACTGTTTCTAAGGAAATGGGAACACACTGAGGAGACACTTGTGGGAGCTACTGTGACTAAAACTGAGCTTCCCTACGCACAGGGAAGCAAGAGAAATGCTGATTTCATCAAGCCCAGTTACATACTCAGAATCTCTACTACTGCGCAAATAGGCATGTCTCTTTAGGCAAAAAACTCATTTCTGACAAAGTTGCCCAAATGCATCTAGGAAGTGTGCAACTTGTTCCCTGAGTTAGAAAACGTCGAGAAACGTTCGTTTCTGCTAGCGCTGTGCTTCTACACATGTATTTGCTGAACGGTGAAAGTGCACAGTAATGTACTTTTCTCCCAGCAAATACACTGTTTCTAAGGAAATGGGAACACACTGAGGAGACACTTGTGGGAGCTACTGTGACTAAAACTGAGCTTCCCTACGCACAGGGAAGCAAGAGAAATGCTGATTTCATCAAGCCCAGTTACATACTCAGAATCTCTACTACTGCGCAAATAGGCATGTCTCTGTAGGCCAAAAACTCATTTCGGAAAAAGTTGCCCAAATGCATCTCAGAAGTGTGCAACTTGTTCCCTGAGTTAGAAAACGTCGAGAAACGTTCGTTTCTGCTTGCGCTGTGCTTCTACACATGTATTTGCTGAACGGTGAAAGTGCACAGTAATGCACTTTTCTCCCAGCAAATACACTGTTTCTAAGGAAATGGGAACACACTGAGGAGACACTTGGGGGAGCTACTGTGACTAAAATTGAGCTTCCCTACGCACAGGGAAGCAAGAGAAATGCTGATTTCATCAAGCCCAGTTACATACTCAGAATCTGTACTACTGCTCAAATAGGCATGTCTCTTTAGGCAAAAAACTCATTTCTGACAAAGTTGCCCAAATGCATCTCAGAAGTGTGCAACTTGTTCCCTGAGTTAGAAAACGTCGAGAAACGGTCGTTTCAGCTAGCGCTGTGCTTCTACACATGTATTTGCTGAACGGAGAAAGCGCACAGTAATGCACTTTTCTCCCAGCAAATACACTGTTTCTAAGGAAATGGGAACACACTGAGGAGACACTTGTGGGAGCTACTGTGAGTAAAACTGAGCTTCCCTACGCACAGGGAAGCAAGAGAAATGCTGATTTCATCAATCCCAGTTACATACTCAGAATCTGTACTACTGCGCAAATAGGCATGTGTCTTTAGTCAAAAAACTCATTTCTGACAAAGTTGCCCAAATGCATCTCAGAAGTCTGCAACCTGTTCCCTGAGTTAGAAAACGTCGAGAAACGGTCGTTTCTGCTAGCGCTGTGCTTCTACACATGTATTTGCTGAACGGTAAAGTGCACAGTAATGCACTTTTCTCCCAGCAAATACACTGTGTCTAAGGAAATGGGAACACACTGAGGAGACACTTGTGGGAGCTACTGTGACTAAAACTGAGCTTCCCTACGAACAGGGAAGCAAGAGAAATGCTGATTTCATCAAGCCCAGTTACATACTCAGAATCTGTACTACTGCGCAAATAGGCATGTCTCTTTAGGCAAAAAATTCATTTCTGACAAAGTTGCCCAAATGCATCTCAGAAGTGTGCAACCTGTTCCCTGAGTTAGAAAACGTCGAGAAACGGTCGTTTCTGCCAGCGCTGTGCTTCTACACATGTATTTGCTGAACGGTGAAAGTGCACAGTAATGCACTTTTCTCCCAGCAAATACACTGTTTCTAAGGAAATGGGAACACACTGAGGAGACACATGTGGGAGCTACTGTGACTAAAACTGAGCTTCCCTACGCACAGGGAAGCAAGAGAAATGCTGATTTCATCAAGCCCAGTTACATACTCAGAATCTGTACTACTGCGCAAATAGGCATGAATATATAGGCAAAAAACTCATTTCTGACAAAGTTGCCCAAATGCATCTCAGAAGTGCGCAACTTGTTCCCTGAGTTAGAAAACGTCGAGAAACGGTCGTTTCTGCCAGCGCTGTGCTTCTACACATGTATTTGCTGAACGGTGAAAGCGCACAGTAATGCACTTTTCTCCCAGCAAATACACTGTTTCTAAGGAAATGGGAACACACCGAGGAGACACTTGTGGGAGCTACTGTGACTAAAACTGAGCTTCCCTACGCACAGGGAAGCAAGAGAAATGCTGATTTCATCAAGCCCAGTTACATAATCAGAATCTGTACTACTGCGCAAATAGGCATGTCTCTTTAGGCAAATAACTCATTTCTGACAAAGTTGCCCAAATGCATCTCAGAAGTGTGCAACTTGTTCCCTGAGTTAGAAAACGTCGAGAAACGGTCTTTTCTGCTAGCGCTGTGCTTCTACACATGTATTTGCTGAACGGTGAAAGCGCACAGTAATGCACTTTTCTCCCAGCAAATACACTGTTTCTAAGGAAATGGGAACACACTGAGGAGACACTTGTGGGAGCTACTGTGACTAAAACTGAGCTTCCCTACGCACAGGGAAGCAAGATAAATGCTGATTTCATCAAGCCCAGTTACATACTCAGAATCTGTACTACTGCGCAAATAGGCATGTCTCTTTAGGAATAAAACTCATTTCTGACAAAGTTGCCCAAATGCATCTCAGAAGTGTGCAACTTGTTCCCTGAGTTAGAAAACATGGAGAAACGGTCGTTTCTGCTAGCGCTGTGCTTCTACACATGTACTTGCTGAACGGTGAAAGCGCACAGTAATGCACTTTTCTCCCAGCAAATACACTGTTTCTAAGGAAATGGGAACACACTGAGGAGACACGTGTGGGAGCTACTGTGACTAAAACTGAGCTTCCCTACGCACAGGGAAGCAATAGAAATGCTGATTTCATCAAGCCCAGTTACATACTCAGAATCTGTACTACTGCGCAAATAGGCATGTCTCTTTAGGAATAAAACTCATTTCTGACAAAGTTGCCCAAATGCATCTCAGAAGTGTGCAAATTGTTCCCTGAGTTAGAAAATGTCGAGAAACGTTCGTTTCTGCTAGCGCTGTGCTTCTACACATGTATTTGCTGAACGGTGAAAGCGCACAGTAATGCACTTTTCTCCCAGCAAATACACTGTTTCTAAGGAAATGGGAACACACTGAGGAGACACTTGTGGGAGCTACTGTGACTAAAACTGAGCATCCCTACGCACAGGGAAGCAAGAGATATGCTGATTTCATCAAGCCCAGTTACATACTCAGAATCTGTACTAATGCGCAAATAGGCATGTCTCTGTAGGAAAAAAACTCATTTCTGACAAAGTTGCCCAGATGCATCTCAGAAGTGTGCAACTTGTTCCCTGAGTTAGAATACATCGAGAAACGATCGTTTCTGCCAGCGCTGTGCTTCTACACATGTATTTGCTGAACGGTGAAAGCGCACAGTAATGCACTTTTCTCCCAGCAAATACACTGTTTCTAAGGAAATGGGAACACACTGGGGAGACACTTGTGGGAGCTACTGTGACTAAAACTGAGCTTCCCTACGCACAGGGAAGCAAGAGAAATGCTGATTTCATCAAGCCCAGTTACATACTCAGAATCTGTACTACTGCGCAAATAGGCATGTCTCTGTAGGCAAAAAACTCATTTCTGACAAAGTTGCCCAAATGCATCTCAGAAGTGTGCAACTTGTTCCCTGAGTTAGAAAACGTCGAGACACGTTCGTTTCTGCTAGCGCTGTGCTTCTACACATGTATTTGCTGAACGGTAAAGTGCACAGTAATGCACTTTTCTCCCAGCAAATACACTGTTTCTAAGGAAATGGGAACACACTGAGGAGACACTTGTGGGAGCTACTGTGACTAAAACTGAGCTTCCCTTCGCACAGGGAAGCAAGAGAAATGGTGATTTCATCAAGCCCAGTTACATACTCAGAATCTGTACTACTGCGCAAATAGGCATGTCTCTGTAGGCAAAAAACTCATTTCTGACAAAGTTGCCCAAATGCATCTCAGAAGTGTGCAACTTGTTCCCTGAGTTAGAAAACGTCGAGAAACAGTCGTTTCTGCTAGCGCTGTGCTTCTACACATGTATTTGCTGAACGGTGAAAGCGCACAGTAATGTACTTTTCTCCCAGCAAATACACTGTTTCTAAGGAAATGGGAACACACTGAGGAGACACTTGTGGGAGCTACTGTGACTAAAACTGAGCTTCCCTACGCACAGGGAAGCAAGAGAAATGCTGATTTCATCAAGCCCAGTTACATACTCAGAATCTGTACTACTGCGCAAATAGGCATGTCTCTGTAGGCAAAGAACTCATTTCTGACAAAGTTGCCCAAATGCATCTCAGAAGTGTGCAACTTGTTCCCTGAGTTAGAAAATGTCGAGAAACGTTAGTTTCTGCTAGCGCTGTGCTTCTACACATGTATTTGCTGAACGGTGAAAGCGCACAGTAATGCACTTTTCTCCCAGCAAATACACTGTGTCTAAGGAAATGGGAACACACTGAGGAGACACTTGTGGGAGCTACTGTGACTAAAACTGAGCTTCCCTACGCACAGGGAAGCAAGAGAAATGCTGATTTCATCAAGCCCAGTTACATACTCAGAATCTGTACTACTGCGCAAATAGGCATGTCTCTTTAGGCAAAAACTCATTTCTGCCAAAGTTGCCCAAATGCATCTCAGAAGTGTGCAATTTGTTCCCTGAGTTAGAAAACGTCGAGAAACGGTCGTTTCAGCTAGCGCTGTGCTTCTACACATGTATTTGCTGAACGGTGAAAGCGCACAGTAATGCACTTTTCTCTCAGCAAATACACTGTTTCTAAGGAAATGGGAACACACTGAGGAGACACTTGTGGGAGCTACTGTGACTAAAACTGAGCTTCCCTACGCACAGGGAAGCAAGAGAAATGCTGATTTCATCAAGCCCAGTTACATACTCAGAATCTGTACTACTGCGCAAATAGGCATGTCTCTGTAGGCAAAAAACTCATTTCTGACAAAGTTGCCCAAATGCATCTCAGAAGTGTGCAACCTGTTCCCTGAGTGAGAAAACGTCGAGAAACCGTCGTTTCTGCTAGGGCTGTGCTTCTACACATGTACTTGCTGAACGGTGAAAGCGCACAGTAATGCACTTTTCTCCCAGCAAATACACTGTTTCTAAGGAAATGGGAACACACTGAGGAGACACTTGTGGGTGCTACTGTGACTAAAACTGAGCTTCGCTACGCACAGGGAAGCAAGAGAAATGCTGATTTCATCAAGCCCAGTTACATACTCAGAATCTGTACTACTGCGCAAATAGGCATGTCTCTGTAGGCAAAGAACTCATTTCTGACAAAGTTGCCCAAATGCATCTCAGAAGTGTGCAACTTGTTCCCTGAGTTAGAAAATGTTGAGAAACGTTAGTTTCTGCTAGCGCTGTGCTTCTACACATGTATTTGCTGAACGGTGAAAGCGCACAGTAATGCACTTTTCTCCCAGCAAATACACTGTGTCTAAAGAAATGGGAACACACTGAGGAGACACTTGTGGGAGCTACTGTGACTAAAACTGAGCTTCCCTACGCACAGGGAAGCAAGAGAAATGCTGATTTCATCAAGCCCAGTTACATACTGAGAATCTGTACTACTGCGCAAATAGGCATGTCTCTGTAGGCAAAAACTCATTTCTGCCAAAGTTGCCCAAATGCATCTCAGAAGTGTGCAATTTGTTCCCTGAGTTAGAAAGCGTCGAGAAACGGTCGTTTCAGCTAGCGCTGTGCTTCTACACATGTATTTGCTGAACGGTGAAAGCGCACAGTAATGCACTTTTCTCCCAGCAAATACACTGTTTCTAAGGAAATGGGAACACACTGAGGAGACACTTGTGGGAGTTACTGTGACTAAAACTGAGCTTCCCTATGCACAGGGAAGCAAGAGAAATGCTGATTTCATCAAGCCCAGTTACATACTCAGAATCTGTACTACTGCGCAAATAGGCATGTCTCTGTAGGCAAAAAACTCATTTCTGACAAAGTTGCCCAAATGCATCTCAGAAGTGTGCAACTTGTTCCCTGAGTTAGAAAACGTCGAGAAACGTTCGTTTCTGCTAGCGCTGTGCTTCTACACATGTATTTGCTGAACGGTGAAAGCGCACAGTAATGCACTTTTCTCCCAGCAAATACACTGTTTCTAAGGAAATGGGAACACACTGAGGAGACACTTGTGGGAGCTACTGTGACTAAAACTGAGCTTCCCTACGCACAGGGAAGCAAGAGAAATGCTGATTTCATCAAGCCCAGTTAAATACTCAGAATCTTTACTACTGCGCAAATAGGCATGAATATATAGGCAAAAAACTCATTTCTGACAAAGTTGCCCTAATGCATCTCTGAAGTGTGCAACTTGTTCCCTGAGTTAGAAAACGTCGAGAAACGTTCGTTTCTGCTAGCGCTGTGCTTCTACACATGCATTTGCTGAAGGGTGAAAGCGCACAGTAATGCACTTTTCTCCCAGCAAATACACTGTTTCTAAGGAAATGGGAACACACTGAGGAGACACTTGTGGGAGCTACTGTGACAAAAACTGAGCTTCCCTACGCACAGGGAAGCAAGAGAAATGCTGATTTCATCAAGTCCAGGTACATACTCAGAATCTGTACTACTGCGCAAATAGGCATGTCTCTTTTGGCAAAAAACTCATTTCTGACAAAGTTGCCCAAATGCATCTCAGAAGTGTGCAACTTGTTCCCTGAGTTAGAAAACGTCGAGAAACGGTCGTTTCTGCTAGCACTGTGCTTCTACACATGTATTTGCTGAACGGTGAAAGCGCACAGTAATGCACTTTTCTCCCAGCAAATACACTGTTTCTAAGGAAATGGGAACACACTGAGGAGACACTTGTGGGAGCTACTGTGACTAAAACTGAGCTTCGCTACACACAGGGAAGCAAGAGAAATGCTGATTTCATCAAGCCCAGTTACATACTCAGAATCTGTACTACTGCGCGAATAGGCATGTCTCTGTAGGCAAAAAACTCATTTCTGACAAAGTTGCCCAAATGAATATCAGAAGTGGGCAACTTGTTCTCTAAGTTAGAAAACGTCGAGAAACGGTCTTTTCTGCTAGCGCTGTGCTTCTACACATATATTTGCTGAACGGTGAAAGCCCACAGTAATGCACTTTTCTCCCAGCAAATACACTGTTACTAAGGAAATGGGAACACACTGAGGAGACACTTGTGGGAGCTACTGTGACTAAAACTGAGCTTCCCTACGCACAGGGAAGCAAGAGAAATGCTGATTTCATCAAGCCCAGTTACATACTCAGAATCTGTACTACTGCGCAAATAGGCATGTCTCTGTAGGCAAAAAACTCATTTCTGACGATGTTGCCCAAATGCATCTCAGAAGTGTGCAACTTGTTCCCTGAGTTAGAAAATGTCGAGAAACGTTCGTTTCTGCTAGCGCTGTGCTTCTACACATGTATTTGCTGAACGGTGAAAGCGCACAGTAATGCACTTTTCTCCCAGCAAATACACTGTTTCTAAGGAAATGGGAACACACTGAGGAGACACTTGTGGGAGCTACTGTGACTAAAACTGAGCTTCCCTACGCACAGGGAAGCAAGAGAAATGCTGATTTCATCAAGCCCAGTTACATACTCAGAATCTGTACTACTGCGCAAATAGGCATGTCTCTGTAGACAAAAAACTCATTTCTGACAAAGTTGCCCAAATGCATCTCAGAAGTGTGCAACTTGTTCCCTGAGTTAGAAAACGTCGAGAAACGGTCATATCTGCTAACGCTGTGCTTCTACACATGTATTTGCTGAACGGTGAAAGCGCACAGTAATGCACTTTTCTCCCAGCACATACAATGTTTCTAAGGAAATGGGAACACACTGAGGAGACACTTGTGGGAGCTACTGTACCTAAAACTGAGCTTCCCTACGCACAGGGAAGCAAGAGAAATGCTGATTTCATCAAGCCCAGTTACATACTCAGAATCTGTACTACTGCGCAAATAGGCATGTCTCTGTAGGCAAAAATCTCATTTCTGACAAAGTTGCCCAAATGCATCTCAGAAGTGTGCAACTTGTTCCCAGAATTAGAAAACGTCGAGAAACGTTCGTTTCTGCTAGCGCTGTGCTTCTACACATGTATTTGCTGAACGGCAAAGTGCACAGTAATGCACTTTTCTCCCAGCAAATACACTGTTTCTAAGGAAATGGGAACACACTGAGGAGACACTTGTGGGAGCTACTGTGACTAAAACTGAGCTTCCCTACGCACAGGGAAGCAAGAGAAATGCTGATTTCATCAAGCCCAGTTACATACTCAGAATCTGTACTACTGCGCAAATAGGCATGTCTCTGTAGGCAAAAAACTCATTTCTGACGATGTTGCCCAAATGCATCTCAGAAACGTGCAACTTGTTCCCTGAGTTAGAAAATGTCGAGAAACGTTCGTTTCTGCTAGCGCTGTGCTTCTACACATGTATTTGCTGAATGGTGAAAGCGCACAGTAATGCACTTTTCTCCCAGCTAATACACTGTTTCTAAGGAAATGGGAACACACTGAGGAGACACTTGTGGGAGCTACTGTGACTAAAACTGAGCTTCCCTACGCACAGGGAAGCAAGAGAAATGCTGATTTCATCAAGCCCAGTTAGATACTCAGAATCTGTACTACTGCGCAAATAGGCATGTCTCTGTAGGCAAAAAACTCATTTCTGACAAAGTTGCCCAAATGCATCTCAGAGGTGTGCAACTTGTTCCCTGTGTTAGAAAACGTCGAGAAACGGTCATATCTGCTAACGCTGTGCTTCTACACATGTATTTGCTGAACGGTGAAAGCGCACAGTAATGCACTTTTCTCCCACCAAATACACTGTTTCTAAGGAACTGGGAACACACTGAGGAGACACTTGTGGGAGCTACTGTGACTAAAACTGAGCTTCCCTACGCACAGGGAAGCAAGAGAAATGCTGATTTCATCAAGCCCAGTTACATACTCAGAATCTGTACTACTGCGCAAATAGGCATGTCTCTGTAGGCAAAAAACTCATTTCTGACAAAGTTGCCCAAATGCATCTCAGAAGTGTGCAACTTGTTCCCTGAGTTAGAAAATGTCGAGAAACGTTCGTTTCAGCTAGCGCTGTGCTTCTACACATGTATTTGCTGAACGGTGAAAGCGCACAGTAATGCACTTTTCTCCCAGCAAATACACTGTTTCTAAGGAAATGGGAACTCACTGAGGAGACACTTGTGGGAGCTACTGTGACTAAAACTGAGCTTCCCTACGCAGAGGGAAGCAAGAGAAATGCTGATTTCATCAAGCCCAGTTACATACTCAGAATCTGTACTACTGCGCAAATAGACATGTCTCTGTAGGCAAAAAACTCATTTCTGACAAAGTTGCCCAAATGCATCTCAGAAGTATGCAACTTGTTCCCCGAGTTAGAAAACGTCGAGAAACGGTCAAATCTGCTAATGCTGTGCTTCTACACATGTATTTGCTGAACGGTGAAAGCGCACAGTAATGCACTTTTCTCCCAGGAAATACACTGTCTCTAAGGAAATGGGAACACACTGCGGAGACACTTGTGGGAGCTACTGTGACTAAAACTGAGCTTCCCTACGCACAGGGAAGCAAGAGAAATGCTGATTTCATCAAGCCCAGTTACATACTCAGAATCTGTACTACTGCGCAAATAGGCATGTCTCTGTAGGCAAAAAACTCATTTCTGACAATGTTGCCCAAATGCATCTCAGAAGTGTGCAACTTGTTCCCTGAGTTAGAAAATGTCGAGAAACGTTCGTTTCTGCTAGCGCTGTGCTTCTACACATGTATTTGCTGAACGGTGAAAGCGCACAGTAATGCACTTTTCTCCCAGCAAACACACTGTTTCTAAGGAAATGGGAACACACTGAGGAGACACTTGTGGGAGCTACTGTGACTAAAACTGAGCTTCCCTACGCACAGGGAAGCAAGAGAAATGCTGATTTCATCAAGCCCAGTTACATACTCAGAATCTGTACTACTGCGCAAATAGGCATGTCTCTGTAGGCCAAAAAGTCATTTCTGACGATGTTGCCCAAATGCATCTCAGAAGTGTGCAACTTGTTCCCTGAGTTAGAAAATGTCGAGAAACGTTCGTTTCTGCTAGCGCTGTGCTTCTACACATGTATTTGCTGAACGGTGAAAGCGCACAGTAATGCACTTTTCTCCCAGCAAATACACTGTTTCTAAGGAAATGGGAACACACTGAGGAGACACTTGTGGGAGCTACTGTGACTAAAACTGAGCTTCCCTACGCACAGGGAAGCAAGAGAAATGCTGATTTCATCAAGCCCAGTTACATACTCAGAATCTGTACTACTGCGCAAATAGGCATGTCTCTGTAGGCAAAAAACTCATTTCTGACAAAGTTGCCCAAATGCATCTGAGAAGTGTGCAACTTGTTCCCTGAGTTAGAAAACGTCGAGAAACGGTCATATCTGCTAACGCTGTGCTTCTACACATGTATTTGCTGAACGGTGAAAGCGCACAGTAATGCACTTTTCTCCCAGCAAATACACTGTTTCTAAGGAAATGGGAACAAACTGAGGAGACACTTGTGGGAGCTACTGTGACTAAAACTGAGCTTCCCTACGCACAGGGAAGCAAGAGAAATGCTGATTTCATCAAGCCCAGTTACATACTCAGAATCTGTACTACTGCGCAAATAGGCATGAATCTGTAGGCAAAAAACTCATTTCTGACAAAGTTGCCCAAATGCATCTCAGAAGTGTGCAACTTGTTCCCTGAGTTAGAAAACGTCGAGAAACGGTTGTTTCTGCTAGCGCTGTGCTTCTACACATGTATTTGCTGAACGGTGAAAGCGCACAGTAATGCACTTTTCTCCCAGCAAATACACTGTTTCTAAGGAAATGGGAACACACTGAAGAGACACTTGTGGGAGCTACTGTGACTAAAACTGAGCTTCCCTACGCACAGGGAAGCAAGAGAAATGCTGATTTCATCAAGCCCAGTTACATACTCAGAATCTGTACTACTGCGCAAATAGGCATGTCTCTGTAGGCAAAAAACTCATTTCTGACAAAGTAGCCCAAATGCAACTCAGAAGTGTGCAACTTGTTCCCTGAGTTAGAAAACGTCGAGAATCGTTCGTTTCTGCTAGCGCTGTGCTTCTACACATGTATTTGCTGAACGGTGAAAGCGCACAGTAATGCACTTTTCTCCCAGCAAATACACTGTTTCTAAGGAATTGGGAACACACTGAGGAGACACTTGTGGGAGCTACTGTGACTAAACCTGAGCTTCCCTACGCACAGGGAAGCAAGAGAAATGCTGATTTCATCAAGCCCAGTTACATACTCAGAATCTGTACTACTGCGCAAATAGGCATGTCTCTGTAGGCAAAAAACTCATTTCTGACTAAGTTGCCCAAATGCATCTCAGAAGTGTGCAACTTGTTCCCTGAGTTAGAAAACGTCGAGAAACGTTCGTTTCTGCTAGCGCTGTGCTTCTACACATGTATTTGCTGAACGGTGAAAGTGCACAGTAATGCACTTTTCTCCCAGCAAATACACTGTTTCTAAGGAAATGGGAACACACTGAGGAGACACTTGTGGGAGCTACTGTGACTAAAACTGAGCTTCCCTACGCACAGGGAAGCAAGAGAAATGCTGATTTCATCAAGCCCAGTTACATACTCAGAATCTGTACTACTGCGCAAATAGGCATGTCTCTGTAGGCAAAAAACTCATTTCTGACAAAGTTGCCCAAATGCATCTCAGAAGTGTGCAACTTGTTCCCTAAATTAGAAAACGTCGAGAAACGTTCGTTTCTGCTAGCGCTGTGCTTCTACACATGTATTTGCTGAACGGTGAAAGCGCACAGTAATGCACTTTTCTCCCAGCAAATACACTGTTTCTAAGGAACTGGGAACACAATGAGGAGACACTTGTGGGAGCTACTGTGACTAAAACTGAGCTTCCCTACGCACAGGGAAGCAAGAGAAATGCTGATTTCATCAAGCCCAGTTACATACTCAGAATCTGTACTACTGCGCGAATAGGCATGTCTCTGTAGGCAAAAACTCATTTCGGACAAAGTTGCCCAAATGCATCTCAGAAGTGTGCAACTTGTTCCCTGAGTTAGAAAACGTCGAGAAACGGTCTTTTCTGCCAGCGCTGTGCTTCTACATATGTATTTGCTGAACAGTGAAAGCGCACCGTAATGCACTTTTGTCCCAGCAAATACACTGTTTCTAAGGAAATGGGAACACACTGAGGAGACACTTGTGGGATCTACTGTGACTAAAACTGAGCTTCCCTACGCACAGGGAAGCAAGAGAAATGTTGATTTCATCAAGCCCAGTTACATACTCAGAATCTGTACTACTGCGCAAATAGGCATGCCTCTGTAGGCAAAAAACTCATTTCTGACAAAGATGCCCAAATGCATCTCAGAAGTGTGCAACTTGTTACCTGAGTTAGAAAACGTCGAGAAACGTTCGTTTCTGCTAGCACTGTGGTTCTACACATGTATTTGCTGAACGGTGAAAGTGCACAGTAATGCACTTTTCTCCCAGCAAATACAGTGTTTCTAAGGAAATGGGAACACACTGAGGAGACACTTGTGAGAACTACTTTGACTAAAACTGAGCTTCCCTATGCACAGGGAAGCAAGAGAAATGCTGATTTCATCCAGCCCAGTTACATACTCAGAATCTGTACTACTCTGCAAATAGGCATGTCTCTGTAGGCAAAAAAACTCATTTTTGACAAAGTTGCCCAAATGCATCTCAGAAGTGTGCAACTTGTTCCCTGAGTTAGAAAACGTCGAGAAACGTTCGTTTCTGCTAGCGCTGTGCTTCTACACATGTATTTGCTGAACGGTGAAAGCGCACAGTAATGCAATTTTCTCCCAGCAAATACACTGTTTCTAAGGAAATGGGAACACACTGAGGAGACACTTGTGGGAGCTACTGTGACTAAAACTGAGCTTCCCTACGCACAGGGAAGCAAGAGAAATGCTGATTTCATCCAGCCCAGTTACATACTCAGAATCTGTACTACTGCGCAAATAGGCATGTCTCTGTAGGCAAAAAACTCACTTCTGACAAAGTTGCCCAAATGCATCTCAGAAGTGTGCAACTTGTTCCCTGAGTTAGAAAACGTCGAGAAACGGTCATATCTGCTAACGCTGTGCTTCTACACATATATTTGCTGAACGGTGAAAGCGCACAGTAATGCAATTTTCTCCCAGCAAATACACTGTTTCTAAGGAACTGGGAACACACTGAGGAGACACTTGTGGGAGCTACTGTGACTAAAACTGAGCTTCCCTACGCACAGGGAAGCAAGAGAAATGCTGATTTCATCAAGCCCAGTTACATACTCAGAATCTGTACTACTGCGCAAATAGGCTCTGTAGGCAAAAATCTCATTTCTGACAAAGTTGCCCAAATGCATCTCAGAAGTGTGCAACTTGTTCCCTGAGTTAGAAAATGTCGAGAAACGTTCGTTTCTGCTAGCGCTGTGCTTCTACACATGTATTTGCTGAACGGTGAAAGCGCACAGTAATGCACTTTTCTCCCAGCAAATACACTGTTTCTAAGGAAATGGGAACACACTGAGGAGACACTTGTGGGAGCTACTGTGACTAAAACTGAGCTTCCCTACGCAGAGGGAAGCAAGAGAAATGCTGATTTCATCAAGCCCAGTTACATACTCAGAATCTGTACTACTGCGCAAATAGGCATGTCTCTGTAGGCAAAAAACTCATTTCTGACAAAGTTGCCCAAATGCATCTCAGAAGTATGCAACTTGTTCCCCGAGTTAGAAAACGTCGAGAAACGGTCATATCTGCTAATGCTGTGCGTCTACACATGTATTTGCTGAACGGTGAATGCGCACAGTAATGCACTTTTCTCCCAGCAAATACACTGTCTCTAAGGAAATGGGAACACACTGCGGAGACACTTGTGGGAGCTACTGTGACTAAAACTGAGCTTCCCTACGCACAGGGAAGCAAGAGAAATGCTGATTTCATCAAGCCCAGTTACATACTCAGAATCTGTACTACTGCGCAAATAGGCATGTCTCTGTAGGCAAAAAACTCATTTCTGACAATGTTGCCCAAATGCATCTCAGAACTGTGCAACTTGTTCCCTGAGTTAGAAAATGTCGAGAAACGGTCGTTTCTGCTAGCGCTGTGCTTCTACAGATGTATTTGCTGAACGGTGAAAGCGCACAGTAATGCACTTTTCTCCCAGCAAATACACTGTTTCTAAGGAAATGGGAACACACTGAGGAGACACTTGTGGGAGCTACTGTGACTAAAACTGAGCTTCCCTACGCACAGGGAAGCAAGAGAAATGCTGATTTCATCAAGCCCAGTTACATACTCAGAATCTGTACTACTGCGCAAATAGGCATGTCTCTGTAGGCAAAAAACTCATTTCTGACGATGTTGCCCAAATGCATCTGAGAAGTGTGCAACTTGTTCCCTGAGTTAGAAAATGTCGAGAAACGTTCGTTTCTGCTAGCGCTGTGCTTCTACACATGTATTTGCTGAACGGTGAAAGCGCACAGTAATGCACTTTTCTCCCAGCAAATACACTGTTTCTAAGGAAATGGGAACACACTGAGGAGACACTTGTGGGAGCTACTGTGACTAAAACTGAGCTTCCCTACGCACAGGGAAGCAAGAGAAATGCTGATTTCATCAAGCCCAGTTACATACTCAGAATCTGTACTACTGCGCAAATAGGCATGTCTCTGTAGGCAAAAAACTCACTTCTGACAAAGTTGCCCAAATGCATCTCAGAAGTGTGCAACTTGTTCCCTGAGTTAGAAAACGTCGAGAAACGGTCATATCTGCTAACGCTGTGCTTCTACACATATATTTGCTGAACGGTGAAAGTGCACAGTAATGCACTTTTCTCCCAGCAAATACACTGTTTCTAAGGAACTGGGAACACACTGAGGAGACACTTGTGGGAGCTACTGTGACTAAAACTGAGCTTCCCTACGCACAGGGAAGCAAGAGAAATGCTGATTTCATCAAGCCCAGTTACATACTCAGAATCTGTACTACTGCACAAATAGGCTCTGTAGGCAAAAATCTCATTTCTGACAAAGTTGCCCAAATGCATCTCAGAAGTGTGCAACTTGTTCCCTGAGTTAGAAAATGTCGAGAAACGTTCGTTTCTGCTAGCGCTGTGCTTCTACACATGTATTTGCTGAACGGTGAAAGCGCACAGTAATGCACTTTTCTCCCAGCAAATACACTGTTTCTAAGGAAATGGGAACACACTGAGGAGACACTTGTGGGAGCTACTGTGACTAAAACTGAGCTTCCCTACGCAGAGGGAAGCAAGAGAAATGCTGATTTCATCAAGCCCAGTTACATACTCAGAATCTGTACTACTGCGCAAATAGGCATGTCTCTGTAGGCAAAAAACTCATTTCTGACAAAGTTGCCCAAATGCATCTCAGAAGTATGCAACTTGTTCCCCGAGTTAGAAAACGTCGAGAAACGGTCATATCTGCTAATGCTGTGCGTCTACACATGTATTTGCTGAACGGTGAATGCGCACAGTAATGCACTTTTCTCCCAGCAAATACACTGTCTCTAAGGAAATGGGAACACACTGCGGAGACACTTGTGGGAGCTACTGTGACTAAAACTGAGCTTCCCTACGCACAGGGAAGCAAGAGAAATGCTGATTTCATCAAGCCCAGTTACATACTCAGAATCTGTACTACTGCGCAAATAGGCATGTCTCTGTAGGCAAAAAACTCATTTCTGACAATGTTGCCCAAATGCATCTCAGAACTGAGCAACTTGTTCCCTGAGTTAGAAAATGTCGAGAAACGGTCGTTTCTGCTAGCGCTGTGCTTCTACAGATGTATTTGCTGAACGGTGAAAGCGCACAGTAATGCACTTTTCGCCCAGCAAATACACTGTTTCTAAGGAAATGGGAACACACTGAGGAGACACTTGTGGGAGCTACTGTGACTAAAACTGAGCTTCCCTACGCACAGGGAAGCAAGAGAAATGCTGATTTCATCAAGCCCAGTTACATACTCAGAATCTGTACTACTGCGCAAATAGGCATGTCTCTGTAGGCAAAAAACTCATTTCTGACGATGTTGCCCAAATGCATCTCAGAAGTGTGCAACTTGTTCCCTGAGTTAGAAAATGTCGAGAAAAGTTCGTTTCTGCTAGCGCTGTGCTTCTACACATGTATTTGCTGAACGGTGAAAGCGCACAGTAATGCACTTTTCTCCCAGCAAATACACTGTTTCTAAGGAAATGGGAACACACTGAGGAGACACTTGTGGGAGCTACTGTGACTAAAACTGAGCTTCCCTACGCACAGGGAAGCAAGAGAAATGCTGATTTCATCAAGCCCAGTTACATACTCAGAATCTGTACTACTGCGCAAATAGGCATGTCTCTGTAGGCAAAAAACTCATTTCTGACAAAGTTGCCCAAATGCATCTCAGAAGTGTGCAACTTGTTCCCTGAGTTAGAAAACATCGAGAAACGGCCGTTTCAGCTAGCGCTGTGCTTCTACACATGTATTTGCTGAACAGTGAAAGCGCACAGTAATGCACTTTTCTCCCAGCAAATACACTGTTTCTAAGGAAATGGGAACACACTGAGGAGACACTTGTGGGAGCTACTGTGACTAAAACTGAACTTCCCTACGCACAGGGAAGCAAGAGAAATGCTGATTTCATCAAGCCCAGTTACATACTCAGAATCTGTACTACTGTGCAAATAGGCATGTCTCTGTAGGCAAAAAACTAATTTCTGACAAAGTTGCCCAAATACAACTCAGAAGTGTGCAACTTGTTCCCTGAGTTAGAAAACGTCGAGAAACGTTCGTTTCTGCTAGCGCTGTGCTTCTACACATGTATTTGCTGAACGGTGAAAGCGCACAGTAATGCACTTTTCTCCCAGCAAATACACTGTTTCTAAGGAACTGGGAACACACTGAGGAGACACTTGTGGGAGCTACTGTGATTAAAACTGAGCTTCCCTACGCACAGGGAAGCAAGAGAAATGCTGATTTCATCAAGCCCAGTTACATACTCAGAATCTGTACTACTGCGCAAATAGGCATGTCTCTGTAGGCAAAAAACTCATTTCTGACAAAGTTGCCCAAATGCATCTCAGAAGTGTGCAACTTGTTCCCTGAGTTAGAAAACGTCGAGAAACGTTCGTTTCTGCTAGCGCTGTGCTTCTACACATGTATTTGCTGAACGGTGAAAGCGCACAGTAATGCACTTTTCGCCCAGCAAATACACTGTTTCTAAGGAAATGGGAACACACTGAGGAGACACTTGTGGGAGCTACTGTGATTAAAACTGAGCTTCCCTACGCACAGGGAAGCAAGAGAAATGCTGATTTCATCAAGCCCAGTTACATACTCAGAATCTGTACTACTGCGCAAATAGGCATGTCTCTGTAGGCAAAAAACTCATTTCTGACAAAGTTGCCCAAATGCATCTCAGAAGTGTGCAACTTGTTCCCTGAGTTAGAAAACGTCGAGAAACGTTCGTTTCTGCTAGCGCTGTGCTTCTACACATGTATTTGCTGAACGGTGAAAGCGCACAGTAATGCGCTTTTCTCCCAGCAAATACACTGTTTCTAAGGAAATGGGAACACACTGAAGAGACACTTGTGGGAGCTACTGTGACTAAAACTGAGCTTCCCTACGCACAGGGAAGCAAGAGAAATGCTGATTTCATCAAGCCCAGTTACATACTCAGAATCTGTACTACTGCGCAAATAGGCATGTCTCTGTAGGCAAAAAACTCATTTCTGACAAAGTTGCCCAAATGCATCTCAGAAGTGTGCAACTTGTTCCCTAAATTAGATAACGTCGAGAAACGTTCGTTTCTGCCAGCGCTGTGCTTCTACACATGTATTTGCTGAACGGTGAAAGCGCACAGTAATGCACTTTTCTCCCAGCAAATACACTGTTTCTAAGGAAATGGGAACACACTGAGGAGACACTTGTGAGAACTACTTTGACTAAAACTGAGCTTCCCTACGCACAGGGAAGCAAGAGAAATGCTGATTTCATCCAGACCAGTTACATACTCAGAATCTGTACTACTGCGCAAATAGGCATGTCTCTGTAGGCAAAAAACTCATTTCTGACAAAGTTGCCCAAATGCATCTCAGAAGTGTGCAACTTGTTCCCTGAGTTAGAAAACGTCGAGAAACGTTCGTTTCTGCTAGCGCTGTGCTTCTACACATGTATTTGCTGAACGGGGAAAGCGCACAGTAATGCAATTTTCTCCCAGCAAATACACTGTTTCTAAGGAAATGGGAACACACTGAGGAGACACTTGTGGGAGCTACTGTGACTAAAACTGAGCTTCCCTACGCACAGGGAAGCAAGAGAAATGCTGATTTCATCCAGCCCAGTTACATACGCAGAATCTGTACTACTGTGCAAATAGGCTTGTCTCTGTAGGCAAAAAACTCATTTCTGACAAAGTTGCCCAAATGCATGTCAGAAGTGTGCAACTTGTTCCCTGAGTTAGAAAACATCGAGAAACGTTCGTTTCTCCTAGCGCTGTGCTTCTACACATGTATTTGCTGAACGGTGAAAGCGCACAGTAATTCACTTTTCTCCCAGCAAATACACTGTTTCTAAGGAAATGGGAACACACTGAGGAGACATTTGTGGGAGCAACTGTGACTAAAACTGAGCTTCCCTACGCACAGGGAAGCAAGAGAAATGCTGATTTCATCAAGCCCAGTTACATACTCAGAATCTGTACTACTGCGCAAATAGGCATGTCTCTGTAGGCAAAAAACTCATTTCTGACAAAGTTGCCCAAATGCATCTCAGAAGTGTGCAACTTGTTCCCTGAGTTAGAAAATGTCGAGAAACGGTCATTTCTGCTAGCGCTGTGCTTCTTCACATGTACTTGCTGAACGGTGAAAGAGCACAGTAATGCACTTTTCTCCCAGCAAATACACTGTTTCTAAGGAAATGGGAACACACTGAGGAGACACTTGGGGGAGCTACTGTGACTAAAACTGAGCTTCCCTACGCACAGGGAAGCAAGAGAAATGCTGATTTCATCAAGCCCAGTTACATAGTCAGAATCTGTACTACTGCGCAAATAGGCATGTCTCTGTAGGCAAAAAACTCATTTCGGACAAAGTTGCCCAAATACATCTCAGAAGTGTGCAACTTGTTCCCTGTGTTAGAAAACGTCGAGAAACGGTCGTTTCTGCTAGCGCTGTGCTTCTACACATGTATTTGCTGAACGGTGAAAGCACACAGTAATGCACTTTTCTCCCAGCAAATACACTGTTTCTAAGGAAATGGGAACACACTGAGGAGACATTTGTGGGAGCTACTGTGACTAAAACTGAGCTTCCCTACGCACAGGGAAGCAAGAGAAATGCTGATTTCATCAAGCCCAGTTACATACTCAGAATCTGTTCTACTGCGCAAATAGGCATGTCTCTGTAGGCAAAAAACTCATTTCTGACGATGTTGCCCAAATGCATCTCAGAAGTGTGCAACTTGTTCCCTAAATTAGAAAACGTCGAGAAACGTTCGTTTCTGCCAGCGCTGTGCTTCTACACATGTATTTGCTGAACGGTGAAAGCGCACAGTAATGCACTTTTGTCCCAGCAAATACACTGTTTCAAAGGAAATGGGAACACACTGAGGAGACACTTGAGGGAGCTACTGTGACTAAAACTGAGCTTCCCTACGCACAGGGAAGCAAGATAAATGCTGATTTCATCAAGCCCAGTTACATACTCAGAATCTGTACTACTGCGCAAATAGGCATGCCTCTGTAGGCAAAAAACTCATTTCTGACAAAGATGCCCAAATGCATCTCAGAAGTGTGCAACTTGTTCCCTGAGTTAGAAAACGTCGAGAAACGTTAGTTTCTGTTAGCACTGTGGTTCTACACATGTATTTGCTGAACGGTGAAAGTGCACAGTAATGCACTTTTCTCCCAGCTAATACACTGTTTCTAAGGAAATGGGAACACACTGAGGAGACCCTTGTGAGAACTACTTTGACTAAAACTGAGCTTCCCTACGCACAGGGAAGCAAGAGAAATGCTGATTTCATCCAGCCCAGTTACATACTCAGAATCTGTACTACTGCGCAAATAGGCATGTCTCTGTAGGCAAAAAACTCATTTCTGACAAAGTTGCCCAAATGCATCTCAGAAGTGTGCAACTTGTTCCCTGAGTTAGAAAACGTCGAGAAACTTTCGTTTCTGCTAGCGCTGTGCTTCTACACATGTATTTGCTGAACGGTGAAAGCGCACAGTAATGCAATTTTCTCCCAGCAAATACACTGTTTCTAAGGAAATGGGAACACACTGAGGAGACACTTGTGGGAGCTACTGTGACTAAAACTGAGCTTCCCTACGCACAGGGAAGCAAGAGAAATGCTGATTACATCCAGCCCAGTTACATACTCAGAATCTGTACTACTGTGCAAATAGGCATGTCTCTGTAGGCAAAAAACTCATTTCTGACAAAGTTGCCCAAATGCATCTCAGAAGTGTGCAACTTGTTCCCTGAGTTAGAAAACATCGAGAAACGTTCGTTTCTCCTAGCGCTGTGCTTCTACACATGTATTTGCTGAACGGTGAAAGCGCACAGTAATGCACTTTTCGCCCAGCAAATACACTGTTTCTAAGGAAATGGGAACACACTGAGGAGACACTTGTGGGAGCTACTGTGATTAAAACTGAGCTTCCCTACGCACAGGGAAGCAAGAGAAATGCTGATTTCATCAAGCCCAGTTACATACTCAGAATCTGTACTACTGCGCAAATAGGCATGTCTCTGTAGGCAAAAAACTCATTTCTGACAAAGTTGCCCAAATGCATCTCAGAAGTGTGCAACTTGTTCCCTGAGTTAGAAAACGTCGAGAAACGTTCGTTTCTGCTAGCGCTGTGCTTCTACACATGTATTTGCTGAACGGTGAAAGCGCACAGTAATGCGCTTTTCTCCCAGCAAATACACTGTTTCTAAGGAAATGGGAACACACTGAAGAGACACTTGTGGGAGCTACTGTGACTAAAACTGAGCTTCCCTACGCACAGGGAAGCAAGAGAAATGCTGATTTCATCAAGCCCAGTTACATACTCAGAATCTGTACTACTGCGCAAATAGGCATGTCTCTGTAGGCAAAAAACTCATTTCTGACAAAGTTGCCCAAATGCATCTCAGAAGTGTGCAACTTGTTCCCTAAATTAGATAACGTCGAGAAACGTTCGTTTCTGCCAGCGCTGTGCTTCTACACATGTATTTGCTGAACGGTGAAAGCGCACAGTAATGCACTTTTCTCCCAGCAAATACACTGTTTCTAAGGAAATGGGAACACACTGAGGAGACACTTGTGAGAACTACTTTGACTAAAACTGAGCTTCCCTACGCACAGGGAAGCAAGAGAAATGCTGATTTCATCCAGACCAGTTACATACTCAGAATCTGTACTACTGCGCAAATAGGCATGTCTCTGTAGGCAAAAAACTCATTTCTGACAAAGTTGCCCAAATGCATCTCAGAAGTGTGCAACTTGTTCCCTGAGTTAGAAAACGTCGAGAAACGTTCGTTTCTGCTAGCGCTGTGCTTCTACACATGTATTTGCTGAACGGGGAAAGCGCACAGTAATGCAATTTTCTCCCAGCAAATACACTGTTTCTAAGGAAATGGGAACACACTGAGGAGACACTTGTGGGAGCTACTGTGACTAAAACTGAGCTTCCCTACGCACAGGGAAGCAAGAGAAATGCTGATTTCATCCAGCCCAGTTACATACGCAGAATCTGTACTACTGTGCAAATAGGCATGTCTCTGTAGGCAAAAAACTCATTTCTGACAAAGTTGCCCAAATGCATGTCAGAAGTGTGCAACATGTTCCCTGAGTTAGAAAACATCGAGAAACGTTCGTTTCTCCTAGCGCTGTGCTTCTACACATGTATTTGCTGAACGGTGAAAGCGCACAGTAATTCACTTTTCTCCCAGCAAATACACTGTTTCTAAGGAAATAGGAACACACTGAGGAGACATTTGTGGGAGCAACTGTGACTAAAACTGAGCTTCCCTACGCACAGGGAAGCAAGAGAAATGCTGATTTCATCAAGCCCAGTTACATACTCAGAATCTGTACTACTGCGCATATAGGCATGTCTCTGTAGGCAAAAAACTCATTTCTGACAAAGTTGCCCAAATGCATCTCAGAAGTGTGCAACTTGTTCCCTGAGTTAGAAAATGTCGAGAAACGGTCATTTCTGCTAGCGCTGTGCTTCTTCACATGTACTTGCTGAACGGTGAAAGAGCACAGTAATGCACTTTTCTCCCAGCAAATACACTGTTTCTAAGGAAATGGGAACACACTGAGGAGACACTTGGGGGAGCTACTGTGACTAAAACTGAGCTTCCCTACGCACAGGGAAGCAAGAGAAATGCTGATTTCATCAAGCCCAGTTACATAGTCAGAATCTGTACTACTGCGCAAATAGGCATGTCTCTGTAGGCAAAAAACTCATTTCGGACAAAGTTGCCCAAATACATCTCAGAAGTGTGCAACTTGTTCCGTGTGTTAGAAAACGTCGAGAAACGTTCGTTTCTGCTAGCGCTGTGCTTCTACACATGTATTTGCTGAACGGTGAAAGCACACAGTAATGCACTTTTCTCCCAGCAAATACACTGTTTCTAAGGAAATGGGAACACACTGAGGAGACATTTGTGGGAGCTACTGTGACTAAAACTGAGCTTCCCTACGCACAGGGAAGCAAGAGAAATGCTGATTTCATCAAGCCCAGTTACATACTCAGAATCTGTACTACTGCGCAAATAGGCATGTCTCTGTAGGCAAAAAACTCATTTCTGACGATGTTGCCCAAATGCATCTCAGAAGTGTGCAACTTGTTCCCTGAGTTAGAAAATGTCGAGAAAAGTTCGTTTCTGCTAGCGCTGTGCTTCTACACATGTATTTGCTAAACGGTGAAAGCGCACAGTAATGCACTTTTCTCCCAGCAAATACACTGTTTCTAAGGAAATGGGAACACACTGAGGAGACACTTGTGGGAGCTACTGTGACTAAAACTGAGCTTCCCTACGCACAGGGAAGCAAGAGAAATGCTGATTTCATCAAGCCCAGTTACATACTCAGAATCTGTACTACCGCGCAAATAGGCATGTCTCTGTAGGCAAAAAACTCATTTCTGACAAAGTTGCCCAAATGCATCTCAGAAGTGTGCAACTTGTTCCCTGAGTTAGAAAACGTCGAGAAACGGTCGTTTCAGCTAGCGCTGTGCTTCTATACATGTATTTGCTGAACGGTGAAAGCGCACAGTAATGCACTTTTCTCCCAGCAAATACACTGTTTCTAAGGAAATGGGAACACACTGAGGAGACACTTGTGGGAGCTACTGTGACTAAAACTGAGCTTCCCTACGCACAGGGAAGCAAGAGAAATGCTGATTTCATCAAGCCCAGTTAGATACTCAGAATCTGTACTACTGCGCAAATAGGCATGTCTCTGTAGGCAAAAAACTAATTTCTGACAAAGTTGCCCAAATGCAACTCAGAAGTGTGCAACTTGTTCCCTGAGTTAGAAAACGTCGAGAAATGTTCGTTTCTGCTAGCGCTGTGCTTCTACACATGTATTTGCTGAACGGTGAAAGCGCACAGTAATGCACTTTTCTCCCAACAAATACACTGTTTCTAAGGAACTGGACACACTGAGGAGACACTTGTGGGAGCTACTGTGATTAAAACTGAGCTTCCCTACGCACAGGGAAGCAAGAGAAATGCTGATTTCATCAAGCCCAGTTACATACTCAGAATCTGTACTACTGCGCAAATAGGCATGTCTCTGTAGGCAAAAAACTCATTTCTGACAAAGTTGAACAAATGCATCTCAGAAGTGTGCAACTTGTTCCCTGAGTTAGAAAACGTCGAGAAACGTTCATTTCTGCTAGCGCTGTGCTTCTACACATGTATTTGCTGAACGGTGAAAGGGCACAGTAATGCACTTTTCTCCCAGCAAATACACTGTTTCTAAGGAAATGGGAACACACTGAAGAGACACTTGTGGGAGCTACTGTGACTAAAACTGAGCTTCCCTACGCACAGGGAAGCAAGAGAAATGTTGATTTCATCAAGCCCAGTTACATACTCAGAATCTGTACTACTGCGCAAATAGGCATGTCTCTGTAGGCAAAAAACTCATTTCTGACAAAGTTGCCCAAATGCATCTCAGAAGTGTGCAACTTGTTCCCTAAATTAGAAAACGTCGAGAAACGTTCGTTTCTGCCAGCGCTGTGCTTCTACACATGTATTTGCTGAACGGTGAAAGCGCACAGTAATGCACTTTTGTCCCAGCAAATACACTGTTTCAAAGGAAATGGGAACACACTGAGGAGACACTTGTGGGAGCTACTGTGACTAAAACTGAGCTTCCCTACGCACAGGGAAGCAAGATAAATGCTGATTTCATCAAGCCCAGTTACATACTCAGAATCTGTACTACTGCGCAAATAGGCATGCCTCTGTAGGCAAAAAACTCATTTCTGACAAAGATGCCCAAATGCATCTCAGAAGTGTGCAACTTGTTCCCTGAGTTAGAAAACGTCGAGAAACGTTCGTTTCTGCTAGCACTGTGGTTCTACACATGTATTTGCTGAACGGTGAAAGTGCACAGTAATGCACTTTTCTCCCAGCAAATTCACTGTTTCTAAGGAAATGGGAACACACTGAGGAGACACTGGTGAGAACTACTTTGACTAAAACTGAGCTTCCCTACGCACAGGGAAGCAAGAGAAATGCTGATTTCATCCAGCCCAGTTACATACTCAGGATCTGTACTACTGCGCAAATAGGCATGTCTCTGTAGGCAAAAAACTCATTTCGGACTAAGTTGCCCAAATGCATCTCAGAAGTGTGCAACTTGTTCCCTGAGTTAGAAAACGTCGAGAAACTTTCGTTTCTGCTACCGCTGTGCTTCTACACATGTATTTGCTGAACGGTGAAAGCGCACAGTAATGCACTTTTCTCCCAGCAAATACACTGTTTCTAAGGAAATGGGAACACACTGAGGAGACACTTGTGGGAGCTACTGTGACTAAAACTGAGCTTCCCTACGCACAGGGAAGCAAGAGAAGTGCTGATTTCATCCAGCCCAGTTACATACTCAGAATCTGTACTACTGTGCAAATAGGCATGTCTCTGTAGGCAAAAAACTCATTTCTGACAAAGTTGCCCAAATGCATCTCAGAAGTGTGCAACTTGTTCCCTGAGTTAGAAAACATCGAGAAACGTTCGTTTCTCCTAGCGCTGTGCTTCTACACATGTATTTGCTGAACGGTGAAAGCGCACAGTAATGCACTTTTCTCCCAGCAAATACACTGTTTCTAAGGAACTGGGAACACACTGAGGAGACACTTGTGGGAGCTACTGTGATTAAAACTGAGCTTCCCTACGCACAGGGAAGCAAGAGAAATGCTGATTTCATCAAGCCCAGTTACATACTCAGAATCTGTACTACTGCGCAAATAGGCATGTCTCTGTAGGCAAAAAACTCATTTCTGACAAAGTTGCCCAAATGCATCTCAGAAGTGTGCAACTTGTTCCCTGAGTTAGAAAACGTCGAGAAACGTTCGTTTCTGCTAGCGCTGTGCTTCTACACATGTATTTGCTGAACGGTGAAAGCGCACAGTAATGCGCTTTTCGCCCAGCAAATACACTGTTTCTAAGGAAATGGGAACACACTGAAGAGACACTTGTGGGAGCTACTGTGACTAAAACTGAGCTTCCCTACGCACAGGGAAGCAAGAGAAATGCTGATTTCATCAAGCCCAGTTACATACTCAGAATCTGTACTACTGCGCAAATAGGCATGTCTCTGTAGGCAAAAAACTCATTTCTGACAAAGTTGCCCAAATGCATCTCAGAAGTGTGCAACTTGTTCCCTAAATTAGAAAACGTCGAGAAACGTTCGTTTCTGCCAGCGCTGTGCTTCTACACATGTATTTGCTGAACGGTGAAAGCGCACAGTAATGCACTTTTGTCCCAGCAAATACACTGTTTCTAAGGAAATGGGAACACACTGAGGAGACACTTGTGGGAGCTACTGTGACTAAACTGAGCTTCCCTACGCACAGGGAAGCAAGAGAAATGCTGATTTCATCAAGCCCAGTTACATACTCAGAATCTGTACTACTGCGCAAATAGGCATGCCTCTGTAGGCAAAAAACTCATTTCTGACAAAGATGCCCAAATGCATCTCAGAAGTGTGCAACTTGTTCCCTGAGTTAGAAAACGTCGAGAAACGTTCGTTTCTGCTAGCACTGTGGTTCTACACATGTATTTGCTGAACGGTGAAAGTGCACAGTAATGCACTTTTCTCGCAGCAAATACACTGTTTCTAAGGAAATGGGAACACACTGAGGAGACACTTGTGAGAACTACTTTGACTAAAACTGAGCTTCCCTACGCACAGGGAAGCAAGAGAAATGCTGATTTCATCCAGGCCAGTTACATACTCAGAATCTGTACTACTGCGCAAATAGGCATGTCTCTGTAGGCAAAAAACTCATTTCTGACAAAGTTGCCCAAATGCATCTCAGAAGTGTGCAACTTGTTCCCTGAGTTAGAAAACGTCGAGAAACGTTCGTTTCTGCTAGCGCTGTGCTTCTACACATGTATTTGCTCAACGGGGAAAGCGCACAGTAATGCAATTTTCTCCCAGCAAATACACTGTTTCTAAGGAAATGGGAACACACTGAGGAGACACTTGTGGGAGTTACTGTGACTAAAACTGAGCTTCCCTACGCACAGGGAAGCAAGAGAAATGCTGATTTCATCCAGCCCAGTTACATACGCAGAATCTGTACTACTGTGCAAATAGGCATGTCTCTGTAGGCAAAAAACTCATTTCTGACAAAGTTGCCCAAATGCATGTCAGAAGTGTGCAACTTGTTCCCTGAGTTAGAAAACATCGAGAAACGTTCGTTTCTCCTAGCGCTGTGCTTCTACACATGTATTTGCTGAACGGTGAAAGCGCACAGTAATTCACTTTTCTCCCAGCAAATACACTGTTTCTAAGGAAATGGGAACACACTGAGGAGACATTTGTGGGAGAAACTGTGACTAAAACTGAGCTTCCCTACGCACAGGGAAGCAAGAGAAATGCTGATTTCATCAAGCCCAGTTACATACTCAGAATCTGTACTACTGCGCAAATAGGCATGTCTCTGTAGGCAAAAAACTCATTTCTGACAAAGTTGCCCAAATGCATCTCAGAAGTGTGCAACTTGTTCCCTGAGTTAGAAAATGTCGAGAAACGGTCATTTCTGCTAGCGCTGTGCTTCTTCACATGTACTTGCTGAACGGTGAAAGCGCACAGTAATGCACTTTTCTCCCAGCAAATACACTGTTTCTAAGGAAATGGGAACACACTGAGGAGACACTTGGGGGAGCTACTGTGACTAAAACTGAGCTTCCCTATGCACAGGGAAGCAAGAGAAATGCTGATTTCATCAAGCCCAGTTACATACTCAGAATCTGTACTACTGCGCAAATAGGCATGTCTCTGTAGGCAAAAAACTCATTTCTGACGATGTTGCCCAAATGCATCTCAGAAGTGTGCAACTTGTTCCCTGAGTTAGAAAATGTCGAGAAACGTTCGTTTCTGCTAGCGCTGTGCTTCTACACATGTATTTGCTGAACGGTGAAAGCGCACAGTAATGCACTTTTCTCCCAGCAAATACACTGTTTCTAAGGAAATGGGAACACACTGAGGAGACACTTGGGGGAGCTACTGTGACTAAAACTGAGCTTCCCTACGCACAGGGAAGCAAGAGAAATGCTGATTTCATCAAGCCCAGTTACATACTCAGAATCTGTACTACTGCGCAAATAGGCATGTCTCTGTAGGCAAAAAACTCATTTCTGACAAAGTTGCCCAAATGCATCTCAGAAGTGTGCCACTTGTTCCCTGAGTTAGAAAACGTCGAGAAACGGTCGTTTCAGCTAGCGCTGTGCTTCTACACATGTATTTGCTGAACGGTGAAAGCGCACAGTAATGCACTTTTCTCCCAGCAAATACACTGTTTCTATGGAACTGGGAACACACTGAGGAGACACTTGTGGGATCTACTGTGACTAAAACTGAGCTTCCCTACGCACAGGGAAGCAAGAGAAATGCTGATTTCATCAAGCCCAGTTAGATACTCAGAATCTGTACTACTGCTCAAATAGGCATGTCTCTGTAGGCAAAAAACTCATTTCTGACAAAGTTGCCCAAATGCATCTCAGAAGTGTGCAACTTGTTCCCTGAGTTAGAAAACGTCGAGAAATGTTCGTTTCTGCTAGCGCTGTGCTTCTACACATGTATTTGCTGAACGGTGAAAGCGCACAGTAATGCACTTTTCTCCCAGCAAATACACTGTTTCTAAGGAACTGGGAACACACTGAGGAGACACTTGTGGGAGCTACTGTGATTAAAACTGAGCTTCCCTACGCACAGGGAAGCAAGAGAAATGCTGATTTCATCAAGCCCAGTTACATACTCAGAATCTGTACTACTGCGCAAATAGGCATGTCTCTGTAGGCAAAAAACTCATTTCTGACAAAGTTGCCCAAATGCATCTCAGAAGTGTGCAACTTGTTCCCTGAGATAGAAAACGTCGAGAAACGTTCGTTTCTGCTAGCGCTGTGCTTCTACACATGTATTTGCTGAACGGTGAAAGGGCACAGTAATGCACTTTTCTCCCAGCAAATACACTGTTTCTAAGGAAATGGGAACACACTGAAGAGACACTTGTGGGAGCTACTGTGACTAAAACTGAGCTTCCCTACGCACAGGGAAGCAAGAGAAATGCTGATTTCATCCAGCCCAGTTACATACGCAGAATCTGTACTACTGTGCAAATAGGCATGTCTCTGTAGGCAAAAAACTCATTTCTGACAAAGTTGCCCAAATGCATGTCAGAAGTGTGCAACTTGTTCCCTGAGTTAGAAAACATCGAGAAACGTTCGTTTCTCCTAGCGCTGTGCTTCTACACATGTATTTGCTGAACGGTGAAAGCGCACAGTAATTCACTTTTCTCCCAGCAAATACACTGTTTCTAAGGAAATGGGAACACACTGAGGAGACATTTGTGGGAGAAACTGTGACTAAAACTGAGCTTCCCTACGCACAGGGAAGCAAGAGAAATGCTGATTTCATCAAGCCCAGTTACATACTCAGAATCTGTACTACTGCGCAAATAGGCATGTCTCTGTAGGCAAAAAACTCATTTCTGACAAAGTTGCCCAAATGCATCTCAGAAGTGTGCAACTTGTTCCCTGAGTTAGAAAATGTCGAGAAACGGTCATTTCTGCTAGCGCTGTGCTTCTTCACATGTACTTGCTGAACGGTGAAAGCGCACAGTAATGCACTTTTCTCCCAGCAAATACACTGTTTCTAAGGAAATGGGAACACACTGAGGAGACACTTGGGGGAGCTACTGTGACTAAAACTGAGCTTCCCTACGCACAGGGAAGCAAGAGAAATGCTGATTTCATCAAGCCCAGTTACATACTCAGAATCTGTACTACTGCGCAAATAGGCATGTCTCTGTAGGCAAAAAACTCATTTCGGACAAAGTTGCCCAAATACATCTCAGAAGTGTGCAACTTGTTCCCTGTGTTAGAAAACGTCGAGAAACGGTCGTTTCTGCTAGCGCTGTGCTTCTACACATGTATTTGCTGAACGGTGAAAGCACACAGTAATGCACTTTTCTCCCAGCAAATACACTGTTTCTAAGGAAATGGGAACACACTGAGGAGACATTTGTGGGAGCTACTGTGACTAAAACTGAGCTTCCCTACGCACAGGGAAGCAAGAGAAATGCTGATTTCATCAAGCCCAGTTACATACTCAGAATCTGTACTACTGCGCAAATAGGCATGTCTCTGTAGGCAAAAAACTCATTTCTGACGATGTTGCCCAAATGCATCTCAGAAGTGTGCAACTTGTTCCCTGAGTTAGAAAATGTCGAGAAACGTTCGTTTCTGCTACCGCTGTGCTTCTACACATGTATTTGCTGAACGGTGAAAGCGCACAGTGATGCACTTTTCTCCCAGCAAATACACTGTTTCTAAGGAAATGGGAGCACACTGAGGAGACACTTGTGGGAGCTACTGTGACTAAAACTGAGCTTCCCTACGCACAGGGAAGCAAGAGAAATGCTGATTTCATCAAGCCCAGTTACATACTCAGAATCTGTACTACTGCGCAAATAGGCATGTCTCTGTAGGCAAAAAACTCATTTCTGACAAAGTTGCCCAAATGCATCTCAGAAGTGTGCAACTTGTTCCCTGAGTTAGAAAACGTCGAGAAACGGTCGTTTCAGCTAGCGCTGTGCTTCTACACATGTATTTGCTGAACGGTGAAAGCGCACAGTAATGCACTTTTCTCCCAGCAAATACACTGTTTCTATGGAACTGGGAACACACTGAGGAGACACTTGTGGGATCTACTGTGACTAAAACTGAGCTTCCCTACGCACAGGGAAGCAAGAGAAATGCTGATTTCATCAAGCCCAGTTAGATACTCAGAATCTGTACTACTGCGCAAATAGGCATGTCTCTGTAGGCAAAAAACTCATTTCTGACAAAGTTGCCCAAATGCATCTCAGAAGTGTGCAACTTGTTCCCTAAATTAGAAAACGTCGAGAAACGTTCGTTTCTGCCAGCGCTGTGCTTCTACACATGTATTTGCTGAACGGTGAAAGCGCACAGTAATGCACTTTTGTCCCAGCAAATACACTGTTTCTAAGGAAATGGGAACACACTGAGGAGACACTTGTGGGAGCTACTGTGACTAAAACTGAGCTTCCCTACGCACAGGGAAGCAAGATAAATGCTGATTTCATCAAGCCCAGTTACATACTCAGAATCTGTACTACTGCGCAAATAGGCATGTCTCTTTAGGCAAAAAACTCATTTCTGACAAAGATGCCCAAATGCATCTCAGAAGTGTGCAACTTGTTCCCTGAGTTAGAAAACATCGAGAAATGTTCGTTTCTGCTAGCACTGTGGTTCTACACATGTATTTGCTGAACGGTGAAAGTGCACAGTAATGCACTTTTCTCCCAGCAAATACACTGTTTCTAAGGAAATGGGAACACACTGAGGAGACACTTGTGAGAACTACTTTGACTAAAACTGAGCTTCCCTACGCACAGGGAAGCAAGAGAAATGCTGATTTCATCCAGCCCAGTTACATACTCAGAATCTGTACTACTGCGCAAATAGGCATGTCTGTGTAGGCAAAAAACTCATTTCTGACAAAGTTGCCCAAATGCATCTCAGAAGTGTGCAACTTGTTCCCTGAGTTAGAAAACGTCGAGAAACGTTCGTTTCTGCTAGCGCTGTGCTTCTACACATGTATTTGCTGAACGGTGAAAGCGCACAGTAATGCAATTTTCTCCCAGCAAATACACTGTTTCTAAGGAAATGGGAACACACTGAGGAGACACTTGTGGGAGCTACTGTGACTAAAACTGAGGTTCCCTACGCACAGGGAAGCAAGAAAAATGCTGATTTCATCCAGCCCAGTTACATACTCAGAATCTGTACTACTGTGCAAATAGGCATGTCTCTGTAGGCAAAAAACTCATTTCTGACAAAGTTGCCCAAATGCATCTCAGAAGTGTGCAACTTGTTCCCTGAGTTAGAAAACATCGAGAAACGTTCGTTTCTCCTAGCGCTGTGCTTCTACACATGTATTTGCTGAACGGTGAAAGCGCACAGTAATTCACTTTTCTCCCAGCAAATACACTGTTTCTAAGGAAATGGGAACACACTGAGGAGACACTTGTGGGAGCTACTGTGACTAAAACTGAGCTTCCCTACGCACAGGGAAGCAAGAGAAATGCTGATTTCATCAAGCCCAGTTACATACTCAGAATCTGTACTACTGCGCAAATAGGCATGTCTCTGTAGGCAAAAAACTCATTTCTGACAAAGTTGCCCAAATGCATCTCAGAAGTGCGCAACTTGTTCCCTGAGTTAGAAAATGTCGAGAAACGGTCTTTTCTGCTAGCGCTGTGCTTCTTCACATGTACTTGCTGAACGGTGAAAGCGCACAGTAATGCACTTTTCTCCCAGCAAATACACTGTTTCTAAGGAAATGGGAACACACTGAGGAGACACTAGGGGGAGCTACTGTGACTAAAACTGAGCTTCCCTTCGCACAGGGAAGCAAGAGAAATGCTGATTTCATCAAGCCCAGTTACATACTCAGAATCTGTACTACTGCGCAAATAGGCATGTCTCTGTAGGCAAAAAACTCATTTCGGACAAAGTTGCCCAAATACATCTCAGAAGTGTGCAACTTGTTCCCTGTGTTAGAAAACGTCGAGAAACGGTCGTTTCTGCTAGCGCTGTGCTTCTACACATGTATTTGCTGAACGGTGAAAGCACACAGTAATGCACTTTTCTCCCAGCAAATACACTGTTTCTAAGGAAATGGGAACACACTGAGGAGACATTTGTGGGCGCTACTGTGACTAAAACTGAGCTTCCCTACGCACAGGGAAGCAAGAGAAATGCTGATTTCATCAAGCCCATTTACATACTCAGAATCTGTACTACTGCGCAAATAGGCATGTCTCTGAAGGCAAAAAACTCATTTCAGACAAAGTTGCAAAAATGCATCTCAGAAGTGTGCAACTTGTTCCCTGAGTTAGAAAACGTCGAGAAACGTTCGTTTCTGCTAGCGCTGTGCTTCTACACATGTACTTGCTGCAAGGTGAAAGTGCACAGTAATGCACTTTTCTCCCAGCAAATACACTGTTTCTAAGGAAATGGGAACACACAGAGGAGACACTTGTGGGAGCTACTGTGACTAAAACTGAGCTTCCCTACGCACAGGGAAGCAAGAGAAATGCTGATTTCATCAAGCCAATTACATACTCAGAATCTGTACTACTGCGCAAATAGGCATGTCTCTGTAGGCAAAAAACTCATTTCAGACAAAGTTGCCCAAATGCATCTCAGAAGTGTGCAACTTGTTCCCTGAGTTAGAAAACGTCGAGAAACGGTCGTTTCTGCTAGCGCTGTGCTTCTACACATGTACTTGCTGAACGGTGAAAGCGCACAGTAATGCACTTTTCTCCCAGCAAATACACTGTTCCTAAGGAAATGGGAACACACTGAGGAGACACTTGGGGGAGCTACTGTGACTAAAACTGAGCTTCCCTACGCACAGGGAAGCAAGAGAAATGCTGATTTCATCAAGCCCAGTTACATACTCAGAATCTGTACTACTGCGCAAATAGGCATGTCTCTGTAGGCAAAAAACTCATTTCGGACTAAGTTGCCCAAATGCATCTCAGAAGTGTGCAACTTGTTCCCTGTGTTAGAAAACGTCGAGAAATGGACGTTTCTGCTAGTGCTGTGCTTCTACACATGTATTTGCTGAACGGTGAAAGCGCACAGTAATGCACTTTTCTCCCAGCAAATACACTATTTCTAAGGAAATGGGAACACACTGAGGAGACATTTGTGGGAGCTACTGTGACTAAAACTGAGCTTCCCTACGCACAGTGAAGCAAGAGAAATGCTGATTTCATCAAGCCCAGTTACATACTCAGAATCTGTACTACTGCGCAAATAGGCATGTCTCTGTAGGCAAAAAACTCATTTCTGACAAAGTTGCCCAAATGCATCTCAGAAGTGTGCAACTTGTTCCCTGAGTTAGAAAACGTCGAGAAACGTTCGTTTCTGCTAGCGCTGTGCTTCTACACATGTATTTGCTGAACGGTGAAAGCGCACAGTAATGCACTTTTCTCCCAGCAAATACACTGTTTCCAAGGAAATGGGAACACACTGAGGAGACACTTGTGGGAGCTACTGTGACTAAAACTGAGCTTCCCTACGCACAGGGAAGCAAGAGAAATGCTGATTTCATCAAGCCCAGTTACATACTCAGAATCTGTACTACTGCGCAAATAGGCATGTCTCTGTAGGCAAAAAACTCATTTCTGACAAAGTTGCCCAAATGCATCTCAGAAGTGTGCAACTTGTTCCGTGAGTTAGAAAACGTCGAGAAACGGTCTTTTCTGCTAGCGCTGTGCTTCTACACATGTACTTGCTGCACGGTGAAAGTGCACAGTATTGCACTTTTCTCCCAGCAAATACACTGTTTCTAAGGAAATGGGAACACACAGAGGAGACACTTGTGGGAGCTACTGTGACTAAAACTGAGCTTCCCTACGCACAGGGAAGCAAGAGAAATGCTGATTTCATCCAGCCCAGTTACATACTCAGAATCTGTACTACTGCGCAAATAGGCATGTCTCTGTAGGCAAAAAACTCATTTCTGTCAATGTTGCCCAAAAGCATCTCAGAAGTGTGCAACTTGTTCCCTGAGTTAGAAAACGTCGAGAAACGTTCGTTTCTGCTAGCGCTGTGCTTCTACACATGTATTTGCTGAACGGTGAAAGCGCAGAGTAATGCACTTTTCTCCCAGCAAATACACTGTTTCTGAGGAACTGGGACCACACTGTGGAGACACTTGTGGGAGCTACTGTGACTAAAACTGAGCTTCCCTATGCACAGTGAAGCAAGAGAAATGCTGATTTCATCAAGCCCAGTTACATACTCAGAATCTGTACTACTGCGCAAATAGGCATGTCTCTGTAGGCAAAAAACTCATTTCTGAAAAAGTTGCCCAAATGCATCTCAGAAGTGTGCAACTTGTTCCCTGAGTTAGAAAACGTCGAGAAACGTTCGTTTCAGCTAGCGCTGTGCTTCTACACATGTATTTGCTGAACGGTGAAAGCGCACAGTAATGCACTTTTCTCCCAGCAAATACACTGTTTCTAAGGAACTGGGAACACACTGAGGAGACACTTGTGGGAGCTACTGTGACTAAAACTGAGGTTCCCTACGCACAGGGAAGCAAGAGAAATGCTGATTTCATCCAGCCCAGTTACATACTCAGAATCTGTACTACTGCGCAAATAGGCATGTCTCTGTAGGCAAAAAACTCATTTCTGACAAAGTTGCCCAAATGCATCTCAGAAGTGTGCAACTTGTTCCCTGAGTTAGAAAACGTCGAGAAACGGTCGTTTCTGCTAGCGCTGTGCTTCTACACATGTACTTGCTGAACGGTGAAAGCGCACAGTAATGCACTTTTCTCCCAGCAAATACACTGTTCCTAAGGAAATGGGAACACACTGAGGAGACACTTGGGGGAGCTACTGTGACTAAAACTGAGCTTCCCTACGCACAGGGAAGCAAGAGAAATGCTGATTTCATCAAGCCCAGTTACATACTCAGAATCTGTACTATTGCGCAAATAGGCATGTCTCTGTAGGCAAAAAACTCATTTCGGACTAAGTTGCCCAAATGCATCTCAGAAGTGTGCAACTTGTTCCCTGTGTTAGAAAAAGTCGAGAAATGGACGTTTCTGCTAGTGCTGTGCTTCTACACATGTATTTGCTGAACGGGGAAAGCGCACAGTAATGCACTTTTCTCCCAGCAAATACACTGTTTCTAAGGAAATGGGAACACACTGAGGAGACACTTGTGGGAGCTACTGTGACTAAAACTGAGCTTCCCTACGCACAGGGAAGCAAGAGAAATGCTGATTTCATCAAGCCCAGTTACATACTCAGAATCTGTACTACTGCGCAATAGGCATGTCTCTGTAGGCAAAAAACACATTTCTGACGATGTTGCCCAAATGCATCTCAGAAGTGTGCAACTTGTTCCCTGAGTTAGAAAATGTCGAGAAAAGTTCGTTTCTGCTAGCGCTGTGCTTCTACACATGTATTTGCTGAACGGTGAAAGCGCACAGTAATGCACTTTTGTCCCAGCAAATACACTGTTTCTAAGGAAATGGGAACACACTGAGGAGACACTTGTGGGAGCTACTGTGACTAAAACTGAGCTTCCCTACGCACAGGGAAGCAAGATAAATGCTGATTTCATCAAGCCCAGTTACATACTCAGAATCTGTACTACTGCGCAAATAGGCATGTCTCTTTAGGCAAAAAACTCATTTCTGACAAAGATGCCCAAATGCATCTCAGAAGTGTGCAACTTGTTCCCTGAGTTAGAAAACATCGAGAAACGTTCGTTTCTGCTAGCACTGTGGTTCTACACATGTATTTGCTGAACGGTGAAAGTGCACAGTAATGCACTTTTCTCCCAGCAAATACACTGTTTCTAAGGAAATGGGAACACACTGAGGAGACACTTGTGAGAACTACTTTGACTAAAACTGAGCTTCCCTACGCACAGGGAAGCAAGAGAAATGCTGATTTCATCCAGCCCAGTTACATACTCAGAATCTGTACTACTGCGCAAATAGGCATGTCTCTGTAGGCAAAAAACTCATTTCTGACAAAGTTGCCCAAATGCATCTCAGAAGTGTGCAACTTGTTCCCTGAGTTAGAAAACGTCGAGAAACGTTCGTTTCTGCTAGCGCTGTGCTTCTACACATGTATTTGCTGAACGGTGAATGCGCACAGTAATGCAATTTTCTCCCAGCAAATACACTGTTTCTAAGGAAATGGGAACACACTGAGGAGACACTTGTGGGAGCTACTGTGACTAAAACTGAGGTTCCCTACGCACAGGGAAGCAAGAGAAATGCTGATTTCATCCAGCCCAGTTACATACTCAGAATCTGTACTACTGTGCAAATAGGCATGTCTCTGTAGGCAAAAAACTCATTTCTGACAAAGTTGCCCAAATGCATCTCAGAAGTGTGCAACTTGTTCCCTGAGTTAGAAAACATCGAGAAACGTTCGTTTCTCCTAGCGCTGTGCTTCTACACATGTATTTGCTGAACGGTGAAAGCGCACAGTAATTCACTTTTCTCCCAGCAAATACACTGTTTCTAAGGAAATGGGAACACACTGAGGAGACACTTGTGGGAGCTACTGTGACTAAAACTGAGCTTCCCTACGCACAGGGAAGCAAGAGAAATGCTGATTTCATCAAGCCCAGTTACATACTCAGAATCTGTACTACTGCGCAAATAGGCATGTCTCTGTAGGCAAAAAACTCATTTCTGACAAAGTTGCCCAAATGCATCTCAGAAGTGCGCAACTTGTTCCCTGAGTTAGAAAATGTCGAGAAACGGTCGTTTCTGCTAGCGCTGTGCTTCTTCACATGTACTTGCTGAACGGTGAAAGCGCACAGTAATGCACTTTTCTCCCAGCAAATACACTGTTTCTAAGGAAATGGGAACACACTGAGGAGACACTAGGGGGAGCTACTGTGACTAAAACTGAGCTTCCCTACGCACAGGGAAGCAAGAGAAATGCTGATTTCATCAAGCCCAGGTACATACTCAGAATCTGTACTACTGCGCAAATAGGCATGTCTCTGTAGGCAAAAAACTCATTTCGGACAAAGTTGCCCAAATACATCTCAGAAGTGTGCAACTTGTTCCCTGTGTTAGAAAACGTCGAGAAACGTTCGTTTCTGCTAGCGCTGTGCTTCTACACATGTATTTGCTGAACGGTGAAAGCACACAGTAATGCACTTTTCTCCCAGCAAATACACTGTTTCTAAGGAAATGGGAACACACTGAGGAGACATTTGTGGGCGCTACTGTGACTAAAACTGAGCTTCCCTACGCACAGGGAAGCAAGAGAAATGCTGATTTCATCAAGCCCAGTTACATACTCAGAATCTGTACTACTGCGCAAATAGGCATGTCTCTGAAGGCAAAAAACTCATTTCTGACAAAGTTGCAAAAATGCATCTCAGAAGTGTGCAACTTGTTCCCTGAGTTAGAAAACGTCGAGAAACGTTCGTTTCTGCTAGCGCTGTGCTTCTACACATGTACTTGCTGCACGGTGAAAGTGCACAGTAATGCACTTTTCTCCCAGCAAATACACTGTTTCTAAGGAAATGGGAACACACTGAGGAGACACTTGTGGGAGCTACTGTGACTAAAACTGAGCTTCCCTACGCACAGGGAAGCAAGAGAAATGCTGATTTCATCGAGCCCAGTTACATACTCAGAATCTGTACTACTGCGCAAATAGGCATGTCTCTGTAGGCAAAAAACTCATTTCTGACAAAGTTGCCCAAATGCATCTCAGAAGTGTGCAACTTGTTCCCTGAGTTAGAAAACGTCGAGAAACGGTCGTTTCTGCTAGCGCTGTGCTTCTACACATGTACTTGCTGAACGGTGAAAGCGCACAGTAATGCACTTTTCTCCCAGCAAATACACTGTTTCTAAGGAAATGGGAACACACTGAGGAGACACTTGGGGGAGCTACTGTGACTAAAACTGAGCTTCCCTACGCACAGGGAAGCAAGAGAAATGCTGATTTCATCAAGCCCAGTTACATACTCAGAATCTGTACTACTGCGCAAATAGGCATGTCTCTGTAGGCAAAAAACTCATTTCGGACTAAGTTGCCCAAATGCATCTCAGAAGTGTGCAACTTGTTCCCTGTGTTAGAAAACGTCGAGAAATGGACGTTTCTGCTAGTGCTGTGCTTCTACACATGTATTTGCTGAACGGTGAAAGCGCACAGTAATGCACTTTTCTCCCAGCAAATACACTGTTTCTAAGGAAATGGGAACACACTGAGGAGACATTTGTGGGAGCTACTGTGACTAAAACTGAGCTTCCCTACGCACAGTGAAGCAAGAGAAATGCTGATTTCATCAAGCCCAGTTACATACTCAGAATCTGTACTACTGCGCAAATAGGCATGTCTCTGTAGGCAAAAAACTCATTTCTGACAAAGTTGCCCAAATGCATCTCAGAAGTGTGCAACTTGTTCCCTGAGTTAGAAAACGTCGAGAAACGTTCGTTTCTGCTAGCGCTGTGCTTCTACACATGTATTTGCTGAACGGTGAAAGCGCACAGTAATGCACTTTTCTCCCAGCAAATACACTGTTTCCAAGGAAATGGGAACACACTGAGGAGACACTTGTGGGAGCTACTGTGACTAAAACTGAGCTTCCCTACGCACAGGGAAGCAAGAGAAATGCTGATTTCATCAAGCCCAGTTACATACTCAGAATCTGTACTACTGCGCAAATAGGCATGTCTCTGTAGGCAAAAAACTCATTTCTGACAAAGTTGCCCAAATGCATCTCAGAAATGTGCAACTTGTTCCGTGAGTTAGAAAACGTCGAGAAACGGTCTTTTCTGCTAGCGCTGTGCTTCTACACATGTACTTGCTGCACGATGAAAGTGCACAGTAATGCACTTTTCTCCCAGCAAATACACTGTTTCTAAGGAAATGGGAACACACAGAGGAGACACTTGTGGGAGCTACTGTGACTAAAACTGAGCTTCCCTACGCACAGGGAAGCAAGAGAAATGCTGATTTCATCAAGCCCAGTTACATACTCAGTATCTGTACTACTGCGCAAATAGGCATGTCTCTGTAGGCAAAAAACACATTTTTGAGAAAGTTACCGAAATGCATCTCAGAAGTGTGCAACTTGTTCCCTGAGTTAGAAAACGTCGAGAAACGGTCGTTACTGCTAGCGCTGTGCTTCTACAAATGTATTTGCTGAACGGTGAAAGCGCACAGTAATGCACTTTTCTCCCAGCAAATACACTGTTTCTAAGGAAATGGGAACACACTGAGGAGACAATTGTAGGAGCTACTGTGACTAAAACTGAGCTTCCCTACGCACAGGGAAGCAAGAGAAATGCTGATTTCATCAAGCCCAGTTACATACTCAGAATCTGGACTACTGCGCAAATAGGCATGTCTCTGTAGGCAAAAAACTCATTTCTGACAAAGCTGCCCAAATGCATCTCAGAAGTGTGCAACTTGTTCCCTGAGTTAGAAAACGTCGAGAAACGGTCGTGTCTGCTAGCGCTGTGCTTCTACACATGTATTTGTTGAACGGTGAAAGCGCACAGTAATGCACTTTTCTCCCAGCAAATACACTGATTCTAAGGAACTGGGAACAGACTGAGGAGACACTTGTAGGAGCTACTGTGACTAAAACTGAGCTTCCCTACGCACAGGGAAGCAAGAGAAATGCTGATTTCATCAAGCCCAGTTACATACTCAGTATCTGTACTACTGCGCAAATACGCATGTCTCTGTAGGCAAAAAACTCATTTCTGACAAAGTTGCCCAAATGCATCTCAGAAGTGTGCCACTTGTTCCCTGAGTTAGAAAACGTCGAGAAACGGTCGTTTCAGCTAGCGCTGTGCTTCTACACATGTATTTGCTGAACGGTGAAAGCGCACAGTAATGCACTTTTCTCCCAGCAAATACACTGTCTCTAAGGAACTGGGAACACACTGAGGAGACACTTGTGGGAGCTACTGTGACTAAAACTGAGCTTCCCTACGCACAGGGAAGCAAGAGAAATGCTGATTTCATCAAGCCCAGTTACATACTCAGAATCTGTACTACTGCGCAAATAGGCATGTCTCTGTAGGCAAAAAACTCATTTCTGACAAAGTTGCCCAAATGCATCTCAGAAGTGTGCAACTTGTTCCCTGAGTTAGAAAACGTCGAGAAACATTCGTTTCTGCTAGCGCTGTGCTTCTACACATGTATTTGCTGAACGGTGAAAGCACACAGTAATGCACTTTTCTCCCAGCAAATACACTGTTTCTAAGGAACTGGGAACACACTGAGGAGACACTTCTGGGAGCTACTGTGACTAAAAGTGAGCTTCCCTACGCACAGGGAAGCAAGAGAAATGCTGATTTCATCAAGCCCAGTTACATACTCAGAATCTGTACTACTGCGCAAATAGGCATGTCTCTGTAGGCAAAAAACTCATTTCTGGCAAAGTTGCCCAAATGCATCTCAGAAGTGTGCAACTTGTTCCCTGAGTTATAAAACTTCGAGAAACGTTCGTTTCTGCTAGCGCTGTGCTTCTACACATGTATTTGCTGAACGGTGAAAGCGCACAGTAATGCACTTTTCTCCCAGCAAATACACTGTTTCTAAGGAACTGGGAACACACTGAGGAGACACTTGTGGGAGCTACTGGGACTAAAACTGAGCTTCCCTACGCACAGGGAAGCAAGAGAAATGCTGATTTCATCCAGCCCAGTTACATACTCAGAATCTGTACTACTGCGCAAATAGGCATGTCTCTGTAGGCAAAAAACTCATTTCTGACAAAGTTGCCCAAATGCATCTCAGAAGTGTGCCACTTGTTCCCTGAGTTTGAAAACGTCGAGAAACCGTCGTTTTAGCTAGCGCTGTGCTTCTACACATGTATTTGCTGAACGGTGAAACCGCACAGTAATGCACTTTTCTCCCAGCAAATACACTGTTTCTAAGGAACTGGGAACACACTGAGGAGACACTTGTAGGAGCTACTGTGACTAAAACTGAGCTTACCTACGCACAGGGAAGAAGAGAAATGCTGATTTCATCAAGCCCAGTTAAATACTCAGAATCTGTACTACTGCGCAAATAGGCATGTCTCTGTAGGCAAAAAACTCATTTTTGAGAAAGTTACCCAAATGCATCTCAGAAGTGTGCAACTTGTTCCCTGAGTTAGAAAACGTCGAGAAACGTTCGTTACTGCTAGCGCTGTGCTTCTACACATGTATTTGCTGAACGGTGAAAGCGCACAGTAATGCACTTTTCTCCCAGCAAATACACTGTTACTAAGGAAATGGGAACACACTGAGGAGACACTTGTGGGAGCTACTGTGACTAAAACTGAGCTTCCCTACGCACAGGGAAGCAAGAGAAATGCTGATTTCATCCAGCCCAGTTACATACTCAGAATCTGTACTACTGCGCAAATAGGCATGTCTCTGTAGGCAAAAAACTCATTTCTGTCAATGTTGCCCAAATGCATCTCAGAAGTGTGCAACTTGTTCCCTGAGTTAGAAAACGTCGAGAAACGTTCGTTTCTGCTAGCGCTGTGCTTCTACACATGTATTTGCTGAACGGTGAAAGCGCAGAGTAATGCACTTTTCTCCCAGCAAATACACTGTTTCTGAGGAACTGGGACCACACTGTGGAGACACTTGTGGGAGCTACTGTGACTAAAACTGAGCTTCCCTATGCACAGGGAAGCAAGAGAAATGCTTATTTCATCAAGCCCAGTTACATACTCAGAATCTGTACTACTGCGCAAATAGGCATGTCTCTGTAGGCAAAAAACTCATTTCTGACAAAGTTGCCCAAATGCATCTCAGAAGTGTGCAACTTGTTCCCTGAGTTAGAAAACGTCGAGAAACGTTCGTTTCTGCTAGCGCTGTGCTTCTACACATGTATTTGCTGAACGGTGAAAGCGCACAGTAATGCACTTTTCTCCCAGCAAATACACTGTTTCTAAGGAAATGGGAACACACTGAGGAGACACTTGTGGGAGCTACTGTGAATAAAACTGAGCTTCCCTACGAACAGGGAAGCAAGAGAAATGCTGATTTCATCAAGCCAAGTTACATACTCAGAATCTGTACTACTGTGCAAATAGGCATGTCTCTGTAGGCAAAAAACTCATTTCTGACAAAGTTGCCCAAATGCATCTCAGAAGTGTGCAACTTGTTCCCTGAGTTAGAAAACGTCGAGAAACGGTCATTTCTGCTAGCGCTGTGCTTCTACACATGTATTTGCTGAACGGTGAAAGCGCACAGTAATGCACTTTTCTCCCAGCAAATACACTGTTTCTAAGGAAATGGGAACACACTGAGGAGACACTTGTGGGAGCTACTGTGACTAAAACTGAGCTTCCCTACGCACAGGGAAGCAAGAGAAATGCTGATTTCATCAAGCCCAGTTACATACTCAGAATCTGTACTACTGCACAAAAAGGCATGTCTCTGTAGGCAAAAAACTCATTTCTGACAAAGTTGCCCAAATGCATCTCAGAAGTGTGCAACTTGTTCCCTGAGTTAGAAAACGTCGAGAAACGGTCGTTTCTGCTAGCGCTGTGCTTCTACACATGTATTTGCTGAACGGTGAAAGCGCACAGTAATGCACTTTTCTCCCAGCAAATACACTGTTTCTAAGGAAATGGGAAAACACTGAGGAGACACTTGTGGGAGCTACTGCGACTAAAACTGAGCTTCCCTACGCACATGGAAGCAAGAGAAATGCTGATTTCATCAAGCCCAGTTACATACTCAGAATCTGTGCTACTGCGCAAATAGGCATGTCTCTGTAGGCAAAAAACTCATTTCTGACAAAGATGCCCAAATGCATCTCAGAAGTGTGCAACTTGTTCCCTGAGTTAGAAAACGTCGAGAAACGGTCATATCTGCTAACACTGTGCTTCTACACATGTATTAGCTGAACGGTGAAAGCGCACAGTAATGCCCTTTTCTCCCAGCAAATACACTGTTTCTAAGACTGTTCTAAGGAAATGGGAACACACTGAGGAGACACTTGTGGGAGCTACTGTGACTAAAACTGAGCTTCCCTACACACAGGGAAGCAAGAGAAATGCTGATTTCATCAAGCCCAGTTACATACTCAGAATCTGTACTACTGCGCAAATAGGCATGGCTCTGTAGGCAAAAAACTCATTTCTGACAAAGTTGCCCAAATGCATCTCAGAAGTGTGCAACTTGTTCCCTGAGTTAGAAAACGTCGAGAAACATTCGTTTCTGCTAGCGCTGTGATTCTACACATGTATTTGCTGAACGGTGAAAGCGCACAGTAATGCACTTTTCTCCCAGCAAATACAGTTTCTAAGGAAATGGGAACACACTAAGGAGACACTTGTGGGAGCTACTGTGACTAAAACTGAGCTTCCCTACGCACAGGGAAGCAAGAGAAATGCTGATTTCATCAAGCCCAGTTACATACTCAGAATCTCTACTACTGCGCAAATAGGCATGTCTCTGTAGGCAAAAAACTCATTTCTGACAAAGTTGCCCAAATGCATCTCAGAAGTGTGCAACTTGTTCCCTGAGTTAGAAAACGTCGAGAAACGTTCGTTTCTGCTAGCGCTTTGCTTCTACACATATATTTGCTGAACGGTGAAAGCGCACAGTAATGCACTTTTCTCCCAGCAAATACACTGTTTCTAAGGAAATGGGAACACACTGAGGAGACACTTGTGGGAGCTACTGTGACTAAAACTGAGCTTCCCTACGCACAGGGAAGCAAGAGAAATGCTGATTTCATCAAGCCCAGTTACATACTCAGAATCTGTACTACTGCGCAAATAGGCATGTCTCTGTAGGCAAAAAACTCATTTCTGACAAAGTTGCCCAAATGCATCTCAGAAGTGTGCAACTTGTTCCCTGAGTTTGAAAACGTCGAGAAACGGTTATATCTGCAAACCCTGTGCTTCTACACATGTATTTGCTGAACGGTGAAAGCGCACAGTAATGCACTTTTCTCCCAGCAAATACACTGTTTCTAAGGAAATGGGAACACACTGAGGAGACACTTGTGGGAGCTACTGTGACTAAAACTGAGCTTCCCTACGCACAGGGAAGCAAGAGAAATGCTGATTTCATCAAGCCCATTTACATACTCAGAATCTGTACTACTGCGCAAATAGGCATGTCTCTGTAGGCAAAAAACTCATTTTTGACAAAGGTGTCCAAGTGCATCTCAGAAGTGTGCAACTTGTTCCCTGAGTTAGAAAACGTCGAGAAACGTTCGTTTCTGCTAGCGCTGTGCTTCTACACATGTATTTGCTGAACGGTGAAAGCGCACAGTAATGCACTTTTCTCACAGCAAATACAGTTTCTAAGGAAATGGGAACACACTGAGGAGACACTTGTGGGAGCTACTGTGACTAATACTGAGCTTCCCTACGCACAGGGAAGCAAGAGAAATGCTGATTTCATCCAGCCCAGTTACATACTCAGAATCTGTACTACTGCGCAAATAGGCATGTCTCTGTAGGCAAAAAACTCATTTCTGACGATGTTGCCCAAATGCATCTCAGAAGTGTGCAACTTGTTCCCTGAGTTAGAAAACGTCGAGAAACGGTCATATCTGCTAACACTGTGCTTCTACACATGTATTAGCTGAACGGTGAAAGCGCACAGTAATGCCCTTTTCTCCCAGCAAATACACTGTTTCTAAGACTGTTTCTAAGGAAATGGGAACACACTGAGGAGACACGTGTGGGAGCTACTGTGACTAAAACTGAGCTTCCCTACACACAGGGAAGCAAGAGAAATGCTGATTTCATCAAGCCCAGTTACACACTCAGAATCTGTACTACTGCGCAAATAGGCATGTCTCTGTAGGCAAAAAACTCATTTCTGACAAAGTTGCCCAAATGCATCTCAGAAGTGTGCAACTTGTTCCCTGAGTTAGAAAACGTCGAGAAACGTTCGTTTCTGCTAGCGCTGTGCTTCTACACATGTATTTGCTGAACGGTGAAAGCGCACAGTAATGCACTTTTCTCCCAGCAAATACAGTTTCTAAGGAAATGTGAACACACTGAGGAGACACTTGTGGGAGCTACTGTGACTAAAACTGAGCTTCCCTACGCACAGGGAAGCAAGAGAAATGCTGATTTCATCAAGCCCAGTTACATACTCAGAATCTGTACTACTGCGCAAATAGGCATGTCTCTGTAGGCAAAAAACTCATTTCGGACTAAGTTGCCCAAATGCATCTCAGAAGTGTGCAACTTGTTCCCTGAGTTAGAAAACGTCGAGAAACGGTCATATCTGCTAACACTGTGCTTCTACACATGTATTAGCTGAACGGTGAAAGCGCACAGTAATGCCCTTTTCTCCCAGCAAATACACTGTTTCTAAGACTGTTTCTAAGGAAATGGGAACACACTGAGGAGACACTTGTGGGAGCTACTGTGACGAAAACTGAGCTTCCCTACGCACAGGGAAGCAAGAGAAATGCTGATTTCATCAAGCCCAGTTACATACTCAGAATCTGTACTACTGCGCAAATAGGCATGTCTCTGTAGGCAAAAAACTCATTTCTGACAAAGTTGCCCAAATGCATCTCAGAAGTGTGCAACTTGTTCCGTGAGTTAGAAAACGTCGAGAAACGGTCTTTTCTGCTAGCGCTGTGCTTCTACACATGTACTTGCTGCACGGTGAAAGTGCACAGTAATGCACTTTTCTCCCAGCAAATACACTGTTTCTAAGGAAATGGGAACACACAGAGGAGACACTTGTGGGAGCTACTGTGACTAAAACTGAGCTTCCCTACGCACAGGGAAGCAAGAGAAATGCTGATTTCATCCAGCCCAGTTACATACTCAGAATCTGTACTACTGCGCAAATAGGCATGTCTCTGTAGGCAAAAAACTCATTTCTGTCAATGTTGCCCAAATGCATCTCAGAAGTGTGCAACTTGTTCCCTGAGTTAGAAAACGTCGAGAAACGTTCGTTTCTGCTAGCGCTGTGCTTCTACACATGTATTTGCTGAACGGTGAAAGCGCAGAGTAATGCACTTTTCTCCCAGCAAATACACTGTTTCTGAGGAACTGGGACCACACTGTGGAGACACTTGTGGGAGCTACTGTGACTAAAACTGAGCTTCCCTACGCACAGGGAAGCAAGAGAAATGCTGATTTCATCAAGCCCAGTTACATACTCAGAATCTGTACTACTGCGCAAATAGGCATGTCTCTGTAGGCAAAAAACTCATTTCTGACAAAGTTGCCCAAATGCATCTCAGAAGTGTGCAACTTGTTCCCTGAGTTAGAAAACGTCGAGAAACGTTCGTTTCTGCTAGCGCTGTGCTTCTACACATGTATTTGCTGAACGGTGAAAGCGCACAGTAATGCACTTTTCTCCCAGCAAATACACTGTTTCTAAGGAAATGGGAAGACACTGAGGAGACACTTGTGGGAGCTACTGTGACTAAAACTGAGCTTCCCTACGCACAGGGAAGCAAGAGAAATGCTGATTTCATCAAGCCAAGTTACATACTCAGAATCTGTACTACTGTGCAAATAGGCATGTCTCTGTAGGCAAAAAACTCATTTCTGACAAAGTTGCCCAAATGCATCTCAGAAGTGTGCAACTTGTTCCCTGAGTTAGAAAACGTCGAGAAACGGTCATTTCTGCTAGCGCTGTGCTTCTACACATGTATTTGCTGAACGGTGAAAGCGCACAGTAATGCACTTTTCTCCCAGCAAATACACTGTTTCTAAGGAAATGGGAACACACTGAGGAGACACTTGTGGGAGCTACTGTGACTAAAACTGAGCTTCCCTACGCACACGGAAGCAAGAGAAATGCTGATTTCATCAAGCCCAGTTACATACTCAGAATCTGTACTACTGCGCAAACAGGCATGTGTCTGTAGGCAAAAAACTCATTTCTGACAAAGTTGCCCAAATGCATCTCAGAAGTGTGCAACTTGTTCCCTGAGTTAGAAAACGTCGAGAAACGGTCGTTTCTGCTAGCGCTGTGCTTCTACACATGTATTTGCTGAACGGTGAAAGCGCACAGTAATGCACTTTTCTCCCAGCAAATACACTGTTTCTAAGGAAATGGGAAAACACTGAGGAGACACTTGTGGGAGCTACTGCGACTAAAACTGAGCTTCCCTACGCACATGGAAGCAAGAGAAATGCTGATTTCATCAAGCCCAGTTACATACTCAGAATCTGTACTACTGCGCAAATAGGCATGTCTCTGTAGGCAAAAAACTCATTTCTGACAAAGATGCCCAAATGCATCTCAGAAGTGTGCAACTTGTTCCCTGAGTTAGAAAACGTCGAGAAACGGTCATATCTGCTAACACTGTGCTTCTACACATGTATTAGCTGAACGGTGAAAGCGCACAGTAATGCCCTTTTCTCCGAGCAAATACACTGTTTCTAAGACTGTTTCTAAGGAAATGGGAACACACTGAGGAGACACTTGTGGGAGCTACTGTGACTAAAACTGAGCTTCCCTACACACAGGGAAGCAAGAGAAATGCTGATTTCATCAAGCCCAGTTACATACTCAGAATCTGTACTACTGCGCAAATAGGCATGTCTCTGTAGGCAAAAAACTCATTTCTGACAAAGTTGCCCAAATGCATCTCAGAAGTGTGCAACTTGTTCCCTGAGTTAGAAAACGTCGAGAAACATTCGTTTCTGCTAGCGCTGTGCTTCTACACATGTATTTGCTGAACGGTGAAAGCGCACAGTAATGCACTTTTCTCCCAGCAAATACAGTTTCTAAGGAAATGGGAACACACTAAGGAGACACTTGTGGGAGCTACTGTGACTAAAACTGAGCTTCCCTACGCACAGGGAAGCAAGAGAAATGCTGATTTCATCAAGCCCAGTTGCATACTCAGAATCTGTACTACTGCGCAAATAGGCATGTCTCTGTAGGCAAAAAACTCATTTCTGACAAAGTTGCCCAAATGCATCTCAGAAGTGTGCAACTTGTTCCCTGAGTTAGAAAACGTCGAGAAACGTTCGTTTCTGCTAGCGCTTTGCTTCTACACATATATTTGCTGAACGGTGAAAGCGCACAGTAATGCACTTTTCTCCCAGCAAATACACTGTTTCTAAGGAAATGGGAACACACTGAGGAGACACTTGTGGGAGCTACTGTGACTAAAACTGAGCTTCCCTACGCACAGGGAAGCAAGAGAAATGCTGATTTCATCAAGCCCAGTTACATACTCAGAATCTGTACTACTGCGCAAATAGGCATGTCTCTGTAGGCAAAAAACTCATTTCTGACAAAGTTGCCCAAATGCATCTCAGAAGTGTGCAACTTGTTCCCTGAGTTTGAAAACGTCGAGAAACGGTTATATCTGCAAACCCTGTGCTTCTACACATGTATTTGCTGAACGGTGAAAGCGCACAGTAATGCACTTTTCTCCCAGCAAATACACTGTTTCTAAGGAAATGGGAACACACTGAGGAGACACTTGTGGGAGCTACTGTGACTAAAACTGAGCTTCCCTACGCACAGGGAAGCAAGAGAAATGCTGATTTCATCAAGCCCATTTACATACTCAGAATCTGTACTACTGCGCAAATAGGCATGTCTCTGTAGGCAAAAAACTCATTTCTGACAAAGATGCCCAAATGCATCTCAGAAGTGTGCAACTTGTTCCCTGAGTTAGAAAACGTCGAGAAACGGTCATATCTGCTAACACTGTGCTTCTACACATGTATTAGCTGAACGGTGAAAGCGCACAGTAATGCCCTTTTCTCCCAGCAAATATACTGTTTCTAAGACTGTTTCTAAGGAAATGGGAACACACTGAGGAGACACTTGTGGGAGCTACTGTGACTAAAACTGAGCTTCCCTACACACAGGGAAGCAAGAGAAATGCTGATTTCATCAAGCCCAGTTACATACTCAGAATCTGTACTACTGCGCAAATAGGCATGTCTCTGTAGGCAAAAAACTCATTTCTGACAAAGTTGCCCAAATGCATCTCAGAAGTGTGCAACTTGTTCCCTGAGTTAGAAAACCTCGAGAAACATTCGTTACTGCTAGCGCTGTGCTTCTACACATGTATTTGCTGAACGGTGAAAGCGCACAGTAATGCACTTTTCTCCCAGCAAATACAATTTCTAAGGAAATGGGAACACACTAAGGAGACACTTGTGGGAGCTACTGTGACTAAAACTGAGCTTCCCTACGCACAGGGAAGCAAGAGAAATGCTGATTTCATCAAGCCCAGTTACATACTCAGAATCTGTACTACTGCGCAAATAGGCATGTCTCTGTAGGCAAAAAACTCATTTCTGACAAAGTTGCCCAAATGCATCTCAGAAGTGTGCAACTTGTTCCCTGAGTTAGAAAACGTCGAGAAACGTTCGTTTCTGCTAGCGCTTTGCTTCTACACATATATTTGCTGAACGGTGAAAGCGCACAGTAATGCACTTTTCTCCCAGCAAATACACTGTTTCTAAGGAAATGGGAACACACTGAGGAGACACTTGTGGGAGCTACTGTGACTAAAACTGAGCTTCCCTACGCACAGGGAAGCAAGAGAAATGCTGATTTCATCAAGCCCAGTTACATACTCAGAATCTGTACTACTGCGCAAATAGGCATGTCTCTGTAGGCATAAAACTCATTTCTGACAAAGTTGCCCAAATGCATCTCAGAAGTGTGCAACTTGTTCCCTGAGTTTGAAAACGTCGAGAAACGGTTATATCTGCAAACCCTGTGCTTCTACACATGTATTTGCTGAACGGTGAAAGCGCACAGTAATGCACTTTTCTCCCAGCAAATACACTGTTTCTAAGGAAATGGGAACACACTGAGGAGACACTTGTGGGAGCTACTGTGACTAAAACTGAGCTTCCCTACGCACAGGGAAGCAAGAGAAATGCTGATTTCATCAAGCCCAGTTACATACTCAGAATCTGTACTACTGCGCAAATAGGCATGTCTCTGTAGGCAAAAAACTCATTTCTGACAAAGTTGCCCAAATGCATCTCAGAAGTGTGCAACTTGTTCCCTGAGTTAGAAAACGTCGAGAAACGTTCGTTTCTGCTAGCGCTGTGCTTCTACACATGTATTTGCTGAACGGTGAAAGCGCACAGTAATGCACTTTTCTCCCAGCAAATACACTGTTTCTAAGGAAATGGGAACACACTGAGGAGACACTTGTGGGAGCTACTGTGACTAAAACTGAGCTTCCCTACGCACAGGGAAGCAAGAGAAATGCTGATTTCATCAAGCCAAGTTACATACTCAGAATCTGTACTACTGTGCAAATAGGCATGTCTCTGTAGGCAAAAAACTCATTTCTGACAAAGTTGCCCAAATGCATCTCAGAAGTGTGCAACTTGTTCCCTGAGTTAGAAAACGTCGAGAAACGGTCATTTCTGCTAGCGCTGTGCTTCTACACATGTATTTGCTGAACGGTGAAAGCGCACAGTAATGCACTTTTCTCCCAGCAAATACACTGTTTCTAAGGAAATGGGAACACACTGAGGAGACACTTGTGGGAGCTACTGTGACTAAAACTGAGCTTCCCTACGCACACGGAAGCAAGAGAAATGCTGATTTCATCAAGCCCAGTTACATACTCAGAATCTGTACTACTGCGCAAACAGGCATGTGTCTGTAGGCAAAAAACTCATTTCTGACAAAGTTGCCCAAATGCATCTCAGAAGTGTGCAACTTGTTCCCTGAGTTAGAAAACGTCGAGAAACGGTCGTTTCTGCTAGCGCTGTGCTTCTACACATGTATTTGCTGAACGGTGAAAGCGCACAGTAATGCACTTTTCTCCCAGCAAATACACTGTTTCTAAGGAAATGGGAAAACACTGAGGAGACACTTGTGGGAGCTACTGCGACTAAAACTGAGCTTCCCTACGCACATGGAAGCAAGAGAAATGCTGATTTCATCAAGCCCAGTTACATACTCAGAATCTGTACTACTGCGCAAATAGGCATGTCTCTGTAGGCAAAAAACTCATTTCTGACAAAGATGCCCAAATGCATCTCAGAAGTGTGCAACTTGTTCCCTGAGTTAGAAAACGTCGAGAAACGGTCATATCTGCTAACACTGTGCTTCTACACATGTATTAGCTGAACGGTGAAAGCGCACAGTAATGCCCTTTTCTCCGAGCAAATACACTGTTTCTAAGACTGTTTCTAAGGAAATGGGAACACACTGAGGAGACACTTGTGGGAGCTACTGTGACTAAAACTGAGCTTCCCTACACACAGGGAAGCAAGAGAAATGCTGATTTCATCAAGCCCAGTTACATACTCAGAATCTGTACTACTGCGCAAATAGGCATGTCTCTGTAGGCAAAAAACTCATTTCTGACAAAGTTGCCCAAATGCATCTCAGAAGTGTGCCACTTGTTCCCTGAGTTAGAAAACGTCGAGAAACATTCGTTTCTGCTAGCGCTGTGCTTCTACACATGTATTTGCTGAACGGTGAAAGCGCACAGTAATGCACTTTTCTCCTAGCAAATACAGTTTCTAAGGAAATGGGAACACACTAAGGAGACACTTGTGGGAGCTACTGTGACTAAAACTGAGCTTCCCTACGCACAGGGAAGCAAGAGAAATGCTGATTTCATCAAGCCCAGTTACATACTCAGAATCTGTACTACTGCGCAAATAGGCATGTCTCTGTAGGCAAAAAACTCATTTCTGACAAAGTTGCCCAAATGCATCTCAGAAGTGTGCAACTTGTTCCCTGAGTTAGAAAACGTCGAGAAACGTTCGTTTCTGCTAGCGCTTTGCTTCTACACATATATTTGCTGAACGGTGAAAGCGCACAGTAATGCACTTTTCTCCCAGCAAATACACTGTTTCTAAGGAAATGGGAACACACTGAGGAGACACTTGTGGGAGCTACTGTGACTAAAACTGAGCTTCCCTACGCACAGGGAAGCAAGAGAAATGCTGATTTCATCAAGCCCAGTTACATACTCAGAATCTGTACTACTGCGCAAATAGGCATGTCTCTGTAGGCAAAAAACTCATTTCTGACAAAGTTGCAAAAATGCATCTCAGAAGTGTGCAACTTGTTCCCTGAGTTTGAAAACGTCGAGAAACGGTTATATCTGCAAACCCTGTGCTTCTACACATGTATTTGCTGAACGGTGAAAGCGCACAGTAATGCACTTTTCTCCCAGCAAATACACTGTTTCTAAGGAAATGGGAACACACTGAGGAGACACTTGTGGGAGCTACTGTGACTAAAACTGAGCTTCCCTACGCACACGGAAGCAAGAGAAATGCTGATTTCATCAAGCCCATTTACATACTCAGAATCTGTACTACTGCGCAAATAGGCATGTCTCTGTAGGCAAAAAACTCATTTCTGACAAAGATGCCCAAATGCATCTCAGAAGTGTGCAACTTGTTCCCTGAGTTAGAAAACGTCGAGAAACGGTCATATCTGCTAACACTGTGCTTCTACACATGTATTAGCTGAACGGTGAAAGCGCACAGTAATGCCCTTTTCTCCCAGCAAATATACTGTTTCTAAGACTGTTTCTAAGGAAATGGGAACACACTGAGGAGACACTTGTGGGAGCTACTGTGACTAAAACTGAGCTTCCCTACACACAGGGAAGCAAGAGAAATGCTGATTTCATCAAGCCCAGTTACATACTCAGAATCTGTACTACTGCGCAAATAGGCATGTCTCTGTAGGCAAAAAACTCATTTCTGACAAAGTTGCCCAAATGCATCTCAGAAGTGTGCAACTTGTTCCCTGAGTTAGAAAACCTCGAGAAACATTCGTTACTGCTAGCGCTGTGCTTCTACACATGTATTTGCTGAACGGTGAAAGCGCACAGTAATGCACTTTTCTCCCAGCAAATACAGTTTCTAAGGAAATGGGAACACACTAAGGAGACACTTGTGGGAGCTACTGTGACTAAAACTGAGCTTCCCTACGCACAGGGAAGCAAGAGAAATGCTGATTTCATCAAGCCCAGTTACATACTCAGAATCTGTACTACTGCGCAAATAGGCATGTCTCTGTAGGCAAAAAACTCATTTCTGACAAAGTTGCCCAAATGCATCTCAGAAGTGTGCAACTTGTTCCCTGAGTTAGAAAACGTCGAGAAACGTTCGTTTGTGCTAGCGCTGTGCTTCTACACATGTATTTGCTGAACGGTGAAAGCGCACAGTAATGCACTTTTCTCCCAGCAAATACAGTTTCTAAGGAAATGGGAACACACTGAGGAGACACTTGTGGGAGCTACTGTGACTAAAACTGAGCTTCCCTATGCACAGGGAAGCAAGAGAAATGCTGATTTCATCAAGCCCAGTTACATACTCAGAATCTGTACTACTGCGCAAATAGGCATGTCTCTGTAGGCAAAAAACTCATTTCTGACAAAGTTGCCCAAATGCATCTCAGAAGTGTGCAACTTGTTCCCTGAGTTTGAAAACGTCGAGAAACGGTTATATCTGCAAACGCTGTGCTTCTACACATGTATTTGCTGAACGGTGAAAGCGCACAGTAATGCACTTTTCTCCCAGCAAATACACTGTTTCTAAGGAAATGGGAACACACTGAGGAGACACTTGTGGGAGCTACTGTGACTAAAACTGAGCTTCCCTACGCACAGGGAAGCAAGAGAAATGCTGATTTCATCCAGCCCAGTTACATACTCAGAATCTGTACTACTGCGCAAATAGTCATGTCTCTGTAGGCAAAAAACTCATTTCTGACGATGTTGCCCAAATGCATCTCAGAAGTGTGCAACTTGTTCCCTGAGTTAGAAAACGTCGAGAAACGGTCATATCTGCTAACACTGTAATTCTACACATGTATTAGCTGAACGGTGAAAGCGCACAGTAATGCCCTTTTCTCCCAGCAAATACACTGTTTCTAAGACTGTTTCTAAGGAAATGGGAACACACTGAGGAGACACTTGTCGGAGCTACTGTGACTAAAACTGAGCTTCCCTACGCACAGGGAAGCAAGAGAAATGCTGATTTCATCAAGCCCAGTTATATACTCAGAATCTGTACTACTGCGCAAATAGGCATGTCTCTTTAGGCAAAAAACTCATTTCTGACAAAGTTGCCCAAATGCATCTCAGAAGTGTGCAACTTATTCCCTGAGTTAGAAAACGTCGAGAAACGGTCGTTTCTGCTAGCGCTGTGCTTCTACACATGTATTTGCTGAACGGTGAAAGCGCACAGTAATGCACTTTTCTCCCAGCAAATACACTGTTTCTAAGGAAATGGGAACACACTGAGGAGACACTTGTGGGAGCTACTGTGACTAAATCTGAGCTTCCCTACGCACAGGGAAGCAAGAGAAATGCTGATTTCATCAAGCCCAGTTACATACTCAGAATCTGTACTACTTCGCAAATAGGCATGTCTCTGTAGGCAAAAAACTCATTTTTGAGAAAGTTACCAAAATGCATCTCAGAAGTGTGCAACTTGTTCCCTGAGTTAGAAAATGTCGAGAAACGTTCGTTTCTGCTAGCGCTGTGCTTCTACACATGTATTTGCTGAACGGTGAAAGCGCACAGTAATGCACTTTTCTCCCAGCAAATACACTGTTTCTAAAGAAATGGGAACACACTGAGGAGACACTTGTGGGAGCTACTGTGACTAAAACTGAGCTTCCCTACGCACAGGGAAGCAAGAGAAATGCTGATTTCATCAAGCCCATTTACATACTCAGAATCTGTACTACTTCGCAAATAGGCATGTCTCTTTAGGCAAAAAACTCATTTCTGACAAAGTTGCCCAAATGCATCTCAGAAGTGTGCCACTTGTTCCCTGAGTTAGAAAACGTCGAGAAACGGTCATTTCAGCTAGCGCTGTGCTTCTACACATGTATTTCCTGAACGGTGAAAGCGCACAGTGATGCACTTTTCTCCCAGCAAATACACTGTTTCTAAGGAAATGGGAACACACTGAGGAGACACTTGTGGGAGCTACTGTGACTAAAACTGAGCTTCCCTACGCACAGGGAAGCAAGAGAAATGCTGATTTCATCAAGCCCAGTTACATACTAAGAATCTGTACTACTGCGCAAATAGGCATGTCTCTGTAGGCAAAAAACTCATTTCTGACAAAGTTGCCCAAATGCATCTCAGAAGTGTGCAACTTGTTCCCTGAGTTAGAAAACGTCGAGAAACGGTCATTTCAGCTAGCGCTGTGCTTCTACACATGTATTTCCTGAACGGTGAAAGCGCACAGTGATGCACTTTTCTCCCAGCAAATACACTGTTTCTAAGGAAATGGGAACACACTGAGGAGACACTTGTGGGAGCTACTGTGACTAAAACTGAGCTTCCCTACGCACAGGGAAGGAAGAGAAATGCTGATTTCATCAAGCCCAGTTACATACTCAGAGTCTGTACTACTGCGCAAATAGGCATGTCTCTGTAGGCAAAAAACTCATTTCTGACAAAGTTGCCCAAATGCATCTCAGAAGTGTGCAACTTGTTCCCTGAGTTAGAAAACGTCGAGAAACGGTCGTTTCTGCTAGCGCTGTGCTTCTACACATGTATTTGCTGAACGGTGAAAGCGCACAGTAATGCACTTTTCTCCCAGCAAATACACTGTTTCTAAGGAACTGGGAACACACTGAGGAGACACTTGTGGGAGCTACTGTGACTAAAACTGAGCTTCCCTACGCACAGGGAAGCAAGAGAAATGCTGATTTCATCAAGCCCAGTTACATACTCAGAATCTGTACTACTGCGCAAATAGGCATGTCTCTGTAGGCAAAAAACTCATTTCTGACAAAGTTGCCCAAATGCATCTCAGAAGTGTGCCACTTGTTCCCTGAGTTAGAAAACGTCGAGAAACGGTCGTTTCAGCTAGCGCTGTGCTTCTACACATGTATTTGCTGAACGGTGAAAGCGCACAGTAATGCACTTTTCTCCCAGCAAATACACTGTTTCTAAGGAACTGGGAACACACTGAGGAGACACTTGTGGGAGCTACTGTGACTAAAACTGAGCTTCCCTACGCACAGGGAAGGAAGAGAAATGCTGATTTCATCAAGCCCAGTTACATACTCAGAATCTGTACTACTGCGCAAATAGGCATGTCTCTGTAGGCAAAAAACTCATTTCTGACAAAGTTGCCCAAATGCATCTCAGAAGTGTGCCACTTGTTCCCTGAGTTAGAAAACGTAGAAAAACGGTCGTTTCAGCTAGCGCTGTGCTTCTACACATGTATTTGCTGAACGGTGAAAGCGCACAGTGATGCACTTTTCTCCCAGCAAATACACCCTTTCTAAGGAAATGGGAACACACTGAGGAGACACTTGTGGGAGCTACTGTGACTAAAACTGAGCTTCCCTACGCACAGGGAAGCAAGAGAAATGCTGATTTCATCAAGCCCAGTTACATACTCAGAATCTGTACTACTGCGCAAATAGGCATGTCTCTGTAGGCAAAAAACTCATTTATGACAAAGTTGCCCAAATGCATCTCAGAAGTGTGCCACTTGTTCCCTGAGTTAGAAAACGTCGAGAAACGTTCGTTACTCTTAGCGCTGTGCTTCTACACATGTATTTGTTGAACGGTGAAAGCGCACAGTAATGCACTTTTCTCCCAGCAAATACACTGTTTCTAAGGAACTGGGAACACACTGAGGAGACACTTGTGGGAGCTACTGTGACTAAAACTGAGCTTCCCTACGCACAGGGTAGCAAGAGAAATGCTGATTTCATCAAGCCCAGTTACATACTCAGAATCTGTACTACTGCGCAAATAGGCATGTCTCTGTAGGCAAAAAACTCATTTCTGACAAAGTTGCCCAAATGCATCTCAGAAGTGTGCAACTTGTTCCCTGAGTTAGAAAACGTCGAGAAACGTTCGTTTCTGCTAGCGATGTGCTTCTACACATGTATTTGCTGAACGGTGAAAGCGCACAGTAATGCACTTTTCTTCCAGCAAATACACTGTTTCTAAGGAACTGGGAACACACTGAGGAGACACTTGTGGGAGCTACTGTGACTAAAACTGAGCTTCCCTACGCACAGGGAAGCAAGAGAAATGCTGATTTCATCAAGCCCAGTTACATACTCAGTATCTGTACTACTGCGCAAATAGGCATGTCTCTGTAGGCAAAAAACTCATTTCTGACAAAGTTGCCCAAATGCATCTCAGAAGTGTGCAACTTGTTAACTGAGTTAGAAAACGTCGAGAAACGTTCGTTACTGCTAGCGCTGTGCTTCTACACATGTATTTGCTGAATGGTGAAAGCGCACAGTAATGCACTTTTCTCCCAGCAAATACACTGTTTCTAAAGAAATTGGAACACACTGAGGAGACACTTGTGGGAGCTACTGTGACTAAAACTGAGCTTCCCTACGCACAGGGAAGCAAGAGAAATGCTGATTCCATCAAGCCCAGTTATATACTCAGAATCTGTACTACTGCGCAAATAGGCATGTCTCTTTAGGCAAAAAACTCATTTCTGACAAAGTTGCCCAAATGCATCTCAGAAGTGTGCAACTTGTTCCCTGAGTTAGAAAACGTCGAGAAACGTTCGTTTCTGCTAGCGCTGTGTTTCTACACATGTATTTGCTGAACGGTGAAAGCGCACAGTAATGCACTTTTCTCCCAGCAAATACACTGTTTCTAAGGAAATGGGAACACACTGAGGAGACACTTGTGGGAGCTACTGTGACTAAAACTGAGCTTCCCTACGCACAGGGAAGCAAGAGAAATGCTGATTTCATCAAGCCCAGTTACATACTCAGAATCTGTACTACTGGGCAAATAGGCATGTCTCTCTAGGCAAAAAACTCATTTTTGAGAAAGTTACCAAAATGCATCTCAGAAGTGTGCAACTTTTTCCCTGAGTTAGAAAATGTCGAGAAACGTTCGTTTCTGCTAGCGCTGTGCTTCTACACATGTATTTGCTGAACGGTGAAAGCGCACAGTAATGCACTTTTCTCCCAGCAAATACACTGTTTCTAAAGAAATGGGAACACACTGAGGAGACACTTGTGGGAGCTACTGTGACTAAAACTGAGCTTCCCTACGCACAGGGAAGCAAGAGAAATGCTGATTTCATCAAGCCCATTTACATACTCAGAATCTGTACTACTTCGCAAATAGGCATGTCTCTTTAGGCAAAAAACTCATTTCTGACAAAGTTGCCCAAATGCATCTCAGAAGTGTGCCACTTGTTCCCTGAGTTAGAAAACGTCGAGAAACGGTCATTTCAGCTAGCGCTGTGCTTCTACACATGTATTTCCTGAACGGTGAAAGCGCACAGTGATGCACTTTTCTCCCAGCAAATACACGGTTTCTAAGGAAATGGGAACACACTGAGGAGACACTTGTGGGAGCTACTGTGACTAAAACTGAGCTTCCCTACGCACAGGGAAGCAAGAGAAATGCTGATTTCATCAAGCCCAGTTACATACTCAGAATCTGTACTACTGCGCAAATAGGCATGTCTCTGTAGGCAAAAAACTCATTTCTGACAAAGTTGCCCAAATGCATCTCAGAAGTGTGCAACTTGTTCCCTGAGTTAGAAAACGTCGAGAAACGGTCGTTTCTGCTAGCGCTGTGCTTCTACACATGTATTTGCTGAACGGTGAAAGCGCACAGTAATGCACTTTTCTCCCAGCAAATACACTGTTTCTAAGGAACTGGGAACACACTGAGGAGACACTTGTGGGAGCTACTGTGACTAAAACTGAGCTTCCCTACGCACAGGGAAGGAAGAGAAATGCTGATTTCATCAAGCCCAGTTACATACTCAGAATCTGTACTACTGCGCAAATAGGCATGTCTCTGTAGGCAAAAAACTCATTTCTGACAAAGTTGCCCAAATGCATCTCAGAAGTGTGCCACTTGTTCCCTGAGTTAGAAAACGTCGAGAAACGGTCGTTTCAGCTAGCGCTGTGTTTCTACACATGTATTTGCTGAACGGTGAAAGCGCACAGTAATGCACTTTTCTCCCAGCAAATACACTGTTTCTAAGGAAATGGGAACACACTGAGGAGACACTTGTGGGAGCTACTGTGACTAAAACTGAGCTTCCCTACGCACAGGGAAGCAAGAGAAATGCTGATTTCATCAAGCCCAGTTACATACTCAGAATCTGTACTACTGCGCAAATAGGCATGTCTCTGTAGGCAAAAAACTCATTTCTGACAAAGTTGCCCAAATGCATCTCAGAAGTGTGCCACTTGTTCCCTGAGTTAGAAAACGTCGAAAAACGGTCGTTTCAGCTAGCGCTGTGCTTCTACACATGTATTTGCTGAACGGTGAAAGCGCACAGTGATGCACTTTTCTCCCAGCAAATACACGGTTTCTAAGGAAATGGGAACACACTGAGGAGACACTTGTGGGAGCTACTGTGACTAAAACTGAGCTTCCCTACGCACAGGGAAGCAAGAGAAATGCTGATTTCATCAAGCCCAGTTACATACTCAGAATCTGTACTACTGCGCAAATAGGCATGTCTCTATAGGCAAAAAACTCATTTCTGACAAAGTTGCCCAAATGCATCTCAGAAGTGTGCAACTTGTTCCCTGAGTTAGAAAACGTCGAGAAACGTTCGTTTCTGCTAGCGATGTGCTTCTACACATGTATTTGCTGAACGGTGAAAGCGCACAGTAATGCACTTTTCTCCCAGCAAATACACTGTTTCTAAGGAACTGGGAACACACTGAGGAGACACTTGTGGGAGCTACTGTGACTAAAACTGAGCTTCCCTACGCACAGGGAAGCAAGAGAAATGCTGATTTCATCAAGCCCAGTTACATACTCAGTATCTGTACTACTGCGCAAATAGGCATGTCTCTGTAGGCAAAAAACTCATTTCTGACAAAGTTGCCCAAATGCATCTCAGAAGTGTGCAACTTGTTCCCTGAGTTAGAAAACGTCGAGAAACGGTCGTTTCTGCTAGCGCTGTGCTTCTACACATGTATTTGCTGAACGGTGAAAGCACACAGTAATGCACTTTTCTCCCAGCAAATACACTGTTTCTAAGGAAATGGGAACACACTGAGGAGACACTTGTGGGAGCTACTGTGAATAAAACTGAGCTTCCCTACGCACAGGGAAGCAAGAGATATGCTGATTTCATCAAGCCCAGTTACATACTCAGAATCTGTACTACTGCGCAAATAGGCATGTCTCTGTAGGCAAAAAACTCATTTCTGACAAAGTTGCCCAAATGCATCTCAGAAGTGTGCAACTTGTTCCCTGAGTTAGAAAACGTCGAGAAACGGTCGTTTCTGCTAGCGCTGTGCTTCTACACATGTATTTGCTGAACGGTGAAAGCGCACAGTAATGCACTTTTCTCCCAGCAAATACACTGTTTCTAAGGAACTGGGAACACACTGAGGAGACACTTGTGGGAGCTACTGTGACTAAAACTGAGCTTCCCTACGCACAGGGAAGCAAGAGAAATGCTGATTTCATCAAGCCCAGTTACATACTCAGAATCTGTACTACTGCGCAAATAGGCATGTCTCTGTAGGCAAAAAACTCATTTCTGACAAAGTTGCCCAAATGCATCTCAGAAGTGTGCCACTTGTTCCCTGAGTTAGAAAACGTCGAGAAACGGTCGTTTCTGCTAGCGCTGTCCTTCTACACATGTATTTGCTGAACGGTGAAAGCGCACAGTGATGCACTTTTCTCCCAGCAAATACACGGTTTCTAAGGAAATGAGAAGACACTGAGGAGACACTTGTGGGAGCTACTGTGACTAAAACTGAGCTTCCCTACGCACAGGGAAGCAAGAGAAATGCTGATTTCATCAAGCCCAGTTACATACTCAGAATCTGTACTACTGCGCAAATAGGCATGTCTCTGTAGGCAAAAAACTCATTTCTGACAAAGTTGCCCAAATGCATCTCAGAAGTGTGCCACTTGTTCCCTGAGTTAGAAAACGTCGAAAAACGGTCGTTTCAGCTAGCGCTGTGCTTCTACACATGTATTTGCTGAACGGTGAAAGCGCACAGTGATGCACTTTTCTCCCAGCAAATACACGGTTTCTAAGGAAATGAGAACACACTGAGGAGACACTTGTGGGAGCTACTGTGACTAAAACTGAGCTTCCCTACGCACAGGGAAGCAAGAGAAATGCTGATTTCATCAAGCCCAGTTACATACTCAGAATCTGTACTACTGCGCAAATAGGCATGTCTCTATAGGCAAAAAACTCATTTCTGACAAAGTTGCCCAAATGCATCTCAGAAGTGTGCAACTTGTTCCCTGAGTTAGAAAACGTCGAGAAACGTTCGTTTCTGCTAGCGATGTGCTTCTACACATGTATTTGCTGAACGGTGAAAGCGCACAGTAATGCACTTTTCTCCCAGCAAATACACTGTTTCTAAGGAAATGGGAAGACACTGAGGAGACACTTGTGGGAGCTACTGTGACTAAAACTGAGCTTCCCTACGCACAGGGAAGCAAGAGAAATGCTGATTTCATCAAGCCCAGTTACATACTCAGTATCTGTACTACTGCGCAAATAGGCATGTCTCTGTAGGCAAAAAACTCATTTCTGACAAAGTTGCCCAAATGCATCTCAGAAGTGTGCAACTTGTTCCCTGAGTTAGAAAACGTCGAGAAACGGTCGTTTCTGCTAGCGCTGTGCTTCTACACATGTATTTGCTGAACGGTGAAAGCACACAGTAATGCACTTTTCTCCCAGCAAATACACTGTTTCTAAGGAAATGGGAACACACTGAGGAGACACTTGTGGGAGCTACTGTGACTAAAACTGAGCTTCCCTACGCACAGGGAAGCAAGAGAAATGCTGATTTCATCAAGCCCAGTTACATACTCAGAATCTGTACTACTGCGCAAATAGGCATGTCTCTGTAGGCAAAAAACTCATTTTTGAGAAAGTTACCAAAATCATCTCAGAAGTGTGCAACTTTTTCCCTGAGTTAGAAACGTCGAGAAATGCTGATTTCATCAAGCATACTCAGAATCTTTACTACTGCGCAAATAGGCATGTCTCTGTAGGCAAAAAACTCATTTCTGACAAAGTTGCCCAAATGTATCTCAGAAGTGTGCTACTTGTTCCCTGAGTTAGAAAACATCGAGAAACGGTCGTTTCTGCTAGCGCTGTGCTTCTACACATGTATTTGCTGAACGGTGAAAGCGCACAGTAATGCACTTTTCTCCCAGCAAATACACTGTTTCTAAGGAACTGGGAACACACTGAGGAGACACTTGTGGGAGCTACTGTGACTAAAACTGAGCTTCCCTACGCACAGGGAAGCAAGAGAAATGCTGATTTCATCAAGCCCAGTTACATACTCAGAATCTGTACTACTGCGCAAATAGGCATGTCTCTGTAGGCAAAAAACTCATTTCTGACAAAGTTGCCCAAATGCATCTCAGAAGTGTGCCACTTGTTCCCTGAGTTAGAAAACGTCGAAAAACGGTCGTTTCAGCTAGCGCTGTGCTTCTACACATGTATTTGCTGAACGGTGAAAGCGCACAGTGATGCACTTTTCTCCCAGCAAATACACGGTTTCTAAGGAAATGAGAACACACTGAGGAGACACTTGTGGGAGCTACTGTGACTAAAACTGAGCTTCCCTACGCACAGGGAAGCAAGAGAAATGCTGATTTCATCAAGCCCAGTTACATACTCAGAATCTGTACTACTGCGCAAATAGGCATGTCTCTATAGGCAAAAAACTCATTTCTGACAAAGTTGCCCAAATGCATCTCAGAAGTGTGCAACTTGTTCCCTGAGTTAGAAAACGTCGAGAAACGTTCGTTTCTGCTAGCGATGTGCTTCTACACATGTATTTGCTGAACGGTGAAAGCGCACAGTAATGCACTTTTCTCCCAGCAAATACACTGTTTCTAAGGAACTGGGAACACACTGAGGAGACACTTGTGGGAGCTACTGTGACTAAAACTGAGCTTCCCTACGCACAGGGAAGCAAGAGAAATGCTGATTTCATCAAGCCCAGTTACATACTCAGAATCTGTACTACTGCGCAAATAGGCATGTCTCTGTAGGCAAAAAACTCATTTCTGACAAAGTTGCCCAAATGCATCTCAGAAGTGTGCCACTTGTTCCCTGAGTTAGAAAACGTCGAGAAACGGTCGTTTCAGCTAGCGCTGTGCTTCTACACATGTATTTGCTGAACGGTGAAAGCGCACAGTAATGCACTTTTCTCCCAGCAAATACACTGTTTCTAAGGAAATGGGAACACACTGAGGAGACACTTGTGGGAGCTACTGTGACTAAAACTGAGCTTCCCTACGCACAGGGAAGCAAGAGAAATGCTGATTTCATCAAGCCCAGTTACATACTCAGAATCTGTACTACTGCGCAAATAGGCATGTCTCTGTAGGCAAAAAACTCATTTCTGACAAAGTTGCCCAAATGCATCTCAGAAGTGTGCCACTTGTTCCCTGAGTTAGAAAACGTCGAAAAACGGTCGTTTCAGCTAGCGCTGTGCTTCTACACATGTATTTGCTGAACGGTGAAAGCGCACAGTGATGCACTTTTCTCCCAGCAAATACACGGTTTCTAAGGAAATGAGAACACACTGAGGAGACACTTGTGGGAGCTACTGTGACTAAAACTGAGCTTCCCTACGCACAGGGAAGCAAGAGAAATGCTGATTTCATCAAGCCCAGTTACATACTCAGAATCTGTACTACTGCGCAAATAGGCATGAATCTGTAGGCAAAAAACTCATTTCTGACAAAGTTGCCCAAATGCATCTCAGAAGTGTGCAACTTGTTCCCTGAGTTAGAAAACGTCGAGAAACGGTCGTTTCTGCTAGCGCTGTGCTTCTACACATGTATTTGCTGAACGGTGAAAGCACACAGTAATGCACTTTTCTCCCAGCAAATACACTGTTTCTAAGGAAATGGGAACACACTGAGGAGACACTTGTGGGAGCTACTGTGACTAAAACTGAGCTTCCCTACGCACAGGGAAGCAAGAGAAATGCTGATTTCATCAAGCCCAGTTACATACTCAGAATCTGTACTACTGCGCAAATAGGCATGTCTCTGTAGGCAAAAAACTCATTTTTGAGAAAGTTACCAAAAGCATCTCAGAAGTGTGCAACTTTTTCCCTGAGTTAGAAACGTCGAGAAACGTTCGTTACTGCTAGCGCTGTGCTTCTACACATTTATTTGCTGAACGGGGAAAGTGCACAGTAATGCACTTTTCTCCCAGCAAATACACTGTTTCTAAAGAAATGGGAACACACTGAGGAGACACTTGTGGGAGCTACTGTGACTAAAACTGAGCTTCCCTACGCACAGGGAAGCAAGAGAAATGCTGATTTCATCAAGCCCAGTTACATACTCAGAATCTGTACTACTGCGCAAATAGGCATGTCTCTTTAGGCAAAAAACTCATTTCTGACAAAGTTGCCCAAATGCATCTCAGAAGTGTGCCACTTGTTCCCTGAGTTAGAAAACGTCGAGAAATGGTCATTTCAGCTAGCGCTGTGCTTCTACACATGTATTTGCTGAACGGTGAAAGCGCACAGTGATGCACTTTTCTCCCAGCAAATACACGGTTTCTAAGGAAATGGGAACACACTGAGGTGACACTTGTGGGAGCTACTGTGACTAAAACTGAGCTTCCCTACGCACAGGGAAGCAAGAGAAATGCTGATTTCATCAAGCCCAGTTACATACTCAGAATCTGTACTACTGCGCAAATAGGCATGTCTCTGTAGGCAAAAAACTCATTTCTGACAAAGTTGCCCAAATGTATCTCAGAAGTGTGCTACTTGTTCCCTGAGTTAGAAAACATCGAGAAACGGTCGTTTCTGCTAGCGCTGTGCTTCTACACATGTATTTGCTGAACGGTGAAAGCGCACAGTGATGCACTTTTCTCCCAGCAAATACACTGTTTCTAAGGAAATGGGAACACACTGAGGAGACACTTGTGGGAGCTACTGTGACTAAAACTGAGCTTCCCTACGCACAGGGAAGCAAGAGCAATGCTGATTTCATCAAGCCCAGTTACATACTCAGAATCTGTACTACTGCGCAAATAGGCATGTCTCTGTAGGCAAAAAACTCATTTCTGACAAAGTTGCCCAAATGCATCTCAGAAGTGTGCCACTTGTTCCCTGAGTTAGAAAACGTCGAGAAACGGTCGTTTCAGCTAGCGCTGTGCTTCTACACATGTATTTGCTGAACGGTGAAAGCGCACAGTAATGCACTTTTCTCCCAGCAAATACACTGTTTCTAAGGAACTGGGAACACACTGAGGAGACACTTGTGGGAGCTACTGTGACTAAAACTGAGCTTCCCTACGCACAGGGAAGGAAGAGAAATGCTGATTTCATCAAGCCCAGTTACATACTCAGAATCTGTACTACTGCGCAAATAGGCATGTCTCTGTAGGCAAAAAACTCATTTCTGACAAAGTTGCCCAAATGCATCTCAGAAGTGTGCCACTTGTTCCCTGAGTTAGAAAACGTCGAAAAACGGTCGTTTCAGCTAGCGCTGTGCTTCTACACATGTATTTGCTGAACGGTGAAAGCGCACAGTGATGCACTTTTCTCCCAGCAAATACACGGTTCCTAAGGAAATGGGAACACACTGAGGAGACACTTGTGGGAGCTACTGTGACTAAAACTGAGCTTCCCTACGCACAGGGAAGCAAGAGAAATGCTGATTTCATCAAGCCCAGTTACATACTCAGAATCTGTACTACTGCGCAAATAGGCATGTCTCTGTAGGCAAAAAACTCATTTATGACAAAGTTGCCCAAATGCATCTCAGAAGTGTGCCACTTGTTCCCTGAGTTAGAAAACGTCGAGAAACGTTCGTTACTGTTAGCGCTGTGCTTCTACACATGTATTTGTTGAACGGTGAAAGCGCACAGTAATGCACTTTTCTCCCAGCAAATACACTGTTTCTAAGGAACTGGGAACACACTGAGGAGACACTTGTGGGAGCTACTGTGACTAAAACTGAGCTTCCCTACGCACAGGGTAGCAAGAGAAATGCTGATTTCATCAAGCCCAGTTACATACTCAGAATCTGTACTACTGCGCAAATAGGCATGTCTCTGTAGGCAAAAAACTCATTTCTGACAAAGTTGCCCAAATGCATCTCAGAAGTGTGCCACTTGTTCCCTGAGTTAGAAAACGTCGAGAAACGTTCGTTTCTGCTAGCGATGTGCTTCTACACATGTATTTGCTGAACGGTGAAAGCGCACAGTAATGCACTTTTCTCCCAGCAAATACACTGTTTCTAAGGAACTGGGAACACACTGAGGAGACACTTGTGGGAGCTACTGTGACTAAAACTGAGCTTCCCTACGCACAGGGTAGCAAGAGAAATGCTGATTTCATCAAGCCCAGTTACATACTCAGAATCTGTACTACTGCGCAAATAGGCATGTCTCTGTAGGCAAAAAACTCATTTCTGACAAAGTTGCCCAAATGCATCTCAGAAGTGTGCCACTTGTTCCCTGAGTTAGAAAACGTCGAGAAACGTTCGTTTCTGCTAGCGATGTGCTTCTACACATGTATTTGCTGAACGGTGAAAGCGCACAGTAATGCACTTTTCTTCCAGCAAATACACTGTTTCTAAGGAACTGGGAACACACTGAGGAGACACTTGTGGGAGCTACTGTGACTAAAACTGAGCTTCCCTACGCACAGGGAAGCAAGAGAAATGCTGATTTCATCAAGCCCAGTTACATACTCAGTATCTGTACTACTCGCAAATAGGCATGTCTCTGTAGGCAAAAAACTCATTTCTGACAAAGTTGCCCAAATGCATCTCAGAAGTGTGCAACTTGTTCCCTGAGTTAGAAAACGTCGAGAAACGGTCGTTTCTGCTAGCGCTGTGCTTCTACACATGTATTTGCTGAACGGTGAAAGCGCACAGTAATGCACTTTTCTCCCAGCAAATACACTGTTTCTAAGGAAATGGGAACACACTGAGGAGACACTTGTGGGAGCTACTGTGACTAAAACTGAGCTTCCCTACGCACAGGGAAGCAAGAGAAATGCTGATTTCATCAAGCCCAGTTACATACTCAGAATCTGTACTACTGGGCAAATAGGCATGTCTCTGTAGGCAAAAAACTCATTTTTGAGAAAGTTACCAAAATGCATCTCAGAAGTGTGCAACTTTTTCCCTGAGTTAGAAAATGTCGAGAAACGTTCGTTTCTGCTAGCGCTGTGCTTCTACACATGTATTTGCTGAACGGTGAAAGCGCACAGTAATGCACTTTTCTCCCAGCAAATACACTGTTTCTAAAGAAATGGGAACACACTGAGGAGACACTAGTGGGAGCTACTGTGACTAAAACTGAGCTTCCCTACGCACAGGGAAGAAAGAGAAATGCTGATTTCATCAAGCCCATTTACATACTCAGAATCTGTACTACTTCGCAAATAGGCATGTCTCTTTAGGCAAAAAACTCATTTCTGACAAAGTTGCCCAAATGCATCTCAGAAGTGTGCCACTTGTTCCCTGAGTCAGAAAACGTCGAGAAACGGTCATTTCAGGTAGCGCTGTGCTTCTACACATGTATTTCCTGAACGGTGAAAGCGCACAGTGATGCACTTTTCTCCCAGCAAATACACGGTTTCTAAGGAAATGGGAACACACTGAGGAGACACTTGTGGGAGCTACTGTGACTAAAACTGAGCTTCCCTACGCACAGGGAAGCAAGAGAAATGCTGATTTCATCAAGCCCAGTTACATACTCAGAATCTGTACTACTGCGCAAATAGGCATGTCTCTGTAGGCAAAAAACTCATTTCTGACAAAGTTGCCCAAATGCATCTCAGAAGTGTGCAACTTGTTCCCTGAGTTAGAAAACGTCGAGAAACGGTCTTTTCTGCTAGCGCTGTGCTTCTACACATGTATTTGCTGAACGGTGAAAGCGCACAGTAATGCACTTTTCTCCCAGCAAATACACTGTTTCTAAGGAACTGGGAACACACTGAGGAGACACTTGTGGGAGCTACTGTGACTAAAACTGAGCTTCCCTACGCACAGGGAAGGAAGAGAAATGCTGATTTCATCAAGCCCAGTTACATACTCAGAATCTGTACTACTGCGCAAATAGGCATGTCTCTGTAGGCAAAAAACTCATTTCTGACAAAGTTGCCCAAATGCATCTCAGAAGTGTGCCACTTGTTCCCTGAGTTAGAAAACGTCGAGAAACGGTCGTTTGTGCTAGCGCTGTGCTTCTACACATGTATTTGCTGAACGGTGAAAGCGCACAGTAATGCACTTTTCTCCCAGCAAATACACTGTTTCTAAGGAAATGGGAACACACTGAGGAGACACTTGTGGGAGCTACTGTGACTAAAACTGAGCTTCCCTACGCACAGGGAAGCAAGAGAAATGCTGATTTCATCAAGCCCAGTTACATACTCAGAATCTGTACTACTGCGCAAATAGGCATGTCTCTATAGGCAAAAAACTCATTTCTGACAAAGTTGCCCAAATGCATCTCAGAAGTGTGCAACTTGTTCCCTGAGTTAGAAAACGTCGAGAAACGTTCGTTTCTGCTAGCGATGTGCTTCTACACATGTATTTGCTGAACGGTGAAAGCGCACAGTAATGCACTTTTCTCCCAGCAAATACACTGTTTCTAAGGAACTGGGAACACACTGAGGAGACACTTGTGGGAGCTACTGTGACTAAAACTGAGCTTCCCTACGCACAGGGAAGCAAGAGAAAGGCTGATTTCATCAAGCCCAGTTACATACTCAGAATCTGTACTACTGCGCAAATAGGCATGTCTCTGTAGGCAAAAAACTCATTTCTGACAAAGTTGCCCAAATGCATCTCAGAAGTGTGCCACTTGTTCCCTGAGTTAGAAAACGTCGAAAAACGGTCGTTTCAGCTAGCGCTGTGCTTCTACACATGTATTTGCTGAACGGTGAAAGCGCACAGTGATGCACTTTTCTCCCAGCAAATACACGGTTCCTAAGGAAATGGGAACACACTGAGGAGACACTTGTGGGAGCTACTGTGACTAAAACTGAGCTTCCCTACGCACAGGGAAGCAAGAGAAATGCTGATTTCATCAAGCCCAGTTACATACTCAGAATCTGTACTACTGCGCAAATAGGCATGTCTCTGTAGGCAAAAAACTCATTTATGACAAAGTTGCCCAAATGCATCTCAGAAGTGTGCCACTTGTTCCCTGAGTTAGAAAACGTCGAGAAACGTTCGTTACTGTTAGCGCTGTGCTTCTACACATGTATTTGTTGAACGGTGAAAGCGCACAGTAATGCACTTTTCTCCCAGCAAATACACTGTTTCTAAGGAACTGGGAACACACTGAGGAGACACTTGTGGGAGCTACTGTGACTAAAACTGAGCTTCCCTACGCACAGGGTAGCAAGAGAAATGCTGATTTCATCAAGCCCAGTTACATACTCAGAATCTGTACTACTGCGCAAATAGGCATGTCTCTGTAGGCAAAAAACTCATTTCTGACAAAGTTGCCCAAATGCATCTCAGAAGTGTGCAACTTGTTCCCTGAGTTAGAAAACGTCGAGAAACGTTCGTTTCTGCTAGCGATGTGCTTCTACACATGTATTTGCTGAACGGTGAAAGCGCACAGTAATGCACTTTTCTTCCAGCAAATACACTGTTTCTAAGGAACTGGGAACACACTGAGGAGACACTTGTGGGAGCTACTGTGACTAAAACTGAGCTTCCCTACGCACAGGGAAGCAAGAGAAATGCTGATTTCATCAAGCCCAGTTACATACTCAGTATCTGTACTACTCGCAAATAGGCATGTCTCTGTAGGCAAAAAACTCATTTCTGACAAAGTTGCCCAAATGCATCTCAGAAGTGTGCAACTTGTTAACTGAGTTAGAAAACGTCGAGAAACGTTCGTTACTGCTAGCGCTGTGCTTCTACACATGTATTTGCTGAATGGTGAAAGCGCACAGTAATGCACTTTTCTCCCAGCAAATACACTGTTTCTAAAGAAATGGGAACACACTGAGGAGACACTTGTGGGAGCTACTGTGACTAAAACTGAGCTTCCCTACGCACAGGGAAGCAAGAGAAATGCTGATTTCATCAAGCCCAGTTATATACTCAGAATCTGTACTACTGCGCAAATAGGCATGTCTCTTTAGGCAAAAAACTCATTTCTGACAAAGTTGCCCAAATGCATCTCAGAAGTGTGCAACTTGTTCCCTGAGTTAGAAAACGTCGAGAAACGGTCGTTTCTGCTAGCGCTGTGCTTCTACACATGTATTTGCTGAACGGTGAAAGCGCACAGTAATGCACTTTTCTCCCAGCAAATACACTGTTTCTAAGGAAATGGGAACACACTGAGGAGACACTTGTGGGAGCTACTGTGACTAAAACTGAGCTTCCCTACGCACAGGGAAGCAAGAGAAATGCTGATTTCATCAAGCCCAGTTACATACTCAGAATCTGTACTACTGCGCAAATAGGCATGTCTCTGTAGGCAAAAAACTCATTTATGACAAAGTTGCCCAAATGCATCTCAGAAGTGTGCCACTTGTTCCCTGAGTTAGAAAACGTCGAGAAACGTTCGTTACTGTTAGCGCTGTGCTTCTACACATGTATTTGTTGAACGGTGAAAGCGCACAGTAATGCACTTTTCTCCCAGCAAATACACTGTTTCTAAGGAACTGGGAACACACTGAGGAGACACTTGTGGGAGCTACTGTGACTAAAACTGAGCTTCCCTACGCACAGGGTAGCAAGAGAAATGCTGATTTCATCAAGCCCAGTTACATACTCAGAATCTGTACTACTGCGCAAATAGGCATGTCTCTGTAGGCAAAAAACTCATTTCTGACAAAGTTGCCCAAATGCATCTCAGAAGTGTGCAACTTGTTCCCTGAGTTAGAAAACGTCGAGAAACGTTCGTTTCTGCTAGCGATGTGCTTCTACACATGTATTTGCTGAACGGTGAAAGCGCACAGTAATGCACTTTTCTTCCAGCAAATACACTGTTTCTAAGGAACTGGGAACACACTGAGGAGACACTTGTGGGAGCTACTGTGACTAAAACTGAGCTTCCCTACGCACAGGGAAGCAAGAGAAATGCTGATTTCATCAAGCCCAGTTACATACTCAGTATCTGTACTACTCGCAAATAGGCATGTCTCTGTAGGCAAAAAACTCATTTCTGACAAAGTTGCCCAAATGCATCTCAGAAGTGTGCAACTTGTTAACTGAGTTAGAAAACGTCGAGAAACGTTCGTTACTGCTAGCGCTGTGCTTCTACACATGTATTTGCTGAATGGTGAAAGCGCACAGTAATGCACTTTTCTCCCAGCAAATACACTGTTTCTAAAGAAATGGGAACACACTGAGGAGACACTTGTGGGAGCTACTGTGACTAAAACTGAGCTTCCCTACGCACAGGGAAGCAAGAGAAATGCTGATTTCATCAAGCCCAGTTATATACTCAGAATCTGTACTACTGCGCAAATAGGCATGTCTCTTTAGGCAAAAAACTCATTTCTGACAAAGTTGCCCAAATGCATCTCAGAAGTGTGCAACTTGTTCCCTGAGTTAGAAAACGTCGAGAAACGGTCGTTTCTGCTAGCGCTGTGCTTCTACACATGTATTTGCTGAACGGTGAAAGCGCACAGTAATGCACTTTTCTCCCAGCAAATACACTGTTTCTAAGGAAATGGGAACACACTGAGGAGACACTTGTGGGAGCTACTGTGACTAAAACTGAGCTTCCCTACGCACAGGGAAGCAAGAGAAATGCTGATTTCATCAAGCCCAGTTACATACTCAGAATCTGTACTACTGGGCAAATAGGCATGTCTCTGTAGGCAAAAAACTCATTTTTGAGAAAGTTACCAAAATGCATCTCAGAAGTGTGCAACTTTTTCCCTGAGTTAGAAAATGTCGAGAAACGTTCGTTTCTGCTAGCGCTGTGCTTCTACACATGTATTTGCTGAACGGTGAAAGCGCACAGTAATGCACTTTTCTCCCAGCAAATACACTGTTTCTAAAGAAATGGGAACACACTGAGGAGACACTTGTGGGAGCTACTGTGACTAAAACTGAGCTTCCCTACGCACAGGGAAGAAAGAGAAATGCTGATTTCATCAAGCCCATTTACATACTCAGAATCTGTACTACTTCGCAAATAGGCATGTCTCTTTAGGCAAAAAACTCATTTCTGACAAAGTTGCCCAAATGCATCTCAGAAGTGTGCCACTTGTTCCCTGAGTCAGAAAACGTCGAGAAACGGTCATTTCAGCTAGCGCTGTGCTTCTACACATGTATTTCCTGAACGGTGAAAGCGCACAGTGATGCACTTTTCTCCCAGCAAATACACGGTTTCTAAGGAAATGGGAACACACTGAGGAGACACTTGTGGGAGCTACTGTGACTAAAACTGAGCTTCCCTACGCACAGGGAAGCAAGAGAAATGCTGATTTCATCAAGCCCAGTTACATACTCAGAATCTGTACTACTGCGCAAATAGGCATGTCTCTGTAGGCAAAAAACTCATTTCTGACAAAGTTGCCCAAATGCATCTCAGAAGTGTGCAACTTGTTCCCTGAGTTAGAAAACGTCGAGAAACGGTCTTTTCTGCTAGCGCTGTGCTTCTACACATGTATTTGCTGAACGGTGAAAGCGCACAGTAATGCACTTTTCTCCCAGCAAATACACTGTTTCTAAGGAACTGGGAACACACTGAGGAGACACTTGTGGGAGCTACTGTGACTAAAACTGAGCTTCCCTACGCACAGGGAAGGAAGAGAAATGCTGATTTCATCAAGCCCAGTTACATACTCAGAATCTGTACTACTGCGCAAATAGGCATGTCTCTGTAGACAAAAAACTCATTTCTGACAAAGTTGCCCAAATGCATCTCAGAAGTGTGCCACTTGTTCCCTGAGTTAGAAAACGTCGAGAAACGGTCGTTTCAGCTAGCGCTGTGCTTCTACACATGTATTTGCTGAACGGTGAAAGCGCACAGTAATGCACTTTTCTCCCAGCAAATACACTGTTTCTAAGGAAATGGGAACACACTGAGGAGACACTTGTGGGAGCTACTGTGACTAAAACTGAGCTTCTCTACGCACAGGGAAGCAAGAGAAATGCTGATTTCATCAAGCCCAGTTACATACTCAGAATCTGTACTACTGCGCAAATAGGCATGTCTCTGTAGGCAAAAAACTCATTTCTGACAAAGTTGCCCAAATGCATCTCAGAAGTGTGTAACTTGTTCCCTGAGTTAGAAAACGTCGAAAAACGGTCGTTTCAGCTAGCGCTGTGCTTCTACACATGTATTTGCTGAACGGTGAAAGCGCACAGTGATGCACTTTTCTCCCAGCAAATACACGGTTTCTAAGGAACTTAGAACACACTGAGGAGACACTTGTGGGAGCTACTGTGACTAAAACTGAGCTTCCCTACGCACAGGGAAGCAAGAGAAATGCTGATTTCATCAAGCCCAGTTACATACTCAGAATCTGTACTACTGCGCAAATAGGCATGTCTCTATAGGCAAAAAACTCATTTCTGACAAAGTTGCCCAAATGCATCTCAGAAGTGTGCAACTTGTTCCCTGAGTTAGAAAACGTCGAGAAACGTTCGTTTCTGCTTGCGATGTGCTTCTACACATGTATTTGCTGAACGGTGAAAGCGCACAGTAATGCACTTTTCTCCCAGCAAATACACTGTTTCTAAGGAACTGGGAACACACTGAGGAGACACTTGTGGGAGCTACTGTGACTAAAACTGAGCTTCCCTACGCACAGGGAAGCAAGAGAAATGCTGATTTCATCAAGCCCAGTTACATACTCAGTATCTGTACTACTGCGCAAATAGGCATGTCTCTGTAGGCAAAAAACTCATTTCTGACAAAGTTGCCCAAATGCATCTCAGAAGTGTGCAACTTGTTCCCTGAGTTAGAAAACGTCGAGAAACGGTCGTTTCTGCTAGCGCTGTGCTTCTACACATGTATTTGCTGAACGGTGAAAGCACACAGTAATGCACTTTTCTCCCAGCAAATACACTGTTTCTAAGGAAATGGGAACACACTGAGGAGACACTTGTGGGAGCTACTGTGAATAAAACTGAGCTTCCCTACGCACAGGGAAGCAAGAGAAATGCTGATTTCATCAAGCCCAGTTACATACTCAGAATCTGTACTACTGCGCAAATAGGCATGTCTCTGTAGGCAAAAAACTCATTTCTGACAAAGTTGCCCAAATGCATCTCAGAAGTGTGCAACTTGTTCCCTGAGTTAGAAAACGTCGAGAAACGGTCGTTTCTGCTAGCGCTGTGCTTCTACACATGTATTTGCTGAACGGTGAAAGCGCACAGTAATGCACTTTTCTCCCAGCAAATACACTGTTTCTAAGGAACTGGGAACACACTGAGGAGACACTTATGGGAGCTACTGTGACTAAAACTGAGCTTCCCTACGCACAGGGAAGCAAGAGAAATGCTGATTTCATCAAGCCCAGTTACATACTCAGAATCTGTACTACTGCGCAAATAGGCATGTCTCTGTAGGCAAAAAACTCATTTCTGACAAATTGCCCAAATGCATCTCAGAAGTGTGCCACTTGTTCCCTGAGTTAGAAAACGTCGAAAAACGGTCGTTTCAGCTAGCGCTGTGCTTCTACACATGTATTTGCTGAACGGTGAAAGCGCACAGTGATGCACTTTTCTCCCAGCAAATACACTGTTTCTAAGGAACTGGGAACACACTGAGGAGACACTTGTGGGAGCTACTGTGACTAAAACTGAGCTTCCCTACGCACAGGGAAGCAAGAGAAATGCTGATTTCATCAAGCCCAGTTACATACTCAGAATCTGTACTACTGCGCAAATAGGCATGTCTCTATAGGCAAAAAACTCATTTCTGACAAAGTTGCCCAAATGCATCTCAGAAGTGTGCAACTTGTTCCCTGAGTTAGAAAACGTCGAGAAACGTTCGTTTCTGCTAGCGATGTGCTTCTACACATGTATTTGCTGAACGGTGAAAGCGCACAGTAAAGCACTTTTCTCCCAGCAAATACACTGTTTCTAAGGAACTGGGAACACACTGAGGAGACACTTGTGGGAGCTACTGTGACTAAAACTGAGCTTCCCTACGCAAAGGGAAGCAAGAGAAATGCTGATTTCATCAAGCCGAGTTACATACTCATTATCTGTACTACCGCGCAAATAGGCATGTCTCTGTAGGCAAAAAACTCATTTCTGACAAAGTTGCCCAAATGCATCTCAGAAGTGTGCAACTTGTTCCCTGAATTAGAAAACGTCGAGAAACGGTCGTTTCTGCTAGCGCTGTGCTTCTACACATGTATTTGCTGAACGGTGAAAGCACACAGTAATGCACTTTTCTCCCAGCAAATACACTGTTTCTAAGGAACTGGGAACACACTGAGGAGACACTTGTGGGAGCTACTGTGACTAAAACTGAGCTTCCCTACGCACAGGGAAGCAAGAGAAATGCTGATTTCATCAAGCCCAGTTACATACTCAGAATCTGTACTACTGCGCAAATAGGCATGTCTCTGTAGGCAAAAAACTCATTTTTGAGAAAGTTACCAAAAGCATCTCAGAAGTGTGCAACTTTTTCCCTGAGTTAGAAACGTCGAGAAATGCTGATTTCATCAAGCATACTCAGAATCTGTACTACTGCGCAAATAGGCATGTCTCTGTAGGCAAAAAACTCATTTCTGACAAAGTTGCCCAAATGTATCTCAGAAGTGTGCTACTTGTTCCCTGAGTTAGAAAACATCGAGAAACGGTCGTTTCTGCTAGCGCTGTGCTTCTACACATGTATTTGCTGAACGGTGAAAGCGCACAGTAATGCACTTTTCTCCCAGCAAATACACTGTTTCTAAGGAACTGGGAACACACTGAGGAGACACTTGTGGGAGCTACTGTGACTAAAACTGAGCTTCCCTACGCACAGGGAAGCAAGAGAAATGCTGATTTCATCAAGCCCAGTTACATACTCAGAATCTGTACTACTGCGCAAATAGGCATGTCTCTATAGGCAAAAAACTCATTTCTGACAAAGTTGCCCAAATGCATCTCAGAAGTGTGCAACTTGTTCCCTGAGTTAGAAAACGTCGAGAAACGTTCGTTTCTGCTAGCGATGTGCTTCTACACATGTATTTGCTGAACGGTGAAAGCGCACAGTAATGCACTTTTCTCCCAGCAAATACACTGTTTCTAAGGAACTGGGAACACACTGAGGAGACACTTGTGGGAGCTACTGTGACTAAAACTGAGCTTCCCTACGCACAGGGAAGCAAGAGAAATGCTGATTTCATCAAGCCCAGTTACATACTCAGAATCTGTACTACTGCGCAAATAGGCATGTCTCTGTAGGCAAAAAACTCATTTCTGACAAAGTTGCCCAAATGCATCTCAGAAGTGTGCCACTTGTTCCCTGAGTTAGAAATCGTCGAGAAACGGTCGTTTCAGCTAGCGCTGTGCTTCTACACATGTATTTGCTGAACGGTGAAAGCGCACAGTAATGCACTTTTCTCCCAGCAAATACACTGTTTCTAAGGAAATGGGAACACACTGAGGAGACACTTGTGGGAGCTACTGTGACTAAAACTGAGCTTCCCTACGCACAGGGAAGCAAGAGAAATGCTGATTTCATCAAGCCCAGTTACATACTCAGAATCTGTACTACTGCGCAAATAGGCATGTCTCTGTAGGCAAAAAACTCATTTCTGACAAAGTTGCCCAAATGCATCTCAGAAGTGTGCCACTTGTTCCCTGAGTTAGAAAACGTCGAAAAACGGTCGTTTCAGCTAGCGCTGTGCTTCTACACATGTATTTGCTGAACGGTGAAAGCGCACAGTGATGCACTTTTCTCCCAGCAAATGCACGGTTTCTAAGGAAATGAGAACACACTGAGGAGACACTTGTGGGAGCTACTGTGACTAAAACTGAGCTTCCCTACGCACAGGGAAGCAAGAGAAATGCTGATTTCATCAAGCCCAGTTACATACTCAGAATCTGTACTACTGCGCAAATAGGCATGTCTCTATAGGCAAAAAACTCATTTCTGACAAAGTTGCCCAAATGCATCTCAGAAGTGTGCAACTTGTTCCCTGAGTTAGAAAACGTCGAGAAACGTTCGTTTCTGCTAGCGATGTGCTTCTACACATGTATTTGCTGAACGGTGAAAGCGCACAGTAATGCACTTTTCTCCCAGCAAATACACTGTTTCTAAGGAACTGGGAACACACTGAGGAGACACTTGTGGGAGCTACTGTGACTAAAACTGAGCTTCCCTACGCACAGGGAAGCAAGAGAAATGCTGATTTCATCAAGCCCAGTTACATACTCAGTATCTGTACTACTGCGCAAATAGGCATGTCTCTGTAGGCAAAAAACTCATTTCTGACAAAGTTGCCCAAATGCATCTCAGAAGTGTGCAACTTGTTCCCTGAGTTAGAAAACGTCGAGAAACGGTCGTTTCTGCTAGCGCTGTGCTTCTACACATGTATTTGCTGAACGGTGAAAGCACACAGTAATGCACTTTTCTCCCAGCAAATACACTGTTTCTAAGGAAATGGGAACACACTGAGGAGACACTTGTGGGAGCTACTGTGACTAAAACTGAGCTTCCCTACGCACAGGGAAGCAAGAGAAATGCTGATTTCATCAAGCCCAGTTACATACTCAGAATCTGTACTACTGCGCAAATAGGCATGTCTCTGTAGGCAAAAAACTCATTTCTGACAAAGTTGCCCAAATGCATCTCAGAAGTGTGCCACTTGTTCCCTGAGTTAGAAAACGTCGAGAAACGGTCGTTTCAGCTAGCGCTGTGCTTCTACACATGTATTTGCTGAACGGTGAAAGCGCACAGTAATGCACTTTTCTCCCAGCAAATACACTGTTTCTAAGGAAATGGGAACACACTGAGGAGACACTTGTGGGAGCTACTGTGACTAAAACTGAGCTTCCCTACGCACAGGGAAGCAAGAGAAATGCTGATTTCATCAAGCCCAGTTACATACTCAGAATCTGTACTACTGCGCAAATAGGCATGTCTCTGTAGGCAAAAAACTCATTTCTGACAAAGTTGCCCAAATGCATCTCAGAAGTGTGCCACTTGTTCCCTGAGTTAGAAAACGTCGAAAAACGGTCGTTTCAGCTAGCGCTGTGCTTCTACACATGTATTTGCTGAACGGTGAAAGCGCACAGTGATGCACTTTTCTCCCAGCAAATACACGGTTTCTAAGGAAATGAGAACACACTGAGGAGACACTTGTGGGAGCTACTGTGACTAAAACTGAGCTTCCCTACGCACAGGGAAGCAAGAGAAATGCTGATTTCATCAAGCCCAGTTACATACTCAGAATCTGTACTACTGCGCAAATAGGCATGTCTCTGTAGGCAAAAAACTCATTTCTGACAAAGTTGCCCAAATGCATCTCAGAAGTGTGCCACTTGTTCCCTGAGTTAGAAAACGTCGAAAAACGGTCGTTTCAGCTAGCGCTGTGCTTCTACACATGTATTTGCTGAACGGTGAAAGCGCACAGTGATGCACTTTTCTCCCAGCAAATACACGGTTTCTAAGGAAATGAGAACACACTGAGGAGACACTTGTGGGAGCTACTGTGACTAAAACTGAGCTTCCCTACGCACAGGGAAGCAAGAGAAATGCTGATTTCATCAAGCCCAGTTACATACTCAGAATCTGTACTACTGCGCAAATAGGCATGTCTCTATAGGCAAAAAACTCATTTCTGACAAAGTTGCCCAAATGCATCTCAGAAGTGTGCAACTTGTTCCCTGAGTTAGAAAACGTCGAGAAACGTTCGTTTCTGCTAGCGATGTGCTTCTACACATGTATTTGCTGAACGGTGAAAGCGCACAGTAATGCACTTTTCTCCCAGCAAATACACTGTTTCTAAGGAACTGGGAACACACTGAGGAGACACTTGTGGGAGCTACTGTGACTAAAACTGAGCTTCCCTGCGCACAGGGAAGCAAGAGAAATGCTGATTTCATCAAGCCCAGTTACATACTCAGTATCTGTACTACTGCGCAAATAGGCATGTCTCTGTAGGCAAAAAACTCATTTCTGACAAAGTTGCCCAAATGCATCTCAGAAGTGTGCAACTTGTTCCCTGAGTTAGAAAACGTCGAGAAACGGTCGTTTCTGCTAGCGCTGTGCTTCTACACATGTATTTGCTGAACGGTGAAAGCACACAGTAATGCACTTTTCTCCCAGCAAATACACTGTTTCTAAGGAAATGGGAACACACTGAGGAGACACTTGTGGGAGCTACTGTGACTAAAACTGAGCTTCCCTACGCACAGGGAAGCAAGAGAAATGCTGATTTCATCAAGCCCAGTTACATACTCAGAATCTGTACTACTGCGCAAATAGGCATGTCTCTGTAGGCAAAAAACTCATTTCTGACAAAGTTGCCCAAATGCATCTCAGAAGTGTGCCACTTGTTCCCTGAGTTAGAAAACGTCGAGAAACGGTCGTTTCAGCTAGCGCTGTGCTTCTACACATGTATTTGCTGAACGGTGAAAGCACACAGTAATGCACTTTTCTCCCAGCAAATACACTGTTTCTAAGGAAATGGGAACACACTGAGGAGACACTTGTGGGAGCTACTGTGACTAAAACTGAGCTTCCCTACGCACAGGGAAGCAAGAGAAATGCTGATTTCATCAAGCCCAGTTACATACTCAGAATCTGTACTACTGCGCAAATAGGCATGTCTCTGTAGGCAAAAAACTCATTTCTGACAAAGTTGCCCAAATGCATCTCAGAAGTGTGCCACTTGTTCCCTGAGTTAGAAAACGTCGAAAAACGGTCGTTTCAGCTAGCGCTGTGCTTCTACACATGTATTTGCTGAACGGTGAAAGCGCACAGTGATGCACTTTTCTCCCAGCAAATACACGGTTTCTAAGGAAATGAGAACACACTGAGGAGACACTTGTGGGAGCTACTGTGACTAAAACTGAGCTTCCCTACGCACAGGGAAGCAAGAGAAATGCTGATTTCATCAAGCCCAGTTACATACTCAGAATCTGTACTACTGCGCAAATAGGCATGTCTCTATAGGCAAAAAACTCATTTCTGACAAAGTTGCCCAAATGCATCTCAGAAGTGTGCAACTTGTTCCCTGAGTTAGAAAACGTCGAGAAACGTTCGTTTCTGCTAGCGATGTGCTTCTACACATGTATTTGCTGAACGGTGAAAGCGCACAGTAATGCACTTTTCTCCCAGCAAATACACTGTTTCTAAGGAACTGGGAACACACTGAGGAGACACTTGTGGGAGCTACTGTGACTAAAACTGAGCTTCCCTACGCACAGGGAAGCAAGAGAAATGCTGATTTCATCAAGCCCAGTTACATACTCAGTATCTGTACTACTGCGCAAATAGGCATGTCTCTGTAGGCAAAAAACTCATTTCTGACAAAGTTGCCCAAATGCATCTCAGAAGTGTGCAACTTGTTCCCTGAGTTAGAAAACGTCGAGAAACGGTCGTTTCTGCTAGCGCTGTGCTTCTACACATGTATTTGCTGAACGGTGAAAGCACACAGTAATGCACTTTTCTCCCAGCAAATACACTGTTTCTAAGGAAATGGGAACACACTGAGGAGACACTTGTGGGAGCTACTGTGACTAAAACTGAGCTTCCCTACGCACAGGGAAGCAAGAGAAATGCTGATTTCATCAAGCCCAGTTACATACTCAGAATCTGTACTACTGCGCAAATAGGCATGTCTCTGTAGGCAAAAAACTCATTTTTGAGAAAGTTACCAAAAGCATCTCAGAAGTGTGCAACTTTTTCCCTGAGTTAGAAACGTCGAGAAACGTTCGTTACTGCTAGCGCTGTGCTTCTACACATTTATTTGCTGAACGGGGAAAGTGCACAGTAATGCACTTTTCTCCCAGCAAATACACTGTTTCTAAAGAAATGGGAACACACTGAGGAGACACTTGTGGGAGCTACTGTGACTAAAACTGAGCTTCCCTACGCACAGGGAAGCAAGAGAAATGCTGATTTCATCAAGCCCAGTTACATACTCAGAATCTGTACTACTGCGCAAATAGGCATGTCTCTGTAGGCAAAAAACTCATTTCTGACAAAGTTGCCCAAATGCATCTCAGAAGTGTGCCACTTGTTCCCTGAGTTAGAAAACGTCGAGAAACGGTCGTTTCAGCTAGCGCTGTGCTTCTACACATGTATTTGCTGAACGGTGAAAGCGCACAGTAATGCACTTTTCTCCCAGCAAATACACTGTTTCTAAGGAAATGGGAACACACTGAGGAGACACTTGTGGGAGCTACTGTGACTAAAACTGAGCTTCCCTACGCACAGGGAAGCAAGAGAAATGCTGATTTCATCAAGCCCAGTTACATACTCAGAATCTGTACTACTGCGCAAATAGGCATGTCTCTGTAGGCAAAAAACTCATTTCTGACAAAGTTGCCCAAATGCATCTCAGAAGTGTGCCACTTGTTCCCTGAGTTAGAAAACGTCGAAAAACGGTCGTTTCAGCTAGCGCTGTGCTTCTACACATGTATTTGCTGAACGGTGAAAGCGCACAGTGATGCACTTTTCTCCCAGCAAATACACGGTTTCTAAGGAAATGAGAACACACTGAGGAGACACTTGTGGGAGCTACTGTGACTAAAACTGAGCTTCCCTACGCACAGGGAAGCAAGAGAAATGCTGATTTCATCAAGCCCAGTTACATACTCAGAATCTGTACTACTGCGCAAATAGGCATGTCTCTGTAGGCAAAAAACTCATTTCTGACAAAGTTGCCCAAATGCATCTCAGAAGTGTGCCACTTGTTCCCTGAGTTAGAAAACGTCGAAAAACGGTCGTTTCAGCTAGCGCTGTGCTTCTACACATGTATTTGCTGAACGGTGAAAGCGCATAGTGATGCACTTTTCTCCCAGCAAATACACGGTTTCTAAGGAAATGAGAACACACTGAGGAGACACTTGTGGGAGCTACTGTGACTAAAACTGAGCTTCCCTACGCACAGGGAAGCAAGAAAAATGCTGATTTCATCAAGCCCAGTTACATACTCAGAATCTGTACTACTGCGCAAATAGGCATGTCTCTATAGGCAAAAAACTCATTTCTGACAAAGTTGCCCAAATGCATCTCAGAAGTGTGCAACTTGTTCCCTGAGTTAGAAAACGTCGAGAAACGTTCGTTTCTGCTAGCGATGTGCTTCTACACATGTATTTGCTGAACGGTGAAAGCGCACAGTAATGCACTTTTCTCCCAGCAAATACACTGTTTCTAAGGAACTGGGAACACACTGAGGAGACACTTGTGGGAGCTACTGTGACTAAAACTGAGCTTCCCTGCGCACAGGGAAGCAAGAGAAATGCTGATTTCATCAAGCCCAGTTACATACTCAGTATCTGTACTACTGCGCAAATAGGCATGTCTCTGTAGGCAAAAAACTCATTTCTGACAAAGTTGCCCAAATGCATCTCAGAAGTGTGCAACTTGTTCCCTGAGTTAGAAAACGTCGAGAAACGGTCGTTTCTGCTAGCGCTGTGCTTCTACACATGTATTTGCTGAACGGTGAAAGCACACAGTAATGCACTTTTCTCCCAGCAAATACACTGTTTCTAAGGAAATGGGAACACACTGAGGAGACACTTGTGGGAGCTACTGTGACTAAAACTGAGCTTCCCTACGCACAGGGAAGCAAGAGAAATGCTGATTTCATCAAGCCCAGTTACATACTCAGAATCTGTACTACTGCGCAAATAGGCATGTCTCTGTAGGCAAAAAACTCATTTCTGACAAAGTTGCCCAAATGCATCTCAGAAGTGTGCCACTTGTTCCCTGAGTTAGAAAACGTCGAGAAACGGTCGTTTCAGCTAGCGCTGTGCTTCTACACATGTATTTGCTGAACGGTGAAAGCACACAGTAATGCACTTTTCTCCCAGCAAATACACTGTTTCTAAGGAAATGGGAACACACTGAGGAGACACTTGTGGGAGCTACTGTGACTAAAACTGAGCTTCCCTACGCACAGGGAAGCAAGAGAAATGCTGATTTCATCAAGCCCAGTTACATACTCAGAATCTGTACTACTGCGCAAATAGGCATGTCTCTGTAGGCAAAAAACTCATTTCTGACAAAGTTGCCCAAATGCATCTCAGAAGTGTGCCACTTGTTCCCTGAGTTAGAAAACGTCGAAAAACGGTCGTTTCAGCTAGCGCTGTGCTTCTACACATGTATTTGCTGAACGGTGAAAGCGCACAGTGATGCACTTTTCTCCCAGCAAATACACGGTTTCTAAGGAAATGAGAACACACTGAGGAGACACTTGTGGGAGCTACTGTGACTAAAACTGAGCTTCCCTACGCACAGGGAAGCAAGAGAAATGCTGATTTCATCAAGCCCAGTTACATACTCAGAATCTGTACTACTGCGCAAATAGGCATGTCTCTATAGGCAAAAAACTCATTTCTGACAAAGTTGCCCAAATGCATCTCAGAAGTGTGCAACTTGTTCCCTGAGTTAGAAAACGTCGAGAAACGTTCGTTTCTGCTAGCGATGTGCTTCTACACATGTATTTGCTGAACGGTGAAAGCGCACAGTAATGCACTTTTCTCCCAGCAAATACACTGTTTCTAAGGAACTGGGAACACACTGAGGAGACACTTGTGGGAGCTACTGTGACTAAAACTGAGATTCCCTACGCACAGGGAAGCAAGAGAAATGCTGATTTCATCAAGCCCAGTTACATACTCAGTATCTGTACTACTGCGCAAATAGGCATGTCTCTGTAGGCAAAAAACTCATTTCTGACAAAGTTGCCCAAATGCATCTCAGAAGTGTGCAACTTGTTCCCTGAGTTAGAAAACGTCGAGAAACGGTCGTTTCTGCTAGCGCTGTGCTTCTACACATGTATTTGCTGAACGGTGAAAGCACACAGTAATGCACTTTTCTCCCAGCAAATACACTGTTTCTAAGGAAATGGGAACACACTGAGGAGACACTTGTGGGAGCTACTGTGACTAAAACTGAGCTTCCCTACGCACAGGGAAGCAAGAGAAATGCTGATTTCATCAAGCCCAGTTACATACTCAGAATCTGTACTACTGCGCAAATAGGCATGTCTCTGTAGGCAAAAAACTCATTTTTGAGAAAGTTACCAAAAGCATCTCAGAAGTGTGCAACTTTTTCCCTGAGTTAGAAACGTCGAGAAACGTTCGTTACTGCTAGCGCTGTGCTTCTACACATTTATTTGCTGAACGGGGAAAGTGCACAGTAATGCACTTTTCTCCCAGCAAATACACTGTTTCTAAAGAAATGGGAACACACTGAGGAGACACTTGTGGGAGCTACTGTGACTAAAACTGAGCTTCCCTACGCACAGGGAAGCAAGAGAAATGCTGATTTCATCAAGCCCAGTTACATACTCAGAATCTGTACTACTGCGCAAATAGGCATGTCTCTTTAGGCAAAAAACTCATTTCTGACAAAGTTGCCCAAATGCATCTCAGAAGTGTGCCACTTGTTCCCTGAGTTAGAAAACGTCGAGAAATGGTCATTTCAGCTAGCGCTGTGCTTCTACACATGTATTTGCTGAACGGTGAAAGCGCACAGTGATGCACTTTTCTCCCAGCAAATACACGGTTTCTAAGGAAATGGGAACACACTGAGGTGACACTTGTGGGAGCTACTGTGACTAAAACTGAGCTTCCCTACGCACAGGGAAGCAAGAGAAATGCTGATTTCATCAAGCCCAGTTACATACTCAGAATCTGTACTACTGCGCAAATAGGCATGTCTCTGTAGGCAAAAAACTCATTTCTGACAAAGTTGCGCAAATGCATCTCAGAAGTGTGCCACTTGTTCCCTGAGTTAGAAAACGTCGAGAAACGGTCGTTTCAGCTAGCGCTGTGCTTCTACACATGTATTTGCTGAACGGTGAAAGCGCACAGTGATGCACTTTTCTCCCAGCAAATACACTGTTTCTAAGGAAATGGGAACACACTGAGGAGACACTTGGGGGAGCTACTGTGACTAAAACTGAGCTTCCCTACGCACAGGGAAGCAAGAGAAATGCTGATTTCATCAAGCCCAGTTACATACTCAGAATCTGTACTACTGCGCAAATAGGCATGTCTCTGTAGGCAAAAAACTCATTTCTGACAAAGTTGCCCAAATGCATCTCAGAAGTGTGTAACTTGTTCCCTGAGTTAGAAAACGTCGAAAAACGGTCGTTTCAGCTAGCGCTGTGCTTCTACACATGTATTTGCTGAACGGTGAAAGCGCACAGTGATGCACTTTTCTCCCAGCAAATACACGGTTTCTAAGGAACTTAGAACACACTGAGGAGACACTTGTGGGAGCTACTGTGACTAAAACTGAGCTTCCCTACGCACAGGGAAGCAAGAGAAATGCTGATTTCATCAAGCCCAGTTACATACTCAGAATCTGTACTACTGCGCAAATAGGCATGTCTCTATAGGCAAAAAACTCATTTCTGACAAAGTTGCCCAAATGCATCTCAGAAGTGTGCAACTTGTTCCCTGAGTTAGAAAACGTCGAGAAACGTTCGTTTCTGCTTGCAATGTGCTTCTACACATGTATTTGCTGAACGGTGAAAGCGCACAGTAATGCACTTTTCTCCCAGCAAATACACTGTTTCTAAGGAACTGGGAACACACTGAGGAGACACTTGTGGGAGCTACTGTGACTAAAACTGAGCTTCCCTACGCACAGGGAAGCAAGAGAAATGCTGATTTCATCAAGCCCAGTTACATACTCAGTATCTGTACTACTGCGCAAATAGGCATGTCTCTGTAGGCAAAAAACTCATTTCTGACAAAGTTGCCCAAATGCATCTCAGAAGTGTGCAACTTGTTCCCTGAGTTAGAAAACGTCGAGAAACGGTCGTTTCTGCTAGCGCTGTGCTTCTACACATGTATTTGCTGAACGGTGAAAGCACACAGTAATGCACTTTTCTCCCAGCAAATACACTGTTTCTAAGGAAATGGGAACACACTGAGGAGACACTTGTGGGAGCTACTGTGAATAAAACTGAGCTTCCCTACGCACAGGGAAGCAAGAGAAATGCTGATTTCATCAAGCCCAGTTACATACTCAGAATCTGTACTACTGCGCAAATAGGCATGTCTCTGTAGGCAAAAAACTCATTTCTGACAAAGTTGCCCAAATGCATCTCAGAAGTGTGCAACTTGTTCCCTGAGTTAGAAAACGTCGAGAAACGGTCGTTTCTGCTAGCGCTGTGCTTCTACACATGTATTTGCTGAACGGTGAAAGCGCACAGTAATGCACTTTTCTCCCAGCAAATACACTGTTTCTAAGGAACTGGGAACACACTGAGGAGACACTTGTGGGAGCTACTGTGACTAAAACTGAGCTTCCCTACGCACAGGGAAGCAAGAGAAATGCTGATTTCATCAAGCCCAGTTACATACTCAGAATCTGTACTACTGCGCAAATAGGCATGTCTCTGTAGGCAAAAAACTCATTTCTGACAAATTGCCCAAATGCATCTCAGAAGTGTGCCACTTGTTCCCTGAGTTAGAAAACGTCGAAAAACGGTCGTTTCAGCTAGCGCTGTGCTTCTACACATGTATTTGCTGAACGGTGAAAGCGCACAGTGATGCACTTTTCTCCCAGCAAATACACTGTTTCTAAGGAACTGGGAACACACTGAGGAGACACTTGTGGGAGCTACTGTGACTAAAACTGAGCTTCCCTACGCACAGGGAAGCAAGAGAAATGCTGATTTCATCAAGCCCAGTTACATACTCAGAATCTGTACTACTGCGCAAATAGGCATGTCTCTGTAGGCAAAAAACTCATTTCTGACAAAGTTGCCCAAATGCATCTCAGAAGTGTGCAACTTGTTCCCTGAGTTAGAAAACGTCGAGAAACGTTCGTTTTTGCTAGCGATGTGCTTCTACACATGTATTTGCTGAACGGTGAAAGCGCACAGTAAAGCACTTTTCTCCCAGCAAATACACTGTTTCTAAGGAACTGGGAACACACTGAGGAGACACTTGTGGGAGCTACTGTGACTAAAACTGAGCTTCCCTACGCAAAGGGAAGCAAGAGAAATGCTGATTTCATCAAGCCGAGTTACATACTCATTATCTGTACTACCGCGCAAATAGGCATGTCTCTGTAGGCAAAAAACTCATTTCTGACAAAGTTGCCCAAATGCATCTCAGAAGTGTGCAACTTGTTCCCTGAATTAGAAAACGTCGAGAAACGGTCGTTTCTGCTAGCGCTGTGCTTCTACACATGTATTTGCTGAACGGTGAAAGCACACAGTAATGCACTTTTCTCCCAGCAAATACACTGTTTCTAAGGAACTGGGAACACACTGAGGAGACACTTGTGGGAGCTACTGTGACTAAAACTGAGCTTCCCTACGCACAGGGAAGCAAGAGAAATGCTGATTTCATCAAGCCCAGTTACATACTCAGAATCTGTACTACTGCGCAAATAGGCATGTCTCTGTAGGCAAAAAACTCATTTTTGAGAAAGTTACCAAAAGCATCTCAGAAGTGTGCAACTTTTTCCCTGAGTTAGAAACGTCGAGAAATGCTGATTTCATCAAGCATACTCAGAATCTGTACTACTGCGCAAATAGGCATGTCTCTGTAGGCAAAAAACTCATTTCTGACAAAGTTGCCCAAATGTATCTCAGAAGTGTGCTACTTGTTCCCTGAGTTAGAAAACATCGAGAAACGGTCGTTTCTGCTAGCGCTGTGCTTCTACACATGTATTTGCTGAACGGTGAAAGCGCACAGTAATGCACTTTTCTCCCAGCAAATACACTGTTTCTAAGGAACTGGGAACACACTGAGGAGACACTTGTGGGAGCTACTGTGACTAAAACTGAGCTTCCCTACGCACAGGGAAGCAAGAGAAATGCTGATTTCATCAAGCCCAGTTACATACTCAGAATCTGTACTACTGCGCAAATAGGCATGTCTCTATAGGCAAAAAACTCATTTCTGACAAAGTTGCCCAAATGCATCTCAGAAGTGTGCAACTTGTTCCCTGAGTTAGAAAACGTCGAGAAACGTTCGTTTCTGCTAGCGATGTGCTTCTACACATGTATTTGCTGAACGGTGAAAGCGCACAGTAATGCACTTTTCTCCCAGCAAATACACTGTTTCTAAGGAACTGGGAACACACTGAGGAGACACTTGTGGGAGCTACTGTGACTAAAACTGAGCTTCCCTACGCACAGGGAAGCAAGAGAAATGCTGATTTCATCAAGCCCAGTTACATACTCAGAATCTGTACTACTGCGCAAATAGGCATGTCTCTGTAGGCAAAAAACTCATTTCTGACAAAGTTGCCCAAATGCATCTCAGAAGTGTGCCACTTGTTCCCTGAGTTAGAAAACGTCGAGAAACGGTCGTTTCAGCTAGCGCTGTGCTTCTACACATGTATTTGCTGAACGGTGAAAGCGCACAGTAATGCACTTTTCTCCCAGCAAATACACTGTTTCTAAGGAAATGGGAACACACTGAGGAGACACTTGTGGGAGCTACTGTGACTAAAACTGAGCTTCCCTACGCACAGGGAAGCAAGAGAAATGCTGATTTCATCAAGCCCAGTTACATACTCAGAATCTGTACTACTGCGCAAATAGGCATGTCTCTGTAGGCAAAAAACTCATTTCTGACAAAGTTGCCCAAATGCATCTCAGAAGTGTGCCACTTGTTCCCTGAGTTAGAAAACGTCGAAAAACGGTCGTTTCAGCTAGCGCTGTGCTTCTACACATGTATTTGCTGAACGGTGAAAGCGCACAGTGATGCACTTTTCTCCCAGCAAATACACGGTTTCTAAGGAAATGAGAACACACTGAGGAGACACTTGTGGGAGCTACTGTGACTAAAACTGAGCTTCCCTACGCACAGGGAAGCAAGAGAAATGCTGATTTCATTAAGCCCAGTTACATACTCAGAATCTGTACTACTGCGCAAATAGGCATGTCTCTATAGGCAAAAAACTCATTTCTGACAAAGTTGCCCAAATGCATCTCAGAAGTGTGCAACTTGTTCCCTGAGTTAGAAAACGTCGAGAAACGTTCGTTTCTGCTAGCGATGTGCTTCTACACATGTATTTGCTGAACGGTGAAAGCGCACAGTAATGCACTTTTCTCCCAGCAAATACACTGTTTCTAAGGAACTGGGAACACACTGAGGAGACACTTGTGGGAGCTACTGTGACTAAAACTGAGCTTCCCTACGCACAGGGAAGCAAGAGAAATGCTGATTTCATCAAGCCCAGTTACATACTCAGTATCTGTACTACTGCGCAAATAGGCATGTCTCTGTAGGCAAAAAACTCATTTCTGACAAAGTTGCCCAAATGCATCTCAGAAGTGTGCAACTTGTTCCCTGAGTTAGAAAACGTCGAGAAACGGTCGTTTCTGCTAGCGCTGTGCTTCTACACATGTATTTGCTGAACGGTGAAAGCACACAGTAATGCACTTTTCTCCCAGCAAATACACTGTTTCTAAGGAAATGGGAACACACTGAGGAGACACTTGTGGGAGCTACTGTGACTAAAACTGAGCTTCCCTACGCACAGGGAAGCAAGAGAAATGCTGATTTCATCAAGCCCAGTTACATACTCAGAATCTGTACTACTGCGCAAATAGGCATGTCTCTGTAGGCAAAAAACTCATTTCTGACAAAGTTGCCCAAATGCATCTCAGAAGTGTGCCACTTGTTCCCTGAGTTAGAAAACGTCGAGAAACGGTCGTTTCAGCTAGCGCTGTGCTTCTACACATGTATTTGCTGAACGGTGAAAGCGCACAGTAATGCACTTTTCTCCCAGCAAATACACTGTTTCTAAGGAAATGGGAACACACTGAGGAGACACTTGTGGGAGCTACTGTGACTAAAACTGAGCTTCCCTACGCACAGGGAAGCAAGAGAAATGCTGATTTCATCAAGCCCAGTTACATACTCAGAATCTGTACTACTGCGCAAATAGGCATGTCTCTGTAGGCAAAAAACTCATTTCTGACAAAGTTGCCCAAATGCATCTCAGAAGTGTGCCACTTGTTCCCTGAGTTAGAAAACGTCGAAAAACGGTCGTTTCAGCTAGCGCTGTGCTTCTACACATGTATTTGCTGAACGGTGAAAGCGCACAGTGATGCACTTTTCTCCCAGCAAATACACGGTTTCTAAGGAAATGAGAACACACTGAGGAGACACTTGTGGGAGCTACTGTGACTAAAACTGAGCTTCCCTACGCACAGGGAAGCAAGAGAAATGCTGATTTCATCAAGCCCAGTTACATACTCAGAATCTGTACTACTGCGCAAATAGGCATGTCTCTGTAGGCAAAAAACTCATTTCTGACAAAGTTGCCCAAATGCATCTCAGAAGTGTGCCACTTGTTCCCTGAGTTAGAAAACGTCGAAAAACGGTCGTTTCAGCTAGCGCTGTGCTTCTACACATGTATTTGCTGAACGGTGAAAGCGCACAGTGATGCACTTTTCTCCCAGCAAATACACGGTTTCTAAGGAAATGAGAACACACTGAGGAGACACTTGTGGGAGCTACTGTGACTAAAACTGAGCTTCCCTACGCACAGGGAAGCAAGAGAAATGCTGATTTCATCAAGCCCAGTTACATACTCAGAATCTGTACTACTGCGCAAATAGGCATGTCTCTATAGGCAAAAAACTCATTTCTGACAAAGTTGCCCAAATGCATCTCAGAAGTGTGCAACTTGTTCCCTGAGTTAGAAAACGTCGAGAAACGTTCGTTTCTGCTAGCGATGTGCTTCTACACATGTATTTGCTGAACGGTGAAAGCGCACAGTAATGCACTTTTCTCCCAGCAAATACACTGTTTCTAAGGAACTGGGAACACACTGAGGAGACACTTGTGGGAGCTACTGTGACTAAAACTGAGCTTCCCTACGCACAGGGAAGCAAGAGAAATGCTGATTTCATCAAGCCCAGTTACATACTCAGAATCTGTACTACTGCGCAAATAGGCATGTCTCTGTAGGCAAAAAACTCATTTCTGACAAAGTTGCCCAAATGCATCTCAGAAGTGTGCCACTTGTTCCCTGAGTTAGAAAACGTCGAGAAACGGTCGTTTCAGCTAGCGCTGTGCTTCTACACATGTATTTGCTGAACGGTGAAAGCACACAGTAATGCACTTTTCTCCCAGCAAATACACTGTTTCTAAGGAAATGGGAACACACTGAGGAGACACTTGTGGGAGCTACTGTGACTAAAACTGAGCTTCCCTACGCACAGGGAAGCAAGAGAAATGCTGATTTCATCAAGCCCAGTTACATACTCAGAATCTGTACTACTGCGCAAATAGGCATGTCTCTGTAGGCAAAAAACTCATTTCTGACAAAGTTGCCCAAATGCATCTCAGAAGTGTGCCACTTGTTCCCTGAGTTAGAAAACGTCGAAAAACGGTCGTTTCAGCTAGCGCTGTGCTTCTACACATGTATTTGCTGAACGGTGAAAGCGCACAGTGATGCACTTTTCTCCCAGCAAATACACGGTTTCTAAGGAAATGAGAACACACTGAGGAGACACTTGTGGGAGCTACTGTGACTAAAACTGAGCTTCCCTACGCACAGGGAAGCAAGAGAAATGCTGATTTCATCAAGCCCAGTTACATACTCAGAATCTGTACTACTGCGCAAATAGGCATGTCTCTATAGGCAAAAAACTCATTTCTGACAAAGTTGCCCAAATGCATCTCAGAAGTGTGCAACTTGTTCCCTGAGTTAGAAAACGTCGAGAAACGTTCGTTTCTGCTAGCGATGTGCTTCTACACATGTATTTGCTGAACGGTGAAAGCGCACAGTAATGCACTTTTCTCCCAGCAAATACACTGTTTCTAAGGAACTGGGAACACACTGAGGAGACACTTGTGGGAGCTACTGTGACTAAAACTGAGCTTCCCTACGCACAGGGAAGCAAGAGAAATGCTGATTTCATCAAGCCCAGTTACATACTCAGTATCTGTACTACTGCGCAAATAGGCATGTCTCTTTAGGCAAAAAACTCATTTCTGACAAAGTTGCCCAAATGCATCTCAGAAGTGTGCAACTTGTTCCCTGAGTTAGAAAACGTCGAGAAACGGTCGTTTCTGCTAGCGCTGTGCTTCTACACATGTATTTGCTGAACGGTGAAAGCACACAGTAATGCACTTTTCTCCCAGCAAATACACTGTTTCTAAGGAAATGGGAACACACTGAGGAGACACTTGTGGGAGCTACTGTGACTAAAACTGAGCTTCCCTACGCACAGGGAAGCAAGAGAAATGCTGATTTCATCAAGCCCAGTTACATACTCAGAATCTGTACTACTGCGCAAATAGGCATGTCTCTGTAGGCAAAAAACTCATTTTTGAGAAAGTTACCAAAAGCATCTCAGAAGTGTGCAACTTTTTCCCTGAGTTAGAAACGTCGAGAAACGTTCGTTACTGCTAGCGCTGTGCTTCTACACATTTATTTGCTGAACGGGGAAAGTGCACAGTAATGCACTTTTCTCCCAGCAAATACACTGTTTCTAAAGAAATGGGAACACACTGAGGAGACACTTGTGGGAGCTACTGTGACTAAAACTGAGCTTCCCTACGCACAGGGAAGCAAGAGAAATGCTGATTTCATCAAGCCCAGTTACATACTCAGAATCTGTACTACTGCGCAAATAGGCATGTCTCTTTAGGCAAAAAACTCATTTCTGACAAAGTTGCCCAAATGCATCTCAGAAGTGTGCCACTTGTTCCCTGAGTTAGAAAACGTCGAGAAATGGTCATTTCAGCTAGCGCTGTGCTTCTACACATGTATTTGCTGAACGGTGAAAGCGCACAGTGATGCACTTTTCTCCCAGCAAATACACGGTTTCTAAGGAAATGGGAACACACTGAGGTGACACTTGTGGGAGCTACTGTGACTAAAACTGAGCTTCCCTACGCACAGGGAAGCAAGAGAAATGCTGATTTCATCAAGCCCAGTTACATACTCAGAATCTGTACTACTGCGCAAATAGGCATGTCTCTGTAGGCAAAAAACTCATTTCTGACAAAGTTGCCCAAATGTATCTCAGAAGTGTGCTACTTGTTCCCTGAGTTAGAAAACATCGAGAAACGGTCGTTTCTGCTAGCGCTGTGCTTCTACACATGTATTTGCTGAACGGTGAAAGCGCACAGTGATGCACTTTTCTCCCAGCAAATACACTGTTTCTAAGGAAATGGGAACACACTGAGGAGACACTTGTGGGAGCTACTGTGACTAAAACTGAGCTTCCCTACGCACAGGGAAGCAAGAGCAATGCTGATTTCATCAAGCCCAGTTACATACTCAGAATCTGTACTACTGCGCAAATAGGCATGTCTCTGTAGGCAAAAAACTCATTTTTGAGAAAGTAACCAAAATGCATCTCAGAAGTGTGCAACTTTTTCCCTGAGTTAGAAAACGTCGAGAAACGTTCGTTACTGCTAGCGCTGTGCTTCTACACATGTATTTGCTGTACGGTGAAAGCGCACAGTAATGCAATTTTCTCCCAGCAAATACACAGTTTTTAAAGAAATGGGAACACACTGAGGAGACACTTGTGGGAGCTACTGTGACTAAAACTGAGCTTCCCTACGCACAGGGAAGCAAGAGAAATGCTGATTTCATCAAGCCCAGTTACATACTCAGAATCTGTACTACTGCGCAAATAGGCATGTCTCTATAGGCAAAAAACTCATTTCTGACAAAGTTGCCCAAATGCATCTCAGAAGTGTGCAACTTGTTCCCTGAGTTAGAAAACGTCGAGAAACGTTCGTTTCTGCTAGCGATGTGCTTCTACACATGTATTTGCTGAACGGTGAAAGCGCACAGTAATGCACTTTTCTCCCAGCAAATACACTGTTTCTAAGGAACTGGGAACACACTGAGGAGACACTTGTGGGAGCTACTGTGACTAAAACTGAGCTTCCCTACGCACAGGGAAGCAAGAGAAATGCTGATTTCATCAAGCCCAGTTACATACTCAGAATCTGTACTACTGCGCAAATAGGCATGTCTCTGAAGGCAAAAAACTCATTTCTGACAAAGTTGCAAAAATGCATCTCAGAAGTGTGCAACTTGTTCCCTGAGTTAGAAAACGTCGAGAAACGGTCGTTTCTGCTAGCGCTGTGCTTCTACACATGTATTTGCTGAACGGTGAAAGCGCACAGTAATGCACTTTTCTCCCAGCAAATACACTGTTTCTAAGGAAATGGGAACACACTGAGGAGACACTTGTGGGAGCTACTGTGACTAAAACTGAGCTTCCCTATGCACAGGGAAGCAAGAGAAATGCTGATTTCATCAAGCCCAGTTACATACTCAGAATCTGTACTACTGCGCAAATAGGCATGTCTCTGTAGGCAAAAAACTCATTTCTGACAAAGTTGCCCAAATGCATCTCAGAAGTGTGCAACTTGTTCCCTGAGTTAGAAAACGTCGAGAAACGGTCGTTTCTGCTAGCGCTGTGCTTCTACACATGTATTTGCTGAACGGTGAAAGCGCACAGTAATGCACTTTTCTCCCAGCAAATACACTGTTTCTAAGGAACTTAGAACACACTGAGGAGACACTTGTGGGAGCTACTGTGACTAAAACTGAGCTTCCCTACGCACAGGGAAGCAAGAGAAATGCTGATTTCATCAAGCCCAGTTACATACTCAGAATCTGTACTACTGCGCAAATAGGCATGTCTCTGTAGGCAAAAAACTCATTTCTGACAAAGTTGCCCAAATGCATCTCAGAAGTGTGCCACTTGTTCCCTGAGTTAGAAAACGTCGAGAAACGGTCGTTTCAGCTAGCGCTGTGCTTCTACACATGTATTTGCTGAACGGTGAAAGCGCACAGTAATGCACTTTTCTCCCAGCAAATACACGGTTTCTAAGGAAATGAGAACACACTGAGGAGACACTTGTGGGAGCTACTGTGACTAAAACTGAGCTTCCCTACGCACAGGGAAGCAAGAGAAATGCTGATTTCATCAAGCCCAGTTACATACTCAGAATCTGTACTACTGCGCAAATAGGCATGTCTCTATAGGCAAAAAACTCATTTCTGACAAAGTTGCCCAAATGCATCTCAGAAGTGTGCAACTTGTTCCCTGAGTTAGAAAACGTCGAGAAACGTTCGTTTCTGCTAGCGATGTGCTTCTACACATGTATTTGCTGAACGGTGAAAGCGCACAGTAATGCACTTTTCTCCCAGCAAATACACTGTTTCTAAGGAACTGGGAACACACTGAGGAGACACTTGTGGGAGCTACTGTGACTAAAACTGAGCTTCCCTACGCACAGGGAAGCAAGAGAAATGCTGATTTCATCAAGCCCAGTTACATACTCAGTATCTGTACTACTGCGCAAATAGGCATGTCTCTGTAGGCAAAAAACTCATTTCTGACAAAGTTGCCCAAATGCATCTCAGAAGTGTGCAACTTGTTCCCTGAGTTAGAAAACGTCGAGAAACGGTCGTTTCTGCTAGCGCTGTGCTTCTACACATGTATTTGCTGAACGGTGAAAGCACACAGTAATGCACTTTTCTCCCAGCAAATACACTGTTTCTAAGGAAATGGGAACACACTGAGGAGACACTTGTGGGAGCTACTGTGACTAAAACTGAGCTTCCCTACGCACAGGGAAGCAAGAGAAATGCTGATTTCATCAAGCCCAGTTACATACTCAGAATCTGTACTACTGCGCAAATAGGCATGTCTCTGTAGGCAAAAAACTCATTTCTGACAAAGTTGCCCAAATGCATCTCAGAAGTGTGCCACTTGTTCCCTGAGTTAGAAAACGTCGAGAAACGGTCGTTTCAGCTAGCGCTGTGCTTCTACACATGTATTTGCTGAACGGTGAAAGCGCACAGTAATGCACTTTTCTCCCAGCAAATACACTGTTTCTAAGGAAATGGGAACACACTGAGGAGACACTTGTGGGAGCTACTGTGACTAAAACTGAGCTTCCCTACGCACAGGGAAGCAAGAGAAATGCTGATTTCATCAAGCCCAGTTACATACTCAGAATCTGTACTACTGCGCAAATAGGCATGTCTCTGTAGGCAAAAAACTCATTTCTGACAAAGTTGCCCAAATGCATCTCAGAAGTGTGCCACTTGTTCCCTGAGTTAGAAAACGTCGAAAAACGGTCGTTTCAGCTAGCGCTGTGCTTCTACACATGTATTTGCTGAACGGTGAAAGCGCACAGTGATGCACTTTTCTCCCAGCAAATACACGGTTTCTAAGGAAATGAGAACACACTGAGGAGACACTTGTGGGAGCTACTGTGACTAAAACTGAGCTTCCCTACGCACAGGGAAGCAAGAGAAATGCTGATTTCATCAAGCCCAGTTACATACTCAGAATCTGTACTACTGCGCAAATAGGCATGTCTCTGTAGGCAAAAAACTCATTTCTGACAAAGTTGCCCAAATGCATCTCAGAAGTGTGCCACTTGTTCCCTGAGTTAGAAAACGTCGAAAAACGGTCGTTTCAGCTAGCGCTGTGCTTCTACACATGTATTTGCTGAACGGTGAAAGCGCACAGTGATGCACTTTTCTCCCAGCAAATACACGGTTTCTAAGGAAATGAGAACACACTGAGGAGACACTTGTGGGAGCTACTGTGACTAAAACTGAGCTTCCCTACGCACAGGGAAGCAAGAGAAATGCTGATTTCATCAAGCCCAGTTACATACTCAGAATCTGTACTACTGCGCAAATAGGCATGTCTCTATAGGCAAAAAACTCATTTCTGACAAAGTTGCCCAAATGCATCTCAGAAGTGTGCAACTTGTTCCCTGAGTTAGAAAACGTCGAGAAACGTTCGTTTCTGCTAGCGATGTGCTTCTACACATGTATTTGCTGAACGGTGAAAGCGCACAGTAATGCACTTTTCTCCCAGCAAATACACTGTTTCTAAGGAACTGGGAACACACTGAGGAGACACTTGTGGGAGCTACTGTGACTAAAACTGAGCTTCCCTACGCACAGGGAAGCAAGAGAAATGCTGATTTCATCAAGCCCAGTTACATACTCAGAATCTGTACTACTGCGCAAATAGGCATGTCTCTGTAGGCAAAAAACTCATTTCTGACAAAGTTGCCCAAATGCATCTCAGAAGTGTGCCACTTGTTCCCTGAGTTAGAAAACGTCGAGAAACGGTCGTTTCAGCTAGCGCTGTGCTTCTACACATGTATTTGCTGAACGGTGAAAGCACACAGTAATGCACTTTTCTCCCAGCAAATACACTGTTTCTAAGGAAATGGGAACACACTGAGGAGACACTTGTGGGAGCTACTGTGACTAAAACTGAGCTTCCCTACGCACAGGGAAGCAAGAGAAATGCTGATTTCATCAAGCCCAGTTACATACTCAGAATCTGTACTACTGCGCAAATAGGCATGTCTCTGTAGGCAAAAAACTCATTTCTGACAAAGTTGCCCAAATGCATCTCAGAAGTGTGCCACTTGTTCCCTGAGTTAGAAAACGTCGAAAAACGGTCGTTTCAGCTAGCGCTGTGCTTCTACACATGTATTTGCTGAACGGTGAAAGCGCACAGTGATGCACTTTTCTCCCAGCAAATACACGGTTTCTAAGGAAATGAGAACACACTGAGGAGACACTTGTGGGAGCTACTGTGACTAAAACTGAGCTTCCCTACGCACAGGGAAGCAAGAGAAATGCTGATTTCATCAAGCCCAGTTACATACTCAGAATCTGTACTACTGCGCAAATAGGCATGTCTCTATAGGCAAAAAACTCATTTCTGACAAAGTTGCCCAAATGCATCTCAGAAGTGTGCAACTTGTTCCCTGAGTTAGAAAACGTCGAGAAACGTTCGTTTCTGCTAGCGATGTGCTTCTACACATGTATTTGCTGAACGGTGAAAGCGCACAGTAATGCACTTTTCTCCCAGCAAATACACTGTTTCTAAGGAACTGGGAACACACTGAGGAGACACTTGTGGGAGCTACTGTGACTAAAACTGAGCTTCCCTACGCACAGGGAAGCAAGAGAAATGCTGATTTCATCAAGCCCAGTTACATACTCAGTATCTGTACTACTGCGCAAATAGGCATGTCTCTTTAGGCAAAAAACTCATTTCTGACAAAGTTGCCCAAATGCATCTCAGAAGTGTGCAACTTGTTCCCTGAGTTAGAAAACGTCGAGAAACGGTCGTTTCTGCTAGCGCTGTGCTTCTACACATGTATTTGCTGAACGGTGAAAGCACACAGTAATGCACTTTTCTCCCAGCAAATACACTGTTTCTAAGGAAATGGGAACACACTGAGGAGACACTTGTGGGAGCTACTGTGACTAAAACTGAGCTTCCCTACGCACAGGGAAGCAAGAGAAATGCTGATTTCATCAAGCCCAGTTACATACTCAGAATCTGTACTACTGCGCAAATAGGCATGTCTCTGTAGGCAAAAAACTCATTTTTGAGAAAGTTACCAAAAGCATCTCAGAAGTGTGCAACTTTTTCCCTGAGTTAGAAACGTCGAGAAACGTTCGTTACTGCTAGCGCTGTGCTTCTACACATTTATTTGCTGAACGGGGAAAGTGCACAGTAATGCACTTTTCTCCCAGCAAATACACTGTTTCTAAAGAAATGGGAACACACTGAGGAGACACTTGTGGGAGCTACTGTGACTAAAACTGAGCTTCCCTACGCACAGGGAAGCAAGAGAAATGCTGATTTCATCAAGCCCAGTTACATACTCAGAATCTGTACTACTGCGCAAATAGGCATGTCTCTTTAGGCAAAAAACTCATTTCTGACAAAGTTGCCCAAATGCATCTCAGAAGTGTGCCACTTGTTCCCTGAGTTAGAAAACGTCGAGAAATGGTCATTTCAGCTAGCGCTGTGCTTCTACACATGTATTTGCTGAACGGTGAAAGCGCACAGTGATGCACTTTTCTCCCAGCAAATACACGGTTTCTAAGGAAATGGGAACACACTGAGGTGACACTTGTGGGAGCTACTGTGACTAAAACTGAGCTTCCCTACGCACAGGGAAGCAAGAGAAATGCTGATTTCATCAAGCCCAGTTACATACTCAGAATCTGTACTACTGCGCAAATAGGCATGTCTCTGTAGGCAAAAAACTCATTTCTGACAAAGTTGCCCAAATGTATCTCAGAAGTGTGCTACTTGTTCCCTGAGTTAGAAAACATCGAGAAACGGTCGTTTCTGCTAGCGCTGTGCTTCTACACATGTATTTGCTGAACGGTGAAAGCGCACAGTGATGCACTTTTCTCCCAGCAAATACACTGTTTCTAAGGAAATGGGAACACACTGAGGAGACACTTGTGGGAGCTACTGTGACTAAAACTGAGCTTCCCTACGCACAGGGAAGCAAGAGCAATGCTGATTTCATCAAGCCCAGTTACATACTCAGAATCTGTACTACTGCGCAAATAGGCATGTCTCTGTAGGCAAAAAACTCATTTTTGAGAAAGTAACCAAAATGCATCTCAGAAGTGTGCAACTTTTTCCCTGAGTTAGAAAACGTCGAGAAACTTTCGTTACTGCTAGCGCTGTGCTTCTACACATGTATTTGCTGTACGGTGAAAGCGCACAGTAATGCAATTTTCTCCCAGCAAATACACAGTTTTTAAAGAAATGGGAACACACTGAGGAGACACTTGTGGGAGCTACTGTGACTAAAACTGAGCTTCCCTACGCACAGGGAAGCAAGAGAAATGCTGATTTCATCAAGCCCAGTTACATACTCAGAATCTGTACTACTGCGCAAATAGGCATGTCTCTATAGGCAAAAAACTCATTTCTGACAAAGTTGCCCAAATGCATCTCAGAAGTGTGCAACTTGTTCCCTGAGTTAGAAAACGTCGAGAAACGTTCGTTTCTGCTAGCGATGTGCTTCTACACATGTATTTGCTGAACGGTGAAAGCGCACAGTAATGCACTTTTCTCCCAGCAAATACACTGTTTCTAAGGAACTGGGAACACACTGAGGAGACACTTGTGGGAGCTACTGTGACTAAAACTGAGCTTCCCTACGCACAGGGAAGCAAGAGAAATGCTGATTTCATCAAGCCCAGTTACATACTCAGAATCTGTACTACTGCGCAAATAGGCATGTCTCTGAAGGCAAAAAACTCATTTCTGACAAAGTTGCAAAAATGCATCTCAGAAGTGTGCAACTTGTTCCCTGAGTTAGAAAACGTCGAGAAACGGTCGTTTCTGCTAGCGCTGTGCTTCTACACATGTATTTGCTGAACGGTGAAAGCGCACAGTAATGCACTTTTCTCCCAGCAAATACACTGTTTCTAAGGAACTTAGAACACACTGAGGAGACACTTGTGGGAGCTACTGTGACTAAAACTGAGCTTCCCTACGCACAGGGAAGCAAGAGAAATGCTGATTTCATCAAGCCCAGTTACATACTCAGAATCTGTACTACTGCGCAAATAGGCATGTCTCTGTAGGCAAAAAACTCATTTCTGACAAAGTTGCCCAAATGCATCTCAGAAGTGTGCCACTTGTTCCCTGAGTTAGAAAACGTCGAGAAACGGTCGTTTCAGCTAGCGCTGTGCTTCTACACATGTATTTGCTGAACGGTGAAAGCGCACAGTAATGCACTTTTCTCCCAGCAAATACACGGTTTCTAAGGAAATGAGAACACACTGAGGAGACACTTGTGGGAGCTACTGTGACTAAAACTGAGCTTCCCTACGCACAGGGAAGCAAGAGAAATGCTGATTTCATCAAGCCCAGTTACATACTCAGAATCTGTACTACTGCGCAAATAGGCATGTCTCTATAGGCAAAAAACTCATTTCTGACAAAGTTGCCCAAATGCATCTCAGAAGTGTGCAACTTGTTCCCTGAGTTAGAAAACGTCGAGAAACGTTCGTTTCTGCTAGCGATGTGCTTCTACACATGTATTTGCTGAACGGTGAAAGCGCACAGTAATGCACTTTTCTCCCAGCAAATACACTGTTTCTAAGGAACTGGGAACACACTGAGGAGACACTTGTGGGAGCTACTGTGACTAAAACTGAGCTTCCCTACGCACAGGGAAGCAAGAGAAATGCTGATTTCATCAAGCCCAGTTACATACTCAGAATCTGTACTACTGCGCAAATAGGCATGTCTCTGTAGGCAAAAAACTCATTTCTGACAAAGTTGCCCAAATGCATCTCAGAAGTGTGCAACTTGTTCCCTGAGTTAGAAAACGTCGAGAAACGGTCGTTTCTGCTAGCGCTGTGCTTCTACACATGTATTTGCTGAACGGTGAAAGCGCACAGTAATGCACTTTTCTCCCAGCAAATACACTGTTTCTAAGGAACTTAGAACACACTGAGGAGACACTTGTGGGAGCTACTGTGACTAAAACTGAGCTTCCCTACGCACAGGGAAGCAAGAGAAATGCTGATTTCATCAAGCCCAGTTACATACTCAGAATCTGTACTACTGCGCAATTAGGCATGTCTCTGTAGGCAAAAAACTCATTTCTGACAAAGTTGCCCAAATGCATCTCAGAAGTGTGCAACTTGTTCCCTTGGTTAGAAAACGTCGAGAAACGGTCGTTTCAGCTAGCGCTGTGCTTCTACACATGTATTTGCTGAACGGTGAAAGCGCACAGTAATGCACTTTTCTCCCAGCAAATACACTGTTTCTAAGGAAATGGGAACACACTGAGGAGACACTTGTGGGAGCTACTGTGACTAAAACTGAGCTTCCCTACGCACAGGGAAGCAAGAGAAATGCTGATTTCATCAAGCCCAGTTACATACTCAGAATCTGTACTACTGCGCAAATAGGCATGTCTCTGTAGGCAAAAAACTCATTTCTGACAAAGTTGCCCAAATGCATCTCAGAAGTGTGCCACTTGTTCCCTGAGTTAGAAAACGTCGAGAAACGGTCGTTTCAGCTAGCGCTGTGCTTCTACACATGTATTTGCTGAACGGTGAAAGCGCACAGTAATGCACTTTTCTCCCAGCAAATACACGGTTTCTAAGGAAATGAGAACACACTGAGGAGACACTTGTGGGAGCTACTGTGACTAAAACTGAGCTTCCCTACGCACAGGGAAGCAAGAGAAATGCTGATTTCATCAAGCCCAGTTACATACTCAGTATCTGTACTACTGCGCAAATAGGCATGTCTCTGTAGGCAAAAAACTCATTTCTGACAAAGTTGCCCAAATGCATCTCAGAAGTGTGCAACTTGTTCCCTGAGTTAGAAAACGTCGAGAAACGGTCGTTTCTGCTAGCGCTGTGCTTCTACACATGTATTTGCTGAACGGTGAAAGCACACAGTAATGCACTTTTCTCCCAGCAAATACACTGTTTCTAAGGAAATGGGAACACACTGAGGAGACACTTGTGGGAGCTACTGTGACTAAAACTGAGCTTCCCTACGCACAGGGAAGCAAGAGAAATGCTGATTTCATCAAGCCCATTTACATACTCAGAATCTGTACTACTGCGCAAATAGGCATGTCTCTTTAGGCAAAAAACTCATTTCTGACAAAGTTGCCCAAATGCATCTCAGAAGTGTGCCACTTGTTCCCTGAGTTAGAAAACGTCGAGAAACGTTCGTTTCTGCTAGCGCTGTGCTTCTACAGATGTATTTGCTGAACGGTGAAAGCGCACAGTAATGCACTTTTCTCCCAGCAAATACACTCTTTCTAAGGAAATGGGAACACACTGAGGAGACACTTGTGGGAGCTACTGGGACTAAAACTGAGCTTCCCGACGCACAGGGAAGCAAGAGAAATGCTGATTTCATCAAGCCCAGGTACATACTCAGAATCTGTACTACTGCGCAAATAGGCATGTCTCTGTGGGCAAAAAACTCATTTCTGACAAAGTTGCCCAAATGCATCTCAGAAGTGTGCCACTTGTTCCCTGAGTTAGAAAACGTCGAGAAACGTTCGTTTCTGCTAGCGCTGTGCTTCTACACATGTATTTGCTGAACGGTAAAAGCGCACAGTAATGCACTTTTCTCCCAGCAAATACACTGTTTCTAAGGAAATGGGAACACACTGAGGAGACACTTGTGGGAGCTACTGTGACTAAAACTGAGCTTCCCTAGGCACAGGGAAGCAAGAGAAATGCTGATTTCATCAAGCCCAGTTACATACTCAGAATCTGTACTACTGCGCAAATAGGCATGTCTCTGTAGGCAAAAATCTCATTTCTGACAAAGTTGCCCAAATGCATCTCAGAAGTGTGCAACCTGTTCCCTGAGTTAGAAAACGTTGAGAAACGTTCGTTTGTGCTAGCGCTGTGCTTCTACACATGTATTTGCTGAACGGTGAAAGCGCACAGTAATGCACTTTTCTGCCAGCAAATACACTGTTTCTAAGGAAATGGGAACACACTGAGGAGACACTTGTTGGAGCTACTGGCACTAAAACTGAGCTTCCCTACGCACAGGGAAGCAAGAGAAATGCTGATTTCATCAAGCCCAGTTACATACTGAGAATCTGTACTACTGCGCAAATAGGCATGTCTCTGTAGGCAAAAAACTCAATTCTGACTAAGTTGCCCAAATGCATCTCAGAAGTGTGCCACTTGTTCCCTGAGTTAGAAAACGTCGAGAAACGTTCCTTTCTGCTAGCGCTGTGCTTCTACACATGTATTTGCTGAACGGTGAAAGCGCACAGTAATGCAATTTTCTCCCAGCAAATACACTGTTTCTAAGGAAATAGGAACACACTGAGGAGACACTTGTGGGAGCTACTGTGACTAAAACTGAGCTTCCCTACGCACAGGGAAGCAAGAGAATGCTGATTTCATCAAGCCCAGTTACCTACTCAGAATCTGTACTACTGCGCAAATAGGCATGTCTCTGTAGGCAAAAAACTCATTTCTGACAAAGTTGCCCAAATGCATCTCAGAAGTGTGCAACTTGTTCCCTGAGTTAGAAAACGTCGAGAAACGGTCGTTTCTGCTAGCGCTGTGCTTCTACACATGTATTTGCTGAACGGTGAAAGCGCACAGTAATGCACTTTTCTCCCAGCAAATACACTGTTTCTAAGGAAATGGGAACACACTGAGGAGACACTTGTGGGAGCTACTGTGACTAAAACTGAGCTTCCCTACGCACAGGGAAGCAAGAGAAATGCTGATTTCATCAAGCCCAGTTACATACTCAGAATCTGTACTACTGCGCAAATAGGCATGTCTCTGTAGGCAAAAAACTCATTTCTGACAAAGTTGCCCAAATGCATCTCAGAAGTGTGCAACTTGTTCCCTGAGTTAGAAAACGTCGAGAAACGGTCGTTTCTGCTAGCGCTGTGCTTCTACACATGTATTTGCTGAACGGTGAAAGCGCACAGTAATGCACTTTTCTCCCAGCAAATACACTGTTTCTAAGGAAATGGGAACACACTGAGGAGACACTTGTGGGAGCTACTGGGACTAAAACTGAGCTTCCCTACGCACAGGGAAGCAAGAGAAATGCTGATTTCATCAAGCCCAGTTACATACTCAGAATCTGTACTACTGCGCAAATAGGCATGTCTCTGTAGGCAAAAAACTCATTTCTGACAAAGTTGCCCAAATGCATCTCAGAAGTGTGCCACTTGTTCCCTGAGTTAGAAAACGTCGAGAAACGTTCGTTTCTGCTAGCGCTGTGCTTCTACACATGTATTTGCTGAACGGTGAAAGCGCACAGTAATGCACTTTTCTCCCAGCAAATACACTCTTTCTAAGGAAATGGGAACACACTGAGGAGACACTTGTGGGAGCTACTGGGACTAAAACTGAGCTTCCCGACGCACAGGGAAGCAAGAGAAATGCTGATTTCATCAAGCCCAGGTACATACTCAGAATCTGTACTACTGCGCAAATAGGCATGTCTCTGTGGGCAAAAAACTCATTTCTGACAAAGTTGCCCAAATGCATCTCAGAAGTGTGCCACTTGTTCCCTGAGTTAGAAAACGTCGAGAAACGTTCGTTTCTGCTAGCGCTGTGCTTCTACACATGTATTTGCTGAACGGTAAAAGCGCACAGTAATGCACTTTTCTCCCAGCAAATACACTGTTTCTAAGGAAATGGGAACACACTGAGGAGACACTTGTGGGAGCTACTGTGACTAAAACTGAGCTTCCCTACGCACAGGGAAGCAAGAGAAATGCTGATTTCATCAAGCCCAGTTACATACTCAGAATCTGTACTACTGCGCAAATAGGCATGTCTCTGTAGGCAAAAATCTCATTTCTGACAAAGTTGCCCAAATGCATCTCAGAAGTGTGCAACCTGTTCCCTGAGTTAGAAAACGTTGAGAAACGTTCGTTTGTGCTAGCGCTGTGCTTCTACACATGTATTTGCTGAACGGTGAAAGCGCACAGTAATGCACTTTTCTGCCAGCAAATACACTGTTTCTAAGGAAATGGGAACACACTGAGGAGACACTTGTGGGAGCTACTGGCACTAAAACTGAGCTTCCCTACGCACAGGGAAGCAAGAGAAATGCTGATTTCATCAAGCCCAGTTACATACTGAGAATCTGTACTACTGCGCAAATAGGCATGTCTCTGTAGGCAAAAAACTCATTTCTGACTAAGTTGCCCAAATGCATCTCAGAAGTGTGCCACTTGTTCCCTGAGTTAGAAAACGTCGAGAAACTTTCCTTTCTGCTAGCGCTGTGCTTCTACACATGTATTTGCTGAACGGTGAAAGCGCACAGTAATGCAATTTTCTCCCAGCAAATACACTGTTTCTAAGGAAATAGGAACACACTGAGGAGACACTTGTGGGAGCTACTGTGACTAAAACTGAGCTTCCCTACGCACAGGGAAGCAAGAGAAATGCTGATTTCATCAAGACCAGTTACATACTCAGAATCAGTACTACTGCGCAAATAGGCATGTCTCTGTAGGCAAAAAGCTCATTTCTGACAAAGTTGCCCAAATGCATCTCAGAAGTGTGCCACTTGTTCCCTGAGTTAGAAAACATCGAGAAACGGTCGTTTCTGCTGGCGCTGTGCTTCTACACATGTATTGGCTGAACGGTGAAAGCGCACAGTAATGCAATTTTCTCCCAGCAAATACACTGTTTCTAAGGAAATGGGAACACACTGAGGAGACACTTGTGGGAGCTACTGTGACAAAAACTGAGCTTCCCTACGCACAGGGAAGCAAGAGAAATGCTGATTTCATCAAGCCCAGTTACATACTCAGAATCTGTACTACTGCGCAAATAGGCATGTCTCTGTAGGCAAAAAACTCATTTCTGACAAAGTTGCCCAAATGCATCTCAGAAGTGTGCAACTTGTTCCCTGAGTTAGAAAACGTCGAGAAACGGTCGTTTCTGCTAGCGCTGTGCTTCTACACATGTATTTGCTGAACGGTGAAAGCGCACAGTAATGCACTTTTCTCCCAGCAAATACACTGTTTCTAAGGAAATGGGAACACACTGAGGAGACACTTGTGGGAGCTACTGTGACTAAAACTGAGCTTCCCTACGCACAGGGAAGCAAGAGAAATGCTGATTTCATCAAGGCCAGTTACATACTCAGAATCTGTACTACTGCGCAAATAGGCATGTCTCTGTAGGCAAAAAACTCATTTCTGACAAAGTTGCCCAAATGCATCTCAGAAGTGTGCCACTTGTTCCCTGAGTTAGAAAACGTCGAGAAACGGTCGTTTCAGCTAGTGCTGTGCTTCTACACATGTATTTGCTGAACGGTGAAAGCGCACAGTAATGCACTTTTCTCCCAGCAAATACACTGTTTCTAAGGAACTGGGAACACACTGAGGAGACACTTGTGGGAGCTACTGTGACTAAAACTGAGCTTCCTTACGCACAGGGAAGCAAGAGAAATGCTGATTTCATCAAGGCCAGTTACATACTCAGAATCTGTACTACTGCGCAAATAGGCATGTCTCTGTAGGCAAAAAACTCATTTCTGACAAAGTTACCCAAATGCATCTCAGAAGTGTGCCACTTGTTCCCTGAGTTAGAAAACGTCGAGAAATGGTCGTTTCAGCTAGCGCTATGCTTCTACACACACATGTATTTGCTGAACGGTGAAAGCGCACAGTAATGCACTTTTCTCCCAGCAAATACACTGTTTCTAAGGAAATGGGAACACACTGAGGAGACACTTGTGGGAGCTACTGTGACTAAAACTGAGCTTCCCTACGCACAAGGAAGCAAGAGAAATGGTGATTTCATCAAGGCCAGTTACATACTCAGAATCTATACTACTGCGCAAATAGGCATGTCTCTGTAGGCAAAAAACTCATTTCTGACAAAGTTGCCCAAATGCATCTCAGAAGTGTGCCACTTGTTCCCTGAGTTAGAAAACGTCGAGAAACGGTCGTTTCAGCTAGCGCTGTGCTTCTACACATGTATTTGCTGAACGGTGAAAGCGCACAGTGATGCACTTTTCTCCCAGCAAATACACTCTTTCTAAGGAACTGGGAAGACACTGAGGAGACACTTGTGGGAGCTACTGTAACTAAAACTGAGCTTCCCTACGCACAGGTAAGCAAGAGAAATGCTGATTTCATCAAGCCCAGTTACATACTCAGAATCTGTACTACTGCGCAAATAGGCATGTCTCTGTAGGCAAAAATCTCATTTCTGACAAAGTTGCCCAAATGCATCTCAGAAGTGTGCCACTTGTTCCCTGAGTTAGAAAACGTCGAGAAATGGTCGTTTCAGCTAGCGCTGTGCTTCTACACACACATGTATTTGCTGAACGGTGAAAGCGCACAATAATGCACTTTTCTCCCAGCAAATACACTGTTTCTAAGGAAATGGGAACACACTGAGGAGACACTTGTGGGAGCTACTGTGACTAAAACTGAGCTTCCCTACACACAAGGAAGCAAGAGAAATGCTGATTTCATCAAGGCCAGTTACATACTCAGAATCTGTACTACTGCGCAAATAGGCATGTCACTGTAGGCAAAAAACTCATTTCTGACAAAGTTGCCCAAATGCATCTCAGAAGTGTGCCACTTATTCTCTGAGTTAGAAAACGTCGAGAAACTGTCGTTTCAGCTAGCGCTGTGCTTCTACACATGTATTTGCTGAACGGTGAAAGCGCACAGTGATGCAGTTTTCTCCCAGCAAATACACTGTTTCTAAGGAACTGGGAACACACTGAGGAGACACTTGTGGGAGCTACTGTGACTAAAACTGAGCTTCCCTACGCACAGGGAAGCAAGAGAAATGCTGATTTCATCAAGCCCAGTTACATACTCAGAATCTGTACTACTGCGCAAATAGGCATGTCTCTGTAGGCAAAAAACTCATTTCTGACAAAGTTGCCCAAATGCATCTCAGAAGTGTGCAACTTGTTCCCTGAGTTAGAAAACATCGAGAAACGTTCGTTTCTGCTAGCGCTGTGCTTCTACACATGTATTTGCTGAACGGTGAAAGCGCACAGTAATGCACTTTTCTCCCAGCAAATACACTGTTTCTAAGGAAATGGGAACACACTGAGGAGACACTTGTGGGAGCTACTGTGACTAAAACTGAGCTTCCCTACGCACAGGGAAGCAAGAGAAATGCTGATTTCATCAAGCCCAGGTACATACTCAGAATCTGTACTACTGCGCAAATAGGCATGTCTCTGTAGGCAAAAAACTCATTTCTGACAAAGTTGCCCAAATGCATCTCAGAAGTGTGCAACTTGTTCCCTGAGTTAGAAAACATCGAGAAACGTTCGTTTCTGCTAGCGCTGTGCTTCTACACATGTATTTGCTGAACGGTGAAAGCGCACAGTAATGCACTTTTCTCCCAGCAAATACACTGTTTCTAAGGAAATGGGAACACACTGAGGAGACACTTGTGGGAGCTACTGTGACTAAAACTGAGCTTCCCTACGCACAGGGAAGCAAGAGAAATGCTGATTTCATCAAGCCCAGGTACATACTCAGAATCTGTACTACTGCGCAAATAGGCATGTCTCTGTAGGCAAAAAACTCATTTCTGACAAAGTTGCCCAAATGCATCTCAGAAGTGTGCAACTTGTTCCCTGAGTTAGAAAACGTCGAGAAACGGTCGTTTCTGCCAGCGCTGTGCTTCTACACATGTATTTGCTGAACGGTGAAAGCGCACAGTAATGCACTTTTCTCCCAGCAAATACAATGTTTCTAAGGAAATGGGAACACACTGAGGAGACACTTGTGGGAGCTACTGTGACTAAAACTGAGCTTCCATACGCACAGGGAAGCAAGAGAAATGCTGATTTCATCAAGCCCAGTTACATACTCAGAATCTGTACTACTGCGCAAATAGGCATGTCTCTGTAGGCAAAAAACTCATTTCTGACAAAGTTGCCCAAATGCATCTCAGAAGTGTGCCACTTGTTCCCTGAGTTAGAAAACGTCGAGAAACGGTCGTTTCTGCTAGCGCTGTGCTTCTACACATGAATTTGCTGAACGGTGAAAGCGCACAGTAAGGCACTTTTCTCCCAGCAAATACACTGTTTCTAAGGAACTGGGAACACACTGAGGAGACACTTGTGGGAGCTACTGTGACTAAAACTGAGCTTCCCTACGCACAGGGAAGCAAGAGAAATGCTGATTTCATCAAGCCCAGGTACATACTCAGAATCTGTACTACTGCGCAAATAGGCATGTCTCTGTAGGCAAAAAACTCATTTCTGACAAAGTTGCCCAAATGCATCTCAGAAGTGTGCAACTTGTTCCCTGAGTTGGAAAACGTCGAGAAACGGTCGTTTCTGCTAGCGCTGTGCTTCTACACATGTATTTGCTGAACGGTGAAAGCGCACAGTAATGCACTTTTCTCCCAGCAAATACACTGTTTCTAAGGAACTGGGAACACACTGATGAGACACCTGTGGGAGCTACTGTGCTTAAAAGTGAGCTTCCCTAAGCACAGGGAAGCAAGAGAAATGCTGATTTCATCAAACCGAGTTACATACTCAGAATCTGTACTACTGCGCAAATAGGCATGTCTCTGTAGGCAAAAAACTCATTTCTGACAAAGTTGCCCAAATGCATCTCAGAAGTGTGCCACTTGTTCCCTGAGTTAGAAAACGTCGAGAAACGGTCGTTTCTGCTAGCGCTGTGCTTCTACACATGAATTTGCTGAACGGTGAAAGCGCACAGTAAGGCACTTTTCTCCCAGCAAATACACTGTTTCTAAGGAAATGGGAACACACTGAGGAGACACTGGTGGGAGCTACTGTGACTAAAACTGAGCTTCCCTTCGCACAGGGAAGCAAGACAAATGCTCATTTCATCAAGCCCAGGTACATACTCAGAATCTGTACTACTGCGCAAATAGGCATGTCTCTGTAGGCAAAAAACTCATTTCTGACAAAGTTGCCCAAATGCATCTCAGAAGTGTGCAACTTGTTCCCTGAGTTAGAAAACGTCGAGAAACGGTCGTTTCTGCTAGCGCTGTGCTTCTACACATGGATTTGCTGAACGGTGAAAGCGCACAGTAATGCACTTTTCTCCCAGCAAATACACTGTTTCTAAGGAAATGGGAACACACTGAGGAGACACTTGTGGGAGCTACTGTGACTCAAACCGAGCTTCCCTATGCACAGGGAAGCAAGAGAAATGCTGATTTCATCAAGCCCAGGTACATACTCAGAATCTGTACTACTGCGCAAATAGGCATGTCTCTGTAGGCAAAAAACTCATTTCTGATAAAGTTGCAAAATGCATCTCAGAAGTGTGCAACTTGTTCCCTGAGTTAGAAAACGTCGAGAAACATTCGTTTCTGCTAGCGCTGTGCTTCTACACATGTATTTGCTGAACGGTGAAAGCGCACAGTAATGCACTTTTCTCCCAGCAAATACACTGTTTCTAAGAAAATGGGAACACACTGAGGAGACACTTGTGGGAGCTACTGTGACTAAAACTGAGCTTCCCTACGCACAGGGAAGCAAGAGAAATGCTGATTTCATCAAGCCCAGTTACATACTCAGAATCTGTACTACTGCGCAAATAGGCATGTCTCTTTAGGCAAAAAACTCATTTCTGACAAAGTTGCCCAAATGCATCTCAGAAGTGTGCAACTTGTTCCCTGAGTTAGAAAACGTCGAGAAACGTTCGTTTCTGCTAGCGCTGTGCTTCTGCACATGTTGCTGAACGGTGAATGCGCACAGTAATGCACTTTTCTCCCAGCAAATACACTGTTTCTAAGGAAATGGGAACACACTGAGGAGACACTTGTGGGAGCTACTGTGACTAAAACTGAGCTTCCCTAAGCACAGGGAAGCAAGAGAAATGCTGATTTCATCAAGCCCAGTTACATACTCAGAATCTGTACTACTGCGCAAATAGGCATGAATCTGTAGACAAAAAACTCATTTCTGACAAAGTTGCCCAAATGCATCTCAGAAGTGTGCAACTTGTTCCCTGAGTTAGAAAACATCGAGAAACGTTCGTTTCTGCTAGCGCTGTGCTTCTACACATGTATTTGCTGAACGGTGAAAGCGCACAGTAATGCACTTTTCTCCCAGCAAATACACTGTGTCGAAGGAAATGGGAACACACTGAGGAGACACTTGTGGGAGCTACTGTGACTAAAACTGAGCTTCCCTACGCACAGGGAAGCAAGAGAAATGCTGATTTCATCAAGCCCAGTTACATACTCAGAATCTGTACTACTGCGCAAATAGGCATGTCTCTTTAGGCAAAAAACTCATTTCTGACAAAGTTGCCCAAATACATCTCAGAAGTATGCAACTTGTTCCCTGAGTTAGAAAACGTCGAGAAAGGGTCGTTTCTGCTAGCGCTGTGCTTCTACACATGTATTTGCTGAACGGTGAAAGCGCACAGTAATGCACTTTTCTCCCAGCAAATACACTGTTTCTAAGGAACTGGGAACACACTGAGGAGACACTTGTGGGAGCTACTGTGACTAAAACTGAGCTTCCCTACGCACAGGGAAGCAAGAGAAATGCTGATTTCATCAAGCCCAGTTACATACTCACAATCTGTACTACTGCGCAAATAGGCATGTCTCTTTAGGCAAAAAACTCATTTCTGACAAAGTTGCCCAAATGCATCTCAGAAGTGTGCAACTTGTTCCCTGAGTTAGAAAACGTCGAGAAACGTTCGTTTCTGCTAGTGCTGTGCTTCTACACATGTTGCTGAACGGTGAAAGCGCACAGTAATGCACTTTTCTCCCAGCAATTACACTGTTTCTAAGGAAATGGGAACACACTGAGGAGACACTAGTGGGAGCTACTGTGACTAAAACTGAGCTTCCCTACGCACAGGGAAGCAAGAGAAATGCTGATTTCATCAAGCCCAGTTACATACTCAGAATCTGTACTACTGCGCAAATAGGCATGTCTCTGTAGCCAAAAACTCATTTCTGACAAAGTTCCCCAAATGCATCTCAGAAGTGTGCAACTTGTTCCCTGAGTTAGAAAACGTCGAGAAACGTTCGTTTCTGCTAGTGCTGTGCTTCTACACATGTTGCTGAACAGTGAAAGCGCACAGTAATGCACTTTTCTCCCAGCAAATACACTGTTTCTAAGGAAATGGGAACACACTGAGGAGACACTAGTGGGAGCTACTGTGACTAAAACTGAGCTTCCCTACGCACAGGGAAGCAAAAGAAATGCTGATTTCATCAAGCCCAGTTACATACTCAGAATCTGTACTACTGCGCAAATAGGCATGTCTCTTTAGGCAAAAAATTCATTTCTGACAAAGTTGCCCAAATACATCTCAGAAGTGTGCAACTTGTTCCCTGAGTTAGAAAACGTCGAGAAACGGTCGTTTCTGCTAGTGCTGTGCTTCTACACATGTATTTGCTGAACGGTGAAAGCGCAAAGTAATGCACTTTTCTCCCAGCAAATACACTGTTTCTAAGGAAATGGGAACACACTGAGGAGACACTTGTGGGAGCTACTGTGAATAAAACTGAGCTTCCCTACGCACAGGGAAGCAAGAGAAATGCTGATTTCATCAAGCCCAGTTACATACTCAGAATCTGTACTACTGCGCAAATAGGCATGTCTCTTTAGGCAAAAAACTCATTTCTGACAAAGTTGCCCAAATGCATCTCAGAAGTGTGCAACTTGTTCCCTGAGTTAGAAAACGTCGAGAAACGTTCGTTTCTGCTAGCGCTGTGCTTCTACACATGTTGCTGAACGGTGAAAGCGCACAGTAATGCACTTTTCTCCCAGCAATTACACTGTTTCTAAGGAAATGGGAACACACTGAGGAGACACTATTGGGAGCTACTGTGACTAAAACTGAGCTTCCCTACGCACAGGGAAGCAAGAGAAATGCTGATTTCATCAAGCCCAGTTACATACTCAGAATCTGTACTACTGCGCAAATAGGCATGTCTCTGTAGGCAAAAAACTCATTTCTGACAAAGTTGCCCAAATGCATCTCAGAAGTGTGCAACTTGTTCCCTGAGTTAGAAAACGTCGAGAAACGTTCGTTTCTGCTAGCGCTGTGCTTCTACACATGTTGCTGAACGGTGAATGCGCACAGTAATGCACTTTTCTCCCAGCAAATACACTGTTTCTAAGGAAATGGGAACACACTGAGGAGACACTAGTGGGAGCTACTGGGACTAAAACTGAGCTTCCCTACGCACAGGGAAGCAAGAGAAATGCTGATTTCATCAAGCCCAGTTACATACTCAGAATCTGTACTACTGCGCAAGTAGGCATGTCTCTTTAGGCAAAAAACTCATTTCTGACAAAGTTGCCCAAATGCATCTCAGAAGTGTGCAACTTGTTCCCTGAGTTAGAAAACGTCGAGAAATGTTCGTTTCTGCTAGCGCTGTGCTTCTACACATGTATTTGCTGAACGGTGAAAGCGCACAGTAATGCACTTTTCTCCCAGCAAATACACTGTTCCTAAGGAAATGGGAACACACTGAGGAGACACTTGTGGGAGCTACTGTGACTAAAACTGAGCTTCCCTACGCACAGGGAAGCAAGAGAAATGCTGATTTCATCAAGCCCAGTTACATACTCAGAATCTGTACTACTGCGCAAATAGGCATGTCTCTTTAGGCAAAAAACTCATTTCTGACAAAGTTGCCCAAATACATCTCAGAAGTGTGCAACTTGTTCCCTGAGTTAGAAAACGTCGAGAAACGGTCGTTTCTGCTAGCGCTGTGCTTCTACACATGTATTTGCTGAACGGTGAAAGCGCACAGTAATGCACTTTTCTCCCAGCAAATACACTGTTTCTAAGGAAATGGGAACACACTGAGGAGACACTTGTGGGAGCTACTGTGACTAAAAGTGAGCTTCCCTAAGCACAGGGAAGCAAGAGAAATGCTGATTTCATCAAGCCCAGTTACATACTCAGAATCTGTACTACTGCGCAAATAGGCATGAATCTGTAGACAAAAAACTCATTTCTGACACAGTTGCCCAAATGCATCTCAGAAGTGTGCAACTTGTTCCCTGAGTTAGAAAACGTCGAGAAACGTTCGTTTCTGCTAGCGCTGTGCTTCTACACATGTATTTGCTGAACGGTGAAAGCGCACAGTAATGCACTTTTCTCCCAGCAAATACACTGTTTCTAAGGAAATGGGAACACACTGAGGAGACACTTGTGGGAGCTACTGTGACTAAAACTGAGCTTCCCTACGCACAGGGAAGCAAGAGAAATGCTGATTTCATCAAGCCCAGTTACATACTCAGAATCTGTACTACTGCGCAAATAGGCATGTCTCTGTAGGCAAAAAACTCATTTCTGACAAAGTTGCCCAAATGCATCTCAGAAGTGTACAATTTGTTCCCTGAGTTAGAAAACGTCGAGAAACGTTCGTTTCTGCTAGCGATGTGCTTGTACACATGTATTTGCTGAACGGTGAAAGCGCACAGTAAAGCGATTTTCTCCCAGCAAATACACTGTTTCTAAGGAACAGGGAACACACTGAGGAGACACTTGTGGGAGCTTCTGTGACTAAAACTGAGCTTCCCTACGCACAGGGAAGCAAGAGAAATGCTGATTTCATCAAGCCCAGTTACATACACAGAATCTGTACTACTGCGCAAATAGGCATGTCTCTGTAGGCCAAAAACTCATTTCTGACAAAGTTGCCCAAATGCATCTCAGAAGTGTGCAACTTGTTCCCTGAGTTAGAAAACGTCGAGAAACGGTCTTTTCTGCTAGCGCTGTGCTTCTACACATGTATTTACTGAACGGTGAAAGCACACAGTAATGCACTTTTCTCCCATCAAATACACTGTTTCTAAGGAAATGGGAACACACTGAGGAGACACTTGTGGGAGCTACTTTGACTAAAACTGAGCTTCCTTACGCACAGGGAAGCAAGAGAAATGCTGATTTCATCAAGCCCAGTTACATACTCAGAATCTGTACTACTGCGCAAATAGGCATGTCTCTGTAGGCAAAAAACTCATTTCTGACAAAGTTGCCCAAATGCATCTCAGAAGTGTGCAACTTGTTCCCTGAGTTAGAAAACGTCGAGAAACGGTCGTTTCTGCTAACGCTGTGCTTCTACACATGTATTTGCTGAACGGTGAAAGCGCACAGTAATGCACTTTTCTCCCAGCAAATACACTGTTTTTAGGGAAATGGGAACACACTGAGGAGACACTTGTGGGAGCTACTGTGACTAAAAGTGAGCTTCCCTACGCACAGGGAAGCAAGAGAAATGCTGATTTCATCAAGCCCAGTTACATACTCAGAATCTGTACTACTGCGCAAATAGGCATGAATCTGTAGGCAAAAAACTCATTTCTGACAAAGTTGCCCAAATGCATCTCAGAAGTGTGCAACTTGTTCCCTGAGTTAGAAAACGTCGAGAAACTTTCGTTTCTGCTAGCGCTGTGCTTCTACACATGTATTTGCTGAACGGTGAAAGCGCAGAGTAATGCACTTTTCTCCCAGCAAATACACTGTTTCTAAGGAAATGGGAACACACTGAGGAGACACTTGTGGGAGCTACTGTGACTAAAACTGAGCTTCCCTACGCACAGGGAAGCAAGAGAAATGCTGATTTCATCAAGCCCAGTTACATACTCAGAATCTGTACTACTGCGCAAATAGGCATGTCTCTGTAGGCAAAAAACTCATTTCTGACAAAGTTGCCCAAATGCATCTCAGAAGTGTGCAACTTGTTCCCTGAGTTAGAAAACGTCGAGAAACGTTCGTTTCTGCTAGCGCTGTGCTTCTACACATGTTGCTGAACGGTGAAAGCGCACAGTAATGCACTTTTCTCCCAGCAAATACACTGTTTCTAAGGAAATGGGAACACACTGAGGAGACCCTAGTGGGAGCTACTGTGACTAAAACTGAGCTTCCCTACGCACAGGGAAGCAAGAGAAATGCTGATTTCATCAAGCCCAGTTACATACTCAGAATCTGTACTACTGCACAATAGGCATGTCTCTGTAGGCAAAAAACTCATTTCTGACAAAGTTGCCCAAATGCATCTCAGAAGTGTGCAACTTGTTCCCTGAGTTAGAAAACGTCGAGAAACGTTCGTTTCTGCTAGCGCTGTGCTTCTACACATGTTGCTGAACGGTGAAAGCGCACAGTAATGCACTTTTCTCCCAGCAAATACACTGTTTCTAGGGAAATGGGAACACACTGAGGAGACACTTGTGGGAGCTACTGTGACTAAAAGTGAGCTTCCCTAAGCACAGGGAAGCAAGAGAAATGCTGATTTCATCAAGCCCAGTTACATACTCAGAATCTGTACTACTGCGCGAATAGGCATGAATCTGTAGGCAAAAAACTCATTTGTGACAAAGTTGCCCAAATGCATCTCAGAAGTGTGCAACTTGTTCCCTGAGTTAGAAAACGTCGAGAAACTTTCGTTTCTGCTAGTGCTGTGCTTCTACACATGTATTTGCTGAACGGTGAAAGCGCACAGTAATGCACTTTTCTCCCAGCAAATACACTGTTTCTAAGGAAATGGGAACACACTGAGGAGACACTTGTGGGAGCTAATGTGACTAAAACTGAGCTTCCCTACGCACAAGGAACCAAGAGAAATGCTGATGTCATCAAGCCCAGTTACATACTCAGAATCTGTACTACTGCGCGAATAGGCATGTCTCTGTAGGCAAAAAACTCATTTCTGACAAAGTTGCCCAAAGGCATCTCAGAAGTGTACAATTTGTTCCCTGAGTTAGAAAACGTCGAGAAACGTTCGTTTCTGCTAGCGTTGTGCTTCTACACATGTATTTGCTGAACGGTGAAAGCACACAGTAAAGCGATTTTCTCCCAGCAAATACACTGTTTCTAAGGAACTGGGAACACACTGAGGAGACACTTGTGGGAGCTACTGTGACTAAAACTGAGCTTCCCTACGCACAGGGAAGCAAGAGAAATGCTGATTTCACCAAGCCCAGTTACATACACAGAATCTGTACTACTGCGCAAATAGGCATGTCTCTGTAGGCCAAAAACTCATTTCTGACAAAGTTGCCCAAATGCATCTCAGAAGTGTGCAACTTGTTCCCTGAGTTAGAAAACGTCGAGAAACGGTCTTTTCTGCTAGCGCTGTGCTTCTACACATGTATTTGCTGAACGGTGAAAGCACATAGTAATGCACTTTTCTCCCAGCAAATACACTGTTTCTAAGGAAATGGGAACACACTGAGGAGACACTTGTGGGAGCTACTGTGACTAAAACTGAGCTTCCCTACGCACAGGGAAGCAAGAGAAATGCTGATTTCATCAAGCCCAGTTACATACTCAGAATCTGTACTACTGCGCAAATAGGCATGTCTCTGTAGGCAAAAAACTCATTTCTGACAAAGTTGCCCAAATGCATCTCAGAAGTGTGCAACTTGTTCCCTGAGTTAGAAAACGTCGAGAAACGGTCGTTTCTGCTAACGCTGTGCTTCTACACATGTATTTGCTGAATGGTGAAAGCGCACAGTATTGCACTTTTCTCCCAGCAAATACACTGTTTCTAGGGAAATGGGAACACACTGAGGAGACACTTGTGGGAGCTACTGTGACTAAAAGTGAGCTTCCCTACGCACAGGGAAGCAAGAGAAATGCTGATTTCATCAAGCCCAGTTACATACTCAGAATCTGTACTACTGCGCAAATAGGCATGAATCTGTAGGCAAAAAACTCATTTCTGACAAAGTTGCCCAAATGCATCTCAGAAGTGTGCAACTTGTTCCCTGAGTTAGAAAACGTCGAGAAACTTTCGTTTCTGCTAGCGCTGTGCTTCTACACATGTACTTGCTGAACGGTGAAAGCGCATAGTAATGCACTTTTCTCCCAGCAAATACACTGTTTCTAGGGCAATGGGAACACACTGAGGAGACACTTGTGGGAGCTACTGTGACTAAAAGTGAGCTTCCCTACGCACAGGGAAGCAAGAGAAATGCTGATTTCATCAAGCCCAGTTACATACTCAGAATCTGTACTACTGCGCAAATAGGCATGAATCTGTAGGCAAAAAACTCATTTCTGACAAAGTTGCCCAAATGCATCTCAGAAGTGTGCAACTTGTTCCCTGAGTTAGAAAACGTCGAGAAACTTTCGTTTCTGCTAGCGCTGTGCTTCTACACATGTATTTGCTGAACGGTGAAAGCACACAGTAATGCACTTTTCTCCCAGCAATTACACTGTTTCTAAGGAAATGGGAACACACTGAGGAGACACTTGTGGGAGCTACTGTGACTAAAACTGTGCTTCCCTACACACAGGGAAGCAAGAGAAATGCTGATTTCATCAAGCCCAGGTACATACTCAGAATCTGTACTACTGCGCAAATAGGCATGTCTCTTTAGGCAAAAAACTCAATTCTGACAAAGTTGCCCAAATGCATCTCAGAAGTGTGCAACTTGTTCCCTGAGTTAGAAAACGTCGAGAAACGTTCGTTTCTGCTAGCGCTGTGCTTCTACACATGTTGCTGAACGGTGAAAGCGCACAGTAATGCACTTTTCTCCCAGCAAATACACTGTTTCTAAGGAAATGGGAACACACTGAGGAGACCCTAGTGGGAGCTACTGTGACTAAAACTGAGCTTCCCTACGCACAGGGAAGCAAGAGAAATGCTGATTTCATCAAGCCCAGTTACATACTCAGAATCTGTACTACTGCGCAATAGGCATGTCTCTGTAGGCAAAAAACTCATTTCTGACAAAGTTGCCCAAATGCATCTCAGAAGTGTGCAACTTGTTCCCTGAGTTAGAAAACGTCGAGAAACGTTCGTTTCTGCTAGCGCTGTGCTTCTACACATGTTGCTGAACGGTGAAAGCGCACAGTAATGCACTTTTCTCCCAGCAAATACACTGTTTCTAGGGAAATGGGAACACACTGAGGAGACACTTGTGGGAGCTACTGTGACTAAAAGTGAGCTTCCCTAAGCACAGGGAAGCAAGAGAAATGCTGATTTCATCAAGCCCAGTTACATACTCAGAATCTGTACTACTGCGCGAATAGGCATGAATCTGTAGGCAAAAAACTCATTTGTGACAAAGTTGCCCAAATGCATCTCAGAAGTGTGCAACTTGTTCCCTGAGTTAGAAAACGTCGAGAAACTTTCGTTTCTGCTAGTGCTGTGCTTCTACACATGTATTTGCTGAACGGTGAAAGCGCACAGTAATGCACTTTTCTCCCAGCAAATACACTGTTTCTAAGGAAATGGGAACACACTGAGGAGACACTTGTGGGAGCTAATGTGACTAAAACTGAGCTTCCCTACGCACAAGGAACCAAGAGAAATGCTGATGTCATCAAGCCCAGTTACATACTCAGAATCTGTACTACTGCGCGAATAGGCATGTCTCTGTAGGCAAAAAACTCATTTCTGACAAAGTTGCCCAAAGGCATCTCAGAAGTGTACAATTTGTTCCCTGAGTTAGAAAACGTCGAGAAACGATCGTTTCTGCTAGCGTTGTGCTTCTACACATGTATTTGCTGAACGGTGAAAGCACACAGTAAAGCGATTTTCTCCCAGCAAATACACTGTTTCTAAGGAACTGGGAACACACTGAGGAGACACTTGTGGGAGCTACTGTGACTAAAACTGAGCTTCCCTGCGCACAGGGAAGCAAGAGAAATGCTGATTTCATCAAGCCCAGTTACATACACAGAATCTGTACTACTGCGCAAATAGGCATGTCTCTGTAGGCCAAAAACTCATTTCTGACAAAGTTGCCCAAATGCATCTCAGAAGTGTGCAACTTGTTCCCTGAGTTAGAAAACGTCGAGAAACGGTCTTTTCTGCTAGCGCTGTGCTTCTACACATGTATTTGCTGAACGGTGAAAGCACATAGTAATGCACTTTTCTCCCAGCAAATACACTGTTTCTAAGGAAATGGGAACACACTGAGGAGACACTTGTGGGAGCTACTGTGACTAAAACTGAGCTTCCCTACGCACAGGGAAGCAAGAGAAATGCTGATTTCATCAAGCCCAGTTACATACTCAGAATCTGTACTACTGCGCAAATAGGCATGTCTCTGTAGGCAAAAAACTCATTTCTGACAAAGTTGCCCAAATGCATCTCAGAAGTGTGCAACTTGTTCCCTGAGTTAGAAAACGTCGAGAAACGGTCGTTTCTGCTAACGCTGTGCTTCTACACATGTATTTGCTGAATGGTGAAAGCGCACAGTAATGCACTTTTCTCCCAGCAAATACACTGTTTCTAGGGAAATGGGAACACACTGAGGAGACACTTGTGGGAGCTACTGTGACTAAAAGTGAGCTTCCCTACGCACAGGGAAGCAAGAGAAATGCTGATTTCATCAAGCCCAGTTACATACTCAGAATCTGTACTACTGCGCAATAGGCATGTCTCTGTAGGCAAAAAACTCATTTCTGACAAAGTTGCCCAAATGCATCTCAGAAGTGTGCAACTTGTTCCCTGAGTTAGAAAACGTCGAGAAACGTTCGTTTCTGCTAGCGCTGTGCTTCTACACATGTTGCTGAACGGTGAAAGCGCACAGTAATGCACTTTTCTCCCAGCAAATACACTGTTTCTAGGGAAATGGGAACACACTGAGGAGACACTTGTGGGAGCTACTGTGACTAAAAGTGAGCTTCCCTAAGCACAGGGAAGCAAGAGAAATGCTGATTTCATCAAGCCCAGTTACATACTCAGAATCTGTACTACTGCGCGAATAGGCATGAATCTGTAGGCAAAAAACTCATTTGTGACAAAGTTGCCCAAATGCATCTCAGAAGTGTGCAACTTGTTCCCTGAGTTAGAAAACGTCAAGAAACTTTCGTTTCTGCTAGTGCTGTGCTTCTACACATGTATTTGCTGAACGGTGAAAGCGCACAGTAATGCACTTTTCTCCCAGCAAATACACTGTTTCTAAGGAAATGGGAACACACTGAGGAGACACTTGTGGGAGCTAATGTGACTAAAACTGAGCTTCCCTACGCACAAGGAACCAAGAGAAATGCTGATGTCATCAAGCCCAGTTACATACTCAGAATCTGTACTACTGCGCGAATAGGCATGTCTCTGTAGGCAAAAAACTCATTTCTGACAAAGTTGCCCAAAGGCATCTCAGAAGTGTACAATTTGTTCCCTGAGTTAGAAAACGTCGAGAAACGGTCGTTTCTGCTAGCGCTGTGCTTCTACACATGTATTTGCTGAACGGTGAAAGCACACAGTAAAGCGATTTTCTCCCAGCAAATACACTGTTTCTAAGGAACTGGGAACACACTGAGGAGACACTTGTGGGAGCTACTGTGACTAAAACTGAGCTTCCCTACGCACAGGGAAGCAAGAGAAATGCTGATTTCATCAAGCCCAGTTACATACACAGAATCTGTACTACTGCGCAAATAGGCATGTCTCTGTAGGCCAAAAACTCATTTCTGACAAAGTTGCCCAAATGCATCTCAGAAGTGTGCAACTTGTTCCCTGAGTTAGAAAACGTCGAGAAACGGTCTTTTCTGCTAGCGCTGTGCTTCTACACATGTATTTGCTGAACGGTGAAAGCACATAGTAATGCACTTTTCTCCCAGCAAATACACTGTTTCTAAGGAAATGGGAACACACTGAGGAGACACTTGTGGGAGCTACTGTGACTAAAACTGAGCTTCCCTACGCACAGGGAAGCAAGAGAAATGCTGATTTCATCAAGCCCAGTTACATACTCAGAATCTGTACTACTGCGCAAATAGGCATGTCTCTGTAGGCAAAAAACTCATTTCTGACAAAGTTGCCCAAATGCATCTCAGAAGTGTGCAACTTGTTCCCTGAGTTAGAAAACGTCGAGAAACGGTCGTTTCTGCTAACGCTGTGCTTCTACACATGTATTTGCTGAATGGTGAAAGCGCACAGTATTGCACTTTTCTCCCAGCAAATACACTGTTTCTAGGGAAATGGGAACACACTGAGGAGACACTTGTGGGAGCTACTGTGACTAAAAGTGAGCTTCCCTACGCACAGGGAAGCAAGAGAAATGCTGATTTCATCAAGCCCAGTTACATACTCAGAATCTGTACTACTGCGCAAATAGGCATGAATCTGTAGGCAAAAAACTCATTTCTGACAAAGTTGCCCAAATGCATCTCAGAAGTGTGCAACTTGTTCCCTGAGTTAGAAAACGTCGAGAAACTTTCGTTTCTGCTAGCGCTGTGCTTCTACACATGTACTTGCTGAACGGTGAAAGCGCATAGTAATGCACTTTTCTCCCAGCAAATACACTGTTTCTAGGGCAATGGGAACACACTGAGGAGACACTTGTGGGAGCTACTGTGACTAAAAGTGAGCTTCCCTACGCACAGGGAAGCAAGAGAAATGCTGATTTCATCAAGCCCAGTTACATACTCAGAATCTGTACTACTGCGCAAATAGGCATGAATCTGTAGGCAAAAAACTCATTTCTGACAAAGTTGCCCAAATGCATCTCAGAAGTGTGCAACTTGTTCCCTGAGTTAGAAAACGTCGAGAAACTTTCGTTTCTGCTAGCGCTGTGCTTCTACACATGTATTTGCTGAACGGTGAAAGCGCACAGTAATGCACTTTTCTCCCAGCAATTACACTGTTTCTAAGGAAATGGGAACACACTGAGGAGACACTTGTGGGAGCTACTGTGACTAAAACTGTGCTTCCCTACACACAGGGAAGCAAGAGAAATGCTGATTTCATCAAGCCCAGGTACATACTCAGAATCTGTACTACTGCGCAAATAGGCATGTCTCTTTAGGCAAAAAACTCAATTCTGACAAAGTTGCCCAAATGCATCTCAGAAGTGTGCAACTTGTTCCCTGAGTTAGAAAACGTCGAGAAACGTTCGTTTCTGCTAGCGCTGTGCTTCTACACATGTTGCTGAACGGTGAAAGCGCACAGTATTGCACTTTTCTCCCAGCAAATACACTGTTTCTAGGGAAATGGGAACACACTGAGGAGACACTTGTGGGAGCTACTGTGACTAAAAGTGAGCTTCCCTACGCACAGGGAAGCAAGAGAAATGCTGATTTCATCAAGCCCAGTTACATACTCAGAATCTGTACTACTGCGCAAATAGGCATGAATCTGTAGGCAAAAAACTCATTTCTGACAAAGTTGCCCAAATGCATCTCAGAAGTGTGCAACTTGTTCCCTGAGTTAGAAAACGTCGAGAAACTTTCGTTTCTGCTAGCGCTGTGCTTCTACACATGTACTTGCTGAACGGTGAAAGCGCATAGTAATGTACTTTTCTCCCAGCAAATACACTGTTTCTAGGGCAATGGGAACACACTGAGGAGACACTTGTGGGAGCTACTGTGACTAAAAGTGAGCTTCCCTACGCACAGGGAAGCAAGAGAAATGCTGATTTCATCAAGCCCAGTTACATACTCAGAATCTGTACTACTGCGCAAATAGGCATGAATCTGTAGGCAAAAAACTCATTTCTGACAAAGTTGCCCAAATGCATCTCAGAAGTGTGCAACTTGTTCCCTGAGTTAGAAAACGTCGAGAAACTTTCGTTTCTGCTAGCGCTGTGCTTCTACACATGTATTTGCTGAACGGTGAAAGCGCACAGTAATGCACTTTTCTCCCAGCAATTACACTGTTTCTAAGGAAATGGGAACACACTGAGGAGACACTTGTGGGAGCTACTGTGACTAAAACTGTGCTTCCCTACACACAGGGAAGCAAGAGAAATGCTGATTTCATCAAGCCCAGTTACATACTCAGAATCTGTACTACTGCGCAATAGGCATGTCTCTGTAGGCAAAAAACTCATTTCTGACAAAGTTGCCCAAATGCATCTCAGAAGTGTGCAACTTGTTCCCTGAGTTAGAAAACGTCGAGAAACGTTCGTTTCTGCTAGCGCTGTGCTTCTACACATGTTGCTGAACGGTGAAAGCGCACAGTAATGCACTTTTCTCCCAGCAAATACACTGTTTCTAGGGAAATGGGAACACACTGAGGAGACACTTGTGGGAGCTACTGTGACTAAAACTGAGCTTCCCTACGCACAGGGAAGCAAGAGAAATGCTGATTTCATGAAGCCCAGTTACATACTCAGAATCTGTACTACTGCGCGAATAGGCATGAATCTGTAGGCAAAAAACTCATTTGTGACAAAGTTGCCCAAATGCATCTCAGAAGTGTGCAACTTGTTCCCTGAGTTAGAAAACGTCGAGAAACTTTCGTTTCTGCTAGTGCTGTGCTTCTACACATGTATTTGCTGAACGGTGAAAGCGCACAGTAATGCACTTTTCTCCCAGCAAATACACTGTTTCTAAGGAAATGGGAACACACTGAGGAGACACTTGTGGGAGCTAATGTGACTAAAACTGAGCTTCCCTACGCACAAGGAACCAAGAGAAATGCTGATGTCATCAAGCCCAGTTACATACTCAGAATCTGTACTACTGCGCGAATAGGCATGTCTCTGTAGGCAAAAAACTCATTTCTGACAAAGTTGCCCAAAGGCATCTCAGAAGTGTACAATTTGTTCCCTGAGTTAGAAAACGTCGAGAAACGATCGTTTCTGCTAGCGTTGTGCTTCTACACATGTATTTGCTGAACGGTGAAAGCACACAGTAAAGCGATTTTCTCCCAGCAAATACACTGTTTCTAAGGAACTGGGAACACACTGAGGAGACACTTGTGGGAGCTACTGTGACTAAAACTGAGCTTCCCTGCGCACAGGGAAGCAAGAGAAATGCTGATTTCATCAAGCCCAGTTACATACACAGAATCTGTACTACTGCGCAAATAGGCATGTCTCTGTAGGCCAAAAACTCATTTCTGACAAAGTTGCCCAAATGCATCTCAGAAGTGTGCAACTTGTTCCCTGAGTTAGAAAACGTCGAGAAACGGTCTTTTCTGCTAGCGCTGTGCTTCTACACATGTATTTGCTGAACGGTGAAAGCACATAGTAATGCACTTTTCTCCCAGCAAATACACTGTTTCTAAGGAAATGGGAACACACTGAGGAGACACTTGTGGGAGCTACTGTGACTAAAACTGAGCTTCCCTACGCACAGGGAAGCAAGAGAAATGCTGATTTCATCAAGCCCAGTTACATACTCAGAATCTGTACTACTGCGCAAATAGGCATGTCTCTGTAGGCAAAAAACTCATTTCTGACAAAGTTGCCCAAATGCATCTCAGAAGTGTGCAACTTGTTCCCTGAGTTAGAAAACGTCGAGAAACGGTCGTTTCTGCTAACGCTGTGCTTCTACACATGTATTTGCTGAATGGTGAAAGCGCACAGTAATGCACTTTTCTCCCAGCAAATACACTGTTTCTAGGGAAATGGGAACACACTGAGGAGACACTTGTGGGAGCTACTGTGACTAAAACTGAGCTTCCCTACGCACAGGGAAGCAAGAGAAATGCTGATTTCATCAAGCCCAGTTACATACTCAGAATCTGTACTACTGCGCAAATAGGCATGAATCTGTAGGCAAAAAACTCATTTCTGACAAAGTTGCCCAAATGAATATCAGAAGTGTGCAACTTGTTCCCTGAGTTAGAAAACGTCGAGAAACTTTCGTTTCTGCTAGCGCTGTGCTTCTACACATGTACTTGCTGAACGGTGAAAGCGCACAGTAATGCACTTTTCTCCCAGCAAATACACTGTTTCTAGGGCAATGGGAACACACTGAGGAGACACTTGTGGGAGCTACTGTGACTAAAAGTGAGCTTCCCTACGCACAGGGAAGCAAGAGAAATGCTGATTTCATCAAGCCCAGTTACATACTCAGAATCTGTACTACTGCGCAAATAGGCATGAATCTGTAGGCAAAAAACTCATTTCTGACAAAGTTGCCCAAATGCATCTCAGAAGTGTGCAACTTGTTCCCTGAGTTAGAAAACGTCGAGAAACTTTCGTTTCTGCTAGCGCTGTGCTTCTACACATGTATTTGCTGAACGGTGAAAGCGCACAGTAATGCACTTTTCTCCCAGCAATTACACTGTTTCTAAGGAAATGGGAACACACTGAGGAGACACTTGTGGGAGCTACTGTGACTAAAACTGTGCTTCCCTACACACAGGGAAGCAAGAGAAATGCTGATTTCATCAAGCCCAGTTACATACTCAGAATCTGTACTACTGCGCAAATAGGCATGTCTCTTTAGGCAAAAAACTCATTTCTGACAAAGTTGCCCAAATGCATCTCAGAAGTGTGCAACTTGTTCCCTGAGTTAGAAAACGTCGAGAAACGTTCGTTTCTGCTAGCGCTGTGCTTCTACACATGTTGCTGCACGGTGAAAGCGCACAGTAATGCAGTTTTCTCCCAGCAAATACACTGTTTCTAAGGAAATGGGAACACACTGAGGAGACCCTAGTGGGAGCTACTGTGACTAAAACTGAGCTTCCCTACGCACAGGGAAGCAAGAGAAATGCTGATTTCATCAAGCCCAGTTACATACACAGAATCTGTACTACTGCGCAAATAGGCATGTCTCTGTAGGCCAAAAACTCATTTCTGACAAAGTTGCCCAAATGCATCTCAGAAGTGTGCAACTTGTTCCCTGAGTTAGAAAACGTCGAGAAACGGTCTTTTCTGCTAGCGCTGTGCTTCTACACATGTATTTGCTGAACGGTGAAAGCACATAGTAATGCACTTTTCTCCCAGCAAATACACTGTTTCTAAGGAAATGGGAACACACTGAGGAGACACTTGTGGGAGCTACTGTGACTAAAACTGAGCTTCCCTATGCACAGGGAAGCAAGAGAAATGCTGATTTCATCAAGCCCAGTTACATACACAGAATCTGTACTACTGCGCAAATAGGCATGTCTCTGTAGGCCAAAAACTCATTTCTGACAAAGTTGCCCAAATGCATCTCAGAAGTGTGCAACTTGTTCCCTGAGTTAGAAAACGTCGAGAAACGGTCTTTTCTGCTAGCGCTGTGCTTCTACACATGTATTTGCTGAACGGTGAAAGCACATAGTAATGCACTTTTCTCCCAGCAAATACACTGTTTCTAAGGAAATGGGAACACACTGAGGAGACACTTGTGGGAGCTACTGTGACTAAAACTGAGCTTCCCTACGCACAGGGAAGCAAGAGAAATGCTGATTTCATCAAGCCCAGTTACATACTCAGAATCTGTACTACTGCGCAAATAGGCATGTCTCTGTAGGCAAAAAACTCATTTCTGACAAAGTTGCCCAAATGCATCTCAGAAGTGTGCAACTTGTTCCCTGAGTTAGAAAACGTCGAGAAACGGTCGTTTCTGCCAACGCTGTGCTTCTACACATGTATTTGCTGAATGGTGAAAGTGCACAGTAATGCACTTTTCTCCCAGCAAATACACTGTTTCTAGGGAAATGGGAACACACTGAGGAGACACTTGTGGGAGCTACTGTGACTAAAAGTGAGCTTCCCTACGCACAGGGAAGCAAGAGAAATGCTGATTTCATCAAGCCCAGTTACATACTCAGAATCTGTACTACTGCGCAAATAGGCATGTCTCTTTAGGCAAAAAACACATTTCTGACAAAGTTGCCCAAATGCATCTCAGAAGTGTGCAACTTGTTCCCTGAGTTAGAAAACGTCGAGAAACTTTCGTTTCTGCTAGCGCTGTGCTTCTACACATGTACTTGCTGAACGGTGAAAGCGCACAGTAATGCACTTTTCTCCCAGCAAATACACTGTTTCTAGGGAAATGGGAACACACTGAGGAGACACTTGTGGGAGCTACTGTGACTAAAAGTGAGCTTCCCTACGCACAGGGAAGCAAGAGAAATGCTGATTTCATCAAGCCCAGTTACATACTCAGAATCTGTACTACTGCGCAAATAGGCATGAATCTGTAGGCAAAAAACTCATTTCTGACAAAGTTGCCCAAATGCATCTCAGAAGTGTGCAACTTGTTCCCTGAGTTAGAAAACGTCGAGAAACTTTCGTTTCTGCTAGCGCTGTGCTTCTACACATGTATTTGCTGAACGGTGAAAGCGCACAGTAATGCACTTTTCTCCCAGCAATTACACTGTTTCTAAGGAAATGGGAACACACTGAGGAGACACTTGTGGGAGCTACTGTGACTAAAACTGAGCTTCCCTACGCACAGGGAAGCAAGAGAAATGCTGATTTCATCAAGCCCAGTTACATACTCAGAATCTGTACTACTGCGCAAATAGGCATGTCTCTGTAGGCAAAAAACTCATTTCTGACAAAGTTGCCCAAATGCATCTCAGAAGTGTGCAACTTGTTCCCTGAGTTAGAAAACGTCGAGAAACGGTCGTTTCTGCCAACGATGTGCTTCTACACATGTATTTGCTGAATGGTGAAAGTGCACAGTAATGCACTTTTCTCCCAGCAAATACACTGTTTCTAGGGAAATGGGAACACACTGAGGAGACACTTGTGGGAGCTACTGTGACTAAAAGTGAGCTTCCCTACGCACAGGGAAGCAAGAGAAATGCTGATTTCATCAAGCCCAGTTACATACTCAGAATCTGTACTACTGCGCAAATAGGCATGTCTCTTTAGGCAAAAAACACATTTCTGACAAAGTTGCCCAAATGCATCTCAGAAGTGTGCAACTTGTTCCCTGAGTTAGAAAACGTCGAGAAACTTTCGTTTCTGCTAGCGCTGTGCTTCTACACATGTACTTGCTGAACGGTGAAAGCGCACAGTAATGCACTTTTCTCCCAGCAAATACACTGTTTCTAGGGAAATGGGAACACACTGAGGAGACACTTGTGGGAGCTACTGTGACTAAAAGTGAGCTTCCCTACGCACAGGGAAGCAAGAGAAATGCTGATTTCATCAAGCCCAGTTACATACTCAGAATCTGTACTACTGCGCAAATAGGCATGAATCTGTAGGCAAAAAACTCATTTCTGACAAAGTTGCCCAAATGCATCTCAGAAGTGTGCAACTTGTTCCCTGAGTTAGAAAACGTCGAGAAACTTTCGTTTCTGCTAGCGCTGTGCTTCTACACATGTATTTGCTGAACGGTGAAAGCGCACAGTAATGCACTTTTCTCCCAGCAATTACACTGTTTCTAAGGAAATGGGAACACACTGAGGAGACACTTGTGGGAGCTACTGTGACTAAAACTGAGCTTCCCTACGCACAGGGAAGCAAGAGAACTGCTGATTTCATCAAGCCCAGTTACATACTCAGAATCTGTACTACTGCGCAAATAGGCATGTCTCTTTAGGCAAAAAACTCATTTCTGACAAAGTTGCCCAAATGCATCTCAGAAGTGTGCAACTTGTTCCCTGAGTTAGAAAACGTCGAGAAACGTTCGTTTCTGCTAGCGCTGTGCTTCTACACATGTTGCTGAACGGTGAAAGCGCACAATAATGCAGTTTTCTCCCAGCAAATACACTGTTTCTAAGGAAATGAGAACACACTGAGGAGACACATGTGGGAGCTACTGTGACTAAAAGTGAGCTTCCCTACGCACAGGGAAGCAAGAGAAATGCTGATTTCATCAAGCCCAGTTACATACTCAGAATCTGTACTACTGCGCAAATAGGCATGTCTCTTTCGGCAAAAAACTCATTTCTGACAAAGTTGCCCAAATGCATCTCAGAAGTGTGCAACTTGTTCCCTGAGTTAGAAAACGTCGAGAAACGGTCGTTTCTGCTAACGCTGTGCTTCTACACATGTATTTGCTGAACGGTGAAAGCGCACAGTAATGCACTTTTCTCCCAGCAATTACACTGTTTCTAAGGAAATGGGAACATACTGAGGAGACACTTGTGGGAGCTACTGTGACTAAAACTGAGCTTCCCTACGCACAGGGAAGCAAGAGAAATGCTGATTTCATCAAGCCCAGTTACATACTCAGAATCTGTACTACTGCGCAAATAGGCATGTTTCTGTAGGCAAAAAACTCATTTCTGACAAAGTTGCCCAAATGCATCTCAGAAGTGTGCAACTTGTTCCCTGAGTTAGAAAACGTCGAGAAACGTTCGTTTCTGCTAGCGCTGTGCTTCTACACATGTATTTGCTGAACGGTGAAAGTGCACAGTAATGCACTTTTCTCCCAGCAAATACACTGTTTCTAAGGAAATGGGAACACACTGAGGAGACACTTGTGGGAGCTACTGTGACTAAAACTGAGCTTCCCTACGCACAGGGAAGCAAGAGAAATGCTGATTTCATCAAGCCCAGTTACATAGTCAGAATCTGTACTACTGCGCAAATAGGCATGTCTCTGTAGGCAAAAAACTCATTTCTGACAAAGTTGCCCAAATGCATCTAGGAAGTGTGCAACTTGTTCCCTGAGTTAGAAAACGTCGAGAAACGTTCGTTTCTGCTAGCGCTGTGCTTCTACACATGTATTTGCTGAACGGTGAAAGCGCACAGTAATGCACTTTTCTCCCAGCAAATACACTGTTTCTAAGGAAATGGGAACACACTGAGGAGACACTTGTGGGAGCTACTGTGACTAAAAGTGAGCTTCCCTACGCACAGGGAAGCAAGAGAAATGCTGATTTCATCAAGCCCAGTTACATACTCAGAATCTGTACTACTGCGCAAATAGGCATGAATCTGTAGACAAAAAACTCATTTCTGACAAAGTTGCCCAAATGCATCTCAGAAGTGTGCAACTTGTTCCCTGAGTTAGAAAACGTTGAGAAACGGTCGTTTCTGCTAGCGCTGTGCTTCTACACATGTATTTGCTGAACGGTGAAAGCGCACAGTAATTCACTTTTCTCCCAGCAAATACACTGTTTCTAAGGAAATGGGAACACACTGAGGAGACACTTGTGGGAGCTACTGTGACTAAAACTGAGCTTCCCTACGCACAGGGAAGCAAGAGAAATGCTGATTTCATCAAGCCCAGTTACATACTCAGAATCTGTACTACTGCGCAAATAGGCATGTCTCTATAGGCAAAAAACTCTTTTCTGACAAAGTTGCCCAAATGCATCTCAGAAGTGTGCAACTTGTTCCCTGAGTTAGAAAAAGTCGAGAAACGTTCGTTTCTGCTAGCGCTGTGCTTCTACACATGTATATGCTGAACGGTGAAAGCGCACAGTAATGCACTTTTCTCCCAGCAAATACACTGTTTCTAAGGAAATGGGAACACACTGAGGAGACACTTGTGGGAGCTACTGGGACTAAAACTGAGCATCCCTACGCACAGGGAAGCAAGAGAAATGCTGATTTCATCAAGCCCAGTTACATACTCAGAATCTGTACTACTGCGCAAATAGGCATATCTCTGTAGGCAAAAAACTCATTTCAGACAAAGTTGCCCAAATGCATCTCAGAAGTGTGCAACTTGTTCCCTGAGTTAGAAAACGTCGAGAAAGGTTCGTTTCTGCTAGCGCTGTGCTTCTACACATGTATTTGCTGAACGGTGAAAGCACACAGTAATGCACTTTTCTCCCAGCAAATACACTGTTTCTAAGGAAATGGGAACACACTGAGGAGACACTTGTGGGAGCTACTGTGACTAAAACTGAGCTTCCCTACGCACAGGGAAGCAAGAGAAATGCTGATTTCATCAAGCCCAGTTACATACTCAGAATCTGTACTACTGCGCAAATAGGCATGTCTCTGTAGGCAAAAAACTCATTTCTGACAAAGTTGCCCAAATACATCTCAGAAGTGTGCAACTTGTTCCCTGAGTTAGAAAACGTCGAGAAACGGTCGTTTCTGCTAGCGCTGTGCTTCTACACATGTATTTGCTGAACGGTGAAAGCGCACAGTAATGCACTTTTCTCCCAGCAAATACACTGTTTCTAAGGAAATGGGAACACACTGAGGAGACACTTGTGGGAGCTACTGTGACTAAAACTGAGCTTCCCTACGCACAGGGAAGCAAGAGAAATGCTGATTTCATCAAGCCCAGTTACATACTCAGAATCTGTACTACTGCGCAAATAGGCATGTCTCTTTAGGCAAAAAACACATTTCTGACAAAGTTGCCCAAATGCATCTCAGAAGTGTGCAACTTGTTCCCTGAGTTAGAAAACGTCGAGAAACGGTCGTTTCTGCTAGCGCTGTGCTTCTACACATGTATTTGCTGAACGGTGAAAGCGCACAGTAATGCACTTTTCTCCCAGCAAATACACTGTGTCTAAGGAAATGGGAACACACTGAAGAGACACTTGTGGGAGCTACTGTGACTAAAACTGAGCTTCCCTACGCACAGGGAAGCAAGAGAAATGCTGATTTCATCAAGCCCAGTTACATACTCCGAATCTGTCCTACTGCGCAAATAGGCATGTCTCTTTCGGCAAAAAACTCATTTCTGACAAAGTTGCCCAAATACATCTCAGAAGTGTGCAACTTGTTCCCTGAGTTAGAAAATGTCGAGAAACGGTCATTTCTGCTAGCGCTGTGCTTCTACACATGTATTTGCTGAACGGTAAAAGCGCACAGTAATGCACTTTTCTCCCAGCAAATACACTGTTTCTAAGGAAATGGGAACACACTGAGGAGACACTTGTGGGAGCTACTGTGACTAAAACTGAGCTTCCCTACGCACAGGGAAGCAAGAGAAATGCTGATTTCATCAAGCCCAGTTACATACTCAGAATCTGTACTACTGCGCAAATAGGCATGTCTCTTTAGGCAAAAAACTCATTTCTGACAAAGTTGCCCAAATGCATCTCAGAAGTGTGCAACTTGTTCCCTGAGTTAGAAAACGTCGAGAAACGGTCGTTTCTGCTAGCGCTGTGCTTCTACACATGTATTTGCTGAACGGTGAAAGCGCACAGTAATGCACTTTTCTCCCAGCAAATACACTGTTTCGAAGGAAATGGGAACACACTGAGGAGACACTTGTGGGAGCTACTGTGACTAAAACTGAGCCCCCTACGCACAGGGAAGCAAGAGAAATGCTGATTTCATCAAGCCCAGTTACATACTCAGAATCTGTACTACTGCGCAAATAGGCGTGTCTCTTTAGGCAAAAAACTCATTTCTGACAAAGTTGCCCAAATGCATCTCAGAAGTGTGCAACTTGTTCCCTGAGTTAGAAAACGTCGAGAAACGTTGGTTTCTGCAAGCGCTGTGCTTCTACACATGTATTTGCTGAACGGTGAAAGCGCACAGTAATGCACTTTTCTCCCAGCAAATACACTGTTTCTAAGGAAATGGGAACACACTGAGGAGACACTTGTGGGAGCTACTGTGACTAAAACTGAGCCCCCTACGCACAGGGAAGCAAGAGAAATGCTGATTTCATCAAGCCCAGTAACATACTCAGAATCTGTACTACTGCGCAAGCAGGCATGTCTCTTTAGGCAAAAAACTCATTTCTGACAAAGTTGCCCAAATGCATCTCAGAAGTGTGCAACTTGTTCCCTGAGTTAGAAAACGTCGAGAAACGGTCGTTTCTGCTAGCGCTGTGCTTCTACACATGTATTTGCTGAACGGTGAAAGCGCAGAGTAATGCACTTTTCTCCCAGCAAATACACTGTTTCTAAGGAAATGGGAACACACTGAGGAGACACTTGTGGGAGCTACTGTGACTACAACTGAGCTTCTCTACGCACAGGGAAGCAAGAGAAATGCTGATTTCATCAAGCCCAGTTACATACTCAGAATCTGTACTACTGCGCAAATAGGCATGTCTCTGTAGGCAAAAAACTCATTTCTGACAAAGTTGCCCAAATGCATCTCAGAAGTGTGCAACTTGTTCCCTGAGTTAGAAAACGTCGAGAAACGTTCATTTCTGCTAGCGATGTGCTTCTACACATGTATTTGCTGAACGGTGAAAGCGCACAGTAATGCACTTTTCTCCCAGCAAATACACTGTTTCTTAGGAAATGGGAACACACTGAGGAGACACTTGTGGGAGCTACTGGGACTAAAACTGAGCTTCCCTACGCACAGGGAAGCAAGAGAAATGCTGATTTCATCAAGCCCAGTTACATACTCAGAATCTGTACTACTGCGCAAATAGGCATATCTCTGTAGGCAAAAAACTCATTTCTGACAAAGTTGCCCAAATGCATCTCAGAAGTGTGCAACTTGTTCCCTGAGTTAGAAAACGTCGAGAAAGGTTCGTTTCTGCTAGCGCTGTGCTTCTACACATGTATTTGCTGAACGGTGAAAGCGCACAGTAATGCACTTTTCTCCCAGCAAATACACTGTTTCTAAGGAAATGGGAACACACTGAGGAGACACTTGTGGGAGCTACTGTGACTAAAACTGAGCTTCCCTACGCACAGGGAAGCAAGAGAAATGCTGATTTCATCAAGCCCAGTTACATACTCAGAATCTGTACTACTGCGCAAATAGGCATGTCTCTTTAGGCAAAAAACTCATTTCTGACAAAGTTGCCCAAATGCATCTCAGAAGTGTGCAACTTGTTCCCTGAGTTAGAAAACGTCGAGAAACGGTCGTTTCTGCTAGCGCTGTGCTTCTACACATGTATTTGCTGAACGGTGAAAGCGCACAGTAATGCACTTTTCTCCCAGCAAATACACTGTTTCTAAGGAAATGGGAACACACTGAGGAGACACTTGTGGGAGCTACTGTGACTAAAACTGAGCCCCCTACGCACAGGGAAGCAAGAGAAATGCTGATTTCATCAAGCCCAGTTACATACTCAGAATCTGTACTACTGCGCAAATAGGCGTGTCTCTTTAGGCAAAAAACTCATTTCTGACAAAGTTGCCCAAATGCATCTCAGAAGTGTGCAACTTGTTCCCTGAGTTAGAAAACGTCGAGAAACGTTGGTTTCTGCAAGCGCTGTGCTTCTACACATGTATTTGCTGAACGGTGAAAGCGCACAGTAATGCACTTTTCTCCCAGCAAATACACTGTTTCTAAGGAAATGGGAACACACTGAGGAGACACTTGTGGGAGCTACTGTGACTAAAACTGAGCCCCCTACGCACAGGGAAGCAAGAGAAATGCTGATTTCATCAAGCCCAGTAACATACTCAGAATCTGTACTACTGCGCAAGCAGGCATGTCTCTGTAGGCAAAAAACTCATTTCTGACAAAGTTGCCCAAATGCATCTCAGAAGTGTGCAACTTGTTCCCTGAGTTAGAAAACGTCGAGAAACGTTCATTTCTGCTAGCGATGTGCTTCTACACATGTATTTGCTGAACGGTGAAAGCGCACAGTAATGCACTTTTCTCCCAGCAAATACACTGTTTCTTAGGAAATGGGAACACACTGAGGAGACACTTGTGGGAGCTACTGGGACTAAAACTGAGCTTCCCTACGCACAGGGAAGCAAGAGAAATGCTGATTTCATCAAGCCCAGTTACATACTCAGAATCTGTACTACTGCGCAAATAGGCATATCTCTGTAGGCAAAAAACTCATTTCTGACAAAGTTGCCCAAATGCATCTCAGAAGTGTGCAACTTGTTCCCTGAGTTAGAAAACGTCGAGAAAGGTTCGTTTCTGCTAGCGCTGTGCTTCTACACATGTATTTGCTGAACGGTGAAAGCGCACAGTAATGCACTTTTCTCCCAGCAAATACACTGTTTCTAAGGAAATGGGAACACACTGAGGAGACACTTGTGGGAGCTACTGTGACTAAAACTGAGCTTCCCTACGCACAGGGAAGCAAGAGAAATGCTGATTTCATGAAGCCCAGTTACATACTCAGAATCTGTACTACTGCGCAAATAGGCATGTCTCTTTAGGCAAAAAACACATTTCTGACAAAGTTGCCCAAATGCATCTCAGAAGTGTGCAACTTGTTCCCTGAGTTAGAAAACGTCGAGAAACGGTCGTTTGTGCTAGCGCTGTGCTTCTACACATGTATTTGCTGAACGGTGAAAGCGCACAGTAATGCACTTTTCTCCCAGCAAATACACTGTGTCTAAGGAAATGAAAACACACTGAGGAGACACTTGTGGGAGCTACTGTGACTAAAACTGAGCTTCCCTACGCACAGGGAAGCAAGAGAAATGCTGATTTCATCAAGCCCAGTTACATACTCAGAATCTGTACTACTGCGCAAATAGGCATGTCTCTGTAGGCAAAAAACTCATTTCTGACAAAGTTGCCCAAATACATCTCAGAAGTGTGCAACTTGTTCCCTGAGTTAGAAAATGTCGAGAAACGGTCATTTCTGCTAGCGCTGTGCTTCTACACATGTATTTGCTGAACGGTAAAAGCGCACAGTAATGCACTTTTCTCCCAGCAAATACACTGTTTCTAAGGAAATGGGAACACACTGAGGAGACACTTGTGGGAGCTACTGTGACTAAAACTGAGCTTCCCTACGCACAGGGAAGCAAGAGAAATGCTGATTTCATCAAGCCCAGTTACATACTCAGAATCTGTACTACTGCGCAAATAGGCATGTCTCTTTAGGCAAAAAACTCATTTCTGACAAAGTTGCCCAAATGCATCTCAGAAGTGTGCAACTTGTTCCCTGAGTTAGAAAACGTCGAGAAACGGTCGTTTCTGCTAGCGCTGTGCTTCTACACATGTATTTGCTGAACGGTGAAAGCGCACAGTAATGCACTTTTCTCCCAGCAAATACACTGTTTCTAAGGAAATGGGAACACACTGAGGAGACACTTGTGGGAGCTACTGTGACTAAAACTGAGCCCCCTACGCACAGGGAAGCAAGAGAAATGCTGATTTCATCAAGCCCAGTTACATACTCAGAATCTGTACTACTGCGCAAATAGGCGTGTCTCTTTAGGCAAAAAACTCATTTCTGACAAAGTTGCCCAAATGCATCTCAGAAGTGTGCAACTTGTTCCCTGAGTTAGAAAACGTCGAGAAACGTTGGTTTCTGCAAGCGCTGTGCTTCTACACATGTATTTGCTGAACGGTGAAAGCGCACAGTAATGCACTTTTCTCCCAGCAAATACACTGTTTCTAAGGAAATGGGAACACACTGAGGAGACACTTGTGGGAGCTACTGTGACTAAAACTGAGCCCCCTACGCACAGGGAAGCAAGAGAAATGATGATTTCATCAAGCCCAGTAACATACTCAGAATCTGTACTACTGCGCAAGCAGGCATGTCTCTTTAGGCAAAAAACTCATTTCTGACAAAGTTGCCCAAATGCATCTCAGAAGTGTGCAACTTGTTCCCTGAGTTAGAAAACGTCGAGAAACGGTCGTTTCTGCTAGCGCTGTGCTTCTACACATGTATTTGCTGAACGGTGAAAGCGCAGAGTAATGCACTTTTCTCCCAGCAAATACACTGTTTCTAAGGAAATGGGAACACACTGAGGAGACACTTGTGGGAGCTACTGTGACTACAACTGAGCTTCTCTACGCACAGGGAAGCAAGAGAAATGCTGATTTCATCAAGCCCAGTTACATACTCAGAATCTGTACTACTGCGCAAATAGGCATGTCTCTGTAGGCAAAAAACTCATTTCTGACAAAGTTGCCCAAATGCATCTCAGAAGTGTGCAACTTGTTCCCTGAGTTAGAAAACGTCGAGAAACGTTCATTTCTGCTAGCGATGTGCTTCTACACATGTATTTGCTGAACGGTGAAAGCGCACAGTAATGCACTTTTCTCCCAGCAAATACACTGTTTCTAAGGAAATGGGAACACACTGAGGAGACACTTGTGGGAGCTACTGGGACTAAAACTGAGCTTCCCTACGCACAGGGAAGCAAGAGAAATGCTGATTTCATCAAGCCCAGTTACATACTCAGAATCTGTACTACTGCGCAAATAGGCATATCTCTGTAGGCAAAAAACTCATTTCTGACAAAGTTGCCCAAATGCATCTCAGAAGTGTGCAACTTGTTCCCTGAGTTAGAAAACGTCGAGAAAGGTTCGTTTCTGCTAGCGCTGTGCTTCTACACATGTATTTGCTGAACGGTGAAAGCGCACAGTAATGCACTTTTCTCCCAGCAAATACACTGTTTCTAAGGAAATGGGAACACACTGAGGAGACACTTGTGGGAGCTACTGTGACTAAAACTGAGCTTCCCTACGCACAGGGAAGCAAGAGAAATGCTGATTTCATCAAGCCCAGTTACATACTCAGAATCTGTACTACTGCGCAAATAGGCATGTCTCTGTAGGCAAAAAACTCATTTCTGACAAAGTTGCCCAAATACATCTCAGAAGTGTGCAACTTGTTCCCTGAGTTAGAAAACGTCGAGAAACGGTCGTTTCTGCTAGCGCTGTGCTTCTACACATGTATTTGCTGAACGGTGAAAGCGCACAGTAATGCACTTTTCTCCCAGCAAATACACTGTTTCTAAGGAAATGGGAACACACTGAGGAGACACTTGTGGGAGCTACTGTGACTAAAACTGAGCTTCCCTACGCACAGGGAAGCAAGAGAAATGCTGATTTCATGAAGCCCAGTTACATACTCAGAATCTGTACTACTGCGCAAATAGGCATGTCTCTTTAGGCAAAAAACACATTTCTGACAAAGTTGCCCAAATGCATCTCAGAAGTGTGCAACTTGTTCCCTGAGTTAGAAAACATCGAGAAACGGTCGTTTGTGCTAGCGCTGTGCTTCTACACATGTATTTGCTGAACGGTGAAAGCGCACAGTAATGCACTTTTCTCCCAGCAAATACACTGTGTCTAAGGAAATGAAAACACACTGAGGAGACACTTGTGGGAGCTACTGTGACTAAAACTGAGCTTCCCTACGCACAGGGAAGCAAGAGAAATGCTGATTTCATCAAGCCCAGTTACATACTCCGAATCTGTCCTACTGCGCAAATAGGCATGTCTCTTTCGGCAAAAAACTCATTTCTGACAAAGTTGCCCAAATACATCTCAGAAGTGTGCAACTTGTTCCCTGAGTTAGAAAACGTCGAGAAACGGTCATTTCTGCTAGCGCTGTGCTTCTACACATGTATTTGCTGAACGGTAAAAGCGCACAGTAATGCACTTTTCTCCCAGCAAATACACTGTTTCTAAGGAAATGGGAACACACTGAGGAGACACTTGTGGGAGCTACTGTGACTAAAACTGAGCTTCCCTACGCACAGGGAAGCAAGAGAAATGCTGATTTCATCAAGCCCAGTTACATACTCAGAATCTGTACTACTGCGCAAATAGGCATGTCTCTTTAGGCAAAAAACTCATTTCTGACAAAGTTGCCCAAATGCATCTCAGAAGTGTGCAACTTGTTCCCTGAGTTAGAAAACGTCGAGAAACGGTCGTTTCTGCTAGCGCTGTGCTTCTACACATGTATTTGCTGAACGGTGAAAGCGCACAGTAATGCACTTTTCTCCCAGCAAATACACTGTTTCTAAGGAAATGGGAACACACTGAGGAGACACTTGTGGGAGCTACTGTGACTAAAACTGAGCCCCCTACGCACAGGGAAGCAAGAGAAATGCTGATTTCATCAAGCCCAGTTACATACTCAGAATCTGTACTACTGCGCAAATAGGCGTGTCTCTTTAGGCAAAAAACTCATTTCTGACAAAGTTGCCCAAATGCATCTCAGAAGTGTGCAACTTGTTCCCTGAGTTAGAAAACGTCGAGAAACGTTGGTTTCTGCAAGCGCTGTGCTTCTACACATGTATTTGCTGAACGGTGAAAGCGCACAGTAATGCACTTTTCTCCCAGCAAATACACTGTTTCTAAGGAAATGGGAACACACTGAGGAGACACTTGTGGGAGCTACTGTGACTAAAACTGAGCACCCTACGCACAGGGAAGCAAGAGAAATGCTGATTTCATCAAGCCCAGTAACATACTCAGAATCTGTACTACTGCGCAAGCAGGCATGTCTCTTTAGGCAAAAAACTCATTTCTGACAAAGTTGCCCAAATGCATCTCAGAAGTGTGCAACTTGTTCCCTGAGTTAGAAAACGTCGAGAAACGGTCGTTTCTGCTAGCGCTGTGCTTCTACACATGTATTTGCTGAACGGTGAAAGCGCAGAGTAATGCACTTTTCTCCCAGCAAATACACTGTTTCTAAGGAAATGGGAACACACTGAGGAGACACTTGTGGGAGCTACTGTGACTACAACTGAGCTTCTCTACACACAGGGAAGCAAGAGAAATGCTGATTTCATCAAGCCCAGTTACATACTCAGAATCTGTACTACTGCGCAAATAGGCATGTCTCTGTAGGCAAAAAACTCATTTCTGACAAAGTTGCCCAAATGCATCTCAGAAGTGTGCAACTTGTTCCCTGAGTTAGAAAACGTCGAGAAACGTTCATTTCTGCTAGCGATGTGCTTCTACACATGTATTTGCTGAACGGTGAAAGCGCACAGTAATGCACTTTTCTCCCAGCAAATACACTGTTTCTAAGGAAATGGGAACACACTGAGGAGACACTTGTGGGAGCTACTGGGACTAAAACTGAGCTTCCCTACGCACAGGGAAGCAAGAGAAATGCTGATTTCATCAAGCCCAGTTACATACTCAGAATCTGTACTACTGCGCAAATAGGCATATCTCTGTAGGCAAAAAACTCATTTCTGACAAAGTTGCCCAAATGCATCTCAGAAGTGTGCAACTTGTTCCCTGAGTTAGAAAACGTCGAGAAAGGTTCGTTTCTGCTAGCGCTGTGCTTCTACACATGTATTTGCTGAACGGTGAAAGCGCACAGTAATGCACTTTTCTCCCAGCAAATACACTGTTTCTAAGGAAATGGGAACACACTGAGGAGACACTTGTGGGAGCTACTGTGACTAAAACTGAGCTTCCCTACGCACAGGGAAGCAAGAGAAATGCTGATTTCATGAAGCCCAGTTACATACTCAGAATCTGTACTACTGCGCAAATAGGCATGTCTCTTTAGGCAAAAAACACATTTCTGACAAAGTTGCCCAAATGCATCTCAGAAGTGTGCAACTTGTTCCCTGAGTTAGAAAACGTCGAGAAACGTTGGTTTCTGCAAGCGCTGTGCTTCTACACATGTATTTGCTGAACGGTGAAAGCGCACAGTAATGCACTTTTCTCCCAGCAAATACAGTGTTTCTAAGGAAATGGGAACACACTGAGGAGACACTTGTGGGAGCTACTGTGACTAAAACTGAGCCCCCTACGCACAGGGAAGCAAGAGAAATGCTGATTTCATCAAGCCCAGTAACATACTCAGAATCTGTACTACTGCGCAAGCAGGCATGTCTCTTTAGGCAAAAAACTCATTTCTGACAAAGTTGCCCAAATGCATCTCAGAAGTGTGCAACTTGTTCCCTGAGTTAGAAAACGTCGAGAAACGGTCGTTTCTGCTAGTGCTGTGCTTCTACACATGTATTTGCTGAACGGTGAAAGCGCAGAGTAATGCACTTTTCTCCCAGCAAATACACTGTTTCTAAGGAAATGGGAACACACTGAGGAGACACTTGTGGGAGCTACTGTGACTACAACTGAGCTTCTCTACGCACAGGGAAGCAAGAGAAATGCTGATTTCATCAAGCCCAGTTACATACTCAGAATCTGTACTACTGCGCAAATAGGCATGTCTCTGTAGGCAAAAAACTCATTTCTGACAAAGTTGCCCAAATGCATCTCAGAAGTGTGCAACTTGTTCCCTGAGTTAGAAAACGTCGAGAAACGTTCATTTCTGCTAGCGATGTGCTTCTACACATGTATTTGCTGAACGGTGAAAGCGCACAGTAATGCACTTTTCTCCCAGCAAATACACTGTTTCTAAGGAAATGGGAACACACTGAGGAGACACTTGTGGGAGCTACTGGGACTAAAACTGAGCTTCCCTACGCACAGGGAAGCAAGAGAAATGCTGATTTCATCAAGCCCAGTTACATACTCAGAATCTGTACTACTGCGCAAATAGGCGTGTCTCTTTAGGCAAAAAACTCATTTCTGACAAAGTTGCCCAAATGCATCTCAGAAGTGTGCAACTTGTTCCCTGAGTTAGAAAACGTCGAGAAACGTTGGTTTCTGCAAGCGCTGTGCTTCTACACATGTATTTGCTGAACGGTGAAAGCGCACAGTAATGCACTTTTCTCCCAGCAAATACACTGTTTCTAAGGAAATGGGAACACACTGAGGAGACACTTGTGGGAGCTACTGTGACTAAAACTGAGCCCCCTACGCACAGGGAAGCAAGAGAAATGCTGATTTCATCAAGCCCAGTAACATACTCAGAATCTGTACTACTGCGCAAGCAGGCATGTCTCTTTAGGCAAAAAACTCATTTCTGACAAAGTTGCCCAAATGCATCTCAGAAGTGTGCAACTTGTTCCCTGAGTTAGAAAACGTCGAGAAACGGTCGTTTCTGCTAGCGCTGTGCTTCTACACATGTATTTGCTGAACGGTGAAAGCGCAGAGTAATGCACTTTTCTCCCAGCAAATACACTGTTTCTAAGGAAATGGGAACACACTGAGGAGACACTTGTGGGAGCTACTGTGACTACAACTGAGCTTCTCTACGCACAGGGAAGCAAGAGAAATGCTGATTTCATCAAGCCCAGTTACATACTCAGAATCTGTACTACTGCGCAAATAGGCATGTCTCTGTAGGCAAAAAACTCATTTCTGACAAAGTTGCCCAAATGCATCTCAGAAGTGTGCAACTTGTTCCCTGAGTTAGAAAACGTCGAGAAACGTTCATTTCTGCTAGCGATGTGCTTCTACACATGTATTTGCTGAACGGTGAAAGCGCACAGTAATGCACTTTTCTCCCAGCAAATACACTGTTTCTAAGGAAATGGGAACACACTGAGGAGACACTTGTGGGAGCTACTGGGACTAAAACTGAGCTTCCCTACGCACAGGGAAGCAAGAGAAATGCTGATTTCATCAAGCCCAGTTACATACTCAGAATCTGTACTACTGCGCAAATAGGCATATCTCTGTAGGCAAAAAACTCATTTCTGACAAAGTTGCCCAAATGCATCTCAGAAGTGTGCAACTTGTTCCCTGAGTTAGAAAACGTCGAGAAAGGTTCGTTTCTGCTAGCGCTGTGCTTCTACACATGTATTTGCTGAACGGTGAAAGCGCACAGTAATGCACTTTTCTCCCAGCAAATACACTGTTTCTAAGGAAATGGGAACACACTGAGGAGACACTTGTGGGAGCTACTGTGACTAAAACTGAGCTTCCCTACGCACAGGGAAGCAAGAGAAATGCTGATTTCATCAAGCCCAGTTACATACTCAGAATCTGTACTACTGCGCAAATAGGCATGTCTCTGTAGGCAAAAAACTCATTTCTGACAAAGTTGCCCAAATACATCTCAGAAGTGTGCAACTTGTTCCCTGAGTTAGAAAACGTCGAGAAACGGTCGTTTCTGCTAGCGCTGTGCTTCTACACATGTATTTGCTGAACGGTGAAAGCGCACAGTAATGCACTTTTCTCCCAGCAAATACACTGTTTCTAAGGAAATGGGAACACACTGAGGAGACACTTGTGGGAGCTACTGTGACTAAAACTGAGCTTCCCTACGCACAGGGAAGCAAGAGAAATGCTGATTTCATGAAGCCCAGTTACATACTCAGAATCTGTACTACTGCGCAAATAGGCATGTCTCTTTAGGCAAAAAACACATTTCTGACAAAGTTGCCCAAATGCATCTCAGAAGTGTGCAACTTGTTCCCTGAGTTAGAAAACATCGAGAAACGGTCGTTTGTGCTAGCGCTGTGCTTCTACACATGTATTTGCTGAACGGTGAAAGCGCACAGTAATGCACTTTTCTCCCAGCAAATACACTGTGTCTAAGGAAATGAAAACACACTGAGGAGACACTTGTGGGAGCTACTGTGACTAAAACTGAGCTTCCCTACGCACAGGGAAGCAAGAGAAATGCTGATTTCATCAAGCCCAGTTACATACTCCGAATCTGTCCTACTGCGCAAATAGGCATGTCTCTTTCGGCAAAAAACTCATTTCTGACAAAGTTGCCCAAATACATCTCAGAAGTGTGCAACTTGTTCCCTGAGTTAGAAAACGTCGAGAAACGGTCATTTCTGCTAGCGCTGTGCTTCTACACATGTATTTGCTGAACGGTAAAAGCGCACAGTAATGCACTTTTCTCCCAGCAAATACACTGTTTCTAAGGAAATGGGAACACACTGAGGAGACACTTGTGGGAGCTACTGTGACTAAAACTGAGCTTCCCTACGCACAGGGAAGCAAGAGAAATGCTGATTTCATCAAGCCCAGTTACATACTCAGAATCTGTACTACTGCGCAAGCAGGCATGTCTCTTTAGGCAAAAAACTCATTTCTGACAAAGTTGCCCAAATGCATCTCAGAAGTGTGCAACTTGTTCCCTGAGTTAGAAAACGTCGAGAAACGGTCGTTTCTGCTAGCGCTGTGCTTCTACACATGTATTTGCTGAACGGTGAAAGCGCACAGTAATGCACTTTTCTCCCAGCAAATACACTGTTTCTAAGGAAATGGGAACACACTGAGGAGACACTTGTGGGAGCTACTGGGACTAAAACTGAGCTTCCCTACGCACAGGGAAGCAAGAGAAATGCTGATTTCATCAAGCCCAGTTACATACTCAGAATCTGTACTACTGCGCAAATAGGCATATCTCTGTAGGCAAAAAACTCATTTCTGACAAAGTTGCCCAAATGCATCTCAGAAGTGTGCAACTTGTTCCCTGAGTTAGAAAACGTCGAGAAAGGTTCGTTTCTGCTAGCGCTGTGCTTCTACACATGTATTTGCTGAACGGTGAAAGCGCACAGTAATGCACTTTTCTCCCAGCAAATACACTGTTTCTAAGGAAATGGGAACACACTGAGGAGACACTTGTGGGAGCTACTGTGACTAAAACTGAGCTTCCCTACGCACAGGGAAGCAAGAGAAATGCTGATTTCATGAAGCCCAGTTACATACTCAGAATCTGTACTACTGCGCAAATAGGCATGTCTCTTTAGGCAAAAAACACATTTCTGACAAAGTTGCCCAAATGCATCTCAGAAGTGTGCAACTTGTTCCCTGAGTTAGAAAACGTCGAGAAACGTTGGTTTCTGCAAGCGCTGTGCTTCTACACATGTATTTGCTGAACGGTGAAAGCGCACAGTAATGCACTTTTCTCCCAGCAAATACACTGTTTCTAAGGAAATGGGAACACACTGAGGAGACACTTGTGGGAGCTACTGTGACTAAAACTGAGCCCCCTACGCACAGGGAAGCAAGAGAAATGCTGATTTCATCAAGCCCAGTAACATACTCAGAATCTGTACTACTGCGCAAGCAGGCATGTCTCTTTAGGCAAAAAACTCATTTCTGACAAAGTTGCCCAAATGCATCTCAGAAGTGTGCAACTTGTTCCCTGAGTTAGAAAACGTCGAGAAACGGTCGTTTCTGCTAGCGCTGTGCTTCTACACATGTATTTGCTGAACGGTGAAAGCGCAGAGTAATGCACTTTTCTCCCAGCAAATACACTGTTTCTAAGGAAATGGGAACACACTGAGGAGACACTTGTGGGAGCTACTGTGACTACAACTGAGCTTCTCTACGCACAGGGAAGCAAGAGAAATGCTGATTTCATCAAGCCCAGTTACATACTCAGAATCTGTACTACTGCGCAAATAGGCATGTCTCTGTAGGCAAAAAACTCATTTCTGACAAAGTTGCCCAAATGCATCTCAGAAGTGTGCAACTTGTTCCCTGAGTTAGAAAACGTCGAGAAACGTTCATTTCTGCTAGCGATGTGCTTCTACACATGTATTTGCTGAACGGTGAAAGCGCACAGTAATGCACTTTTCTCCCAGCAAATACACTGTTTCTAAGGAAATGGGAACACACTGAGGAGACACTTGTGGGAGCTACTGGGACTAAAACTGAGCTTCCCTACGCACAGGGAAGCAAGAGAAATGCTGATTTCATCAAGCCCAGTTACATACTCAGAATCTGTACTACTGCGCAAATAGGCATATCTCTGTAGGCAAAAAACTCATTTCTGACAAAGTTGCCCAAATGCATCTCAGAAGTGTGCAACTTGTTCCCTGAGTTAGAAAACGTCGAGAAAGGTTCGTTTCTGCTAGCGCTGTGCTTCTACACATGTATTTGCTGAACGGTGAAAGCGCACAGTAATGCACTTTTCTCCCAGCAAATACACTGTTTCTAAGGAAATGGGAACACACTGAGGAGACACTTGTGGGAGCTACTGTGACTAAAACTGAGCTTCCCTACGCACAGGGAAGCAAGAGAAATGCTGATTTCATGAAGCCCAGTTACATACTCAGAATCTGTACTACTGCGCAAATAGGCATGTCTCTTTAGGCAAAAAACACATTTCTGACAAAGTTGCCCAAATGCATCTCAGAAGTGTGCAACTTGTTCCCTGAGTTAGAAAACGTCGAGAAACGGTCGTTTGTGCTAGCGCTGTGCTTCTACACATGTATTTGCTGAACGGTGAAAGCGCACAGTAATGCACTTTTCTCCCAGCAAATACACTGTGTCTAAGGAAATGAAAACACACTGAGGAGACACTTGTGGGAGCTACTGTGACTAAAACTGAGCTTCCCTACGCACAGGGAAGCAAGAGAAATGCTGATTTCATCAAGCCCAGTTACATACTCCGAATCTGTCCTACTGCGCAAATAGGCATGTCTCTTTCGGCAAAAAACTCATTTCTGACAAAGTTGCCCAAATACATCTCAGAAGTGTGCAACTTGTTCCCTGAGTTAGAAAATGTCGAGAAACGGTCATTTCTGCTAGCGCTGTGCTTCTACACATGTATTTGCTGAACGGTAAAAGCGCACAGTAATGCACTTTTCTCCCAGCAAATACACTGTTTCTAAGGAAATGGGAACACACTGAGGAGACACTTGTGGGAGCTACTGTGACTAAAACTGAGCTTCCCTACGCACAGGGAAGCAAGAGAAATGCTGATTTCATCAAGCCCAGTTACATACTCAGAATCTGTACTACTGCGCAAATAGGCATGTCTCTTTAGGCAAAAAACTCATTTCTGACAAAGTTGCCCAAATGCATCTCAGAAGTGTGCAACTTGTTCCCTGAGTTAGAAAACGTCGAGAAACGGTCGTTTCTGCTAGCGCTGTGCTTCTACACATGTATTTGCTGAACGGTGAAAGCGCACAGTAATGCACTTTTCTCCCAGCAAATACACTGTTTCTAAGGAAATGGGAACACACTGAGGAGACACTTGTGGGAGCTACTGTGACTAAAACTGAGCCCCCTACGCACAGGGAAGCAAGAGAAATGCTGATTTCATCAAGCCCAGTTACATACTCAGAATCTGTACTACTGCGCAAATAGGCGTGTCTCTTTAGGCAAAAAACTCATTTCTGACAAAGTTGCCCAAATGCATCTCAGAAGTGTGCAACTTGTTCCCTGAGTTAGAAAACGTCGAGAAACGTTGGTTTCTGCAAGCGCTGTGCTTCTACACATGTATTTGCTGAACGGTGAAAGCGCACAGTAATGCACTTTTCTCCCAGCAAATACACTGTGTCTAAGGAAATGGGAACACACTGAGGAGACACTTGTGGGAGCTACTGTGACTAAAACTGAGCCCCCTACGCACAGTGAAGCAAGAGAAATGCTGATTTCATCAAGCCCAGTAACATACTCAGAATCTGTACTACTGCGCAAGCAGGCATGTCTCTTTAGGCAAAAAACTCATTTCTGACAAAGTTGCCCAAATGCATCTCAGAAGTGTGCAACTTGTTCCCTGAGTTAGAAAACGTCGAGAAACGGTCGTTTCTGCTAGCGCTGTGCTTCTACACATGTATTTGCTGAACGGTGAAAGCGCAGAGTAATGCACTTTTCTCCCAGCAAATACACTGTTTCTAAGGAAATGGGAACACACTGAGGAGACACTTGTGGGAGCTACTGTGACTACAACTGAGCTTCTCTACGCACAGGGAAGCAAGAGAAATGCTGATTTCATCAAGCCCAGTTACATACTCAGAATCTGTACTACTGCGCAAATAGGCATGTCTCTGTAGGCAAAAAACTCATTTCTGACAAAGTTGCCCAAATGCATCTCAGAAGTGTGCAACTTGTTCCCTGAGTTAGAAAACGTCGAGAAACGTTCATTTCTGCTAGCGATGTGCTTCTACACATGTATTTGCTGAACGGTGAAAGCGCACAGTAATGCACTTTTCTCCCAGCAAATACACTGTTTCTAAGGAAATGGGAACACACTGAGGAGACACTTGTGGGAGCTACTGTGACTAAAACTGAGCTTCCCTACGCACAGGGAAGCAAGAGAAATGCTGATTTCATCAAGCCCAGTTACATACTCAGAATCTGTACTACTGCGCAAATAGGCATGTCTCTTTCGGCAAAAAACTCATTTCTGAGAAAGTTGCCCAAATACATCTCAGAAGTGTGCAACTTGTTCCCTGAGTTAGAAAACGTCGAGAAACGGTCGTTTCTGCTAGCGCTGTGCTTCTACACATGTATTTGCTGAACGGTGAAAGCGCACAGTAATGCACTTTTCTCCCAGCAAATACACTGTTTCTAAGGAAATGGGAACACACTGAGGAGACACTTGTGGGAGCTACTGTGACTAAAACTGAGCTTCCCTACGCACAGGGAAGCAAGAGAAATGCTGATTTCATGAAGCCCAGTTACATACTCAGAATCTGTACTACTGCGCAAATAGGCATGTCTCTTTAGGCAAAAAACACATTTCTGACAAAGTTGCCCAAATGCATCTCAGAAGTGTGCAACTTGTTCCCTGAGTTAGAAAACGTCGAGAAACGGTCGTTTGTGCTAGCGCTGTGCTTCTACACATGTATTTGCTGAACGGTGAAAGCGCACAGTAATGCACTTTTCTCCCAGCAAATACACTGTGTCTAAGGAAATGAAAACACACTGAGGAGACACTTGTGGGAGCTACTGTGACTAAAACTGAGCTTCCCTACGCACAGGGAAGCAAGAGAAATGCTGATTTCATCAAGCCCAGTTACATACTCAGAATCTGTACTACTGCGCAAATAGGCATGTCTCTTTCGGCAAAAAACTCATTTCTGACAAAGTTGCCCAAATACATCTCAGAAGTGTGCAACTTGTTCCCTGAGTTAGAAAACGTCGAGAAACGGTCATTTCTGCTAGCGCTGTGCTTCTACACATGTATTTGCTGAACGGTAAAAGCACACAGTAATGCACTTTTCTCCCAGCAAATACACTGTTTCTAAGGAAATGGGAACACACTGAGGAGACACTTGTGGGAGCTACTGTGACTAAAACTGAGCTTCCCTACGCACAGGGAAGCAAGAGAAATGCTGATTTCATCAAGCCCAGTTACATACTCAGAATCTGTACTACTGCGCAAATAGGCATGTCTCTTTAGGCAAAAAACTCATTTCTGACAAAGTTGCCCAAATGCATCTCAGAAGTGTGCAACTTGTTCCCTGAGTTAGAAAACGTCGAGAAACGGTCGTTTCTGCTAGCGCTGTGCTTCTACACATGTATTTGCTGAACGGTGAAAGCGCACAGTAATGCACTTTTCTCCCAGCAAATACACTGTTTCTAAGGAAATGGGAACACACTGAGGAGACACTTGTGGGAGCTACTGTAACTAAAACTGAGCCCCCTACGCACAGGGAAGCAAGAGAAATGCTGATTTCATCAAGCCCAGTTACATACTCAGAATCTGTACTACTTCGCAAATAGGCGTGTCTCTTTAGGCAAAAAACTCATTTCTGACAAAGTTGCCCAAATGCATCTCAGAAGTGTGCAACTTGTTCCCTGAGTTAGAAAACGTCGTGAAACGTTCATTTCTGCTAGCGATGTGCTTCTACACATGTATTTGCTGAACGGTGAAAGCACACAGTAATGCACTTTTCTCCCAGCAAATACACTGTTTCTAAGGAAATGGGAACACACTGAGGAGACACTTGTGGGAGCTACTGGGACTAAAACTGAGCTTCCCTACGCACAGGGAAGCAAGAGAAATGCTGATTTCATCAAGCCCAGTTACATACTCAGAATCTGTACTACTGCGCAAATAGGCATATCTCTGTAGGCAAAAAACTCATTTCTGACAAAGTTGCCCAAATGCATCTCAGAAGTGTGCAACTTGTTCCCTGAGTTAGAAAACGTCGAGAAAGGTTCGTTTCTGCTAGCGCTGTGCTTCTACACATGTATTTGCTGAACGGTGAAAGCGCACAGTAATGCACTTTTCTCCCAGCAAATACACTGTTTCTAAGGAAATGGGAACACACTGAGGAGACACTTGTGGGAGCTACTGTGACTAAAACTGAGCTTCCCTACGCACAGGGAAGCAAGAGAAATGCTGATTTCATCAAGCCCAGTTACATACTCAGAATCTGTACTACTGCGCAAATAGGCATGTCTCTGTAGGCAAAAAACTCATTTCTGACAAAGTTGCCCAAATACATCTCAGAAGTGTGCAACTTGTTCCCTGAGTTAGAAAACGTCGAGAAACGGTCGTTTCTGCTAGCGCTGTGCTTCTACACATGTATTTGCTGAACGGTGAAAGCGCACAGTAATGCACTTTTCTCCCAGCAAATACACTGTTTCTAAGGAAATGGGAACACACTGAGGAGACACTTGTGGGAGCTACTGTGACTAAAACTGAGCTTCCCTACGCACAGGGAAGCAAGAGAAATGCTGATTTCATGAAGCCCAGTTACATACTCAGAATCTGTACTACTGCGCAAATAGGCATGTCTCTTTAGGCAAAAAACACATTTCTGACAAAGTTGCCCAAATGCATCTCAGAAGTGTGCAACTTGTTCCCTGAGTTAGAAAACGTCGAGAAACGGTCGTTTGTGCTAGCGCTGTGCTTCTACACATGTATTTGCTGAACGGTGAAAGCGCACAGTAATGCACTTTTCTCCCAGCAAATACACTGTGTCTAAGGAAATGAAAACACACTGAGGAGACACTTGTGGGAGCTACTGTGACTAAAACTGAGCTTCCCTATGCACAGGGAAGCAAGAGAAATGCTGATTTCATCAAGCCCAGTTACATACTCCGAATCTGTCCTACTGCGCAAATAGGCATGTCTCTTTCGGCAAAAAACTCATTTCTGACAAAGTTGCCCAAATGCATCTCAGAAGTGTGCAACTTGTTCCCTGAGTTAGAAAACGTCGAGAAACGGTCGTTTGGGCTAGCGCTGTGCTTCTACACATGTATTTGCTGAACGGTGAAAGCGCACAGTAATGCACTTTTCTCCCAGCAAATACACTGTTTCTAAGGAAATGGGAACACACTGAGGAGACACTTGTGGAAGCTACTGTGACTAAAACTGAGCCCCCTACGCACAGGGAAGCAAGAGAAATGTTGATTTCATCAAGCCCAGTAACATACTCAGAATCTGTACTACTGCGCAAGTAGGCATGTCTCTTTAGGCAAAAAACTCATTTCTGAAAAGGTTGCCCAAATGCATCTCAGAAGTGTGCAACTTGTTCCCTGAGTTAGAAAACGTCGAGAAAGGTTCGTTTCTGCTAGCGCTGTGCTTCTACACATGTATTTGCTGAACGGTGAAAGCGCACAGTAATGCACTTTTCTCCCAGCAAATACACTGTTTCTAAGGAAATGGGAACACACTGAGGAGACACTTGTGGGAGCTACTGTGACTAAAACTGAGCTTCCCTACGCACAGGGAAGCAAGAGAAATGCTGATTTCATCAAGCCCAGTTACATACTCAGAATCTGTACTACTGCGCAAATAGGCATGTCTCTTTAGGCAAAAAACTCATTTCTGACAAAGTTGCCCAAATGCATCTCAGAAGTGTGCAACTTGTTCCCTGAGTTAGAAAACGTCGAGAAACGGTCGTTTCTGCTAGCGCTGTGCTTCTACACATGTATTTGCTGAACGGTGAAAGCGCACAGTAATGCACTTTTCTCCCAGCAAATACACTGTTTCTAAGGAAATGGGAACACACTGAGGAGACACTTGTGGGAGCTACTGTGACTAAAACTGAGCCCCCTACGCACAGGGAAGCAAGAGAAATGCTGATTTCATCAAGCCCAGTTACATACTCAGAATCTGTACTACTGCGCAAATAGGCGTGTCTCTTTAGGCAAAAAACTCATTTCTGACAAAGTTGCCCAAATGCATCTCAGAAGTGTGCAACCTGTTCCCTGAGTTAGAAAACGTCGAGAAACGTTCCTTTCTGCTAGCGCTGTGCTTCTACACATGTATTTGCTGAACGGTGAAAGCGCACAGTAATGCACTTTTCTCCCAGCAAATACACTGTTTGTAAGGAAATGGGAACATACTGAGGAGACACTTGTGGGAGCTACTGTGACTAAAACTGAGCTTCCCTACGCACAGGGAAGCAAGAGAAATGCTGATTTCATCAAGCCCAGTTACGTACTCAGAATCTGTACTACTGCGCAAATAGGCATGTCTCTTTAGGCAAAAAACTCATTTCTGACAAAGTTGCCCAAATACATCTCAGAAGTGTGCAACTTATCCCTGAGTTAGAAAACGTCGAGAAACGGTCGTTTCTGCTAGCGCTGTGCTTCTACACATGTATTTGCTGAACGGTGAAAGCGCACAGTAATGCACTTTTCTCCCAGCAAATACACTGTTTCTAAGGTAATGGGAACACACTGAGGAGACACTTGTGGGAGCTACTGTGACTAAAACTGAGCTTCCCTACGCACAGGGAAGCAAGAGAAATGCTGATTTCATCAAGCCCAGTTACATACTCAGAATCTGTACTACTGCGCAAATAGGCATGTCTCTTTAGGCAAAAAACTCATTTCTGACAAAGTTGCCCAAATGCATCTCAGAAGTGTGCAACCTTTTCCCAGAGTTAGAAAACGTCGAGAAATGGGCGTTTCTGCTAGCGCTGTGCTTCTACACATGTATTTGCTGAACGGTGAAAGCGCACAGTAATGCACTTTTCTCCCAGCAAATACACTGTGTCTAAGGAAATGGGAACACACTGAGGAGACACTTGTGGGAGCTACTGTGAATAAAACTGAGCTTCCCTACACACAGGGAAGCAAGAGAAATGCTGATTTCATCAAGCCCAGTTACATACTCAGAATCTGTACTACTGCGCAAATAGGCATGTCTCTGTAGGCAAAAAACTCATTTCTGACAAAGTTGCCCAAATGCATCTCAGAAGTGTGCAACTTGTTCCCTGAGTTAGAAAACGTCGAGAAACGTTCGTTTCTGCTAGCGCTGTGCTTCTACACATGTATTTGCTGAACGGTGAACGTGCACAGTAATGAACTTTTCTCGCAGCAAATACACTGTTTCTAAGGAAATGGGAACACACTGAGGAGACACTTGTGGGAGCTACTGTGACTAAAACTGAGCTTCCCTACGCACAGGGAAGCAAGAGAAATGCTGATTTCATCAAGCCCAGTTACATACTCAGAATCTGTACTACTGCGCAAATAGGCATGTCTCTTTAGGCAAAAAACTCATTTCTGACAAAGTTGCCCAAATGCATCTCAGAAGTGTGCAACTTGTTCCCTGAGTTAGAAAACGTCGAGAAACGGTCGTTTCTGCTAGCGCTGTGCTTCTACACATGTATTTGCTGAACGGAGAAAGCACACAGGAATGCACTTTTCTCCCAGCAAATACACTGTTTCTAAGGAAATGGGAACACACTGAGGAGACACTTGTGGGAGCTACTGTGACTAAAACTGAGCTTCCCTACGCACAGGGAAGCAAGAGAAATGCTGATTTCATCAAGCCCAGTTACATACTCTGAATCTGTACTACTGTGCAAATAGGCATGTCTCTTTAGGCAAAAAACTCATTTCTGACAAAGTTGCCCAAATGCATCTCAGAAGTGTGCAACCTGTTCCCTGAGTTAGAAAACGTCGAGAAACTGTCGTTTCTGCTAGCGCTGTGCTTCTACACATGTATTTGCTGAACGGTAAAGCGCACAGTAATTCACTTTTCTCCCAGCAAATACACTGTGTCTAAGGAAATGGGAACACACTGAGGAGACACTTGTGGGAGCTACTGTGACTAAAACTGAGCTTCCCTACACACAGGGAGCAAGAGAAATGCTGATTTCATCAAGCCCAGTTACATACTCAGAATCTGTACTACTGCGCAAATAGGCATGTCTCCTTAGGCAAAAAACTCATTTCTGACAAAGTTGCCCAAATGCATCTCAGAAGTGTGCAACTTGTTCCCTGAGTTAAAAAACGTCGAGAAACGGTCATATCTGCTAGCGCTGTGCTTCTAAACATGTATTTGCTGAACGGAGAAAGCACACAGTAATGCACTTTTCTCCCAGCAAATACACTGTTTCTAAGGAAATGGGAACACACTGAGGAGACACTTGTGGGAGCTACTGTGACTAAAACTGAGATACCCTACGCACAGGGAAGCAAGAGAAATGCTGATTTCATCCAGCCCAGTTACATACTCAGAATCTGTACTACTGCGCAAATAGGCATGTCTCTTTAGGCAAAAACTCATTTCTGCCAAAGTTGCCCAAATGCATCTCAGAAGTGTGCAATTTTTTCCCTGAGTTAGAAAACATCGAGAAACGGTCGTTTCAGCTAGCGCTGTGCTTCTACACATGTATTTGCTGAACGGTGAAAGCGCACAGTAATGCACTTTTATCCCAGCAAATACACTGTTTCTAAGGAAATGGGAACACACTGAGGAGACACTTGTGGGAGCTACTGTGACTAAAACTGAGCTTCCCTACGCACAGGGAAGCAAGAGAAATGCTGATTTCATCAAGCCCAGTTACATACTCAGAATCTGTACTACTGCGCAAATAGGCATGTCTCTGTAGGCAAAAAACTCATTTCTGACAAAGTTGCCCAAATGCATCTCAGAAGTGTGCAACTTGTTCCCTGAGTAAGAAAACGTCGAGAAACGGTCATATCTGCTAACGCTGTGCTTCTACACATGTATTTAATGAACGGTGAAAGCGCACAGTAATGCACTTTTCTCCCATCAAATACACTGTTTCTAAGGAAATGGGAACACACTGAGGAGACACTTGTGGGAGCTACTGTGACTAAAACTGAGCTTCCCTACGCACAGGGAAGCAAGAGAAATGCTGATTTCATCAAGCCCAGTTACATACTCAGAATCTGTACTACTGCGCAAATAGGCATGAATCTGTAGGCAAAAAACTCATTTCTGACAATGTTGCCCAAATGCATCTCAGAAGTGTGCAACTTGTTCCCTGAGTTAGAAAACGTCGAAAAACGTTCGTTTCTGCTAGCGCTGTGCTTCTACACATGTATTTGCTGAACGGTGAAAGTGCACAGTAATGCACTTTTCTCCCAGCAAATACAATGTTTCTAAGGAAATGGGAAAACACTGAGGAGACTCTTGTGGGAGCTACTGTGACTAAAACTGAGCTTCCCTAAGCACAGGGAAGCAAGAGAAATGCTGATTTCATCAAGCCCAGTTACATACTCAGAATCTGTACTACTGCCCAAATAGGCATGTCTCCTTAGGCAAAAAACTCATTTCTGACAAAGTTGCCCAAATGCATCTCAGAAGTGTGCAACTTGTTCCCTGAGTTAGAAAACGTCGAGAAACGGTCATATCTGCTAGCGCTGTGCTTCTACACATGTATTTGCTGAACGGAGAAAGCGCACAGTAATGCACTTTTCTCCCAGCAAATACACTGTGTCTAAGGAAATGGGAACACACTGAGGAGACACTTGTGGGAGCTACTGTGACTAAAACTGAGCTTCCCTACGCACAGGGAAGCAAGAGAAATGCTGATTTCATCAAGCCCAGTTATATACTCAGAATCTGTACTACTGCGCAAATAGGCATGTCTCTTTAGGCAATAAACTCATTTCTGACAAAGTTGCCCAAATGCATCTCAGAAGTGTGCAACCTGTTCCCTGAGTTAGAAAACGTCGAGAAACGGTCGTTTCTGCTAGCGCTGTGCTTCTACACATGTATTTGCTGAATGGTGAAAGCACACAGTAAAGCACTTTTCTCCCAGCAAATACATTGTCTCTAAGGAACTGGGAACACACTGAGGAGACACTTGTGGGAGCTACTGTGACTAAAACTGAGCTTCCCTACGCACAGGGAAGCAAGAGAAATGCTGATTTCATCAAGCCCAGGTACATACTCAGAATCTGTACTACTGCGCAAATAGGCATTTCTCTTTAGGAAAAAAACTCATTTCTGACAAAGTTGCCCAAATGCATCTCAGAAGAGTGCAACTTGTTCCCTGAGTTAGAAAACGTCGAGAAACGGTCATTTCTGCTACCGCTGTGCTTCTACACATGTACTTGCTGAACGGTGAAAGCGCACAGTAATGAACTTTTCTCCCAGCAAATACACTGTTTCTAAGGAAATGGGAACACACTGAGGAGACACTTGTGGGAGCTACTGTGACTAAAACTGAGCTTCCCTACGCACAGGGAAGCAAGAGAAATGCTGATTTCATCAAGCCCAGGTACATACTCAGAATCTGTACTACTGCGCAAATAGGCATGTCTCTGTAGGCAAAAAACTCATTTCTGACAAAGTTGCCCAAATGCATCTCAGAAGTGTGCAACTTGTTCCCTGAGTTAGAAAACGTCGAGAAACGGTCGTTTCTGCCAGTGCTGTGCTTCTACACATGTATTTGCTGAACGGTGAAAGCGCACAGTAATGCACTTTTCTCCCAGCAAATACACTGTGTCTAAGGAAATGGGAACACACTGAGGAGACACTTGTGGGAGCTACTGTGACTAAAACTGAGCTTCCCTACGCACAGGGAAGCAAGAGAAATGCTGATTTCATCAAGCCCAGTTACATACTCAGAATCTGTACTACTGCGCAAATAGGCATGTCTCCTTTGGCAAAAAATTCATTTCTGACAAAGTTGCCCAAATGCATCTCAGAAGTGTGCAACTTGTTCCCTGAGTTAGAAAAGGTCGAGAAACGGTCGTTTCTGCTAGCGCTGTGCTTCTACACATGTGTTTGCTGAACGGTGAAAGCGCACAGTAATCCACTTTTCTCCCAGCAAATACACTGTTTCTAAGGAAATGGGAACACACTGAGGAGACACTTGTGGGAGCTACTGTGACTAAAACTGAGCTTCCCTACGCACAGGGAAGCAAGATAAATGCTGATTTCATCAAGCCCTGTTACATACTCAGAATCTGTACTACTGCGCAAATAGGCATGTCTCTGTAGGCAAAAAACTCATTTCTGACAAAGTTGCCCAAATGCATCTCAGAAGTGTGCAACTTGTTCCCTGAGTAAGAAAACGTCGAGAAACGGTCATATCTGCTAACGCTGTGCTTCTACACATGTATTTAATGAACGGTGAAAGCGCACAGTAATGCACTTTTCTCCCATCAAATACACTGTTTCTAAGGAAATGGGAACACACTGAGGAGACACTTGTGGGAGCTACTGTGACTAAAACTGAGCTTCCCTACGCACAGGGAAGCAAGAGAAATGCTGATTTCATCAAGCCCAGTTACATACTCAGAATCTGTACTACTGCGCAAATAGGCATGAATCTGTAGGCAAAAAACTCATTTCTGACAATGTTGCCCAAATGCATCTCAGAAGTGTGCAACCTGTTCCCTGAGTTAGAAAACGTCGAGAAACGGTCGTTTCTGCTAGCGCTGTGCTTCTACACATATACTTGCTGAACGGTGAAAGCACACATTAATGCACTTTTCTCCCAGCAAATACACTGTTTCTAAGGAAATGGGAGCACACTGAGGAGACACTTGTGGGAGCTACTGTGACTAAAACTGAGCTTCCCTACGCACAGGGAAGCAAGAGAAATGCTGATTTCATCAAGCCCAGGTACATACTCAGAATCTGTACTACTGCGCAAATAGGCATGTCTCTGTAGGCAAAAAACTCATTTCTGACAAAGTTGCCCAAATGCATCTCAGAAGTGTGCAACTTGTTCCCTGAGTTAGAAAACGTCGAGAAATGGTCTTTTCTGCTAGCGCTGTGCTTCTACACATGTATTTGCTGAACGGAGAAAGCGCACAGTAATGCACTTTTCTCCCAGCAAATACACTGTTTCTAAGGAAATGGGAACACACTGAGGAGACACTTGTGGGAGCTACTGTGACTAAAACTGAGCTTCCCTACGCACAGGGAAGCAAGAGAAATGCTGATTTCATCAAGCCCAGTTACATACTCAGAATCTGTACTACTGCGCAAATAGGCATGTCTCTGTAGGCAAAAAACTCATTTCTGACAAAGTTGCCCAAATGCATCTCAGAAGTGTGCAACTTGTTCCCTGAGTTAGAAAATGTCGAGAAACGTTCGTTTCTGCTAGCGCTGTGCTTGTACACATGTATTTGCTGAACGGAGAAAGCGCACAGTAATGCACTCTTCTCCCAGCAAATACACTGTTTCTAAGGAAATGGGAACACACTGAGGAGACACTTGTGGGAGCTACTGTGACTAAATCTGAACTTCCCTACGCACAGGGAAGCAAGAGAAATGCTGATTTCATCAAGCCCAGTTACATACTCAGAATCTGTACTACTGCGCAAATAGGCATGTCTCTGTAGGCAAAAAACTCATTTCTGACAAAGTTGCCCAAATGCATCTCAGAAGTGTGCAACCTGTTCCCTGAGTTAGAAAACGTCGAGAAACGGTCGTTTCTGCTAGCGCTGTGCTTCTACACATATATTTGCTGAACGGTGAAAGCGCACAGTAATGCACTTTTCTCCCAGCAAATACACTGTGTCTAAGGAAAAGGGAACACACTGAGGAGACACTTGTGGGAGCTACTGTGACTAAAACTGAGCTTCCCTACACACAGGGAAGCAAGAGGAATGCTGATTTCATCAAGCCCAGTTACATACTCAGAATCTGTACTACTGCGCAAATAGGCATGTCTCTTTAGGCAAAAAACTCATTTCTGACAAAGTTGCCCAAATGCATCTCAGAAGTGTGCAACCTGTTCCCTGAGTTAGAAAACGTCGAGAAACGGTCGTTTCTGCTAGCGCTGTGCTTCTACACATGTATTTGCTGAACGGAGAAAGCGCACAGTAATGCACTTTTCTCCCAGCAAATACACTGTTTCTAAGGAAATGGGAACACACTGAGGAGACACTTGTGGGAGCTACTGTGACTAAAACTGAGCTTCCCTACGCACAGGGAAGCAAGAGAAATGCTGATTTCATCAAGCCCAGTTACATACTCAGAATCTGTACTACTGCGCAAATAGGCATGTCTCTTTAGGCAAAAAACTCATTTCTGACAAAGTTGCCCAAATGCATCTCAGAAGTGTGCAACTTGTTCCCTGAGTTAGAAAATGTCGAGAAACGTTCGTTTCTGCTAGCGCTGTGCTTCTACACATGTATTTGCTGAACAGTGAAAGCGCACAGTAATGCACTTTTCTCCCAGCAAATACACTGTGTCTAAGGAAATGGGAACACACTGAGGAGACACTTGTGGGAGCTACTGTGACTAAAAGTGAGCTTCCCTACACACAGGGAAGCAAGAGAAATGCTGATTTCATCAAGCCCAGTTACATACTCAGAATCTGTACTACTGCGCAAATAGGCATGTCTCCTTAGGCAAAAAACTCATTTCTGACAAAGTTGCCCAAATGCATCTCAGAAGTGTGCAACTTGTTCCCTGAGTTAGAAAACGTCGAGAAACGGTCATATCTGCTAGCGCTGTGCTTCTACACACGTATTTGCTGAACGGAGAAAGCGCACAGTAATGCATTTTTCTCCCAGCAAATACACTGTGTCTAAGGAAATGGGAACACACTGAGGAGACACTTGTGGGAGCTACTGTGACTAAAACTGAGCTTCCCTACGCACAGGGAAGCAAGAGAAATGCTGATTTCATCAAGCCCAGTTACATACTCAGAATCTGTACTACTGCGCAAATAGGCATGTTTCTTTAGGCAATAAACTCATTTCTGACAAAGTTGCCCAAATGCATCTCAGAAGTGTGCAACCTGTTCCCTGAGTTAGAAAACGTCGAGAAACGGTCGTTTCTGCTAGCGCTGTGCTTCTAAACATGTACTTGCTGAACGGTGAAAGCACACATTAATGCACTTTTCTCCCAGCAAATACACTGTTTCTAAGGAAATGGGAACACACTGAGGAGACACTTGTGGGAGCTACTGTGACTATAACTGAGCTTCCCTACGCACAGGGAAGCAAGAGAAATGCTGATTTCATCAAGCCCTGTTACATACTCAGAATCTGTACTACTGCGCAAATAGGCATTTCTCTTTAGGCAAAAAACTCATTTCTGACAAAGTTGCCCAAATGCATCTCAGAAGAGTGCAACTTGTTCCCTGAGTTAGAAAACGTCGAGAAAGGGTCATTTCTGCTAGCGCTGTGCTTCTACACATGTACTTGCTGAACGGTGAAAGCGCACAGTAATGAACTTTTCTCCCAGCAAATACACTGTTTCTAAGGAAATGGGAACACACTGAGGAGACACTTGTGGGAGCTACTGTGACTAAAACTGAGCTTCCCTACGCACAGGGAAGCAAGAGAAATGCTGATTTCATCAAGCCCAGGTACATACTCAGAATCTGTACTACTGCGCAAATAGGCATGTCTCTGTAGGCAAAAAACTCATTTCTGACAAAGTTGCCCAAATGCATCTCAGAAGTGTGCAACTTGTTCCCTGAGTTAGAAAACGTCGAGAAACGGTCGTTTCTGCCAGCGCTGTGCTTCTACACATGTATTTGCTGAACGGTGAAAGCGCACAGTAATGCACTTTTCCCCCAGCAAATACACTGTTTCTAAGGAAATGGGAACACACTGAGGAGACACATGTGGGAGCTACTGTGACTAAAACTGAGCTTCCCTACGCACAGGGAAGCAAGAGAAATGCTGATTTCATCAAGCCCAGTTACATACTCAGAATCTGTACTACTGCTCAAATAGGCATGTCTCTTTAGGCAAAAAACTCATTTCTGACAAAGTTGCCCAAATGCATCTCAGAAGTGTGCAACTTGTTCCCTGAGTTAGAAAACGTCGAGAAACGGTCGTTTCTGCTAGCGCTGTGCTTCTACACATGTATTTGCTGAACGGTGAAAGCGCACAGTAATGCACTTTTCTCCCAGCAAATGCACTGTTTCTAAGGAAATGGGAACACACTGAGGAGACACTTGTGGGAGCTACTGTGACTAAAACTGAGCTTCCCTATGGACAGGGAAGCAAGAGAAATGCTGATTTCATCAAGCCTAGTTACATACTCAGAATCTGTACTACTGCGCAAATAGGCATGTCTCTTTAGGCAAAAAACTCATTTCTGACAAAGTTGCCCAAATGCATCTCAGAAGTGTGCAACTTGTTCCCTGAGTTAGAAAACGTCGAGAAACGGTCGTTTCTGCCAGCGCTGTGCTTCTACACATGTATTTGCTGAACGGTGAAAGCGCACAGTAATGCACTTTTCCCCCAGCAAATACACTGTTTCTAAGGAAATGGGAACACACTGAGGAGACACATGTGGGAGCTACTGTGACTAAAACTGAGCTTCCCTACGCACAGGGAAGCAAGAGAAATGCTGATTTCATCAAGCCAAGATACATACTCAGAATCTGTACTACTGCGCAAATAGGCATGTCTCTTTAGGCAAAAAACTCATTTCTGACAAAGTTGCCCAAATGCATCTCAGAAGAGTGCAACTTGTTCCCTGAGTTAGAAAACGTCGAGAAACGTTCGTTTCTGCTAGCGCTGTGCTTCTACACATGTACTTGCTGAACGGTGAAAGCGCACAGTAATGAATTTTTCTCCCAGCAAATACACTGTTTCTAAGGGAATGGAAACACACTGAGGAGACACTTGTGGGAGCTACTGTGACTAAAACTGAGATTCCCTACGCACAGGGAAGCAAGAGAAAGGCTGATTTCATCAAGCCCAGTTACATACTCAGAATCTGTACTATTGCGCAAATAGGCATGTCTCATTAGGCAAAAAACTCATTTCTGACAAAGTTGCCCAAATGCATCTCAGAAGTGTGCAACTTGTTCCCTGAGTTAGAAAACGTCGAGAAACGTTCGTTTCTGCTAGCGCTGTGCTTCTACACATGTATTTGCTGAACGGTGAAAGCGCACAGTAATGCACTTTTCTCCCAGCAAATACACTGTTTCTAAGGAAATGGGAACACACTGAGGAGACACTTGTGGGAGCTACTGTGACTAAAACTGAGCTTCCCTACGCACAGGGAAGCAAGAGAAATGCGGATTTCATCAAGCCCAGTTACATACTCAGAATCTGTACTACTGCGCAAATAGGCATGTCTCTGTAGGCAAAAAACTCATTTCTGACAAAGTTGCCCAAATGCATCTCAGAAGTGTGCAACTTGTTCCCTGAGTTAGAAAACATCGAGAAACGTTCGTTTCTGCTAGCGCTGTGCTTCTACACATGTATTTGCTGAACGGAGAAAGCGCACAGTAATGCACTTTTCTCCCAGCAAATACACTGTTTCTAAGGAAATGGGAACACACTGAGGAGACACTTGTGGGAGCTACTGTGACTAAAACTGAACTTCCCTACGCACAGGGAAGCAAGAGAAATGCTGATTTCATCAAGCCCAGTTACATACTCAGAATCTGTACTACTGCGCAAATAGGCATGTCTCTGTAGGCAAAAAACTCATTTCTGACAAAGTTGCCCAAATGCATCTCAGAAGTGTGCAACCTGTTCCCTGAGTTAGAAAACGTCGAGAAACGGTCGTTTCTGCTAGCGCTGTGCTTCTACACATATATTTGCTGAACGGTGAAAGCGCACAGTAATGCACTTTTCTCCCAGCAAATACACTGTTTCTAAGGAAAAGGGAACACACTGAGGAGACACTTGTGGGAGCTACTGTGACTAAAACTGAGCTTCCCTACACACAGGGAAGCAAGAGGAATGCTGATTTCATCAAGCCCAGTTACATACTCAGAATCTGTACTACTGCGCAAATAGGCATGTCTCTTTAGGCAAAAAACTCATTTCTGACAAAGTTGCCCAAATGCATCTCAGAAGTGTGCAACCTGTTCCCTGAGTTAGAAAACGTCGAGAAACGTTCGTTTCTGCTAGCGCTGTGCTTCTACACATGTATTTGCTGAATGGTAAAGCGCACAGTAATGCACTTTTCTCCCAGCAAATACACTGTGTCTAAGGAAATGGGAACACACTGAGGAGACACTTGTGGGAGCTACTGTGACTAAAACTGAGCTTCCCTACACACAGGGAAGCAAGAGAAATGCTGATTTCATCAAGCCCAGTTACATAATCAGAATCTGTACTACTGCGTAAATAGGCATGTCTCCTTAGGCAAAAAACTCATTTCTGACAAAGTTGCCCAAATGCATCTCATAAGTGTGCAACTTGTTCCCTGAGTTAAAAAACGTCGAGAAACGGTCATATCTGCTAGCGCTGTGCTTCTACACATGTATTTGCTGAACGGAGAAAGCGCACAGTAATGCACTTTTCTCCCAGCAAATACACTGTTTCTAAGGAAATGGGAACACACTGAGGAGACACTTGTGGGAGCTACTGTGACTAAAACTGAGCTTCCCTATGCACAGGGAAGCAAGAGAAATGCTGATTTCATCAAGCCCAGTTACATACTCAGAATCTGTACTACTGCGCAAATAGGCATGTCTCTTTAGGCAAAAAACTCATTTCTGACAAAGTTGCCCAAATGCATCTCAGAAGAGTGCAACTTGTTCCCTGAGTTAGAAAACGTCGAGAAACGTTCGTTTCTGCTAGCGCTGTGCTTCTACACATGTACTTGCTGAACGGTGAAAGCGCACAGTAATGAACTTTTCTCCCAGCAAATACACTGTTTTAAGGAAATGGGAACACACTGAGGAGACACTTGTGGGAGCTATAGTGACTAAAACTGAGCTTCCCTACGCACAGGGAAGCAAGAGAAATGCTGATTTCATCAAGCCCAGTTACATACTCAGAATCTGTACTACTGCGCAAATAGGCATGTCTCTTTAGGCAAAAAACTCATTTCTGACAAAGTTGCCCAAATGCATCTCAGAAGTGTGCAACTTGTTCCCTGAGTTAGAAAACATCGAGAAACGGTCATATCTGCTAATGCTGTGCTTCTACACATGTATTTGCTGAACGGTGAAAGCGCACAGTAATGCACTTTTCTCCCAGCAAATACACTGTTTCTAAGGAAATGGGAACACACTGAGGAGACACTTGTGGGCGCTCCTGTGACTAAAATTGAGCTTCCCTACGCACAGGGAAGCAAGAGAAATGCTGATTTCATCAAGCCCAGTTACATACTCAAAATATGTACTACTGCTCAAATAGGCATGAATCTGTAGGCAAAAAACTCATTTCTGACAATGTTGCCCAAATGCATCTCAGAAGTGTGCAACTTGTTCCCTGAGTTAGAAAACGTCGAGAAACGTTCGTTTCTGCTAGCGTTGTGCTTCCACACATGTATTTGCTGAACGGTGAAAGTGCACAGTAATGCACTTTTCTCCCAGCAAATACACTGTTTCTAAGGAAATGGGAACACACTGAGGAGACACTTGTGGGAGCTACTGTGACTAAACTGAGCTTCCCTACGCACAGGGAAGCAAGAGAAATGCTGATTTCATCAAGCCCAGTTACGTACTCAGAATCTGTACTACTGCGCAAATAGGCATGTCTCTTTAGGAATAAAACTCATTTCTGACAAAGTTGCCCAAATGCATCTCAGAAGTGTGCAACTTGTTCCCTGAGTTAGAAAACGTCGAGAAACGGTCGTTTCTGCTAGCGCTGTGCTTCTACACATATACTTGCTGAACGGTGAAAGCGCACAGTAATGCACTTTTCTCCCAGCAAATACACTGTTTCTAAGGAAATGGGAGCACACTGAGGAGACACTTGTGGGAGCTACTGTGACTAAAACTGAGCTTCCCTACGCACAGGGAAGCAAGAGAAATGCTGATTTCATCAAGCCCAGTTACATACTCAGAATCTGTACTACTGAGCAAATAGGCATGTCTCTGTAGGCAAAAAACTCATTTCAGACAAAGTTGCCCAAATGCATCTCAGAAGTGTGCAACTTGTTCCCTGAGTTAGAAAACGTCGAGAAACGTTCGTTTCTGCTAGCGCTGTGCTTCTACACATGTATTTGCTGAACGGTGAAAGCGCACAGTAATGCACTTTTCTCCCAGCAAGTACACTGTTTCTAAGGAAATGGGAACACACTGAGGAGACACTTGTGGGAGCTACTGTGACTAAAACTGAGCTTCCCTACGCACAGGGAAGCAAGAGAAATGCTGATTTCATCAAGCCCAGTTACATACTCAGAATCTGTACTACGGCGCAAATAGGCATGTCTCCTTAGGCAAAAAACTCATTTCTGACAAAGTTGCCCAAATGCATCTCAGAAGTGTGCAACTTGTTCCCTGAGTTAAAAAACGTCGAGAAACGGTCATATCTGCTAGCGCTGTGCTTCTACACATGTATTTGCTGAACGGTGAAAGTGCACAGTAATGCACTTTTCTCCCAGCAAATACACTGTTTCTAAGGAAATGGGAACACACTGAGGAGACACTTGTGGGAGCTACTGTGACTAAAACTGAGCTTCCCTACGCACAGGGAAGCAAGTGAAATGCTGATTTCATCAAGCCCAGTTACATACTCAGAATCTGTACTACTGCGCAAATAGGCATGTCTCTTTAGGCAAAAAACTCATTTCTGACAAAGTTGCCCAAGTGCATCTCAGAAGTGTGCAACCTGTTCCCAGAGTTAGAAAACGTCGAGAAACGGTCGTTTCTGCTAGCGCTGTGCTTCTACTCATGTATTTGCTGAACGGTGAAAGTGCACAGTAATGCACTTTTCTCCCAGCAAATACACTGTTTCTAAGGAAATGGGAACACACTGAGGAGACACATGTGGGAGCTACTGTGACTAAAACTGAGATTCCCTACGCACAGGGAAGCAAGAGAAATGCTGATTTCATCAAGCCCAGTTACATACTCAGAATCTGTACTACTGCGCAAATAGGCATGTCTCTTTAGGCAACAAACTCATTTCTGACAAAGTTGCCCAAATGCATCTCAGAAGTGTGCAACTTGTTCCCTGAGTTAGAAAACGTCGAGATACGGTCGTTTCTGCTAGCGCTGTGCTTCTACACATGTATTTGCTGAACGGTGAAAGCGCACAGTAATGCACTTTTCTCCCAGCAAATACACTGTTTCTAAGGAAATGGGAACACACTGAGGAGACACTTGTAGGAGCTACTGTGACTAAAACTGAGCTTCCCTACGCACAGGGAAGCAAGAGAAATGCTGATTTCATCAAGCCCAGTTACATACTCAGAATCTGTACTACTGCGCAAATAGGCATGTCTCTGTAGGCAAAAAACTCATTTCTGACAAAGTTGCCCAAATGCATCTCAGAAGTGTGCAACTTGTTCCCTGAGTTAGAAAACGTCGAGAAACGGTCGTTACTGCTAGGGCTGTGCTTCTACACATATACTTGCTGAACGGTGAAAGCGCACATTAATGCACTTTTCTCCCAGCAAATACACTGTTTCTAAAGAAATGGGAACACACTGAGGAGACACTTGTGGGAGCTACTGTGACTAAAACTGAGCTTCCCTACGCACAGGGAAGCAAGAGAAATGCTGATTTCATCAAGCCCAGTTACATACTCAGAATCTGTACTACTGCGCAAATAGGCATGTCTCTTTAGGCAACAAACTCATTTCTGACAAAGTTGCCCAAATGCATCTCAGAAGTGTGCAACTTGTTCCCTGAGTTAGAAAACGTCGAGATACGGTCGTTTCTGCTAGCGCTGTGCTTCTACACATGTATTTGCTGAACGGTGAAAGCGCACAGTAATGCACTTTTCTCCCAGCAAATACACTGTTTCTAAGGAAATGGGAACACACTGAGGAGACACTTGTAGGAGCTACTGTGACTAAAACTGAGCTTCCCTACGCACAGGGAAGCAAGAGAAATGCTGATTTCATCAAGCCCAGTTACATACTCAGAATCTGTACTACTGCGCAAATAGGCATGTCTCTGTAGGCAAAAAACTCATTTCTGACAAAGTTGCCCAAATGCATCTCAGAAGTGTGCAACTTGTTCCCTGAGTTAGAAAACGTCGAGAAACGGTCGTTACTGCTAGGGCTGTGCTTCTACACATATACTTGCTGAACGGTGAAAGCGCACATTAATGCACTTTTCTCCCAGCAAATACACTGTTTCTAAAGAAATGGGAACACACTGAGGAGACACTTGTGGGAGCTACTGTGACTAAAACTGAGCTTCCCTACGCACAGGGAAGCAAGAGAAATGGTGATTTCATCAAGGCCAGTTACATACTCAGAATCTGTACTACTGCGCAAATAGGCATGTCTCTTTAGGCAAAAAACTCATTTCTGACAAAGTTGCCCAAATGCATCTCAGAAGAGTGCAACTTGTTCCCTGAGTTAGAAAACGTCGAGAAACGTTCGTTTCTGCTAGCGCTGTGCTTCTACACATGTACTTGCTGAACGGTGAAAGCGCACAGTAATGAACTTTTCTCCCAGCAAATACACTGTTTCTAAGGGAATGGGAACACACTGAGGAGACACTTGTGGGAGCTACTGTGACTAAAACTGAGATTCCCTACGCACAGGGAAGCAAGAGAAAGGCTGATTTCATCAAGCCCAGTTACATACTCAGAATCTGTACTATTGCGCAAATAGGCATGTCTCATTAGGCAAAAAACTCATTTCTGACAAAGTTGCCCAAATGCATCTCAGAAGTGTGCAACTTGTTCCCTGAGTTAGAAAACGTCGAGAAACGGTCTTTTCTGCTAGCGCTGTGCTTCTACACATGTATTTGCTGAACGGTGAAAGCGCACAGTAATGCACTTTTCTCCCAGCAAATACACTGTTTCTAAGGAAATGGGAACACACTGAGGAGACACTTGTGGGAGCTACTGTGACTAAAACTGAGCTTCCCTACGCACAGGGAAGCAAGAGAAATGCTGATTTCATCAAGCCCAGTTACATACTCAGAATCTGTACTACGGCGCAAATAGGCATGTCTCCTTAGGCAAAAAACTCATTTCTGACAAAGTTGCCCAAATGCATCTCAGAAGTGTGCAACTTGTTCCCTGAGTTAAAAAACGTCGAGAAACGGTCATATCTGCTAGCGCTGTGCTTCTACACATGTATTTGCTGAACGGTGAAAGTGCACAGTAATGCACTTTTCTCCCAGCAAATACACTGTTTCTAAGGAAATGGGAACACACTGAGGAGACACTTGTCGGAGCTACTGTGACTAAAACTGAGCTTCCCTACGCACAGGGAAGCAAGTGAAATGCTGATTTCATCAAGCCCAGTTACATACTCAGAATCTGTACTACTGCGCATATAGGCATGTCTCTTTAGGCAAAAAACTCATTTCTGACAAAGTTGCCCAAATGCATCTCAGAAGTGTGCAACCTGTTCCCAGAGTTAGAAAACGTCGAGAAACGGTCGTTTCTGCTAGCGCTGTGCTTCTACTCATGTATTTGCTGAACGGTGAAAGTGCACAGTAATGCACTTTTCTCCCAGCAAATACACTGTTTCTAAGGAAATGGGAACACACTGAGGAGACACATGTGGGAGCTACTGTGACTAAAACTGAGATTCCCTACGCACACGGAAGAAAGAGAAATGCTGATTTCATCAAGCCCAGTTACATACTCAGAATCTGTACTACTGCGCAAATAGGCATGTCTCTTTAGGCAAAAAACTCATTTCTGACAAAGTTGCCCAAATGCATCTCAGAAGTGTGTAACTTGTTCCCTGAGTCAGAAAACGTCGAGATACGGTCGTTTCTGCTAGCGCTGTGCTTCTACACATGTATTTGCTGAACGGTGAAAGCGCACAGTAATGCACTTTTGTCCCAGCAAATACACTGTTTCTAAGGAAATGGGAACACACTGAGGAGACACATGTGGGAGCTACTGTGACTAAAACTGAGCTTCCCTACGCACAGGGAAGCAAGAGAAATGCTGATTTCATCAAGCCCAGTTACATACTCAGAATCTGTACTACTGCGCAAATAGGCATGTCTCTGTAGGCAAAAAACTCATTTCTGACAAAGTTGCCCACATGCATCTCAGAAGTGTGCAACTTGTTCCCTGAGTTAGAAAACGTCGAGAAACGGTCGTTACTGCTAGGGCTGTGCTTCTACACATATACTTGCTGAACGGTGAAAGCGCACATTAATGCACTTTTCTCCCAGCAAATAAACTGTTTCTAAGGAAATGGGAACACACTGAGGAGACACTTGTGGGAGCTACTGTGACTAAAACTGAGCTTCCCTACGCACAGGGAAGCAAGAGAAATGCTGATTTCATCAAGCCAAGATACATACTCAGAATCTGTACTACTGCGCAAATAGGCATGTCTCTTTAGGCAAAAAACTCATTTCTGACAAAGTTGCCCAAATGCATCTCAGAAGAGTGCAACCTGTTCCCTGAGTTAGAAAACGTCGAGAAACGTTCGTTTCTGCTAGCGCTGTGCTTCTACACATGTACTTGCTGAACGGTGAAAGCGCACAGTAATGAACTTTTCTCCCAGCAAATACACTGTTTCTAAGGGAATGGAAACACACTGAGGAGACACTTGTGGGAGCTACTGTGACTAAAACTGAGATTCCCTACGCACAGGGAAGCAAGAGAAAGGCTGATTTCATCAAGCCCAGTTACATACTCAGAATCTGTACTATTGCGCAAATAGGCATGTCTCATTAGGCAAAAAACTCATTTCTGACAAAGTTGCCCAAATGCATCTCAGAAGTGTGCAACTTGTTCCCTGAGTTAGAAAACGTCGAGAAACGGTCTTTTCTGCTAGCGCTGTGCTTCTACACATGTATTTGCTGAACGGTGAAAGCGCACAGTAATGCACTTTTCTCCCAGCAAATACACTGTTTCTAAGGAAATGGGAACACACTGAGGAGACACTTGTGGGAGCTACTGTGACTAAAACTGAGCTTCCCTACGCACAGGGAAGCAAGAGAAATGCGGATTTCATCAAGCCCAGTTACATACTCAGAATCTGTACTACTGCGCAAATAGGCATGTCTCTTTAGGCAAAAAACTCATTTCTGACAAAGTTGCCCAAATGCATCTCAGAAGTGTGCAACTTGTTCCCTGAGTTAGAAAACATCGAGAAACGGTCGTTTCTGCTAGCGCTGTGCTTTTACACATGTACTTGCTGAACGGTGAAAGCGCACAGTAATGCACTTTTCTCCCAGCAAATACACTGTTTCTAAGGAAATGGGAACACACTGAGGAGACACTTGTGGGAGCTACTGTGACTAAAACTGAGCTTCCCTACGCACAGGGAAGCAAGAGAAATGCTGATTTCTTCAAGCCCAGTTACGTATTCAGAATCTGTACTACTGCGCAAATAGGCATGTCTCTGTAGGCAAATAACTCATTTCTGACAAAGTTGCCCAGATGCATCTCAGAAGTGTGCAACTTGTTCCCTGAGTTAGAAAACGTCGAGAAACGTTCTTTTCTGCTAGCGCTGTGCTTCTACACATGTATTTGCAGAACGGTGAAAGCGCACAGTAATGCACTTTTCTCCCAGCAAATACACTGTTTCTAAGGAAATGGGAACACACTGAGGAGACACTTGTGGGAGCTACTGTGACTAAAACTGAGCTTCCCTACGCACAGGGAAGCAAGAGAAATGCGGATTTCATCAAGCCCAGTTACATACTCAGAATCTGTACTACTGCGCAAATAGGCATGTCTCTGTAGGCAAAAAACTCATTTCTGACAAAGTTGCCCAAATGCATCTCAGAAGTGTGCAACTTGTTCCCTGAGTTAGAAAACGTCGAGAAACGTTCGTTTCTGCTAGCGCTGTGCTTCTACACATGTATTTGCTGAACGGTGAAAGCGCACAGTAATGCACTTTTCTCCCAGCAAATACACTGTTTCTAAGGAAATGGGAACACACTGAGGAGACACTTGTGGGAGCTACTGTGACTAAAACTGAGCCCCCTACGCACATGGAAGCAAGAGAAATGCTGATTTCATCAAGCCCAGTTACATACTCAGAATCTGTACTACTGCGCAAATAGGAATGTCTCTGTAGGCAAAAAACTCATTTCTGACAAAGTTGCCCAAATGCATCTCAGAAGTGTGCAACTTGTTCCATGAGTTAGAAAACGTCGAGAAACGTTCGTTTCTGCTAGCGCTGTGCTTCTACACATGTATTTGCTGAACGGTGAAAGCGCACATTAATGCACTTTTCTCCCAGCAAATACAGTTTCTAAGGAAATGGGAACACACTGAGGAGACACTTGTTGGAGCTACTGTGACTAAAACTGAGCTTCCCTACGCACAGGGAAGCAAGAGAAATGCTGATTTCTTCAAGCCCAGTTACATACTCAGAATCTGTACTACTGCGCAAATAGGCATGTCATTGTAGGCAAAAAACTCATTTCTGACAATGTTGCCCAAATGCATCTCAGAAGTGTGCAACTTGTTCCCTGAGTTAGAAAACGTCGAGAAACGTTCGTTTCTGCTAGCGCTGTGCTTCTACACATGTATTTGCTGAACGGTGAAAGCGCACAGTAATGCACTTTTCTCCCAGCAAATACACTGTTTCTAAGGAAATGGGAACACACTGAGGAGACACTTGTGGGAGCTACTGTGACTAAAACTGAGCTTCCCTACGCACAGGGAAGCAAGAGAAATGCTGATTTCATCCAGCCCAGTTACATACTCAGAATCTGTACTACTGCGCAAATAGGCATGTCTCTGTAGGCAAAAAACTCATTTCTGACAAAGTTGCCCAAATGCATCTCAGAAGTGTGCACCTTGTTCCCTGAGTTAGAAAACGTCGAGAAACGGTTATATCTGCTAACGCTGGGCTTCTACACATGTATTTGCTGAACGGTGAAAGCGCACAGTAATGCACTATTCTCCCAGCAAATACACTGTTTCTAAGGAAATGGGAACACACTGAGGAGACACTTATGGGAGCTACTGTGACTAAAACTGAGCTTCCCTACGCACAGGGAAGCAAGAGAAATGCTGATTTCATCAAGCCCAGTTACATACTCAGAATCTGTACTACTTCGCAAATAGGCATGTCTCTGTAGGCAAAAAACTCATTTCTGACAAAGTTGCCCAAATGCATCTCAGAAGTGTGCAACTTGTTCCCTGAGTTAGAAAACGTCGAGAAATGGTTATATCTGCTAACGCTGTGCTTCTACACATGTCTTTGCTGAACGGTGAAAGCGCACAGTAATGCACTTTTCTCCCAGCAAATACACTGTTTCTAAGGAAATGGGAACACACTGAGGAGACAATTGTGGGAGCTACTGTGACTAAAACTGAGCTTCCCTACGCACAGGGAAGCAAGAGAAATGCTGATTTCATCAAGCCCAGTTACATACTCAGAATCTGTACTACTGCGCAAATAGGCATGTCTCTTTAGGCAAAAAACTCATTTCTGACAAAGTTGCCCAAATGCATCTCAGAAGTGTGCAACTTGTTCCCTGATTTAGAAAACGTCGAGAAAAGGTCGTTTCTGCTAGCGCTGTGCTTCTACACATGTATTTGCTGAACGGTGAAAGCGCACAGTAATACACTTTTCTCCCAGCAAATACACTGTTTCTAAGGAAATGGGAACACACTGAGGAGACACTTGTGGGAGCTACTGTGACTAAAACTGAGCTTCCCTACGCACAGGGAAGCAAGAGAAATGCTGATTTCATCAAGTCCAGTTACATACTCAGAATATGTACTACTGCGCAAATAGGCATGAATCTGTAGGCAAAAAACTCCTTTCTGACAAAGTTGCCCAAATGCATCTCAGAAGTGTGCAACTTGTTCCCTGAGTTACAAAACGTCGAGAAAAGGTCGTTTCTGCTAGCGCTGTGCTTCTACACATGTATTTGCTGAACGGTGAAAGCGCACAGTAATGCACTTTTCTCCCAGCAAATACACTGTTTCTAAGGAAATGGGAACACACTGAGGAGACACTTGTGGGAGCTACTGTGACTAAAACTGAGCTTCCCTACGCACAGGGAAGCAAGAGAAATGCTGATTTCATCAAGCCCAGTTACATACTCAGAATCTGTACTACTGCGCAAATAGGCATGAATCTGTAGGCAAAAAACACATTTCTGACAAAGTTGCCAAAATGCATCTCAGAAGTGTGCAACTTGTTCCCTGAGTTAGAAAACGTTGAGAAACGTTCGATTCTGCTAGCGCTGTGCTTCCACACATGTATTTGCTGAACGGAGAAAGCGCACTGTAATGCACTTTTCTCCCAGCAAATACACTGTTTCTAAGGAAATGGGAACACACTGAGGAGACACTTGTGGGAGCTACTGTGACTAAAGCTGAGCTTCCCTACGCACAGGGAAGCAAGAGAAATGCTGATTTCATCAAGCCCAGTTACATACTCAGAATCTGTACTACTGCGCAAATAGGCATGAATCTGTAGGCAAAAAACTCATTTCTGACAATGTTGCCCAAATGCATCTCAGAAGTGTGCAACTTGTTCCCTGAGTTAGAAAACGTCGAGATACGTTCGTTTCTGCTAGCGCTGTGCTTCCACACATGTATTTGCTGAACGGTGAAAGCGCACAGTAATGCACTTTTCTCCCAGCAAATACACTGTTTCTAAGGAAATGGGAACACACTGAGGAGACACTTGTGGGAGCTACTGTGACTAAAACTGAGCTTCCCTACACACAGGGAAGCAAGAGAAATGCTGATTTCATCAAGCCCAGTTACATACTCAGAATCTGTACTACTGCGCAAATAGGCATGAATCTGTAGGCAAAAAACTCATTTCTGACAAAGTTGCCCAAATGCATCTCAGAAGTGTGCAACTTGTTCCCTGAGATAGAAAACATCGAGAAACGGTCGTTTGTGCTAGCGCTGTGCTTCTACACATGTATTTGCTGAACGGTGAAAGCGCACAGTAATGCACTTTTCTCCCAGCAATTACACTGTTTCTAAGGAAATGGGAACACACTGAGGAGACACTTGTGGGAGCTACTGTGACTAAAACTGAGCTTCCCTACGCACAGGGAAGCAAGAGAAATGCTGATTTCATCAAGCCCAGTTACATACTCAGAATCTGTACTACTGCGCAAATAGGCATGTCTCTGTAGGCAAAAAACTCATTTCTGACAAAGTTGCCCAAATGCATCTCAGAAGTGTGCAACTTGTTCCCTGAGTTAGAAAACGTCGAGAAACGGTCATATCTGCTAACGCTGTGCTTCTACACATGTATTTGCTGAACGGTGAAAGCGCACAGTAATACACTTTTCTCCCAGCAAATACACTGTTTCTAAGGAAATGGGAACACACTGAGGAGACACTTGTGGGAGCTACTGTGACTAAAACTGAGCTTCCCTACGCACAGGGAAGCAAGAGAAATGCTGATTTCATCAAGTCCAGTTACATACTCAGAATATGTACTACTGCGCAAATAGGCATGAATCTGTAGGCAAAAAACTCCTTTCTGACAAAGTTGCCCAAATGCATCTCAGAAGTGTGCAACTTGTTCCCTTAGTTAGAAAACGTAGAGAAACGGTCGTTTCTGCTACCGCTGTCCTTCTGCACATGTATTTGCTGAACGGTGAAAGCGCACAGTAATGCACTATTCTCCAAGCAAATACACTGTTTCTAAGGAAATGGGAACACACTGAGGAGACACTTGTGGGAGCTACTGTGACTAAACCTGAGCTTCCCTACGCACAGGGAAGCAAGAGAAATGCTCATTTCATCAAGCCCAGTTACATACTCAGAATCTGTACTACTTCGCAAATAGGCATGTCTCTGTAGGCAAAAAACTCATTTCTGACAATGTTGCCCAAATGCATCTCAGAAGTGTGCAACTTGTTCCCTGAGTTAGAAATCGTCGAGAAACGTTCGTTTCTGCTAGCGCTGTGCTTCCACACATGTATTTGCTGAACGGTGAAAGCATACAGTAATGCACTTTTCTCCCAGCAAATACACTGTTTCTAAGGAAATGGGAACACACTGAGGAGACACTTGTGGGAGCTACAGTGACTAAAACTGAGCTTCCCTACGCACAGGGAAGCAAGAGAAATGCTGATTTCATCAAGCCCAGTTACATACTCAGAATCTGTACTACTGCGCAAATAGGCATGTCTCTTTAGGCAAAAAACTCATTTCTGACAAAGTTGCCCAAATGCATCTCAGAAGTGTGCAACTTGTTCCCTGAGTTAGAAAACGTCGAGAAACGGTCATATCTGCTAACGCTGTGCTTCTACACATGTATTTAATGAACGGTGAAAGCACACAGTTATGCACTTTTCTCCCAGCAAATACACTGTTTCTAAGGAAATGGGAACACACTGAGGAGACACTTGTGGGAGCTACTGTGACTAAAACTGAGCTTCCCTATGCACAGGGAAGCAAGAGAAATGCTGATTTCATCAAGCCCAGTTACATACTCAGAATCTGTACTACTGCGCAAATAGGCATGAATCTGTAGGCAAAAAACTCATTTCTGACAATGTTGCCCAAATGCATCTCAGAAGTGTGCAACTTGTTCCCTGAGTTAGAAAACGTCGAGATACGGTCGTTTCTGCTAGCGCTGTGCTTCCACACATGTATTTGCTGAACGGTGAAAGCGCACAGTAATGCACTTTTCTCCCAGCAAATACACTGTTTCTAAGGAAATGGGAACACACTGAGGAGACACTTGTGGGAGCTACTGTGACTAAAACTGAGCTTCCCTACACACAGGGAAGCAAGAGAAATGCTGATTTCATCAAGCCCAGTTACATACTCAGAATCTCTACTACTGCGCAAATAGGCATGAATCTGTAGGCAAAAAACTCATTTCTGACAAAGTTGCCCAAATGCATCTCAGAAGTGTGCAACTTGTTCCCTGAGTTAGAAAACGTCGAGAAACGGTCATATCTGCTAACGCTGTGCTTCTACACATGTATTTGCTGAACGGTGAAAGCGCACAGTAATGCACTTTTCTCCCAGCAAATACACTGTTTCTAAGGAAATGGGAACACACTGAGGAGACACTTGTGGGAGCTACTGTGACTAAAACTGAGCTTCCCTACGCACAGGGAAGCAAGAGAAATGCTGATTTCATGAAGCCCAGTTACATACTCAGAATCTGTACTACTGCGCAAATAGGCATGAATCTGTAGGCAAAAAACTCATTACTGACAAAGTTGCCAAAATGCATCTCAGAAGTGTGCAACTTGTTCCCTGAGTTAGAAAACGTCGAGAAACTTTCGATTCTGCTAGCGCTGTGCTTCCACACATATATTTGCTGAACGGTGAAAGCGCACTGTAATGCACTTTTCTCCCAGCAAATACACTGTTTCTAAGGAAATGGGAACACACTGAGGAGACACTTGTGGGAGCTACTGTGACTAAAACTGAGCTTCCCTACGCACAGGGAAGCAAGAGAAATGCTGATTTCATCAAGCCCAGTTACATACTCAGAATCTGTACTACTGCGCAAATAGGCATGAATCTGTAGGCAAAAAACTCATTTCTGACAATGTTGCCCAAATGCAACTCAGAAGTGTGCAACTTGTTCCCTGAGTTAGAAAACGTCGAGATACGTTCGTTTCTGCTAGCGCTGTGCTTCCACACATGTATTTGCTGAACGGTGAAAGCGCACAGTAATGCACTTTTCTCCCAGCAAATACACTGTTTCTAAGGAAATGGGAACACACTGAGGAGACACTTGTGGGAGCTACTGTGACTAAAACTGAGCTTCCCTACACACAGGGAAGCAAGAGAAATGCTGATTTCATCAAGCCCAGTTACATACTCAGAATCTCTACTACTGCGCAAATAGGCATGAATCTGTAGGCAAAAAACTCATTTCTGACAAAGTTGCCCAAATGCATCTCAGAAGTGTGCAACTTGTTCCCTGAATTAGAAAACGTCGAGAAACGGTCATATCTGCTAACGCTGTGCTTCTACACATGTATTTGCTGAACGGTGAAAGCGCACAGTAATGCACTTTTCTCCCAGCAAATACACTGTTTCTAAGGAAATGGGAACACACTGAGGAGACACTTGTGGGAGCTACTGTGACTAAAACTGAGCTTCCCTACGCACAGGGAAGCAAGAGAAATGCTGATTTCATCAAGCCCAGTTACATACTCAGAATCTGTACTACTGCGCAAATAGGCATGAATCTGTAGGCAAAAAACTCATTTCTGACAAAGTTGCCAAAATGCATCTCAGAAGTGTGCAACTTGTTCCCTGAGTTAGAAAACGTCGAGAAACGTTCGATTCTGCTAGCGCTGGGCTTCCACACATGTATTTGCTGAACGGTGAAAGCGCACTGTAATGCACTTTTCTCCCAGCAAATACACTGTTTCTAAGGAAATGGGAACACACTGAGGAGACACTTGAGGGAGCTACTGTGACTAAAACTGAGCTTCCCTACGCACAGGGAAGCAAGAGAAATGCTGATTTCATCAAGCCCAGTTACATACTCAGAATCTGTACTACTGCGCAAATAGGCATGTCTCTTTAGGCAAAAAACTCATTTCTGACAAAGTTGCCCAAATGCATCTCAGAAGTGTGCAACTTGTTCCCTGAGTTAGAAAACGTCGAGAAACGGTCATATCTGCTAACGCTGTGCTTCTACACATGAATTTGCTGAACGGTGAAAGCGCACAGTAATGCACTTTTCTCCCAGCAAATACACTGTTACTATGGAAATGGGAACACACTGAGGAGACACTTGTGGGAGCTACTGTGACTAAAACTGAGCTTCCCTACGCACAGGGAAGCAAGAGAAATGCTGATTTCATCAAGTCCAGTTACATACTCAGAATCTGTACTACTGCGCAAATAGGCATGAATCTGTAGGCAAAAAACTCATTTCTGACAAAGTTGCCCAAATGCATCTCAGAAGTGTTCAACTTGTTCCCTGAGTTAGAAAACGTCGAGAAACGGTCGTTTCTGCTACCGCTGTGCTTCTACACATGTATTTGCTGAACGGTGAAAGCGCACAGTAATGCACTATTCTCCCAGCAAATACACTGTTTCTAAGGAAATGGGAACACACTGAGGAGACACTTGTGGGAGCTACTGTGACTAAACCTGAGCTTCCCTACGCACAGGGAAGCAAGAGAAATGCTGATTTCATCAAGCCCAGTTACATACTCAGAATCTGTACTACTGCGCAAATAGGCATGTCTCTTTAGGCAAAAAACTCATTTCTGACAAAGTTGCCCAAATGCATCTCAGAAGTGTGCAACTTGTTCCCTGAGTTAGAAAACGTCGAGAAACGGTCATATCTGCTAACGCTGTGCTTCTACACATGTATTTAATGAACGGTGAAAGCACACAGTTATGCACTTTTCTCCCAGCAAATACACTGTTTCTAAGGAAATGGGAACACACTGAGGAGACACTTGTGGGAGCTACTGTGACTAAAACTGAGCTTCCCTACGCACAGGGAAGCAAGAGAAATGCTGATTTCATCAAGCCCAGTTACATACTCAGAATCTGTACTACTGCGCAAATAGGCATGAATCTGTAGGCAAAAAACTCATTTCTGACAAAGTTGCCCAAATGCATCTCAGAAGTGTGCAACTTGTTCCCTGAGTTAGAAAACATCGAGAAACGTTCGATTCTGCTAGCGCTGTGCTTCCACACATGTATTTGCTGAACGGTGAAAGCGCACTGTAATGCACTTTTCTCCCAGCAAATACACTGTTTCTAAGGAAATGGGAACACACTGAGGAGACACTTGTGGGAGCTACTGTGACTAAAACTGAGCTTCCCTACGCACAGGGAAGCAAGAGAAATGCCGATTTCATCAAGCCCAGTTACATACTCAGAATCTGTTCTACTGCGCAAATAGGCAGGTCTCTGTAGGCAAAAAACTCATTTCTGACAAAGTTGCCCAAATGCATCTCAGAAGTGTGCAACTTGTTCCCTGAGTTAGAAAACGTCGAGAAACGGTCATATCTGATAACGCTGTGCTTCTACACATGTATTTGCTGAACGGTGAAAGCGCACAGTAATGCACTTTTCTCCCAGCAAATACACTGTTTCTAAGGAAATGGGAACACACTGAGGAGACACTTGTGGGAGCTACTGTGACTAAAACTGAGCTTCCCTATGCACAGGGAAGCAAGAGAAAAGCTGATTTCATCAAGCCCAGTTACATACTCAGAATCTGTACTACTGCGCAAATAGGCAAAAAACTCTTTAGGCAAAAACTCATTTCTGACAAAGTTGCCCAAATGCATCTCAGAAGTGTGCAACTTGTTCCCTGAGTTAGAAAACGTCGAGAAACAGTCGTTTCTGCTAGCGCTGTGCTTCTATACATGTATTTACAGAACGGTGAAAGCGCAGAGTAATGCACTTTTCTCCCAGCACATACACTGTTTCTAAGGAAATGGGAACACACTGAGGAGACACTTGTGGGAGCTACTGTGACTAAAACTGAGCTTCCCTACGCACAGGGAAGCAAGAGAAATGCTGATTTCATCAAGCCCAGTTACATACTCAGAATCTGTACTACTGCGCAAATAGGCATGAATCTGTAGGCAAACAACTCGTTTCTGACAAAGTTGCTCAAATGCATCTCAGAAGTGTGCCACTTGTTCCCTGAGTTAGAAAACTTCGAGAAACGGTCGTTTCAGCTAGCGCTGTGCTTCTACTCATGTATTTGCTGAACGGTGAGAGCGCACAGTGATGCACTTTTCTCCCAGCAAATACACTGTTTTTAAGGAACTGGGAACACACTGAGGAGACACTTGTGGGAGCTACTGTGACTAAAACTGAGCTTCCCTACGCACAGGGAAGCAAGAGAAATGCTGATTTCATCAAGCCCAGTTACATACTCAGAATCTGTACTACTGCGCAAATAGGCATGAATCTGTAGGCAAAAAACTCATTTCTGACAAAGTTGCCCAAATGCATCTCAGAAGTGTGCAACTTGTTCCCTGAGTTAGAAAACATCGAGAAACGTTCGATTCTGCTAGCGCTGTGCTTCCACACATGTATTTGCTGAACGGTGAAAGCGCACTGTAATGCACTTTTCTCCCAGCAAATACACTGTTTCTAAGGAAATGGGAACACACTGAGGAGACACTTGTGGGAGCTACTGTGACTAAAACTGAGCTTCCCTACGCACAGGGAAGCAAGAGAAATGCTGATTTCATCAAGCCCAGTTACATACTCAGAATCTGTACTACTGCGCAAATAGGCAGGTCTCTGTAGGCAAAAAACTCATTTCTGACAAAGTTGCCCAAATGCATCTCAGAAGTGTGCAACTTGTTCCCTGAGTTAGAAAACGTCGAGAAACGGTCATATCTGATAACGCTGTGCTTCTACACATGTATTTGCTGAACGGTGAAAGCGCACAGTAATGCACTTTTCTCCCAGCAAATACACTGTTTCTAAGGAAATGGGAACACACTGAGGAGACACTTGTGGGAGCTACTGTGACTAAAACTGAGCTTCCCTACGCACAGGGAAGCAAGAGAAAAGCTGATTTCATCAAGCCCAGTTACATACTCAGAATCTGTACTACTGCGCAAATAGGCAAAAAACTCTTTAGGCAAAAACTCATTTCTGACAAAGTTGCCCAAATGCATCTCAGAAGTGTGCAACTTGTTCCCTGAGTTAGAAAACGTCGAGAAACAGTCGTTTCTGCTAGCGCTGTGCTTCTATACATGTATTTGCAGAACGGTGAAAGCGCAGAGTAATGCACTTTTCTCCCAGCAAATACACTGTTTCTAAGGAAATGGGAACACACTGAGGAGACACTTGTGGGAGCTACTGTGACTGAAACTGAGCTTCCCTACGCACAGGGAAGCAAGAGAAATGCTGATTTCATCAAGCCCAGTTACATACTCAGAATCTGTACTACTGCGCAAACGGCATGAATCTGTAGGCAAACAACTCGTTTCTGACAAAGTTGCTCAAATGCATCTCAGAAGTGTGCCACTTGTTCCCTGAGTTAGAAAACTTCGAGAAACGGTCGTTTCAGCTAGCGCTGTGCTTCTACTCATGTATTTGCTGAACGGTGAGAGCGCACAGTGATGCACTTTTCTCCCAGCAAATACACTGTTTTTAAGGAACTGGGAACACACTGAGGAAACACTTGTGGGAGCTACTGTGACTAAAACTGAGCTTCCCTACGCACAGGGAAGCAAGAGAAATGCTGATTTCATCAAGCCCAGTTACATACTCAGAATCTGTACTACTGCGCAAATAGGCATGAATCTGTAGGCAAAAAACTCATTTCTGACAAAGTTGCCCAAATGCATCTCAGAAGTGTGCAACTTGTTCCCTGAGTTAGAAAACATCGAGAAACGTTCGATTCTGCTAGCGCTGTGCTTCCACACATGTATTTGCTGAACGGTGAAAGCGCACTGTAATGCACTTTTCTCCCAGCAAATACACTGTTTCTAAGGAAATGGGAACACACTGAGGAGACACTTGTGGGAGCTACTGTGACTAAAACTGAGCTTCCCTACGCACAGGGAAGCAAGAGAAATGCTGATTTCATCAAGCCCAGTTACATACTCAGAATCTGTACTACTGCGCAAATAGGCAGGTCTCTGTAGGCAAAAAACTCATTTCTGACAAAGTTGCCCAAATGCATCTCAGAAGTGTGCAACTTGTTCCCTGAGTTAGAAAACGTCGAGAAACGGTCATATCTGATAACGCTGTGCTTCTACACATGTATTTGCTGAACGGTGAAAGCGCACAGTAATGCACTTTTCTCCCAGCAAATACACTGTTTCTAAGGAAATGGGAACACACTGAGGAGACACTTGTGGGAGCTACTGTGACTAAAACTGAGCTTCCCTACGCACAGGGAAGCAAGAGAAAAGCTGATTTCATCAAGCCCAGTTACATACTCAGAATCTGTACTACTGCGCAAATAGGCAAAAAACTCTTTAGGCAAAAACTCATTTCTGACAAAGTTGCCCAAATGCATCTCAGAAGTGTGCAACTTGTTCCCTGAGTTAGAAAACGTCGAGAAACAGTCGTTTCTGCTAGCGCTGTGCTTCTATACATGTATTTGCAGAACGGTGAAAGCGGAGAGTAATGCACTTTTCTCCCAGCAAATACACTGTTTCTAAGGAAATGGGAACACACTGAGGAGACACTTGTGGGAGCTACTGTGACTAAAACTGAGCTTCCCTACGCACAGGGAAGCAAGAGAAATGCTGATTTCATCAAGCCCAGTTACATACTCAGAATCTGTACTACTGCGCAAATAGGCATGAATCTGTAGGCAAACAACTCGTTTCTGACAAAGTTGCTCAAATGCATCTCAGAAGTGTGCCACTTGTTCCCTGAGTTAGAAAACTTCGAGAAACGGTCGTTTCAGCTAGCGCTGTGCTTCTACTCATGTATTTGCTGAACGGTGAGAGCGCACAGTGATGCACTTTTCTCCCAGCAAATACACTGTTTTTAAGGAACTGGGAACACACTGAGGAGACACTTGTGGGAGCTACTGTGACTAAAACTGAGCTTCCCTACGCACAGGGAAGCAAGAGAAATGCTGATTTCATCAAGCCCAGTTACATACTCAGAATCTGTACTACTGCGCAAATAGGCATGTCTCTGTAGGCAAACAACTCATTTCTGACAAAGTTGCCCAAATGCATCTCAGAAGTGTGCAACTTGTTCCCTGAGTTAGAAAACGTCGAGAAACGGTCGTTTCTGCTAGCGCTGTGCTTCTACACATGTATTTGCTGAACGGTGAAAGCGCACAGTAATGCACTTTTCTCCCAGCAAATACACTGTTTCTAAGGAACTGGGAACACACTGAGGAGACACTTGTGGGAGCTACTGTGACTAAAACTGAGCTTCCCTACGCACAGGGAAGCAAGAGAAAGGCTGATTTCATCAAGCCCAGTTACATACTCAGAATCTGTACTACTGCGCAAATAGGCATGTCTCTGTAGGCAAAAAACTCATTTCTGACAAAGTTGCCCAAATGCATCTCAGAAGTGTGCAACTTGTTCCCTGAGTTAGAAAACGTCGAGAAACGGTTGTTTCTGCTAGCGCTGTGCTTCTACACATGTATTTGCTGAACGGTGAAAGCACACAGTAATGCACTTTTCTCCCAGCAAATACACTGTTTCTAAGGAAATGGGAACACACTGAGGAGACACTTGTGGGAGCTACTTTGACTAAAACTGAGCTTCCCTACGCACAGGGAAGCAAGAGAAATGCTGATTTCATCAAGCCCAGTTACATACTCAGAATCTGTACTACTGTGCAAATAGGCATGTCTCTGTAGGAAAAAAACTCATTTTTGAGAAAGTTACCCAAATGCATCTCAGAAGTGTGCAACTTGTTCCCTGAGTTAGAAAACGTCGAGAAACGTTCGTTTCTGCTAGCGCTGTGCTTCTACACATGTATTTGCTGAACGGTGAAAGCGCACAGTAATGCACTTTTCTCCCAGCAAATACACTGTTTCTAAGGAAATGGGAACACACTGAGGAGACAATTGTGGGAGCTACTGTGACTAAAACTGAGCTTCCCTACGAACAGGGAAGCAAGAGAAATGCTGATTTCATCAAGCCCAGTTACATACTCAGAATCTGTACTACTGCGCAAATAGGCATGTCTCTGTAGGCAAAAAACTCATTTCTGACAAAGTTGCCCAAATGCATCTCAGAAGTGTGCAACTTGTTCCCTGAGTTAGAAAACGTCGAGAAACGTTCGTTTCTGCTAGCGCTGTGCTTCTACACATGTATTTGCTGAACGGTGAAAGCACACAGTAATGCACTTTTCTCCCAGCAAATACACTGTTTCTAAGGAAATGGGAACACACTGAGGAGACACTTGTGGGAGCTACTGTGACTAAAACTGAGCTTCCCTACGCACAGGGAAGCAAGAGAAATGCTGATTTCATCAAGCCCAGTTACATACTCAGAATCTGTACTACTGCGCAAATAGGCATGTCTCTGTAGGCAAAAAACTCATTTCTGACAAAGTTGCCCATATGCCTCTCAGAAGTGTGCCACTTGTTCCCTGAGTTAGAAAACGTCGAGAAACGGTCGTTTCAGCTAGCGCTGTGCTTCTACACATGTATTTGCTGAACGGTGAAAGCGCACAGTAGTGCACTTTTCTCCCAGCAAAAACACTGTTTCCAAGGAAATGGGAACACACTGAGGAGACACTTGTGGGAGCTACTGTGACTAAAACTGAGCTTCCCTACACACAGGGAAGCAAGAGAAATGCTGATTTCATCAAGCCCAGTTACATAGTCAGAATCTCTACTACTGCGCAAATAGGCATGTCTCTGTAGGCAAAAAACTCATTTTTGAGAAAGTTACCCAAATGCATCTCAGAAGTGTGCAACTTGTGCCCTGAGTTAGAAAATGTCGAGAAACGTTCGTTTCTGCTAGCGCTGTGCTTCTACACATGTATTTGCTGAACGGTGAAAGCGCACAGTAATGCACTTTTCTCCCTGCAAATACACTGTTACTAGGGAAATGGGAACACACTGAGGAGACACTTGTGGGAGCTACTGTGACTAAAAGTGAGCTTCCCTACACACAGGGAAGCAAGAGAAATGCTGATTTCATCAAGCCCAGTTACATACTCAGAATCTGTACTACTGCGCAAATAGGCATGAATCTGTAGGCAAAAAACTCATTTCTGACAAAGTTGCCCAAATGCATCTCAGAAGTGTGCAACTTGTTCTCTAAGTTAGAAAACGTCGAGAAACGTTCATTTCTGCTAGCGCTGTGCTTCTACACATGTATTTGCTGAACAGTGAAAGCGCACAGTAATGCACTTTTCTCCCAGCAAATACACTGTTTCTAAGGAAATGGGAACACACTGAGGAGACACTTGTGGGAGCTATTGTGACTAAAACTGAGCTTCCTTACGCACAGGGAAGCAAGAGAAATGCTGATTTCATCAAGCCCAGTTACATACTCAGAATCTGTACTACTGCGCAAATAGGCATGTCTCTGTAGGCAAAAAACTCATTTCTGACAAAGTTGCCCAAATGCATCTCAGAAGTGTGCAACTTGTTCCCTGAGTTAGAAAACGTCGAGAAACGTTCGTTTCTGCTAGCGCTGTCCTTCTACACATGTATTTGCTGAACGGAGAAAGCGCACAGTAATGCACTTTTCTCCTAGCAAATACACTGTTTGTAAGGAACTGGGAACACACTGAGGAGATACTTGTGGGAGCTACTGTGACTAAAACTTAGCTTCCCTACGCACAGGGAAGCAAGAGAAATGCTGATTTCATCAAGCCCAGTTACATACTCAGAATCTGTACTACTGCGCAAATAGGCATGTCTCTGTAGGCAAACAACTCATTTCTGACAAAGTTGCCCAAATGCATCTCAGAAGTGTGCAACTTGTTCCCTGAGTTAGAAAACGTCGAGAAACGGTCGTTTCTGCTAGCGCTGTGCTTCTACACATGTATTTGCTGAACGGTGAAAGCGCACAGTAATGCACTTTTCTCCCAGCAAATACACTGTTTCTAAGGAACTGGGAACACACTGAGGAGACACTTGTGGGAGCTACTGTGACTAAAACTGAGCTTCCTTACGCACACGGAAGCAAGAGAAATGCTGATTTCATCAAGCCCAGTTACATACTCTGAATCTGTACTACTGCGCAAATAGGCATGTCTCTGTAGGCAAAAAACTCATTTCTGACAAAGTTGCCCAAATGCATCTCAGAAGTGTGCAACTTGTTCCCTGAGTTAGAAAACGTTGAGAAACAGTCTTTTCTGCTAGCGCTGTGCTTCTACACATGTATTTGCTGAATGGTGAAAGCACACAGTAATGCACTTTTCTCCCAGCAAATACACTGTTTCTAAGGAAGTGGGGACACACTGAGGAGACACTTGTGGGAGCTACTGTGACTAAAACTAAGCTTCTTTACACACAGGGAAGCAAGAGATATGCTGATTTCATCAAGCCCAGTTACATACTCAGAATCTGTACTACTGCGCAAATAGGCATGAATCTGTAGGCAAAAACCTCATTTCTGACAAAGTTGCCCAAATGCATCTCAAAAGTGTGCAACTTGTTCCCTGAGTTAGAAAACGTCGAGAAACTTTCGTTTCTGCTAGCGCTGTGCTTCTACACATGTATTTGCTGAACGGTGAAAGCGCACAGTAATGCACTTTTGTCCCAGCAATTACACTGTTTCTAAGGAAATGGGAATACACTGAGGAGACACTTGTGGGAGCTACTGTGACTAAAAGTGAGCTTCCCTGCACACAGGGAAGCAAGAGAAATGCTGATTTCATCAAGCCCAGTTACATACTCAGAATCTGTACTACTGCGCAAATAGTCATGTCTCTGTAGGCAAAAAACTCCTTTCTGACAAAGTTGCCCAAATGCATCTCAGAAGTGTGCAACTTATTCCCTGAGTTAGAAAACGTCGAGAAACGGTCGTTTCTGCTAGCGCTGTGCTTCTACACATGTATTTGCTGAACGGTGAAAGCGCACAGTAATGCACTTTTCTCCCAGCAAATACACTGTTTCTAAGGAAATGGGAACACACTGAGGAGACACTTGTGGGAGCTACTGTGACTAAAACTGAGCTTCCTTACGCACAGGGAAGCAAGAGAAATGCTGATTTTATCAAGCCCAGTTACATACTCAGAATCTGTACTACTGCGCAAATAGGCATGTCTCTGTAGGCAAAAAACTCATTTCTGACAAAGTTGCCCAAATGCATCTCAGAAGTGTGCAACTTGTTCCCTGAGTTAGAAAACGTCGAGAAACGTTCGTTTCTGCTAGCGATGTGCTTCTACACATGTATTTGCTGAACGGTGAAAGCGCACAGTAATGCACTTTTCTCCCAGCAAATACACTGTTTCTAAGGAAATGGGAACACACTGAGGAGACACTTGTGGGAGCTACTGTGACTAAAACTGAGCTTCCCTATGCACAGGGAAGCAAGAGAAATGCTGATTTCATCCAGCACAGTTACATAATCAGAATCTGTACTACTGCGCAAATAGGCATGTCTCTGTAGGCAAAAAACTCATTTCTGACAAAGTTGCCCAAATGCATCTGAGAAGTGTGCAACTTGTTCCCTGAGTTATAAAACGTCGAGAAACGGTCGTTTCTGCTAGCGCTGTGCTTCTACACATGTATTTGCTGAACGGTGAAAGCGCACAGTAATGCACTTTTCTCCCAGCAAATACACTGTTTCTAAGGAAATGGGAACACACTGAGGAGACACTTGTGGGAGCTACTGTGACTAAAACTGAGCTTCCCTACGCACAGGGAAGCAAGAGAAATGCTGATTTCATCAAGCCCAGTTACATACTCAGAATCTGTACTACTGCGCAAATAGGCATGTCTCTGTAGGCAAACAACTCATTTCTGACAAAGTTGCCCAAATGCATCTCAGAAGTGTGCAACTTGTTCCCTGAGTTAGAAAAGGTCGAGAAACGGTCGTTTCTGCTAGCGCTGTGCTTCTACACATGTATTTGCTGAACGGTGAAAGCGCACAGTGATGCACTTTTCTCCTAGCAAATACACTGTTTCTAAGGAACTGGGAACACACTGAGGAGACACTTGTGGGAGCTACTGTGACTAAAACTGAGCTTCCCTACGCACAGGGAAGCAAGAGAAATGCTGATTTCATCAAGCCCAGTTACATACTCAGAATCTGTACTACTGCGCAAATAGGCATGTCTCTGTAGGCAAAAAACTCATTTCTGACAACGTTGCCCAAATGCATCTCAGAAGTGTGCAACTTGTTCCCTGAGTTAGAAAACGTCGAGAAACGTTCGTTTCTGCTAGCGCTGTGCTTCTACACATGTATTTGCTGAACGGTGAAAGCGCACAGTAATGCACTTTTCTCCCAGCAAATACACTGTTTCTAAGGAAATGGGAACACACTGAGGAGACACTTGTGGGAGCTACTGTGACTAAAACTGAGCTTCCTTACGCACAGGGAAGCAAGAGAAAAGCTGATTTCATCAAGCCCAGTTACATACTCAGAATCTGTACTACTGCGCAAATAGGCATGTCTCTGTAGGCAAAAAACTCATTTCTGACAAAGTTGCCCAAATGCATCTCAGAAGTGTGCAACTTGTTCCCTGAGTTAGAAAACGTCGAGAAACGTTCGTTTCTGCTAGCGATGTGCTTCTACACATGTATTTGCTGAACGGTGAAAGCGCACAGTAATGCACTTTTCTCCCAGCAAATACACTGTTTCTAAGGAAATGGGAACACACTGAGGAGACACTTGTGGGAGCTACTGTGACTAAAACTGAGCTTCCCTACGCACAGGGAGGCAAGAGAAATGCTGATTTCATCCAGCACAGTTACATACTCAGAATCTGTACTACTGCGCAAATAGGCATGTCTCTGTAGGCAAAAAACTCATTTCTGACAAAGTTGCCCAAATGCATCTCAGAAGTGTGCAACTTGTTCCCTGAGTTAGAAAACGTCGAGAAACAGTCTTTTCTGCTAGCGCTGTGCTTCTACACATGTATTTGCTGAACGGTGAAAGCGCACAGTAATGCACTTTTCTCCCAGCAAATACACTGTTTCCAAAGAAATGGGAACACACTGAGGAGACACTTGTGGGAGCTACTGTGACTAAAACTGAGCTTCCCTACACACAGGGAAGCAAGAGAAATGCTGATTTCATCAAGCCCAGTTACATAGTCAGAATCTCTACTACTGCGCAAATAGGCATGTCTCTGTAGGCAAAAAACTCATTTTTGAGAAAGTTACCCAAATGCATCTCAGAAGTGTGCAACTTTTTCCCTGAGTTAGAAAATGTCGAGAAACGTTCGTTTCTGCTAGCGCTGTGCTTCTACACATGTATTTGCTGAACGGTGAAAGCGCACAGTAATGCACTTTTCTCCCTGCAAATACACTGTTACTAGGGAAATGGGAACACACTGAGGAGACACTTGTGGGAGCTACTGTGACTAAAAGTGAGCTTCCCTACACACAGGGAAGCAAGAGAAATGCTGATTTCATCAAGCCCAGTTACATACTCAGAATCTGTACTACTGCGCAAATAGGCATGAATCTGTAGGCAAAAAACTCATTTCTGACAAAGTTGCCCAAATGCATCTCAGAAGTGTGCAACTTGTTCTCTGAGTTAGAAAACGTCGAGAAACGTTCATTTCTGCTAGCGCTGTGCTTCTACACATGTATTTGCTGAACGGTGAAAGCGCACAGTAATGCACTTTTCTCCCAGCAAATACACTGTTTCTAAGGAAATGGGAACACACTGAGGAGACACTTGTGGGAGCTATTGTGACTAAAACTGAGCTTCCTTACGCACAGGGAAGCAAGAGAAATGCTGATTTCATCAAGCCCAGTTACATACTCAGAATCTGTACTACTGCGCAAATAGGCATGTCTCTGTAGGCAAAAAACTCATTTCTGAGAAAGTTGCCCAAATGCATCTCAGAAGTGTGCAACTTGTTCCCTGAGTTAGAAAACGTCGAGAAACAGTCTTTTCTGCTAGCGCTGTGCTTCTACACATGTATTTGCTGAATGGTGAAAGCACACAGTAATGCACTTTTCTCCCAGCAAATACACTGTTTCTAAGGAAGTGGGGACACACTGAGGAGACACTTGTGGGAGCTACTGTGACTAAAAGTGAGCTTCCCTGCGCACAGGGAAGCAAGAGAAATGCTGATTTCATCAAGCCCAGTTACATACTCAGAATCTGTACTACTGCGCAAATAGGCATGAATCTGTAGGCAAAAAACTCATTTCTGACAAAGTTGCCCAAATGCATCTCAGAAGTGTGCAACTTGTTCTCTGAGTTAGAAAACGTCGAGAAACGTTCATTTCTGCTAGCGCTGTGCTTCTACACATGTATTTGCTGAACGGTGAAAGCGCACAGTAATGCACTTTTCTCCTAGCAAATACACTGTTTCTAAGGAAATGGGAACACACTGAGGAGACACTTGTGGGAGCTATTGTGACTAAAACTGAGCTTCCTTACGCACAGGGAAGCAAGAGAAATGCTGATTTCATCAAGCCCAGTTACATACTCAGAATCTGTACTACTGCGCAAATAGGCATGTCTCTGTAGGCAAAAAACTCATTTCTGAGAAAGTTGCCCAAATGCATCTCAGAAGTGTGCAACTTGTTCCCTGAGTTAGAAAACGTCGAGAAACAGTCTTTTCTGCTAGCGCTGTGCTTCTACACATGTATTTGCTGAATGGTGAAAGCGCACAGTAATGCACTTTTCTCCCAGCAAATACACTGTTTCTAAGGAAATGGGAACACACTGAGGAGACACTTGTGGGAGCTACTGTGACTAAAACTGAGCTTCCTTACGCACACGGAAGCAAGAGAAATGCTGATTTCATCAAGCCCAGTTACATACTCTGAATCTGTACTACTGCGCAAATAGGCATGTCTCTGTAGGCAAAAAACTCATTTCTGACAAAGTTGCCCAAATGCATCTCAGAAGTGTGCAACTTGTTCCCTGAGTTAGAAAACGTTGAGAAACAGTCTTTTCTGCTAGCGCTGTGCTTCTACACATGTATTTGCTGAATGGTGAAAGCACACAGTAAAGCACTTTTCTCCCAGCAAATACACTGTTTCTAAGGAAGTGGGGACACACTGAGGAGACACTTGTGGGAGCTACTGTGACTAAAACTGAGCTTCTTTACACACAGGGAAGCAAGAGAAATGCTGATTTCATCAAGCCCAGTTACATACTCAGAATCTGTACTACTGCGCAAATAGGCATGAATCTGTAGGCAAAAACCTCATTTCTGACAAAGTTGCCCAAATGCATCTCAAAAGTGTGCAACTTGTTCCCTGAGTTAGAAAACGTCGAGAAACTTTCGTTTCTGCTAGCGCTGTGCTTCTACACATGTATTTGCTGAACGGTGAAAGCGCACAGTAATGCACTTTTGTCCCAGCAATTACACTGTTTCTAAGGAAATGGGAATACACTGAGGAGACACTTGTGGGAGCTACTGTGACTAAAAGTGAGCTTCCCTGCACACAGGGAAGCAAGAGAAATGCTGATTTCATGAAGCCCAGTTACATACTCAGAATCTGTACTACTGCGCAAATAGTCATGTCTCTGTAGGCAAAAAACTCCTTTCTGACAAAGTTGCCCAAATGCATCTCAGAAGTGTGCAACTTATTCCCTGAGTTAGAAAACGTCGAGAAACGGTCGTTTCTGCTAGCGCTGTGCTTCTACACATGTATTTGCTGAACGGTGAAAGCGCACAGTAATGCACTTTTCTCCCAGCAAATACACTGTTTCTAAGGAAATGGGAACACACTGAGGAGACACTTGTGGGAGCTACTGTGACTAAAACTGAGCTTCCTTACGCACAGGGAAGCAAGAGAAATGCTGATTTCATCAAGCCCAGTTACATACTCAGAATCTGTACTACTGCGCAAATAGGCATGTCTCTGTAGGCAAAAAACTCATTTCTGACAAAGTTGCCCAAATGCATCTCAGAAGTGTGCAACTTGTTCCCTGAGTTAGAAAACGTCGAGAAACGTTCGTTTCTGCTAGCGATGTGCTTCTACACATGTATTTGCTGAACGGTGAAAGCGCACAGTAATGCACTTTTCTCCCAGCAAATACACTGTTTCTAAGGAAATGGGAACACACTGAGGAGACACTTGTGGGAGCTACTGTGACTAAAACTGAGCTTCCCTATGCACAGGGAAGCAAGAGAAATGCTGATTTCATCCAGCACAGTTACATAATCACAATCTGTACTACTGCGCAAATAGGCATGTCTCTGTAGGCAAAAAACTCATTTCTGACAAAGTTGCCCAAATGCATCTCAGAAGTGTGCAACTTGTTTCCTGAGTTAGAAAAGGTCGAGAAACGGTCGTTTCTGCTAGCGCTGTGCTTCTACACATGTATTTGCTGAACGGTGAAAGCACACAGTGATGCACTTTTCTCCCAGCAAATACACTGTTTCTAAGGAACTGGGAACACACTGAGGAGACACTTGTGGGAGCTACTGTGACTAAAACTGAGCTTCCCTACGCACAGGGAAGCAAGAGAAATGCTGATTTCATCAAGCCCAGTTACATACTCAGAATCTGTACTACTGCGCAAATAGGCATGTCTCTGTAGGCAAAAAACTCATTTCTGACAACGTTGCCCAAATGCATCTCAGAAGTGTGCAACTTGTTCCCTGAGTTAGAAAACGTCGAGAAACGGTCGTTTCTGCTAGCGCTGTGCTTCTACACATGTATATGCTGAACGGTGAAAGCGCACAGTAATGCACTTTTCTCCCAGGAAATACACTGTTTCTAAGGAAATGGGAACACACTGAGGAGACACTTGTGGGAGCTACTGTGACTAAAACTGAGCTTCCCTACGCACAGGAAAGCAAGAGAAATGCTGATTTCATCAAGCCCAGTTACATACTCAGAATCTGTACTACTGCGCAAATAGGCATGAATCTGTCGGCAAAAAACTCATTTCTGACAAAGTTGCCCAAATGCATCTCAGAAGTGTGCAACTTGTTCCCTGAGTTAGAAAACGTCGAGAAACGTTCGTTTCTGCTAGCGCTGTCCTTCTACACATGTATTTGCTGAACGGTGAAAGCGCACAGTAATGCACTTTTCTCCCAGCAAATACACTGTTTCTAAGGAAATGGGAACACACTGAGGAGACACTTGTGGGAGCTACTGTGACTAAAAGTGAGCTTCCCTGCGCACAGGGAAGCAAGAGAAATGCTGATTTCATCAAGCCCAGTTACATACTCAGAATCTGTACTACTGAACAAATAGGCATGAATCTGTAGGCAAAAAACTCATTTCTGACAAAGTTGCCCAAATGCATCTCAGAAGTGTGCAACTTGTTCCCTGAGTTAGAAAACGTCGAGAAACGTTCGTTTCTGCTAGCGCTGTGCTTCTACACATGTATTTGCTGAACGGTGAAAGCGCACCGTAATTCACTTTTCCCAGCAAATACACTGTTTCTAAGGAAATGGGAACACACTGAGGAGACACTTGTGGGAGCTACTGTGACTAAAACTTAGCTTCCCTACGCACAGGGAAGCAAGAGAAATGCTGATTTCATCAAGCCCAGTTACATACTCAGAATCTGTACTACTGCGCAAATAGGCATGTCTCTGTTGGCAAAAAACTCATTTCTGACAAAGTTGCCCAAATGCATCTCAGAAGTGTGCAACTTGTTCCCTGAGTTAGAAAACGTCGAGAAACGTTCGTTTCTGCTAGCGCTGTGCTTCTACACATGTATTTGCTGAACGGTGAAAGCGCACAGTAATGCACTTTTCTCCCAGCAAATACACTGTTTCTAAGGAAATGGGAACACACTGAAGAGACAATTGTGGGAGCTACTGTGACTAAAAGTGAGCTTGCCTACGCACAGGGAAGCAAGAGAAATGCTGATTTCATCAAGCCCAGTTACATACTCAGAATCTGTACTACTGCGCAAATAGGCATGTCTCTGTAGGCAAAAAACTCATTTCTGACAAAGTTGCCCAAATGCATCTCAGAAGTGTGCAACTTGTTCCCTGAGTTAGAAAACGTCGAGAAACGGTCTTTTCTGCTAGCGCTGTGCTTCTACACATGTATTTGCTGAACGGTGAAAGCGCACAGTAATGCACTTTTCTCCCAGCAAATACACTGTTTCTAAGGAAATGGGAACACACTGAGGAGACACTTGTGGGAGCTACTGTGACTAAAACTGAGCTTCCTTACGCACAGGGAAGCAAGAGAAATGCTGAATTCATCAAGCCCAGTTACATACTCAGAATCTGTACTACTGCGCAAATAGGCATGTCTCTGTAGGCAAAAAACTCATTTCTGACAAAGTTGCCCAAATGCATCTCAGAAGTGTGCAACTTGTTCCCTGAGTTAGAAAACGTCGAGAAACGTTCGTTTCTGCTAGCGCTGTGCTTCTACACATGTATTTGCTGAACGGTGAAAGCGCACAGTAATACACTTTTCTCCCAGCAAATACACTGTTTCTAAGGAAATGGGAACACACTGAGGAGACACTTGTGGGAGCTACTGTGACTAAAACTGAGCTTCTTTACACACAGGGAAGCAGGAGAAATGCTGATTTCATCAAGCCCAATTACATACTCAGAATCTGTACTACTGCGCAAATAGGCATGAATCTGTAGGCAAAAAACTCCTTTCTGACAAAGTTGCCCAAATGCATCTCAGAAGTGTGCAACTTGTTCCCTGAGTTAGAAAACGTCGAGAAACGGTCGTTTCTGCTAGCGCTGTGCTTCTACACATGTATTTGCTGAACGGTGAAAGCGCAAAGTAATGCACTTTTCTCCCAGCAATTACACTGTTTCTAAGGAAATGGGAACACACTGAGGAGACACTTGTGGGAGCTACTGTGACTAAAAGTGAGCTTCCCTACGCACAGGGAAGCAAGAGAAATGCTGATTTCATCAAGCCCAGTTACATACTCAGAATCTGTACTACTGCGCAAATAGTCATGTCTCTAGGCAAAAAATTCCTTTCGGACAAAGTTGCCCAAATGCATCTCAGAAGTGTGCAACTTGTTCCCTGAGTTAGAAAACGTCGAGAAACGTTCGTTTCTGCTAGCGCTGTGCTTCTACACATGTATTTGCTGAACGGTGAAAGCGCACAGTAATGCACTTTTCTCCCAGCAAATACACTGTTTCTAAGGAAATGGGAACACACTGAGGAGACACTTGTGGGAGCTACTGTGACTAAAACTGAGCTTCCCTACGAACAGGGAAGCAAGAGAAATGCTGATTTCATCAAGCCCAGTTACATACTCAGAATCTGTACTACTGCGCAAATAGGCATGTCTCTGTAGGCAAAAAACTCATTTCTGACAAATTTGCCCATATGCATCTAGGAAGTGTGCAACTTGTTCCCTGAGTTAGAAAACGTCGAGAAACGTTCATTTCTGCTAGCGCTGTGCTTCTACACATGTATTTGCTGAACGGTGAAAGCGCGCAGTAATGCACTTTTCTCCCAGGAAATACACTGTTTCTAAGGAAATGGGAACACACAGAGAAGACACTTGTGGGAGCTACTGTGACTAAAACTGAGCTTCCCTACGCACAGGAAAGCCAGAGAAATGCTGATTTCATCAAGCCCAGTTACATACTCAGAATCTGTACTACTGCGCAAATAGGCATGAATCTGTAGGCAAAAAACTCATTTCTGACAAAGTTGCCCAAATGCATCTCAGAAGTGTGCAACTTGTTCCCTGAGTTAGAAAACGTCGAGAAACGTTCGTTTCTGTAGCGCTGTGCTTCTACACATGTATTTGCTGAACGGTGAAAGCGCACAGTAATGCACTTTTCTCCCAGCAAATACACTGTTTCTAAGGAAATGGGAACACACTGAGGAGACACTTGTGGGAGCTACTGTGACTAAAACTGAGCTTCCTTACGCACAGGGAAGGAAGAGAAAAGCTGATTTCATCAAGCCCAGTTACATACTCAGAATCTGTACTACTGCGCAAATAGGCATGTCTCTGTAGGCAAAAAACTCATTTCTGACAAAGTTGCCCAAATGCATCTCAGAAGTGTGCAACTTGTTCCCTGAGTTAGAAAACGTCGAGAAACGTTCATTTCTGCTAGCGATGTGCTTCTACACATGTATTTGCTGAACGGTGAAAGCGCACAGTAATGCACTTTTCTCCCAGCAAATACACTGTTTCTAAGGAAATGGGAACACACTGAGGAGACACTTGTGGGAGCTACTGTGACTAAAACTGAGCTTCCCTACGCACAGGGAGTCAAGAGAAATGATGATTTCATCCAGCACAGTTACATACTCAGAATCTGTACTACTGCGCAAATAGGCATGAATCTGTAGGCAAAAAACTCATTTCTGACAAAGTTGCCCAAATGCATCTCAGAAGTGTGCAACTTGTTCCCTGAGTTAGAAAACGTCGAGAAACGTTCGTTTCTGCTAGCGCTGTGCTTCTACACATGTATTTGCTGAACGGTGAAAGCGCACAGTAATTCACTTTTCTCCCAGCAAATACACTGTTTCTAAGGAAATGGGAACACACTGAGGAGACACTTGTGGGAGCTACTGTGACTAAAACTTAGCTTCCCTACGCACAGGGAAGCAAGAGAAATGCTGATTTCATCAAGCACAGTTACATACTCAGAATCTGTACTACTGCGCAAATAGGCATGTCTCTGTTGGCAAAAAACTCATTTCTGACAAAGTTGCCCAAATGCATCTCAGAAGTGTGCAACTTGTTCCCTGAGTTAGAAAACGTCGAGAAACGTTCGTTTCTGCTAGCGCTGTGCTTCTACACATGTATTTGCTGAACGGTGAAAGCGCACAGTAATGCACTTTTCTCCCAGCAAATACACTGTTTCTAAGGAAATGGGAACACACTGAAGAGACACTTGTGGGAGCTACTGTGACTAAAAGTGAGCTTGCCTACGCACAGGGAAGCAAGAGAAATGCTGATTTCATCAAGCCCAGTTACATACTCAGAATCTGTACTACTGCGCAAATAGGCATGTCTCTGTAGGCAAAAAACTCATTTCTGACAAAGTTGCCCAAATGCATCTCAGAAGTGTGCAACTTGTTCCCTGAGTTAGAAAACGTCGAGAAACGGTCTTTTCTGCTAGCGCTGTGCTTCTACACATGTATTTGCTGAACGGTGAAAGCGCACAGTAATGCACTTTTCTCCCAGCAAATACACTGTTTCTAAGGAAATGGGAACACACTGAGGAGACACTTGTGGGAGCTACTGTGACTAAAACTGAGCTTCCCTACGCACAGGGAAGCAAGAGAAATGCTGATTTCATCAAGCCCAGTTATATACTCAGAATCTGTACTTCTGCGCAAATAGGCATGAATCTGTAGGCAAAAAACTCATTTTTGAAAAGTTACCCAAATGCATCTCAGAAGTGTGCAACTTGTTCCCTGAGTTAGAAAACGTCGAGAAACGTTCGTTTCTGCTAGCGCTGTGCTTCTACACATGTATTTGCTGAACGGTGAAAGCGCACAGTAATGCACTTTTCTCCCAGCAAATACACTGTTTCTAAGGAAATGGGAACACACTGAGGAGACACTTGTGGGAGCTACTGTGACTAAAACTGAGCTTCCTTACGCACAGGGAAGCAAGAGAAATGCTGAATTCATCAAGCCCAGTTACATACTCAGAATCTGTACTACTGCGCAAATAGGCATGTCTCTGTAGGCAAAAAACTCATTTCTGACAAAGTTGCCCAAATGCATCTCAGAAGTGTGCAACTTGTTCCCTGAGTTAGAAAACGTCGAGAAACGTTCGTTTCTGCTAGCGCTGTGCTTCTACACATGTATTTGCTGAACGGTGAAAGCGCACATTAATGCACTTTTCTCCCAGCAAATACACTGTTTCTAAGGAAATGGGAACACACTGAGGAGACACTTGTGGGAGCTACTGTGACTAAAACTGAGCTTCCCTACGAACAGGGAAGCAAGAGAAATGCTGATTTCATCAAGCCCAGTTACATACTCAGAATCTGTACTACTGCGCAAATAGGCATGTCTCTGTAGGCAAAAAACTCATTTCTGACAAAGTTGCCCATATGCATCTAGGAAGTGTGCAACTTGTTCCCTGAGTTAGAAAACGTCGAGAAACGTTCATTTCTGCTAGCGCTGTGCTTCTACACATGTATTTGCTGAACGGTGAAAGCGCGCAGTAATGCACTTTTCTCCCAGGAAATACACTGTTTCTAAGGAAATGGGAACACACAGAGAAGACACTTGTGGGAGCTACTGTGACTAAAACTGAGCTTCCCTACGCACAGGAAAGCCAGAGAAATGCTGATTTCATCAAGCCCAGTTACATACTCAGAATCTGTACTACTGCGCAAATAGGCATGAATCTGTAGGCAAAAAACTCATTTCTGACAAAGTTGCCCAAATGCATCTCAGAAGTGTGCAACTTGTTCCCTGAGTTAGAAAACGTCGAGAAACGTTCGTTTCTGCTAGCGCTGTGCTTCTACACATGTATTTGCTGAACGGTGAAAGCGCACAGTAATGCACTTTTCTCCCAGCAAATACACTGTTTCTAAGGAAATGGGAACACACTGAGGAGACACTTGTGGGAGCTACTGTGACTAAAACTGAGCTTCCCTACGAACAGGGAAGCAAGAGAAATGCTGATTTCATCAAGCCCAGTTACATACTCAGAATCTGTACTACTGCGCAAATAGGCATGTCTCTGTAGGCAAAAAACTCATTTCTGACAAAGTTGCCCAAATGCATCTAGGAAGTGTGCAACTTGTTCCCTGAGTTAGAAAACGTCGAGAAACGTTCGTTTCTGCTAGCGCTGTGCTTCTACACATGTATTTGCTGAACGGTGAAAGCGCGCAGTAATGCACTTTTCTCCCAGCAAATACACTATTTCTAAGGAAATGGGAACACACTGAGAAGACACCTGTGGGAGCTACTGTGACTAAAACTGAGCTTCCCTACGCACAGGAAAGCAAGAGAAATGCTGATTTCATCAAACCCAGTTACATACTCAGAATCTGTACTACTGCGCAAATAGGCATGTCTCTGTTGGCAAAAAACTCATTTCTGACAAAGTTGCCCAAATGCATCTCAGAAGTGTGCAACTTGTTCCCTGAGTTAGAAAACGTCGAGAAACGTTCGTTTCTGCTAGCGCTGTGCTTCTATACATGTATTTGCTGAACGGTGAAAGCGCACAGTAATGCACTTTTCTCCCAGCAAATACAATGTTTCTAAGGAAATGGGAACACACTGAGGAGACACTTGTGGGAGCTACTGTGACTAAAACTGAGCTTCTTTACACACAGGGAAGCAGGAGAAATGCTGATTTCATCAAGCCCAGTTACATACTCAGAATCTGTACTACTGCGCAAATAGGCATGAATCTGTAGGCAAAAAACTCCTTTCTGACAAAGTTGCCCAAATGCATCTCAGAAGTGTGCAACTTGTTCCCTGAGTTAGAAAACGTCGAGAAACGGTCGTTTCTGCTAGCGCTGTGCTTCTACACATGTATTTGCTGAACGGTGAAAGCGCAAAGTAATGCACTTTTCTCCCAGCAATTACACTGTTTCTAAGGAAATGGGAACACACTGAGGAGACACTTGTGGGAGCTACTGTGACTAAAAGTGAGCTTCCCTACGCACAGGGAAGCAAGAGAAATGCTGATTTCATCAAGCCCAGTTACATACTCAGAATCTGTACTACTGCGCAAATAGTCATGTCTCTAGGCAAAAAACTCCTTTCTGACAAAGTTGCCCAAATGCATCTCAGAAGTGTGCAACTTGTTCCCTGAGTTAGAAAACGTCGAGAAACGTTCGTTTCTGCTAGCGCTGTGCTTCTACACATGTATTTGCTGAACGGTGAAAGCGCACAGTAATGCACTTTTCTCCCAGCAAATACACTGTTTCTAAGGAAATGGGAACACACTGAGGAGACACTTGTGGGAGCTACTGTGACTAAAACTGAGCTTCCCTACGAACAGGGAAGCAAGAGAAATGCTGATTTCATCAAGCCCAGTTACATACTCAGAATCTGTACTACTGCGCAAATAGGCATGTCTCTGTAGGCAAAAAACTCATTTCTGACAAAGTTGCCCATATGCATCTAGGAAGTGTGCAACTTGTTCCCTGAGTTAGAAAACGTCGAGAAACGTTCATTTCTGCTAGCGCTGTGCTTCTACACATGTATTTGCTGAACGGTGAAAGCGCGCAGTAATGCACTTTTCTCCCAGGAAATACACTGTTTCTAAGGAAATGGGAACACACAGATAAGACACTTGTGGGAGCTACTGTGACTAAAACTGAGCTTCCCTACGCACAGGAAAGCCAGAGAAATGCTGATTTCATCAAGCCCAGTTACATACTCAGAATCTGTACTACTGCGCAAATAGGCATGAATCTGTAGGCAAAAAACTCATTTCTGACAAAGTTGCCCAAATGCATCTCAGAAGTGTGCAACTTGTTCCCTGAGTTAGAAAACGTCGAGAAACGTTCGTTTCTGCTAGCGCTGTGCTTCTACACATGTATTTGCTGAACGGTGAAAGCGCACAGTAATGCACTTTTCTCCCAGCAAATACACTGTTTCTAAGGAAATGGGAACACACTGAGGAGACACTTGTGGGAGCTACTGTGACTAATAGTGAGCTTGCCTACGCACAGGGAAGCAAGAGAAATGCTGATTTCATCAAGCCCAGTTACATACTCAGAATCTGTACTACTGCGCAAATAGGCATGTCTCTGTAGGCCAAAAACTCATTTCTGACAAAGTTGCCCAAATGCATCTCAGAAGTGTGCAACTTGTTCCCTGAGTTAGAAAACGTCGAGAAACGTTCGTTTCTGCTAGCACTGTGCTTCTACACATGTATTTGCTGAACGGTGAAAGCGCACAGTAATGCACTTTTCTCCCAGCAAATACACTGTTTCTAAGGAAATGGGAACACACTGAGGAGACACTTGGGGGAGCTACTGTGACTAAAACTGAGCTTCCCTACGAACAGGGAAGCAAGAGAAATGCTGATTTCATCAAGCCCAGTTACATACTCAGAATCTGTACTACTGCGCAAATAGGCATGTCTCTGTAGGCAAAAAACTCATTTCTGACAAAGTTGCCCAAATGCATCTAGGAAGTGTGCAACTTGTTCCCTGAGTTAGAAAACGTCGAGAAACGTTCGTTTCTGCTAGCGCTGTGCTTCTACACATGTATTTGCTGAACGGTGAAAGCGCGCAGTAATGCACTTTTCTCCCAGCAAATACACTATTTCTAAGGAAATGGGAACACACTGAGAAGACACCTGTGGGAGCTACTGTGACTAAAACTGAGCTTCCCTACGCACAGGAAAGCAAGAGAAATGCTGATTTCATCAAGCCCAGTTACATACTCAGAATCTGTACTACTGCGCAAATAGGCATGTCTCTGTTGGCAAAAAACTCATTTCTGACAAAGTTGCCCAAATGCATCTCAGAAGTGTGCAACTTGTTCCCTGAGTTAGAAAACGTCGAGAAACGTTCGTTTCTGCTAGCGCTGTGCTTCTACACATGTATTTGCTGAACGGTGAAAGCGCACAGTAATGCACTTTTCTCCCAGCAAATACACTGTTTCTAAGGAAATGGGAACACACTGAGGAGACACTTGTGGGAGCTACTGTGACTAAAACTGAGCTTCCCTACGCACAGGGAAGCAAGAGAAATGCTGATTTCATCAAGCCCAGTTATATACTCAGAATCTGTACTTCTGCGCATATAGGCATGAATCTGTAGGCAAAAAACTCATTTTTGAAAAGTTACCCAAATGCATCTCAGAAGTGTGCAACTTGTTCCCTGAGTTAGAAAAAGTCGAGAAACGTTCGTTTCTGCTAGCGCTGTGCTTCTACACATGTATTTGCTGAACGGTGAAAGCGCACAGTAATGCACTTTTCTCCCAGCAAATACACTGTTTCTAAGGAAATGGGAACACACTGAGGAGACACTTGTGGGAGCTACTGTGACTAAAACTGAGCTTCCTTACGCACAGGGAAGCAAGAGAAATGCTGAATTCATCAAGCCCAGTTACATACTCAGAATCTGTACTACTGCGCAAATAGGCATGTCTCTGTAGGCAAAAAACTCATTTCTGACAAAGTTGCCCAAATGCATCTCAGAAGTGTGCAACTTGTTCCCTGAGTTAGAAAACGTCGAGAAACGTTCGTTTCTGCTAGCGCTGTGCTTCTACACATGTATTTGCTGAACGGTGAAAGCGCACAGTAATGCACTTTTCTCCCAGCAAATACACTGTTTCTAAGGAAATGGGAACACACTGAGGAGACACTTGTGGGAGCTACTGTGACTAAAACTGAGCTTCTTTACACACAGGGAAGCAGGAGAAATGCTGATTTCATCAAGCCCAGTTACATACTCAGAATCTGTACTACTGCGCAAATAGGCATGAATCTGTAGGCAAAAAACTCCTTTCTGACAAAGTTGCCCAAATGCATCTCAGAAGTGTGCAACTTGTTCCCTGAGTTAGAAAACGTCGAGAAACGGTCGTTTCTGCTAGCGCTGTGCTTCTACACATGTATTTGCTGAACGGTGAAAGCGCAAAGTAATGCACTTTTCTCCCAGCAATTACACTGTTTCTAAGGAAATGGGAACACACTGAGGAGACACTTGTGGGAGCTACTGTGACTAAAAGTGAGCTTCCCTACGCACAGGGAAGCAAGAGAAATGCTGATTTCATCAAGCCCAGTTACATACTCAGAATCTGTACTACTGCGCAAATAGTCATGTCTCTAGGCAAAAAACTCCTTTCTGACAAAGTTGCCCAAATGCATCTCAGAAGTGTGCAACTTGTTCCCTGAGTTAGAAAACGTCGAGAAACTTTCGTTTCTGCTAGCGCTGTGCTTCTACACATGTATTTGCTGAACGGTGAAAGCGCACAGTAATGCACTTTTCTCCCAGCAAATACACTGTTTCTAAGGAAATGGGAACACACTGAGGAGACACTTGTGGGAGCTACTGTGACTAAAACTGAGCTTCCCTACGAACAGGGAAGCAAGAGAAATGCTGATTTCATCAAGCCCAGTTACATACTCAGAATCTGTACTACTGCGCAAATAGGCATGTCTCTGTAGGCAAAAAACTCATTTCTGACAAAGTTGCCCAAATGCATCTCAGAAGTGTGCAACTTGTTCCCTGAGTTAGAAAACGTCGAGAAACGTTCATTTCTGCTAGCGCTGTGCTTCTACACATGTATTTGCTGAACGGTGAAAGCGCGCAGTAATGCACTTTTCTCCCAGGAAATACACTGTTTCTAAGGAAATGGGAACACACAGAAAAGACACTTGTGGGAGCTACTGTGACTAAAACTGAGCTTCCCTACGCACAGGAAAGCCAGAGAAATGCTGATTTCATCAAGCCCAGTTACATACTCAGAATCTGTACTACTGCGCAAATAGGCATGAATCTGTAGGCAAAAAACTCATTTCTGACAAAGTTGCCCAAATGCATCTCAGAAGTGTGCAACTTGTTCCCTGAGTTAGAAAACGTCGAGAAACGTTCGTTTTTGCTAGCGCTGTGCTTCTACACATGTATTTGCTGAACGGTGAAAGCGCACAGTAATGCACTTTTCTCCCAGCAAATACACTGTTTCTAAGGAAATGGGAACACACTGAGGAGACACTTGTGGGAGCTACTGTGACTAACAGTGAGCTTGCCTACGCACAGGGAAGCAAGAGAAATGCTGATTTCATCAAGCCCAGTTACATACTCAGAATCTGTACTACTGCGCAAATAGGCATGTCTCTGTAGGCCAAAAACTCATTTCTGACAAAGTTGCCCAAATGCATCTCAGAAGTGTGCAACTTGTTCCCTGAGTTAGAAAACGTCGAGAAACGTTCGTTTCTGCTAGCGCTGTGCTTCTACACATGTATTTGCTGAACGGTGAAAGCGCACAGTAATGCACTTTTCTCCCAGCAAATACACTGTTTCTAAGGAAATGGGAACACACTGAGGAGACACTTGTGGGAGCTACTGTGACTAAAACTGAGCTTCCCTACGAACAGGGAAGCAAGAGAAATGCTGATTTCATCAAGCCCAGTTACATACTCAGAATCTGTACTACTGCGCAAATAGGCATGTCTCTGTAGGCAAAAAACTCATTTCTGACAAAGTTGCCCAAATGCATCTAGGAAGTGTGCAACTTGTTCCCTGAGTTAGAAAACGTCGAGAAACGTTCGTTTCTGCTAGCGCTGTGCTTCTACACATGTATTTGCTGAACGGTGAAAGCGCGCAGTAATGCACTTTTCTCCCAGCAAATACACTATTTCTAAGGAAATGGGAACACACTGAGAAGACACCTGTGGGAGCTACTGTGACTAAAACTGAGCTTCCCTACGCACAGGAAAGCAAGAGAAATGCTGATTTCATCAAGCCCAGTTACATACTCAGAATCTGTACTACTGCGCAAATAGGCATGAATCTGTAGGCAAAAAACTCATTTCTGACAAAGTTGCCCAAATGCATCTCAGAAGTGTGCAACTTGTTCCCTGAGTTAGAAAACGTCGAGAAACGTTCGTTTCTGCTAGCGCTGTGCTTCTACACATGTATTTGCTGAACGGTGAAAGCGCACAGTAATGCACTTTTCTCCCAGCAAATACACTGTTTCTAAGGAAATGGGAACACACTGAGGAGACACTTGTGGGAGCTACTGTGACTAAAACTGAGCTTCTTTACACACAGGGAAGCAAGAGAAATGCTGATTTCATCAAGCCCAGTTACATACTCAGAATCTGTACTACTGCGCAAATAGGCATGAATCTGTAGGCAAAAAACTCATTTCTGACAAAGTTGCCCAAATGCATCTCAGAAGTGTGCAACTTGTTCCCTGAGTTAGAAAACGTCGAGAAACTTTCGTTTCTGCTAGCGCTGTGCTTCTACACATGTATTTGCTGAACGGTGAAAGCGCACAGTAATGCACTTTTCTCCCAGCAATTACACTGTTTCTAAGGAAATGGGAATACACTGAGGAGACACTTGTGGGAGCTACTGTGACTAAAAGTGAGCTTCCCTGCGCACAGGGAAGCAAGAGAAATGCTGATTTCATCAAGCCCAGTTACATACTCAGAATCTGTACTACTGCGCAAATAGTCATGTCTCTGTAGGCAAAAAACTCCTTTCTGACAAAGTTGCCCAAATGCATCTCAGAAGTGTGCAACTTGTTCCCTGAGTTAGAAAACGTCGAGAAACGTTCGTTTCTGCTAGCGCTGTGCTTCTACACATGTATTTGCTGAACGGTGAAAGCGCACAGTAATGCACTTTTCTCCCAGCAAATACACTGTTTCTAAGGAAATGGGAACACACTGAGGAGACACTTGTGGGAGCTACTGTGACTAAAACTGAGCTTCCCTACAAACAGGGAAGCAAGAGAAATGCTGATTTCATCAAGCCCAGTTACATACTCAGAATCTGTACTACTGCGCAAATAGGCATGTCTCTGTAGGCAAAAAACTCATTTCTGACAAAGTTGCCCATATGCATCTAGGAAGTGTGCAACTTGTTCCCTGAGTTAGAAAACATCGAGAAACGTTCATTTCTGCTAGCGCTGTGCTTCTACACATGTATTTGCTGAACGGTGAAAGCGCGCAGTAATGCACTTTTCTCCCAGCAAATACACTGTTTCTAAGGAAATGGGAACACACAGAGAAGACACTTGTGGGAGCTACTGTGACTAAAACTGAGCTTCCCTACGCACAGGAAAGCAAGAGAAATGCTGATATCATCAAGCCCAGTTACATACTCAGAATCTGTACTACTGCGCAAATAGGCAATGTCTCTGTAGGCAAAAAACTCATTTCTGACAAAGTTGCCCAAATGCATCTCAGAAGTGTGCAACTTGTTCCCTGAGTTAGAAAACGTCGAGAAACGTTCGTTTCTGCTAGCGCTGTGCTTCTACACATGTATTTGCTGAACGGTGAAAGCGCACAGTAATGCACTTTTCTCCCAGCAAATACACTGTTTCTCAGGAAATGGGAACACACTGAGGAGACACTTGTGGGAGCTACTGTGACTAAAAGTGAGCTTCCCTACGCACAGGGAAGCAAGAGAAATGCTGATTTCATCAAGCCCAGTTACATACTCAGAATCTGTACTACTGCGCAAATAGGCATGAATCTGTAGACAAAAAACTCATTTCTGACAAAGTTGCCCAAATGCATCTCAGAAGTGTGCAACTTGTTCCCTGAGTTAGAAAACGTCGAGAAACGTTCGTTTCTGCTAGCGCTGTGCTTCTACACATGTATTTGCTGAACGGTGAAAGCGCACAGTAATGCACTTTTCTCCCAGCAAATACACTGTTTCTGAGGAAATGGGAACACACTGAGGAGACACTTGTGGGAGCTACTGTGACTAAAACTGACCTTCCCTACGCACAGGGAAGCAAGAGAAATGCTGATTTCATCAAGCCCAGTTACATACTCAGAATCTGTACTACTGCGCAAATAGGCATGTCTCTGTAGGCAAAAAACTCATTTCTGACAAAGTTGCCCAAATGCATCTCAGAAGTGTGCAACTTGTTCCCTGAGTTAGAAAACGTCGAGAAACGGTCTTTTCTGCTAGCGCTGTGCTTCTACACATGTATTTGCTGAACGGTGAAAGCGCACAGTAATGCACTTTTCTCTCAGCAAATACACTGTTTCTAAGGAAATGGGAACACACTGAGGAGACACTTGTGGGAGCTACTGTGACTAAAACTGAGCTTCCCTCCGCACAGGGAAGCAAGAGAAATGCTGATTTCATCAAGCCCAGTTATATACTCAGAATCTGTACTTCTGCGCAAATAGGCATGAATCTGTAGGCAAAAAACTCATTTTTGAAAAGTTACCCAAATGCATCTCAGAAGTGTGCAACTTGTTCCCTGAGTTAGAAAACGTCGAGAAACGTTCGTTTCTGCTAGCGCTGTGCTTCTACACATGTATTTGCTGAACGGTGAAAGCGCACAGTAATGCACTTTTCTCCCAGCAAATACACTGTTTCTAAGGAAATGGGAACACACTGAGGAGACACTTGTGGGAGCTACTGTGACTAAAACTGAGCTTCCTTACGCACAGGGAAGCAAGAGAAATGCTGAATTCATCAAGCCCAGTTACATACTCAGAATCTGTACTACTGCGCAAATAGGCATGTCTCTGTAGGCAAAAAACTCATTTCTGACAAAGTTGCCCAAATGCATCTCAGAAGTGTGCAACTTGTTCCCTGAGTTAGAAAACGTCGAGAAACGTTCGTTTCTGCTAGCGCTGTGCTTCTACACATGTATTTGCTGAACGGTGAAAGCGCACAGTAATGCACTTTTCTCCCAGCAAATACACTGTTTCTAAGGAAATGGGAACACACTGAGGAGACACTTGTGGGAGCTACTGTGACTAAAACTGAGCTTCTTTACACACAGGGAAGCAGGAGAAATGCTGATTTCATCAAGCCCAGTTACATACTCAGAATCTGTACTACTGCGCAAATAGGCATGAATCTGTAGGCAAAAAACTCATTTCTGACAAAGTTGCCCATATGCATCTAGGAAGTGTGCAACTTGTTCCCTGAGTTAGAAAACGTCGAGAAACGTTCATTTCTGCTAGCGCTGTGCTTCTACACATGTATTTGCTGAACGGTGAAAGCGCGCAGTAATGCACTTTTCTCCCAGCAAATACACTGTTTCTAAGGAAATGGGAACACACTGAGGAGACACTTGTGGGAGCTACTGTGACTAACAGTGAGCTTGCCTACGCACAGGGAAGCAAGAGAAATGCTGATTTCATCAAGCCCAGTTACATACTCAGAATCTGTACTACTGCGCAAATAGGCATGTCTCTGTAGGCCAAAAACTCATTTCTGACAAAGTTGCCCAAATGCATCTCAGAAGTGTGCAACTTGTTCCCTGAGTTAGAAAACGTCGAGAAACGTTCGTTTCTGCTAGCGCTGTGCTTCTACACATGTATTTGCTGAACGGTGAAAGCGCACAGTAATGCACTTTTCTCCCAGCAAATACACTGTTTCTAAGGAAATGGGAACACACTGAGGAGACACTTGTGGGAGCTACTGTGACTAAAACTGAGCTTCCCTACGAACAGGGAAGCAAGAGAAATGCTGATTTCATCAAGCCCAGTTACATACTCAGAATCTGTACTACTGCGCAAATAGGCATGTCTCTGTAGGCAAAAAACTCATTTCTGACAAAGTTGCCCAAATGCATCTAGGAAGTGTGCAACTTGTTCCCTGAGTTAGAAAACGTCGAGAAACGTTCGTTTCTGCTAGCGCTGTGCTTCTACACATGTATTTGCTGAACGGTGAAAGCGCGCAGTAATGCACTTTTCTCCCAGCAAATACACTATTTCTAAGGAAATGGGAACACACTGAGAAGACACCTGTGGGAGCTACTGTGACTAAAACTGAGCTTCCCTACGCACAGGAAAGCAAGAGAAATGCTGATTTCATCAAGCCCAGTTACATACTCAGAATCTGTACTACTGCGCAAATAGGCATGAATCTGTAGGCAAAAAACTCATTTCTGACAAAGTTGCCCAAATGCATCTCAGAAGTGTGCAACTTGTTCCCTGAGTTAGAAAACGTCGAGAAACGTTCGTTTCTGCTAGCGCTGTGCTTCTACACATGTATTTGCTGAACGGTGAAAGCGCACAGTAATGCACTTTTCTCCCAGCAAATACACTGTTTCTAAGGAAATGGGAACACACTGAGGAGACACTTGTGGGAGCTACTGTGACTAAAACTGAGCTTCTTTACACACAGGGAAGCAAGAGAAATGCTGATTTCATCAAGCCCAGTTACATACTCAGAATCTGTACTACTGCGCAAATAGGCATGAATCTGTAGGCAAAAAACTCATTTCTGACAAAGTTGCCCAAATGCATCTCAGAAGTGTGCAACTTGTTCCCTGAGTTAGAAAACGTCGAGAAACTTTCGTTTCTGCTAGCGCTGTGCTTCTACACATGTATTTGCTGAACGGTGAAAGCGCACAGTAATGCACTTTTCTCCCAGCAATTACACTGTTTCTAAGGAAATGGGAATACACTGAGGAGACACTTGTGGGAGCTACTGTGACTAAAAGTGAGCTTCCCTGCGCACAGGGAAGCAAGAGAAATGCTGATTTCATCAAGCCCAGTTACATACTCAGAATCTGTACTACTGCGCAAATAGTCATGTCTCTGTAGGCAAAAAACTCCTTTCTGACAAAGTTGCCCAAATGCATCTCAGAAGTGTGCAACTTGTTCCCTGAGTTAGAAAACGTCGAGAAACGTTCGTTTCTGCTAGCGCTGTGCTTCTACACATGTATTTGCTGAACGGTGAAAGCGCACAGTAATGCACTTTTCTCCCAGCAAATACACTGTTTCTAAGGAAATGGGAACACACTGAGGAGACACTTGTGGGAGCTACTGTGACTAAAACTGAGCTTCCCTACAAACAGGGAAGCAAGAGAAATGCTGATTTCATCAAGCCCAGTTACATACTCAGAATCTGTACTACTGCGCAAATAGGCATGTCTCTGTAGGCAAAAAACTCATTTCTGACAAAGTTGCCCATATGCATCTAGGAAGTGTGCAACTTGTTCCCTGAGTTAGAAAACATCGAGAAACGTTCATTTCTGCTAGCGCTGTGCTTCTACACATGTATTTGCTGAACGGTGAAAGCGCGCAGTAATGCACTTTTCTCCCAGCAAATACACTGTTTCTAAGGAAATGGGAACACACAGAGAAGACACTTGTGGGAGCTACTGTGACTAAAACTGAGCTTCCCTACGCACAGGAAAGCAAGAGAAATGCTGATATCATCAAGCCCAGTTACATACTCAGAATCTGTACTACTGCGCAAATAGGCAATGTCTCTGTAGGCAAAAAACTCATTTCTGACAAAGTTGCCCAAATGCATCTCAGAAGTGTGCAACTTGTTCCCTGAGTTAGAAAACGTCGAGAAACGTTCGTTTCTGCTAGCGCTGTGCTTCTACACATGTATTTGCTGAACGGTGAAAGCGCACAGTAATGCACTTTTCTCCCAGCAAATACACTGTTTCTAAGGAAATGGGAACACACTGAGGAGACACTTGTGGGAGCTACTGTGACTAAAAGTGAGCTTCCCTACGCACAGGGAAGCAAGAGAAATGCTGATTTCATCAAGCCCAGTTACATACTCAGAATCTGTACTACTGCGCAAATAGGCATGAATCTGTAGACAAAAAACTCATTTCTGACAAAGTTGCCCAAATGCATCTCAGAAGTGTGCAACTTGTTCCCTGAGTTAGAAAACGTCGAGAAACGTTCGTTTCTGCTAGCGCTGTGCTTCTACACATGTATTTGCTGAACGGTGAAAGCGCACAGTAATGCACTTTTCTCCCAGCAAATACACTGTTTCTGAGGAAATGGGAACACACTGAGGAGACACTTGTGGGAGCTACTGTGACTAAAACTGACCTTCCCTACGCACAGGGAAGCAAGAGAAATGCTGATTTCATCAAGCCCAGTTACATACTCAGAATCTGTACTACTGCGCAAATAGGCATGTCTCTGTAGGCAAAAAACTCATTTCTGACAAAGTTGCCCAAATGCATCTCAGAAGTGTGCAACTTGTTCCCTGAGTTAGAAAACGTCGAGAAACGGTCTTTTCTGCTAGCGCTGTGCTTCTACACATGTATTTGCTGAACGGTGAAAGCGCACAGTAATGCACTTTTCTCTCAGCAAATACACTGTTTCTAAGGAAATGGGAACACACTGAGGAGACACTTGTGGGAGCTACTGTGACTAAAACTGAGCTTCCCTCCGCACAGGGAAGCAAGAGAAATGCTGATTTCATCAAGCCCAGTTATATACTCAGAATCTGTACTTCTGCGCAAATAGGCATGAATCTGTAGGCAAAAAACTCATTTTTGAAAAGTTACCCAAATGCATCTCAGAAGTGTGCAACTTGTTCCCTGAGTTAGAAAACGTCGAGAAACGTTCGTTTCTGCTAGCGCTGTGCTTCTACACATGTATTTGCTGAACGGTGAAAGCGCACAGTAATGCACTTTTCTCCCAGCAAATACACTGTTTCTAAGGAAATGGGAACACACTGAGGAGACACTTGTGGGAGCTACTGTGACTAAAACTGAGCTTCCTTACGCACAGGGAAGCAAGAGAAATGCTGAATTCATCAAGCCCAGTTACATACTCAGAATCTGTACTACTGCGCAAATAGGCATGTCTCTGTAGGCAAAAAACTCATTTCTGACAAAGTTGCCCAAATGCATCTCAGAAGTGTGCAACTTGTTCCCTGAGTTAGAAAACGTCGAGAAACGTTCGTTTCTGCTAGCGCTGTGCTTCTACACATGTATTTGCTGAACGGTGAAAGCGCACAGTAATGCACTTTTCTCCCAGCAAATACACTGTTTCTAAGGAAATGGGAACACACTGAGGAGACACTTGTGGGAGCTACTGTGACTAAAACTGAGCTTCTTTACACACAGGGAAGCAGGAGAAATGCTGATTTCATCAAGCCCAGTTACATACTCAGAATCTGTACTACTGCGCAAATAGGCATGAATCTGTAGGCAAAAAACTCATTTCTGACAAAGTTGCCCATATGCATCTAGGAAGTGTGCAACTTGTTCCCTGAGTTAGAAAACGTCGAGAAACGTTCATTTCTGCTAGCGCTGTGCTTCTACACATGTATTTGCTGAACGGTGAAAGCGCGCAGTAATGCACTTTTCTCCCAGCAAATACACTGTTTCTAAGGAAATGGGAACACACAGAGAAGACACTAGTGGGAGCTACTGTGACTAAAACTGAGCTTCCCTACGCACAGGGAAGGAAGAGAAATGCTGATTTCATCAAGCCCAGTTACATACTCCGAATCTGTACTACTGCGCAAATAGGCTTGTCTCTTTAGGCAAAAAACTCATTTCTGACAAAGTTGCCCAAATACATCTCAGAAGTGTGCAACTTGTTCCCTGAGTTAGAAAACATCGAGAAACGGTCGTTTCTGCTAGCGCTGTGCTTCTACACATGTATTTGCTGAACGGTGAAAGCGCACAGTAATGCACTTTTCTCCCAGCAAATACACTGTTTCTAAGGAAATGGGAACACACTGAGGAGACACTTGTGGGAGCTACTGTGACTAAAACTGAGCTTCCCTAAGCACAGGGAAGCAAGAGAAATGCTGATTTCATCAAGCCCAGTTACATACTCAGAATCTGTACTACTGCGCAAATAGGCATGAATCTGTAGACAAAAAACTCATTTCTGACAAAGTTGCCCAAATGCATCTCAGAAGTGTGCAACTTGTTCCCTGAGTTAGAAAACATCGAGAAACGGTCGTTTCTGCTAGCGCTGTGCTTCTACACATGTATTTGCTGAACGGTGAAAGCGCACAGTAATGCACTTTTCTCCCAGCAAATACACTGTTTCTAAGGAAATGGGAACACACTGAGGAGACACTTGTGGGAGCTACTGTGACTAAAACTGAGCTTCCCTACTCACAGGGAAGCAAGGGAAATGCTGATTTCATCAAGCCCAGTTACATACTCAGAATCTGTACTACTGCGCAAATAGGCATGTCTCTGTAGGCAAAAAACTCATTTCTGACAAGTTGCCCAAATGCATCTCAGAAGTGTGCAACTTGTTCCCTGAGTTAGAAAACGTCGAGAAACGGTCTTTTCTGCTAGCGCTGTGCTTCTACACATGTATTTGCTGAACGGTGAAAGCACACAGTAATGCACTTTTCTCCCAGCAAATACACTGTTTCTAAGGAAATGGGAACACACTGAGGAGACACTTGTGGGAGCTACTGTGACTAAAACTGACCTTCCCTACGCACAGGGAAGCAAGAGAAATGCTGATTTCATCAAGCCCAGTTACATACTCAGAATCTGTACTACTGCGCAAATAGGCATGTCTCTGTAGGCAAAAAACTCATTTCTGACAAAGTTGCCCAAATGCATCTCAGAAGTGTGCAACTTGTTCCCTGAGTTAGAAAACGTCGAGAAACGGTCGTTTCTGCTAACGCTGTGCTTCTACACATGTATTTGCTGAACGGTAAAAGCGCACAGTAATGCACTTTTCTCCCAGCAAATACACTGTTTCTAGGGAAATGGGAACACACTGAGGAGACACTTGTGGGAGCTACTGTGACTAAAACTGAGCTTCCCTACGCACAGGGAAGCAAGAGAAATGCTGATTTCATCAAGCCCAGTTACATACTCAGAATCTGTACTACTGCGCAAATAGGCATGAATCTGTAGGCAAAAAACTCATTTCTGACAAAGTTGCCCAAATGCATCTCAGAAGTGTGCAACTTGTTCCCTGAGTTAGAAAACGTCGAGAAACTTTCGTTTCTGCTAGCGCTGTGCTTCTACACATGTATTTGCTGAACGGTGAAAGCACACAGTAATGCACTTTTCTCCCAGCAAATACACTGTTTCTAGGGAAATGGGAACACACTGAGGAGACACTTGTGGGAGCTACTGTGACTAAAAGTGAGCTTCCCTACGCACAGGGAAGCAAGAGAAATGCTGATTTCATCAAGCCCAGTTACATACTCAGAATCTGTACTACTGCGCAAATAGGCATGAATCTGTAGGCAAAAAACTCATTTCTGACAAAGTTGCCCAAATGCATCTCAGAAGTGTGCAACTTGTTCCCTGAGTTAGAAAACGTCGAGAAACGTTCGTTTCTGCTAGCGCTGTGCTTCTACACATGTTGCTGAACGGTGAAAGCGCACAGTAATGCACTTTTCTCCCAGCAAATACACTGTTTCTAAGGAAATGGGAACACACTGAGGAGACATTTGTGGGAGCTACTCTGACTAAAACTGAGCTTCCCTACGCACAGGGAAGCAAGAGAAATGCTGATTTCATCAAGCCCAGTTACATACTCAGAATCTGTACTACTGCGCAAATAGGCATGTCTCTGTAGGCAAAAAACTCATTTCTGACAAAGTTGCCCAAATGCATCTCAGAAGTGTGCAACTTGTTCCCTGAGTTAGAAAACGTCGAGAAACGTTCGTTTCTGCTAGCGCTGTGCTTCTACACATGTTGCTGGACGGTGAAAGCGCACAGTAATGCACTTTTCTCCCAGCAAATACACTGTTTCTAGGGAAATGGGAACACACTGAGGAGACACTTGTGGGAGCTACTGTGACTAAAAGTGAGCTTCCCTAAGCACAGGGAAGCAAGAGAAATGCTGATTTCATCAAGCCCAGTTACATACTCAGAATCTGTACTACTGCGCGAATAGGCATGAATCTGTAGGCAAAAAACTCATTTGTGACAAAGTTGCCCAAATGCATCTCAGAAGTGTGCAACTTGTTCCCTGAGTTAGAAAACGTCGAGAAACTTTCGTTTCTGCTAGCGCTGTGCTTCTACACAAGTATTTGCTGAACGGTGAAAGCGCACATTAATGCACTTTTCTCCCAGCAATTACATTGTTTCTAAGGAAATGGGAACACACTGAGGAGACACTTGTGGGAGCTACTGTGACTAAAACTGAGCTTCCCTACGCACAGGGAAGCAAGAGAAATGCTGATTTCATCAAGCCCAGTTACATACTCAGAATCTGTACTACTGCGCAAATAGGCATATCTCTGTAGGCAAAAAACTCATTTCTGACAAAGTTGCCCAAATGCATCTCAGAAGTGTGCAACTTGTTCCCTGAGTTAGAAAACGTCGAGAAAGGTTCGTTTCTGCTAGCGCTGTGCTTCTACACATGTATTTGCTGAACGGTGAAAGCGCACAGTAATGCACTTTTCTCCCAGCAAATACACTGTTTCTAAGGAAATGGGAACACACTGAGGAGACACTTGTGGGAGCTACTGTGACTAAAACTGAGCTTCCCTACGCACAGGGAAGCAAGAGAAATGCTGATTTCATCAAGCCCAGTTACATACTCAGAATCTGTACTACTGCGCAAATAGGCATGTCTCTGTAGGCAAAAAACTCATTTCTGACAAAGTTGCCCAAATGCATCTCAGAAGTGTGCAACTTGTTCCCTGAGTTAGAAAACGTCGAGAAACGTTCATTTCTGCTAGCGATGTGCTTCTACACATGTATTTGCTGAACGGTGAAAGCGCACAGTAATGCACTTTTCTCCCAGCAAATACACTGTTTCTAAGGAAATGGGAACACACTGAGGAGACACTTGTGGGAGCTACTGGGACTAAAACTGAGCTTCCCTACGCACAGGGAAGCAAGAGAAATGCTGATTTCATCAAGCCCAGTTACATACTCAGAATCTGTACTACTGCGCAAATAGGCATATCTCTGTAGGCAAAAAACTCATTTCTGACAAAGTTGCCCAAATGCATCTCAGAAGTGTGCAACTTGTTCCCTGAGTTAGAAAACGTCGAGAAAGGTTCGTTTCTGCTAGCGCTGTGCTTCTACACATGTATTTGCTGAACGGTGAAAGCGCACAGTAATGCACTTTTCTCCCAGCAAATACACTGTTTCTAAGGAAATGGGAACACACTGAGGAGACACTTGTGGGAGCTACTGTGACTAAAACTGAGCTTCCCTACGCACAGGGAAGCAAGAGAAATGCTGATTTCATCAAGCCCAGTTACATACTCAGAATCTGTACTACTGCGCAAATAGGCATGTCTCTGTAGGCAAAAAACTCATTTCTGACAAAGTTGCCCAAATACATCTCAGAAGTGTGCAACTTGTTCCCTGAGTTAGAAAACGTCGAGAAACGGTCGTTTCTGCTAGCGCTGTGCTTCTACACATGTATTTGCTGAACGGTGAAAGCGCACAGTAATGCACTTTTCTCCCAGCAAATACACTGTTTCTAAGGAAATGGGAACACACTGAGGAGACACTTGTGGGAGCTACTGTGACTAAAACTGAGCTTCCCTACGCACAGGGAAGCAAGAGAAATGCTGATTTCATGAAGCCCAGTTACATACTCAGAATCTGTACTACTGCGCAAATAGGCATGTCTCTTTAGGCAAAAAACACATTTCTGACAAAGTTGCCCAAATGCATCTCAGAAGTGTGCAACTTGTTCCCTGAGTTAGAAAACGTCGAGAAACGGTCGTTTGTGCTAGCGCTGTGCTTCTACACATGTATTTGCTGAACGGTGAAAGCGCACAGTAATGCACTTTTCTCCCAGCAAATACACTGTGTCTAAGGAAATGGGAACACACTGAGGAGACACTTGTGGGAGCTACTGTGACTAAAACTGAGCTTCCCTACGCACAGGGAAGCAAGAGAAATGCTGATTTCATCAAGCCCAGTTACATACTCAGAATCTGTACTACTGCGCAAATAGGCATGTCTCTTTAGGCAAAAAACTCATTTCTGACAAAGTTGCCCAAATGCATCTCAGAAGTGTGCAACTTGTTCCCTGAGTTAGAAAACGTCGAGAAACGGTCGTTTCTGCTAGCGCTGTGCTTCTACACATGTATTTGCTGAACGGTGAAAGCGCACAGTAATGCACTTTTCTCCCAGCAAATACACTGTTTCTAAGGAAATGGGAACACACTGAGGAGACACTTGTGGGAGCTACTGTGACTAAAACTGAGCCCCCTACGCACAGGGAAGCAAGAGAAATGCTGATTTCATCAAGCCCAGTTACATACTCAGAATCTGTACTACTGGGCAAATAGGCGTGTCTCTTTAGGCAAAAAACTCATTTCTGACAAAGTTGCCCAAATGCATCTCAGAAGTGTGCAACTTGTTCCCTGAGTTAGAAAACGTCGAGAAACGTTGGTTTCTGCTAGCGCTGTGCTTCTACACATGTATTTGCTGAACGGTGAAAGCGCACAGTAATGCACTTTTCTCCCAGCAAATACACTGTTTCTAAGGAAATGGGAACACACTGAGGAGACACTTGTGGGAGCTACTGTGACTAAAACTGAGCCCCCTACGCACAGGGAAGCAAGAGAAATGCTGATTTCATCAAGCCCAGTAACATACTCAGAATCTGTACTACTGCGCAAGTAGGCATGTCTCTTTAGGCAAAAAACTCATTTCTGACAAAGTTGCCCAAATGCATCTCAGAAGTGTGCAACTTGTTCCGTGAGTTAGAAAACGTCGAGAAACGTTGGTTTCTGCTAGCGCTGTGCTTCTACACATGTATTTGCTGAACGGTGAAAGCGCACAGTAATGCACTTTTCTCCCAGCAAATACACTGTTTCTAAGGAAATGGGAACACACTGAGGAGACACTTGTGGGAGCTACTGTGACTAAAACTGAGCCCCCTACGCACAGGGAAGCAAGAGAAATGCTGATTTCATCAAGCCCAGTAACATACTCAGAATCTGTACTACTGCGCAAGTAGGCATGTCTCTTTAGGCAAAAAACTCATTTCTGACAAAGTTGCCCAAATGCATCTCAGAAGTGTGCAACTTGTTCCCTGAGTTAGAAAACGTCGAGAAACGGTCGTTTCTGCTAGCGCTGTGCTTCTACACATGTATTTGCTGAACGGTGAAAGCGCACAGTAATGCACTTTTCTCCCAGCAAATACACTGTTTCTAAGGAAATGGGAACACACTGAGGAGACACTTGTGGGAGCTACTGTGACTACAACTGAGCTTCTCTACGCACAGGGAAGCAAGAGAAATGCTGATTTCATCAAGCCCAGTTACATACTCAGAATCTGTACTACTGCGCAAATAGGCATGTCTCTTTAGGCAAAAAACTCATTTCTGACAAAGTTGCCCAAATGCATCTCAGAAGTGTGCAACTTGTTCCCTGAGTTAGAAAACGTCGAGAAACGGTCGTTTCTGCTAGCGCTGTGCTTCTACACATGTATTTGCTGAACGGTGAAAGCGCACAGTAATGCACTTTTCTCCCAGCAAATACACTGTGTCTAAGGAAATGGGAACACACTGAGGAGACACTTGTGGGAGCTACTGTGACTAAAACTGAGCCCCCTACGCACAGGGAAGCAAGAGAAATGCTGATTTCATCAAGCCCAGTTACATACTCCGAATCTGTCCTACTGTGCAAATAGGCATGTCTCTTTCGGCAAAAAACTCATTTCTGACAAAGTTGCCCAAATACATCTCAGAAGTGTGCAACTTGTTCCGTGAGTTAGAAAACGTCGAGAAACGTTCGTTTCTGCTAGCGCTGTGCTTCTACACATGTATTTGCTGAACGGTAAAAGCGCACAGTAATGCACTTTTCTCGCAGCAAATACACTGTTTCTAAGGAAATGGGAACACACTGAGGAGACACTTGTGGGAGCTACTGTGACTAAAACTGAGCTTCGCTACGCACAGGGAAGCAAGAGAAATGCTGATTTCATCAAGCCCAGTTACATACTCAGAATCTGTACTACTGCGCAAATAGGCATGTCTCTGTAGGCAAAAAAACTCATTTCTGACAAAGTTGCCCAAATGCATCTCAGAAGTGTGCAACTTGTTCCCTGAGTTAGAAAACGTCGAGAAACGGTCGTTTCTGCTAGCGCTGTGCTTCTACACATGTATTTGCTGAACGGTGAAAGCGCACAGTAATGCACTTTTCTCCCATCAAATACACTGTTTCTAAGGAAATGGGAACACACTGAGGAGACACTTGTGGGAGCTACTATGACTAAAACTGAGCCCCCTACGCACAGGGAAGCAAGAGAAATGCTGATTTCATCAAGCCCAGTTACGTACTCAGAATCTGTACTACTGCGCAAATAGGCATGTCTCTTTAGGCAAAAAACTCATTTCTGACAAAGTTGCCCAAATGCATCTCAGAAGTGTGCAACTTGTTCCCTGAGTTAGAAAACGTCGAGAAACGGTCGTTTCTGCTAGCGCTGTGCTTCTACACATGTATTTGCTGAACGGTGAAAGCGCACAGTAATGCACTTTTCTCCCAGCAAATACACTGTTTCTAAGGAAATGGGAACACACTGAGGAGACACTTGTGGGAGCTACTGTGACTACAACTGAGCTTCTCTACGCACAGGGAAGCAAGAGAAATGCTGATTTCATCAAGCCCAGTTACATACTCAGAATCTGTACTACTGCGCAAATAGGCATGTCTCTTTAGGCAAAAAACTCATTTCTGACAAAGTTGCCCAAATGCATCTCAGAAGTGTGCAACTTGTTCCCTGAGTTAGAAAACGTCGAGAAACGGTCGTTTCTGGTAGCGCTGTGCTTCTACACATGTATTTGCTGAACGGTGAAAGCGCACAGTAATGCACTTTTCTCCCAGCAAATACACTGTTTCTAAGGAAATGGGAACACACTGAGGAGACACTTGTGGGGGCTACTGTGACTAAAATTGAGCCCCCTACGCACAGGGAAGCAAGAGAAATGCTGATTTCATCAAGCCCAGTTACATACTCAGAATCTGTACTACTGCGCAAATAGGCGTGTCTCTTTAGGCAAAAAACTCATTTCTGACAAAGTTGCCCAAATGCATCTCAGAAGTGTGCAACTTGTTCCCTGAGTTAGAAAACGTCGAGAAACGTTGGTTTCTGCTAGCGCTGTGCTTCTACACATGTATTTGCTGAACGGTGAAAGCGCACAGTAATGCACTTTTCTCCCAGCAAATACACTGTTTCTAAGGAAATGGGAACACACTGAGGAGACACTTGTGGGAGCTACTGTGACTAAAACTGAGCCCCCTACGCACAGGGAAGCAAGAGAAATGCTGATTTCATCAAGCCCAGTAACATACTCAGAATCTGTACTACTGCGCAAGTAGGCATGTCTCTTTAGGCAAAAAACTCATTTCTGACAAAGTTGCCCAAATGCATCTCAGAAGTGTGCAACTTGTTCCCTGAGTTAGAAAACGTCGAGAAACGGTCGTTTCTGCTAGCGCTGTGCTTCTACACATGTATTTGCTGAACGGTGAAAGCGCAGAGTAATGCACTTTTCTCCCAGCAAATACACTGTTTCTAAGGAAATGGGAACACACTGAGGAGACACTTGTGGGAGCTACTGTGACTACAACTGAGCTTCTCTACGCACAGGGAAGCAAGAGAAATGCTGATTTCATCAAGCCCAGTTACATACTCAGAATCTGTACTACTGCGCAAATAGGCATGTCTCTTTAGGCAAAAAACTCATTTCTGACAAAGTTGCCCAAATGCATCTCAGAAGTGTGCAACTTGTTCCCTGAGTTAGAAAACGTCGAGAAACGGTCGTTTCTGCTAGCGCTGTGCTTCTACACATGTATTTGCTGAACGGTGAAAGCGCACAGTAATGCACTTTTCTCCCAGCAAATACACTGTGTCTAAGGAAATGGGAACACACTGAGGAGACACTTGTGGGAGCTACTGTGACTAAAACTGAGCCCCCTACGCACAGGGAAGCAAGAGAAATGCTGATTTCATCAAGCCCAGTTACATACTCCGAATCTGTCCTACTGTGCAAATAGGCATGTCTCTTTCGGCAAAAAACTCATTTCTGACAAAGTTGCCCAAATACATTTCAGAAGTGTGCAACTTGTTCCGTGAGTTAGAAAACGTCGAGAAACGTTCGTTTCTGCTAGCGCTGTGCTTCTACACATGTATTTGCTGAACGGTAAAAGCGCACAGTAATGCACTTTTCTCGCAGCAAATACACTGTTTCTAAGGAAATGGGAACACACTGAGGAGACACTTGTGGGAGCTACTGTGACTAAAACTGAACTTCCCTACGCACAGGGAAGCAAGAGAAATGCTGATTTCATCAAGCCCAGTTACATACTCAGAATCTGTACTACTGCGCAAATAGGCATGTCTCTGTAGGCAAAAAAACTCATTTCTGACAAAGTTGCCCAAATGCATCTCAGAAGTGTGCAACTTGTTCCCTGAGTTAGAAAACGTCGAGAAACGGTCGTTTCTGCTAGCGCTGTGCTTCTACACATGTATTTGCTGAACGGTGAAAGCGCACAGTAATGCACTTTTCTCCCATCAAATACACTGTTTCTAAGGAAATGGGAACACACTGAGGAGACACTTGTGGGAGCTACTATGACTAAAACTGAGCCCCCTACGCACAGGGAAGCAAGAGAAATGCTGATTTCATCAAGCCCAGTTACGTACTCAGAATCTGTACTACTGCGCAAATAGGCATGTCTCTTTAGGCAAAAAACTCATTTCTGACAAAGTTGCCCAAATGCATCTCAGAAGTGTGCAACTTGTTCCCTGAGTTAGAAAACGTCGAGAAACGGTCGTTTCTGCTAGCGCTGTGCTTCTACACATGTATTTGCTGAACGGTGAAAGCGCACAGTAATGCACTTTTCTCCCAGCAAATACACTGTTTCTAAGGAAATGGGAACACACTGAGGAGACACTTGTGGGAGCTACTGTGACTACAACTGAGCTTCTCTACGCACAGGGAAGCAAGAGAAATGCTGATTTCATCAAGCCCAGTTACATACTAAGAATCTGTACTACTGCGCAAATAGGCATGTCTCTTTAGGCAAAAAACTCATTTCTGACAAAGTTGCCCAAATGCATCTCAGAAGTGTTCAACTTGTTCCCTGAGTTAGAAAACGTCGAGAAACGGTCGTTTCTGGTAGCGCTGTGCTTCTACACATGTATTTGCTGAACGGTGAAAGCACACAGTAATGCACTTTTCTCCCAGCAAATACACTGTGTCTAAGGAAATGGGAACACACTGAGGAGACACTTGTGGGAGCTACTGTGACTAAAACTGAGCCCCCTACGCACAGGGAAGCAAGAGAAATGCTGATTTCATCAAGCCCAGTTACATACTCCGAATCTGTACTACTGCGCAAATAGGCGTGTCTCTTTAGGCAAAAAACTCATTTCTGACAAAGTTGCCCAAATGCATCTCAGAAGTGTGCAACTTGTTCCCTGAGTTAGAAAACGTCGAGAAACGGTCGTTTGTGCTAGCGCTGTGCTTCTACACATGTATTTGCTGAACGGTGAAAGCGCACAGTAATGCACTTTTCTCCCAGCAAATTCACTGTGTCTAAGGAAATGGGAACACACTGAGGAGACACTTGTGGGAGCTACTGTGACTAAAACTGAGCTTCCCTACGCACAGGGAAGCAAGAGAAATGCTGATTTCATCAAGCCCAGTTACATACTCCGAATCTGTCCCACTGTGCAAATAGGCATGTCTCTTTCGGCAAAAAACTCATTTCTGACAAAGTTGCCCAAATACATCTCAGAAGTGTGCAACTTGTTCCGTGAGTTAGAAAACGTCGAGAAACGTTCGTTTCTGCTAGCGCTGTGCTTCTACACATGTATTTGCTGAACGGTAAAAGCGCACAGTAATGCACTTTTCTCGCAGCAAATAAACTGTTTCTAAGGAAATGGGAACACACTGAGGAGACACTTGTGGGAACTACTGTGACTAAAACTGAACTTCCCTACGCACAGGGAAGCAAGAGAAATGCTGATTTCATCAAGCCCAGTTACATACTCAGAATCTGTACTACTGCGCAAATAGGCATGTCTCTGTAGGCAAAAAAACTCATTTCTGACAAAGTTGCCCAAATGCATCTCAGAAGTGTGCAACTTGTTCCCTGAGTTAGAAAACGTCGAGAAACGGTCGTTTCTGCTAGCGCTGTGCTTCTACACATGTATTTGCTGAACGGTGAAAGCGCACAGTAATGCACTTTTCTCCCAGCAAATACACTGTTTCTAAGGAAATGGGAACACACTGAGGAGACACTTGTGGGAGCTACTGTGACTACAACTGAGCTTCTCTACGCACAGGGAAGCAAGAGAAATGCTGATTTCATCAAGCCCAGTTACATACTCAGAATCTGTACTACTGCGCAAATAGGCATGTCTCTTTAGGCAAAAAACTCATTTCTGACAAAGTTGCCCAAATGCATCTCAGAAGTGTGCAACTTGTTCCCTGAGTTAGAAAACGTCGAGAAACGGTCGTTTCTGGTAGCGCTGTGCTTCTACACATGTATTTGCTGAACGGTGAAAGCGCACAGTAATGCACTTTTCTCCCAGCAAATACACTGTTTCTAAGGAAATGGGAACACACTGAGGAGACACTTGTGGGGGCTACTGTGACTAAAATTGAGCCCCCTACGCACAGGGAAGCAAGAGAAATGCTGATTTCATCAAGCCCAGTTACATACTCAGAATCTGTACTACTGCGCAAATAGGCGTGTCTCTTTAGGCAAAAAACTCATTTCTGACAAAGTTGCCCAAATGCATCTCAGAAGTGTGCAACTTGTTCCCTGAGTTAGAAAACGTCGAGAAACGTTGGTTTCTGCTAGCGCTGTGCTTCTACACATGTATTTGCTGAACGGTGAAAGCGCACAGTAATGCACTTTTCTCCCAGCAAATACACTGTTTCTAAGGAAATGGGAACACACTGAGGAGACACTTGTGGGAGCTACTGTGACTAAAACTGAGCCCCCTACGCACAGGGAAGCAAGAGAAATGCTGATTTCATCAAGCCCAGTAACATACTCAGAATCTGTACTACTGCGCAAGTAGGCATGTCTCTTTAGGCAAAAAACTCATTTCTGACAAAGTTGCCCAAATGCATCTCAGAAGTGTGCAACTTGTTCCCTGAGTTAGAAAACGTCGAGAAACGGTCGTTTCTGCTAGCGCTGTGCTTCTACACATGTATTTGCTGAACGGTGAAAGCGCAGAGTAATGCACTTTTCTCCCAGCAAATACACTGTTTCTAAGGAAATGGGAACACACTGAGGAGACACTTGTGGGAGCTACTGTGACTACAACTGAGCTTCTCTACGCACAGGGAAGCAAGAGAAATGCTGATTTCATCAAGCCCAGTTACATACTCAGAATCTGTACTACTGCGCAAATAGGCATGTCTCTTTAGGCAAAAAACTCATTTCTGACAAAGTTGCCCAAATGCATCTCAGAAGTGTGCAACTTGTTCCCTGAGTTAGAAAACGTCGAGAAACGGTCGTTTCTGCTAGCGCTGTGCTTCTACACATGTATTTGCTGAACGGTGAAAGCGCACAGTAATGCACTTTTCTCCCAGCAAATACACTGTGTCTAAGGAAATGGGAACACACTGAGGAGACACTTGTGGGAGCTACTGTGACTAAAACTGAGCCCCCTACGCACAGGGAAGCAAGAGAAATGCTGATTTCATCAAGCCCAGTTACATACTCCGAATCTGTCCTACTGTGCAAATAGGCATGTCTCTTTCGGCAAAAAACTCATTTCTGACAAAGTTGCCCAAATACATTTCAGAAGTGTGCAACTTGTTCCGTGAGTTAGAAAACGTCGAGAAACGTTCGTTTCTGCTAGCGCTGTGCTTCTACACATGTATTTGCTGAACGGTAAAAGCGCACAGTAATGCACTTTTCTCGCAGCAAATACACTGTTTCTAAGGAAATGGGAACACACTGAGGAGACACTTGTGGGAGCTACTGTGACTAAAACTGAACTTCCCTACGCACAGGGAAGCAAGAGAAATGCTGATTTCATCAAGCCCAGTTACATACTCAGAATCTGTACTACTGCGCAAATAGGCATGTCTCTGTAGGCAAAAAAACTCATTTCTGACAAAGTTGCCCAAATGCATCTCAGAAGTGTGCAACTTGTTCCCTGAGTTAGAAAACGTCGAGAAACGGTCGTTTCTGCTAGCGCTGTGCTTCTACACATGTATTTGCTGAACGGTGAAAGCGCACAGTAATGCACTTTTCTCCCATCAAATACACTGTTTCTAAGGAAATGGGAACACACTGAGGAGACACTTGTGGGAGCTACTATGACTAAAACTGAGCCCCCTACGCACAGGGAAGCAAGAGAAATGCTGATTTCATCAAGCCCAGTTACGTACTCAGAATCTGTACTACTGCGCAAATAGGCATGTCTCTTTAGGCAAAAAACTCATTTCTGACAAAGTTGCCCAAATGCATCTCAGAAGTGTGCAACTTGTTCCCTGAGTTAGAAAACGTCGAGAAACGGTCGTTTCTGCTAGCGCTGTGCTTCTACACATGTATTTGCTGAACGGTGAAAGCGCACAGTAATGCACTTTTCTCCCAGCAAATACACTGTTTCTAAGGAAATGGGAACACACTGAGGAGACACTTGTGGGAGCTACTGTGACTACAACTGAGCTTCTCTACGCACAGGGAAGCAAGAGAAATGCTGATTTCATCAAGCCCAGTTACATACTAAGAATCTGTACTACTGCGCAAATAGGCATGTCTCTTTAGGCAAAAAACTCATTTCTGACAAAGTTGCCCAAATGCATCTCAGAAGTGTTCAACTTGTTCCCTGAGTTAGAAAACGTCGAGAAACGGTCGTTTCTGGTAGCGCTGTGCTTCTACACATGTATTTGCTGAACGGTGAAAGCACACAGTAATGCACTTTTCTCCCAGCAAATACACTGTGTCTAAGGAAATGGGAACACACTGAGGAGACACTTGTGGGAGCTACTGTGACTAAAACTGAGCCCCCTACGCACAGGGAAGCAAGAGAAATGCTGATTTCATCAAGCCCAGTTACATACTCCGAATCTGTACTACTGCGCAAATAGGCGTGTCTCTTTAGGCAAAAAACTCATTTCTGACAAAGTTGCCCAAATGCATCTCAGAAGTGTGCAACTTGTTCCCTGAGTTAGAAAACGTCGAGAAACGGTCGTTTGTGCTAGCGCTGTGCTTCTACACATGTATTTGCTGAACGGTGAAAGCGCACAGTAATGCACTTTTCTCCCAGCAAATTCACTGTGTCTAAGGAAATGGGAACACACTGAGGAGACACTTGTGGGAGCTACTGTGACTAAAACTGAGCTTCCCTACGCACAGGGAAGCAAGAGAAATGCTGATTTCATCAAGCCCAGTTACATACTCCGAATCTGTCCCACTGTGCAAATAGGCATGTCTCTTTCGGCAAAAAACTCATTTCTGACAAAGTTGCCCAAATACATCTCAGAAGTGTGCAACTTGTTCCGTGAGTTAGAAAACGTCGAGAAACGTTCGTTTCTGCTAGCGCTGTGCTTCTACACATGTATTTGCTGAACGGTAAAAGCGCACAGTAATGCACTTTTCTCGCAGCAAATAAACTGTTTCTAAGGAAATGGGAACACACTGAGGAGACACTTGTGGGAACTACTGTGACTAAAACTGAACTTCCCTACGCACAGGGAAGCAAGAGAAATGCTGATTTCATCAAGCCCAGTTACATACTCAGAATCTGTACTACTGCGCAAATAGGCATGTCTCTGTAGGCAAAAAAACTCATTTCTGACAAAGTTGCCCAAATGCATCTCAGAAGTGTGCAACTTGTTCCCTGAGTTAGAAAACGTCGAGAAACGGTCGTTTCTGCTAGCGCTGTGCTTCTACACATGTATTTGCTGAACGGTGAAAGCGCACAGTAATGCACTTTTCTCCCAGCAAATACACTGTTTCTAAGGAAATGGGAACACACTGAGGAGACACATGTGGGAGCTACTATGACTAAAACTGAGCCCCCTACGCACAGGGAAGCAAGAGAAATGCTGATTTCATCAAGCCCAGTTACGTACTCAGAATCTGTACTACTGCGCAAATAGGCATGTCTCTTTAGGCAAAAAACTCATTTCTGACAAAGTTGCCCAAATACATCTCAGAAGTGTGCAACTTGTCCCTGAGTTAGAAAACGTCGAGAAACGGTCGTTTCTGCTAGCGCTGTGCTTCTACACATGTATTTGCTGAACGGTGAAAGCGCACAGTAATGCACTTTTCTCCCAGCAAATACACTGTTTCTTAGGAAATGGGAACACACTGAGGAGACACTTGTGGGAGCTACTGTGACTAAAACTGAGCTTCCCTACGCACAGGGAAGCAAGAGAAATGCTGACTTCATCAAGCCCAGTTACATACTCAGAATCTGTCCTACTGCGCAAATAGGCATGTCCCTTTAGGCAAAAAACTCATTTCTGACAAAGTTGCCCAAATGCATCTCAGAAGTGTGCAACTTGTTCCCTGAGTTAGAAAACGTCGAGAAACGGTCGTTTCTGCTAGCGCTGTGCTTCTACACATGTATTTGCTGAACGGTAAAAGCGCACAGTAATGCACTTTTCTCCCAGCAAATACACTGTTTCTACGGAAATGGGAACACACTGAGGAGACACTTGTGGGAGCTACTGTGACTAAAACTGAGCTTCCCTACTCACAGGGAAGCAAGAGAAATGCTGATTCCATCAAGCCCAGTTACATACTCAGAATCTGTACTACTGCGCAAATAGGCATGTCTCTGTAGGCAAAAAAACTCATTTCTGACAAAGTTGCCCAAATGCATCTCAGAAGTGTGCAACGTGTTCCCTGAGTTAGAAAACGTCGAGAAACGGTCGTTTCTGCTAGCGCTGTGCTTCTACACATGTATTTGCTGAACGGTGAAAGCGCACAGTAATGCACTTTTCTCCCAGCAAATACACTGTTTCTAAGGAAATGGGAACACACTGAGGAGACACTTGTGGGAGCTACTCTGACTAAAACTGGGCCGCCTACGCACAGGGAAGCAAGAGAAATGCTGATTTCATCAATCCCAGTTACATACTCAGAATCTGTACTACTGCGCAAATAGGCGTGTGTCTTTAGGCAAAAAACTCATTTCTGACAAAGTTGCCCAAATGCATCTCAGAAGTGTGCAACTTGTTCCCTGAGTTAGAAAACGTCGAGAAACGTTGGTTTCTGCTAGTGCTGTGCTTCTACACATGTATTTGCTGAACGGTGAAAGCGCACAGTAATGCACTTTTTTCCCAGCAAATACACTGTTTCTAAGGAAATGGGAACACACTGAGGAGACACTTGTGGGAGCTACTATGACTAAAACTGAGCCCCCTACGCACAGGGAAGCACGAAAAATGCTGATTTCATCAAGCCCAGTAACATACTCAGAATCTGTACAACTGCGCAAATACGCGTGTCTCTTTAGGCAAAAAACTCATTTCTGACAAAGTTGCCCAAATGCATCTCAGAAGTGTGCAACCTGTTCCCTGAGTTAGAAAACGTCGAGAAACGGCCATTTCTGCTAGCGCTGTGCTTCTACACATGTATTTGCTGAACGGTGAAAGCGCACAGTAATGCACTTTTCTCCCAGCAAATACACTGTTTCTAAGGAAATGGGAACACACTGAGGAGACATTTGTGGGAGCTACTCTGACTAAAACTGAGCTTCCCTACGCACAGGGAAGCAAGAGAAATGCTGATTTCATCAAGACCAGTTACATACTCAGAATCTGTACTACTGCGCAAATAGGCATGTCTCTTTAGGCAAAAAACTCATTTCTGAAAAAGTTGCCCAAATGCATCTCAGAAGTGTGCAACCTGTTCCCTGAGTTAGAAAACGTCGAGAAACGTTCCTTTCTGCTAGCGCTGTGCTTCTACATATGTATTTGCTGAACGGTGAAAGCGCACATTAATGCACTTTTCTCCCAGCAAATACACTGTTTGTAAGGAAATGGGAACATACTGAGGAGACACTTGTGGAAGCTACTGTGACTAAAACTGAGCTTCCCTACGCACAGGGAAGCAAGAGAAATGCTGATTTCATCAAGCCCAGTTACGTACTCAGAATCTGTACTACTGCGCAAATAGGCATGTCTCTGTAGGCAAAAAGCTCATTTCTGACAAAGTTGCCCAAATGCATCTCAGAAGTGTGCAACTTGTTCCCTGAGTTAGAAAACGTTGAGAAACGGTCGTTTCTGCTAGCCTTGTGCTTCTACACATGTATTTGCTGAACAGTGAAAGCGCACAGTAATGCACTTTTCTCCCAGCAAATACACTGTTTCTAAGGAAATGGGAACACACTGAGGAGACACTTGTGGGAGCTACTGTGACTAAAACTGAGCCCCCTACGCACAGGGAAGCAAGAGAAATGCTGATTTCATCAAGCCCAGTTACATACTCCGAATCTGTCCTACTGCGCAAATAGGCGTGTCTCTTTAGGCAAAAAACTCATTTCTGACAAAGTTGCCCAAATACATCTCAGAAGTGTGCAACTTGTTCCCTGAGTTAGAAAACGTCGAGAAACGGTCGTTTCTGCTAGCGCTGTGCTTCTACACATGTATTTGCTGAACGGTAAAAGCGCACAGTAATGCATTTTTCTCGCAGCAAATACACTGTTTCTAAGGAAATGGGAACACACTGAGGAGACACTTGTGGGAGCTACTGTGACTAAAACTGAGCTTCCCTACGCACAGGGAAGCAAGAGAAATGCTGATTTCATCAAGCCCAGTTACATACTCAGAATCTGTACTACTGCGCAAATAGGCATGTCTCTGTAGGCAAAAAAACTCATTTCTGACAAAGTTGCCCAAATGCATCTCAGAAGTGTGCAACTTGTTCCCTGAGTTAGAAAACGTCGAGAAACTGTCGTTTCTACTAGCGCTGTGCTTCTACACATGTATTTGCTGAACGGTGAAAGCGCACAGTAATGCACTTTTCTCCCAGCAAATACACTGTTTCTAAGGAAATGGGAACACACTGAGGAGACACTTGTGGGAGCTACTATGACTAAAACTGAGCCCCCTACGCACAGGGAAGCAAGAGAAATGCTGATTTCATCAAGCCCAGTTACGTACTCAGAATCTGTACTACTGCGCAAATAGGCATGTCTCTTTAGGCAAAAAACTCATTTCTGACAAAGTTGCCCAAATACATCTCAGAAGTGTGCAACTTGTCCCTGAGTTAGAAAACGTCGAGAAACGGTCGTTTCTGCTAGCGCTGTGCTTCTACACATGTATTTGCTGAAAGGTGAAAGCGCACAGTAATGCACTTTTCTCCCAGCAAATACACTGTTTCTTAGGAAATGGGAACACACTGAGGAGACACTTGTGGGAGCTACTGTGACTAAAACTGAGCTTCCCTACGCACAGGGAAGCAAGAGAAATGCTGACTTCATCAAGCCAGGTTACATACTCAGAATCTGTCCTACTGCGCAAATAGGCATGTCTCTTTAGGCAAAAAACTCATTTCTGACAAAGTTGCCCAAATGCATCTCAGAAGTGTGCAACTTGTTCCCTGAGTTAGAAAACGTCGAGAAACGGTCGTTTCTGCTAGCGCTGTGCTTCTACACATGTATTTGCTGAACGGTAAAAGCGCACAGTAATGCACTTTTCTCCCAGCAAATACACTGTTTCTAAGGAAATGGGAACATACTGAGGAGCCACTTGTGGGAGCTACTGTGACTAAAACTGAGCTTCCCTACTCACAGGGAAGCAATAGAAATGCTGATTTCATCAAGCCCAGTTACATACTCAGAATCTGTACTACGGCGCAAATAGGCATGTCTCTGTAGGCAAAAAAGCTCATTTCTGACAAAGTTGCCCAAATGCATCTCAGAAGTGTGCAACTTGTTCCCTGAGTTAGAAAACGTCGAGAAACGGTCGTTTCTGCTAGCGCTGTGCTTCTACACATGTATTTGCTGAACGGTGAAAGCGCACAGTAATGCACTTTTCTCCCAGCAAATACACTGTTTCTAAGGAAATGGGAACACACTGAGGAGACACTTGTGGGAGCTACTCTGACTAATACTGAGCCCCCTACGCACAGGGAAGCAAGAGAAATGCTGATTTCATCAATCCCAGTTACATACTCAGAATCTGTACTACTGCGCAAATAGGCGTGTCTCTTTAGGCAAAAAACTCATTTCTGACAAAGTTGCCCAAATGCATCTCAGAAGTGTGCAACTTGTTCCCTGCGTTAGAAAACGTCGAGAAACGTTGGTTTCTGCTAGCGCTGTGCTTCTACACATGTATTTGCTGAACGGTGAAAGCGCACAGTAATGCACTTTTCTCCCAGCAAATACACTGTTTCTAAGGAAATGGGAACACACTGAGGAGACACTTGTGGGAGCTACTATGACTAAAATGAGCCCCCTACGCACAGGGAAGCAAGAGAAATGCTGATTTCATCAAGCCCAGTAACATACTCAGAATCTGTACAACTGCGCAAATAGGCGTGTCTCTTTAGGCAAAAAACTCATTTCTGACAAAGTTGCCCAAATGAATCTCAGAAGTGTGCAACTTGTTCCCTGAGTTAGAAAACGTCGAGAAACGGTCGTTTCTGCTAGCGCTGTGCTTCTACACATGTATTTGCTGAACGGTGAAAGCGCACAGTAATGCACTTTTCTCCCAGCAAATACACTGTTTCTAAGGAAATGGGAACACACTGAGGAGACATTTGTGGGAGCTACTCTGACTAAAACTGAGCTTCCCTACGCACAGGGAAGCAAGAGAAATGCTGATTTCATCAAGACCAGTTACATACTCAGAATCTGTACTACTGCGCAAATAGGCATGTCTCTTTAGGCAAAAAACTCATTTCTGAAAAAGTTGCCCAAATGCATCTCAGAAGTGTGCAACCTGTTCCCTGAGTTAGAAAACGTCGAGAAACGTTCCTTTCTGCTAGCGCTGTGCTTCTACACATGTATTTGCTGAACGGTGAAAGCGCACAGTAATGCACTTTTCTCCCAGCAAATACACTGTTTGTAAGGAAATGGGAACATACTGAGGAGACACTTGTGGAAGCTACTGTGACTAAAACTGAGCTTCCCTACGCACAGGGAAGCAAGGGAAATGCTGATTTCATCAAGCCCAGTTACGTACTCAGAATCTGTACTACTGCGCAAATAGGCATGTCTCTTTAGGCAAAAAACTCATTTCTGACAAAGTTGCCCAAATACATCTCAGAAGTGTGCAACTTGTCCCTGAGTTAGAAAACGTCGAGAAACGGTCGTTTCTGCTAGCGCTGTGCTTCTACACATGTATTTGCTGAACGGTGAAAGCGCACAGTAATGCACTTTTCTGCCAGCAAATACACTGTTTCTTAGGAAATGGGAACACACTGAGGAGACACTTGTGGGAGCTACTGTGACTAAAACTGAGCTTCCCTACGCACAGGGAAGCAAGAGAAATGCTGACTTCATCAAGCCCAGTTACATACTCAGAATCTGTACTACTGCGCAAATAGGCATGTCTCTTTAGGCAAAAAACTCATTTCTGACAAAGTTGCCCAAATGCATCTCAGAAGTGTGCAACTTGTTCCCTGAGTTAGAAAACGTCGAGAAACGGTCGTTTCTGCTAGCGCTGTGCTTCTACACATGTATTTGCTGAACGGTGAAAGCGCACAGTAATGCACTTTTCTCCCAGCAAATACAGTTTCTAAGGAAATGGGAACACACTGAGGAGACACTTTTGGGAGCTACTGTGACTAAAACTGAGCTTCCCTACGCACAGGGAAGCAAGAGAAATGCTGATTTCATCAAGCCCAGTTACATACTCAGAATCTGTACTACTGGGCAAATAGGCATGTCTCTTTAGGCAAAAAACTCATTTCTGACAAAGTTGCCCAAATGCATCTCAGAAGTGTGCAACCTGTTCCCTGAGTTAGAAAACGTCGAGAAACGGGCGTTTCTGCTAGCGCTGTGCTTCTACACATGTATTTGCTTAACGGTGAAAGCGCACAGTAATGCACTTTTCTCGCAGCAAATACACTGTGTCTAAGGAAATGGGAACACACTGAGGAGACACTTGTGGGAGCTACTGTGACTAAAACTGAGCTTCCCTACGCACAGGGAAGCAAGAGAAATGCTGATTTCATCAAGCCCAGTTACATACTCAGAATCTGTACTACCGCGCAAATAGGCATGTCTCTTTAGACAAAAAACTCATTTCTGACAAAGTTGCCCAAATGCATCTCAGAAGTGTGCAACTTGTTCCCTGACTTAGAAAACGTCGAGAAACGGTCGTTTCTGCTAGCGCTGTGCTTCTACACATGTATTTGCCAAACGGTGAAAGCGCACAGTAATGCACTTTTCTCCCAGCAAATATACTGTTTCTAAGGAAATGGGAACACGCTGAGAAGACACTTGTGGGAGCTACTTTCACAAAAACTGAGCTTCCCTACGCACAGGGAAGCAAGAGAAATGCTGATTTCATCAAGCCCACTTACATACTCAGAATCTGTACTAGTGCGTAAATAGGCATGTCTCTTTAGGCAAAAAACTCATTTCTGACAAAGTTGCCCAAATGCATCTCAGAAGTGTGCAACTTGTTCCCTGAGTTAGAAAACGTCGAGAAACGGTCGTTTCTGCTCGCGATGTGCTTCTACACATGTATTTGGTGAACGGTGAAAGCGCACAGTAATGCACTTTTCTCCCAGCAAATACACTGTTTCTAAGGAAATGGGAACACACTGAGGAGACTCTTGTGGGAGCTACTGTGACTAAAACTGAGCCCCCTACGCACAGTGAAGCAAGAGAAATGCTGATTTCATCAAGCCCAGTAACATACTCAGAATCTGTACTACTGCGCAAATAGGCATGTGTCTTTAGGCAAAAAACTCATTTCTGACAAAGTTGCCCAAATGCATCTCAGAAGTGTGCAACTTGTTCCCTGAGTTAGAAAACGTCGAGAAACGTTCGTTTCTGCTAGCGCTGTGCTTCTACACATGTATTTGCTGAACGGTGAAAGCCCACAGTAAGGCACTTTTCTCCCAGCAAATACACTGTTTCTAAGGAAATGGGAACACACTGAGGAGACATTTGTGGGAGCTACTGTGACTAAAAGTGAGCTTCCCTACGCACAGGGAAGCAAGAGAAATGCTGATTTCTTCAACCCCAGTTACATACTCAGAATCTGTCCTACTGCGCAAATAGGCATGTCTCTTTAGGCAAAAAACTCATTTCTGACAAAGTTGCCCAAATGCATCTCAGAAGTGTGCAACTTGTTCCCTGAGTTAGAAAACATCGAGAAACGGTCGTTTCTGCTAGCGCTGTGCTTCTACACATGTATTTGCCAAACGGTGAAAGCGCACAGTAATGCACTTTTCTCCCAGCAAATACACTGTTTCTAAGGAAATGGGAACACACTGAGGAGACACTTGTGGGAGCTACTGTGACTAAAACTGAGCTTCCCTACGCACAGGGAACCAAGAGAAATGCTGATTTCATCAAGCCCAGTTACATACTCAGAATCTGTACTACTGCGCAAATAGGCATGTCTCTGTAGGCAAAAAACTCATTTCTGACAAAGTTGCCCAAATGCATCTCAGAAGTGTGCAACTTGTTCCCTGAGTTAGAAAACGTCGAGATACGGTCGTTTCTGCTAGCGCTGTGCTTCTACACATGTATTTGCTGAACGGTGAAAGCGCACAGTAATGCACTTTTCTCCCAGCAAATACACTGTTTCTAAGGAAATGGGAACACACTGAGGAGACACTTGTGGGAGCTACTGTGACTAAAACTGAGCTTCCCTACGCACAGGGAAGCAAGAGAAATGCTGATTTCATCAAGCCCAGTTACATACTCAGAATCTGTACTACAGCGCAAATAGGCATGTTTCTTTAGGCAAAAAACTCATTTCTGACAAAGTTGCCCAAATGCATCTCAGAAGTGTGCAACTTGTTCCCTGAGTTAGAAAACGTCGAGAAACGGTCGTCTCTGCTAGCGCTGTGCTTCTACACATGTATTTGCTGAACGGAGATAGCACACAGTAATGCACTTTTCTCCCAGCAAATACACTGTTTCTAAGGAAATGGGAACACACTGAGGAGACACTTGTGGGAGCTCCTGTGACTAAAACTGAGATACCCTACGCACAGGGAAGCAAGAGAAATGCTGATTTCATCCAGCCCAGTTACATACTCAGAATCTGTACTACTGCGCAAATAGGCATGTCTCTGTAGGCAAAAAACTCATTTCTGACAAAGTTGCCCAAATGCATCTCAGAAGTGTGCAACTTGTTCCCTGAGTTAGATAACATCGAGAAACGGTCATTTCTGCTAGCGCTGTGCTTCTACACATGTATTTGCTGAACGGTGAAAGCGCACAGTAATCCACTTTTCTCCCAGCAAATACACTGTTTCTAAGGTAATGGGAACACACTGAGGAGACACTTGTGGGAGCTACTGTGACTAAAACTGAGCTTCCCTACGCACAGGGAAGCAAGAGAAATGCTGATTTCATCAAGCCCAGTTACATACTCAGAATCTGTACTACTGCGCAAATAGGCATGTCTCTGTAGGCAAAAAACTCATTTCTGACAAAGTTGCCCAAATGCATCTCAGAAGTGTGCAACTTGTTCCCTGAGTAAGAAAACGTCGAGAAACGGTCATATCTGCTAACGCTGTGCTTCTACACATGTATTTAATGAACGGTGAAAGCGCACTGTAATGCACTTTTCTCCCATCAAATACACTGTTTCTAAGGAAATGGGAACACACTGAGGAGACACTTGTGGGAGCTACTGTGACTAAAACTGAGCTTCCCTACGCACAGGGAAGCAAGTGAAATGCTGATTTCATCAAGCCCAGTTACATACTCAGAATCTGTACTACTGCGCAAATAGGCATGTCTCTTTAGGCAAAAAACTCATTTCTGACAAAGTTGCCCAAATGCATCTCAGAAGTGTGCAACTTGTTCCCTGAGTTAGAAAACGTCGAGAAACGGTCGTTTCTGATAGCGCTGTGCTTCTACACATGTATTTGCTGAACGGAGAAAGCGCACAGTAATGCACTTTTCTCCCAGCAAATACACTGTTTCTAAGGAAATGGGAACACACTGAGGAGACACTTGTGGGAGCTACTGTGACTAAAACTGAGCTTCGCTACGCACAGGGAAGCAAGAGAAATGCTGATTTCATCAAGCCCAGTTACATACTCGGAATCTGTACTACTGAGCAAATAGGCATGTCTCTTTAGGCAAAAAACTCATTTCTGACGAAGTTGCCCAAATGCATCTCAGAAGTGTGCAACTTGTTCCCTGAGTTAGAAAATGTCGAGAAACATTCGTTTCTGCTAGCGCTGTGCTTCTACACATGTATTTGCTGAACAGTGAAAGCGCACAGTAATGCACTTTTCTCCCAGCAAATACACTGTGTCTAAGGAAATGGGAACACACTGAGGAGACACTTGTGGGAGCTACTGTGACTAAAAGTGAGCTTCCCTACACACAGGGAAGCAAGAGAAATGCTGATTTCATCAAGCCCAGTTACATACTCAGAATCTGTACTACTGCGCAAATAGGCATGTCTCCTTAGGCAAAAAACTCATTTCTGACAAAGTTGCCCAAATGCATCTCAGAAGTGTGCAACTTGTTCCCTGAGTTAAAAAACGTCGAGAAACGGTCATATCTGCTAGCGCTGTGCTTCTACACATGTATTTGCTGAACGGAGAAAGCGCACAGTAATGCACTTTTCTCCCAGCAAATACACTGTGTCTAAGGAAATGGGAACACACTGAGGAGACACTTGTGGGAGCTACTGTGACTAAAACTGAGCTTCCCTACGCACAGGGAAGCAAGAGAAATGCTGATTTCATCAAGCCCAGTTACATACTCAGAATCTGTACTACTGCGCAAATAGGCATGTCTCTTTAGGCAATAAACTCATTTCTGACAATGTTGCCCAAATGCATCTCAGAAGTGTGCAACCTGTTCCCTGAGTTAGAAAACGTCGAGAAACGGTCGTTTCTGCTAGCGCTGTGCTTCTACACATGTACTTGCTGAACGGTGAAAGCACACATTAATGCACTTTTCTCCCAGCAAATACACTGTTTCTAAGGAAATGGGAACACACTGAGGAGACACTTGTGGGAGCTACTGTGACTATAACTGAGCTTCCCTACGCACAGGGAAGCAAGAGAAATGCTGATTTCATCAAGCCCTGTTACATACTCAGAATCTGTACTACTGCGCAAATAGGCATTTCCCTTTAGGCAAAAAACTCATTTCTGACAAAGTTGCCCAAATGCATCTCAGAAGAGTGCAACTTGTTCCCTGAGTTAGAAATCGTCGAGAAACGGTCATTTCTGCTAGCGCTGTGCTTCTACACATGTACTTGCTGAACGGTGAAAGCGCACAGTAATGAACTTTTCTCCCAGCAAATACACTGTTTCTAAGGAAAAGGGAACACACTGAGGAGACACTTGTGGGAGCTACTGTGACTAAAACTGAGCTTCCCTACACACAGGGAAGCAAGAGGAATGCTGATTTCATCAAGCCCAGTTACATACTCAGAATCTGTACTACTGCGCAAATAGGCATGTCTCTTTAGGCAAAAAACTCCTTTCTGACAAAGTTGCCCAAATGCATCTCAGAAGTGTGCAACCTGTTCCCTGAGTTAGAAAACGTCGAGAAACGGTCGTTTCTGCTAGCGCTGTGCTTCTACACATGTATTTGATGAATGGTAAAGCGCACAGTAATGCACTTTTCTCCCAGCAAATACACTGTGTCTAAGGAAATGGGAACACACTGAGGAGACACTTGTGGGAGCTACTGTGACTAAAACTGAGCTTCCCTACACACAGGGAAGCAAGTGAAATGCTGATTTCATCAAGCCCATTTACATACTCAGAATCTGTACTACTGCGTAAATAGGCATGTCTCCTTAGGCAAAAAACTCATTTCTGACAAAGTTGCCCAAATGCATCTCATAAGTGTGCAACTTGTTCCCTGAGTTAAAAAACGTCGAGAAACGGTCATATCTGCTAGCGCTGTGCTTCTACACATGTATTTGCTGAACGGAGAAAGCGCACAGTAATGCACTTTTCTCCCAGCAAATACACTGTTTCTAAGGAAATGGGAACACACTGAGGAGACACTTGTGGGAGCTACTGTGACTAAAACTGAGCTTCCCTACACACAGGGAAGCAAGAGAAATGCTGATTTCATCAAGCCCAGTTACATACTCAGAATCTGTACTACTGCGCAAATAGGCATGAATCTGTAGGCAAAAAACTCATTTCTGACAAAGTTGCCCAAATGCATCTCAGAAGTGTGCAACTTGTTCCCTGAGTTAGAAAACGTCGAGAAACGGTCGTTTCTGCTAGCGCTGTGCTTCTACACATGTATTTGCTGAACGGAGAAAGCGCACAGTAATGCACTTTTCTCCCAGCAAATACACTGTTTCTAAGGAAATGGGAACACACTGAGGAGACACTTGTGGGAGCTACTGTGACTAAAACTGAGCTTCGCTACGCACAGGGAAGCAAGAGAAATGCTGATTTCATCAAGCCCAGTTACATACTCAGAATCTGTACTACTGCGCAAATAGGCATGTCTCTTTAGGCAAAAAACTCATTTCGGACGAAGTTGCCCAAATGCATCTCAGAAGTGTGCAACTTGTTCCCTGAGTTAGAAAATGTCGAGAAACGTTCGTTTCTGCTAGCGCTGTGCTTCTACACATGTATTTGCTGAACAGTGAAAGCGCACAGTAATGCACTTTTCTCCCAGCAAATACACTGTGTCTAAGGAAATGGGAACACACTGAGGAGACACTTGTGGGAGCTACTGTGACTAAAAGTGAGCTTCCCTACACACAGGGAAGCAAGAGAAATGCTGATTTCATCAAGCCCAGTTACATACTCAGAATCTGTACTACTGCGCAAATAGGCATGTCTCCTTAGGCAAAAAACTCATTTCTGACAAAGTTGCCCAAATGCATCTCAGAAGTGTGCAACTTGTTCCCTGAGTTAAAAAACGTCGAGAAACGGTCATATCTGCTAGCGCTGTGCTTCTACACATGTACTTGCTGAACGGAGAAAGCGCACAGTAATGCACTTTTCTCCCAGCAAATACACTGTGTCTAAGGAAATGGGAACACACTGAGGAGACACTTGTGGGAGCTACTGTGACTAAAACTGAGCTTCCCTACGCACAGGGAAGCAAGAGAAATGCTGATTTCATCAAGCCCTGTTACATACTCAGAATCTGTACTACTGCGCAAATAGGCATTTCTCTTTAGGCAAAAAACTCATTTCTGACAAAGTTGCCCAAATGCATCTCAGAAGAGTGCAACTTGTTCCCTGAGTTAGAAATCGTCGAGAAACGGTCATTTCTGCTAGCGCTGTGCTTCTACACATGTACTTGCTGAACGGTGAAAGCGCACAGTAATGAACTTTTCTCCCAGCAAATACACTGTTTCTAAGGAAAAGGGAACACACTGAGGAGACACTTGTGGGAGCTACTGTGACTAAAACTGAGCTTCCCTACGCACAGGGAAGCAAGAGAAATGCTGATTTCATCCAGCCCAGTTACATACTCAGAATCTTTACTACTGCGCAAATAGGCATGTCTCTTTAGGCAAAAAACTCATTTCTGACAAAGTTGCCCAAATGCATCTCAGAAGTGTGCAACTTGTTCCCTGAGTTAGAAAACGTCGAGAAACGGTCGTTTCTGCTAGCGCTGTGCTTCTACACATGTATTTGCTGAACGGAGAAAGCACACAGTAATGCACTTTTCTCCCAGCAAATACACTGTTTCTAAGGAAATGGGAACACACTTAGGAGACACTAGTGGGAGCTACTGTGACTAAAACTGAGCTTCTCTACGCACAGGGAAGCAAGAGAAATGCTGATTTCATCAAGCCCAGTTACATACTCAGAATCTGTACTACTGTGCAAATAGGCATGTCTCTTTAGGTAAAAAACTCATTTCTGACAAGGTTGCCCAAATGCATCTCAGAAGTGTGCAACCTGTTCCCTGAGTTAGAAAACGTCGAGAAACGGTCGTTTCTGCTAGCGCTGTGCTTCTACACATGTATTTGCTGAACGGTAAAGCGCACAGTAATTCACTTTTCTCCCAGCAAATACACTGTGTCTAAGGAAATGGGAACACACTGAGGAGACACTTGTGGGAGCTACTGTGACTAAAACTGAGCTTCCCTACACACAGGGAAGCAAGAGAAATGCTGATTTCATCAAGCCCAGTTACATACTCAGAATCTGTACTACTGCGCAAATAGGCATGTCTCCTTAGGCAAAAAACTCATTTCTGACAAAGTTGCCCAAATGCATCTCAGAAGTTTGCAACTTGTTCCCTGAGTTAAAAAACGTCGAGAAACGGTCATATCTGCTAGCGCTGTGCTTCTAAACATGTATTTGCTGAACGGAGAAAGCACACAGTAATGCACTTTTCTCCCAGCAAATACACTGTTTCTAAGGAAATGGGAACACACTGAGGAGACACTTGTGGGAGCTACTGTGACTAAAACTGAGATACCCTACGCACAGGGAAGCAAGAGAAATGCTGATTTCATCCAGCCCAGTTACATACTCAGAATCTGTACTACTGCGCAAATAGGCATGTCTCTTTAGGCAAAAACTCATTTCTGCCAAAGTTGCCCAAATGCATCTCAGAAGTGTGCAATTTTTTCCCTGAGTTAGAAAACATCGAGAAACGGTCGTTTCAGCTAGCGCTGTGCTTCTACACATGTATTTGCTGAACGGTGAAAGCGCACAGTAATGCACTTTTATCCCAGCAAATACACTGTTTCTAAGGAAATGGGAACACACTGAGGAGACACTTGTGGGAGTTACTGTGACTAAAACTGAGCTTCCCTACGCACAGGGAAGCAAGAGAAATGCTGATTTCATCAAGCCCAGTTACATACTCAGAATCTGTACTACTGCGCAAATAGGCATGTCTCTTTTGGCAAAAAATTCATTTCTGACAAAGTTGCCCAAATGCATCTCAGAAGTGTGCAACTTGTTCCTTGAGTTAGAAAACATCGAGAAACGGTCATTTCTGCTAGCGCTGTGCTTCTACACATGTGTTTGCTGAACGGTGAAAGCGCACAGTAATCCACTTTTCTCCCAGCAAATACACTGTTTCTAAGGAAATGGGAACACACTGAGGAGACACTTGTGGGAGCTACTGTGACTAAAACTGAGCTTCCCTACGCACAGGGAAGCAAGTGAAATGCTGATTTCATCAAGCCCAGTTACATACTCAGAATCTGTACTACTGCGCAAATAGGCATGTCTCTGTAGGCAAAAAACTCATTTCTGACAAAGTTGCCCAAATGCATCTCAGAAGTGTGCAACTTGTTCCCTGAGTAAGAAAACGTCGAGAAACGGTCATATCTGCTAACGCTGTGCTTCTACACATGTATTTAATGAACGGTGAAAGCGCACTGTAATGCACTTTTCTCCCATCAAATACACTGTTTCTAAGGAAATGGGAACACACTGAGGAGACACTTGTGGGAGCTACTGTGACTAAAACTGAGCTTCCCTACGCACAGGGAAGCAAGTGAAATGCTGATTTCATCAAGCCCAGTTACATACTCAGAATCTGTACTACTGCGCAAATAGGCATGTCTCTTTAGGCAAAAAACTCATTTCTGACAAAGTTGCCCAAATGCATCTCAGAAGTGTGCAACTTGTTCCCTGAGTTAGAAAACGTCGAGAAACGGTCGTTTCTGCTAGCGCTGTGCTTCTACACATGTATTTGCTGAACGGAGAAAGCGCACAGTAATGCACTTTTCTCCCAGCAAATACACTGTTTCTAAGGAAATGGGAACACACTGAGGAGACACTTGTGGGAGCTACTGTGACTAAAACTGAGCTTCGCTACGCACAGGGAAGCAAGAGAAATGCTGATTTCATCAAGCCCAGTTACATACTCAGAATCTGTACTACTGTGCAAATAGGCATGTCTCCTTAGGCAAAAAACTCATTTCTGACAAAGTTGCCCAAATGCATCTCAGAAGTTTGCAACTTGTTCCCTGAGTTAAAAAACGTCGAGAAACGGTCATATCTGCTAGCGCTGTGCTTCTAAACATGTATTTGCTGAACGGAGAAAGCACACAGTAATGCACTTTTCTCCCAGCAAATACACTGTTTCTAAGGAAATGGGAACACACTGAGGAGACACTTGTGGGAGCTACTGTGACTAAAACTGAGATACCCTACGCACAGGGAAGCAAGAGAAATGCTGATTTCATCCAGCCCAGTTACATACTCAGAATCTGTACTACTGCGCAAATAGGCATGTCTCTTTAGGCAAAAACTCATTTCTGCCAAAGTTGCCCAAATGCATCTCAGAAGTGTGCAATTTTTTCCCTGAGTTAGAAAACATCGAGAAACGGTCGTTTCAGCTAGCGCTGTGCTTCTACACATGTATTTGCTGAACGGTGAAAGCGCACAGTAATGCACTTTTATCCCAGCAAATACACTGTTTCTAAGGAAATGGGAACACACTGAGGAGACACTTGTGGGAGTTACTGTGACTAAAACTGAGCTTCCCTACGCACAGGGAAGCAAGAGAAATGCTGATTTCATCAAGCCCAGTTACATACTCAGAATCTGTACTACTGCGCAAATAGGCATGTCTCTTTTGGCAAAAAATTCATTTCTGACAAAGTTGCCCAAATGCATCTCAGAAGTGTGCAACTTGTTCCTTGAGTTAGAAAACATCGAGAAACGGTCATTTCTGCTAGCGCTGTGCTTCTACACATGTGTTTGCTGAACGGTGAAAGCGCACAGTAATCCACTTTTCTCCCAGCAAATACACTGTTTCTAAGGAAATGGGAACACACTGAGGAGACACTTGTGGGAGCTACTGTGACTAAAACTGAGCTTCCCTACGCACAGGGAAGCAAGAGAAATGCTGATTTCATCAAGCCCAGTTACATACTCAGAATCTGTACTACTGCGCAAATAGGCATGTCTCTGTAGGCAAAAAACTCATTTCTGACAAAGTTGCCCAAATGCATCTCAGAAGTGTGCAACTTGTTCCCTGAGTAAGAAAACGTCGAGAAACGGTCATATCTGCTAACGCTGTGCTTCTACACATGTATTTAATGAACGGTGAAAGCGCACTGTAATGCACTTTTCTCCCATCAAATACACTGTTTCTAAGGAAATGGGAACACACTGAGGAGACACTTGTGGGAGTTACTGTGACTAAAACTGAGCTTCCCTACGCACAGGGAAGCAAGTGAAATGCTGATTTCATCAAGCCCAGTTACATACTCAGAATCTGTACTACTGCGCAAATAGGCATGTCTCTTTAGGCAAAAAACTCATTTCTGCCAAAGTTGCCCAAATGCATCTCAGAAGTGTGCAATTTTTTCCCTGAGTTAGAAAACATCGAGAAACGGTCGTTTCAGCTAGCGCTGTGCTTCTACACATGTATTTGCTGAACGGTGAAAGCGCACAGTAATGCACTTTTATCCCAGCAAATACACTGTTTCTAAGGAAATGGGAACACACTGAGGAGACACTTGTGGGAGTTACTGTGACTAAAACTGAGCTTCCCTACGCACAGGGAAGCAAGAGAAATGCTGATTTCATCAAGCCCAGTTACATACTCAGAATCTGTACTACTGCGCAAATAGGCATGTCTCTTTTGGCAAAAAATTCATTTCTGACAAAGTTGCCCAAATGCATCTCAGAAGTGTGCAACTTGTTCCTTGAGTTAGAAAACATCGAGAAACGGTCATTTCTGCTAGCGCTGTGCTTCTACACATGTGTTTGCTGAACGGTGAAAGCGCACAGTAATCCACTTTTCTCCCAGCAAATACACTGTTTCTAAGGAAATGGGAACACACTGAGGAGACACTTGTGGGAGCTACTGTGACTAAAACTGAGCTTCCCTACGCACAGGGAAGCAAGAGAAATGCTGATTTCATCAAGCCCAGTTACATACTCAGAATCTGTACTACTGCGCAAATAGGCATGTCTCTGTAGGCAAAAAACTCATTTCTGACAAAGTTGCCCAAATGCATCTCAGAAGTGTGCAACTTGTTCCCTGAGTAAGAAAACGTCGAGAAACGGTCATATCTGCTAACGCTGTGCTTCTACACATGTATTTAATGAACGGTGAAAGCGCACTGTAATGCACTTTTCTCCCATCAAATACACTGTTTCTAAGGAAATGGGAACACACTGAGGAGACACTTGTGGGAGCTACTGTGACTAAAACTGAGCTTCCCTACGCACAGGGAAGCAAGTGAAATGCTGATTTCATCAAGCCCAGTTACATACTCAGAATCTGTACTACTGCGCAAATAGGCATGTCTCTTTAGGCAAAAAACTCATTTCTGACAAAGTTGCCCAAATGCATCTCAGAAGTGTGCAACTTGTTCCCTGAGTTAGAAAACGTCGAGAAACGGTCGTTTCTGCTAGCGCTGTGCTTCTACACATGTATTTGCTGAACGGAGAAAGCGCACAGTAATGCACTTTTCTCCCAGCAAATACACTGTTTCTAAGGAAATGGGAACACACTGAGGAGACACTTGTGGGAGCTACTGTGACTAAAACTGAGCTTCGCTACGCACAGGGAAGCAAGAGAAATGCTGATTTCATCAAGCCCAGTTACATACTCAGAATCTGTACTACTGTGCAAATAGGCATGTCTCCTTAGGCAAAAAACTCATTTCTGACAAAGTTGCCCAAATGCATCTCAGAAGTTTGCAACTTGTTCCCTGAGTTAAAAAACGTCGAGAAACGGTCATATCTGCTAGCGCTGTGCTTCTAAACATGTATTTGCTGAACGGAGAAAGCACACAGTAATGCACTTTTCTCCCAGCAAATACACTGTTTCTAAGGAAATGGGAACACACTGAGGAGACACTTGTGGGAGCTACTGTGACTAAAACTGAGATACCCTACGCACAGGGAAGCAAGAGAAATGCTGATTTCATCCAGCCCAGTTACATACTCAGAATCTGTACTACTGCGCAAATAGGCATGTCTCTTTAGGCAAAAACTCATTTCTGCCAAAGTTGCCCAAATGCATCTCAGAAGTGTGCAATTTTTTCCCTGAGTTAGAAAACATCGAGAAACGGTCGTTTCAGCTAGCGCTGTGCTTCTACACATGTATTTGCTGAACGGTGAAAGCGCACAGTAATGCACTTTTATCCCAGCAAATACACTGTTTCTAAGGAAATGGGAACACACTGAGGAGACACTTGTGGGAGTTACTGTGACTAAAACTGAGCTTCCCTACGCACAGGGAAGCAAGAGAAATGCTGATTTCATCAAGCCCAGTTACATACTCAGAATCTGTACTACTGCGCAAATAGGCATGTCTCTTTTGGCAAAAAATTCATTTCTGACAAAGTTGCCCAAATGCATCTCAGAAGTGTGCAACTTGTTCCTTGAGTTAGAAAACATCGAGAAACGGTCATTTCTGCTAGCGCTGTGCTTCTACACATGTGTTTGCTGAACGGTGAAAGCGCACAGTAATCCACTTTTCTCCCAGCAAATACACTGTTTCTAAGGAAATGGGAACACACTGAGGAGACACTTGTGGGAGCTACTGTGACTAAAACTGAGCTTCCCTACGCACAGGGAAGCAAGAGAAATGCTGATTTCATCAAGCCCAGTTACATACTCAGAATCTGTACTACTGCGCAAATAGGCATGTCTCTGTAGGCAAAAAACTCATTTCTGACAAAGTTGCCCAAATGCATCTCAGAAGTGTGCAACTTGTTCCCTGAGTAAGAAAACGTCGAGAAACGGTCATATCTGCTAACGCTGTGCTTCTACACATGTATTTAATGAACGGTGAAAGCGCACTGTAATGCACTTTTCTCCCATCAAATACACTGTTTCTAAGGAAATGGGAACACACTGAGGAGACACTTGTGGGAGTTACTGTGACTAAAACTGAGCTTCCCTACGCACAGGGAAGCAAGTGAAATGCTGATTTCATCAAGCCCAGTTACATACTCAGAATCTGTACTACTGCGCAAATAGGCATGTCTCTTTAGGCAAAAAACTCATTTCTGACAAAGTTGCCCAAATGCATCTCAGAAGTGTGCAACTTGTTCCCTGAGTTAGAAAACGTCGAGAAACGGTCGTTTCTGCTAGCGCTGTGCTTCTACACATGTATTTGCTGAACGGAGAAAGCGCACAGTAATGCACTTTTCTCCCAGCAAATACACTGTTTCTAAGGAAATGGGAACACACTGAGGAGACACTTGTGGGAGCTACTGTGACTAAAACTGAGCTTCGCTACGCACAGGGAAGCAAGAGAAATGCTGATTTCATCAAGCCCAGTTACATACTCAGAATCTGTACTACTGCGCAAATAGGCATGTCTCTTTAGGCAAAAAACTCATTTCTGACGAAGTTGCCCAAATGCATCTCAGAAGTGTGCAACTTGTTCCCTGAGTTAGAAAATGTCGAGAAACGTTCGTTTCTGCTAGCGCTGTGCTTCTACACATGTATTTGCTGAACAGTGAAAGCGCACAGTAATGCACTTTTCTCCCAGCAAATACACTGTGTCTAAGGAAATGGGAACACACTGAGGAGACACTTGTGGGAGCTACTGTGACTAAAAGTGAGCTTCCCTACACACAGGGAAGCAAGAGAAATGCTGATTTCATCAAGCCCAGTTACATACTCAGAATCTGTACTACTGCGCAAATAGGCATGTCTCCTTAGGCAAAAAACTCATTTCTGACAAAGTTGCCCAAATGCATCTCAGAAGTGTGCAACTTGTTCCCTGAGTTAAAAAACGTCGAGAAACGGTCATATCTGCTAGCGCTGTGCTTCTACACATGTATTTGCTGAACGGAGAAAGCGCACAGTAATGCACTTTTCTCCCAGCAAATACACTGTGTCTAAGGAAATGGGAACACACTGAGGAGACACTTGTGGGAGCTACTGTGACTAAAACTGAGCTTCCCTACGCACAGGGAAGCAAGAGAAATGCTGATTTCATCAAGCCCAGTTACATACTCAGAATCTGTACTACTGCGCAAATAGGCATGTCTCTTTAGGCAATAAACTCATTTCTGACAAAGTTGCCCAAATGCATCTCAGAAGTGTGCAACCTGTTCCCTGAGTTAGAAAACGTCGAGAAACGGTCGTTTCTGCTAGCGCTGTGCTTCTACACATGTACTTGCTGAACGGTGAAAGCACACATTAATGCACTTTTCTCCCAGCAAATACACTGTTTCTAAGGAAATGGGAACACACTGAGGAGACACTTGTGGGAGCTACTGTGACTATAACTGAGCTTCCCTACGCACAGGGAAGCAAGAGAAATGCTGATTTCATCAAGCCCTGTTACATACTCAGAATCTGTACTACTGCGCAAATAGGCATTTCTCTTTAGGCAAAAAACTCATTTCTGACAAAGTTGCCCAAATGCATCTCAGAAGAGTGCAACTTGTTCCCTGAGTTAGAAATCGTCGAGAAACGGTCATTTCTGCTAGCGCTGTGCTTCTACACATGTACTTGCTGAACGGTGAAAGCGCACAGTAATGAACTTTTCTCCCAGCAAATACACTGTTTCTAAGGAAAAGGGAACACACTGAGGAGACACTTGTGGGAGCTACTGTGACTAAAACTGAGCTTCCCTACGCACAGGGAAGCAAGAGAAATGCTGATTTCATCCAGCCCAGTTACATACTCAGAATCTTTACTACTGCGCAAATAGGCATGTCTCTTTAGGCAAAAAACTCATTTCTGACAAAGTTGCCCAAATGCATCTCAGAAGTGTGCAACTTGTTCCCTGAGTTAGAAAACGTCGAGAAACGGTCGTTTCTGCTAGCGCTGTGCTTCTACACATGTATTTGCTGAACGGAGAAAGCACACAGTAATGCACTTTTCTCCCAGCAAATACACTGTTTCTAAGGAAATGGGAACACACTTAGGAGACACTAGTGGGAGCTACTGTGACTAAAACTGAGCTTCTCTACGCACAGGGAAGCAAGAGAAATGCTGATTTCATCAAGCCCAGTTACATACTCAGAATCTGTACTACTGTGCAAATAGGCATGTCTCTTTAGGTAAAAAACTCATTTCTGACAAGGTTGCCCAAATGCATCTCAGAAGTGTGCAACCTGTTCCCTGAGTTAGAAAACGTCGAGAAACGGTCGTTTCTGCTAGCGCTGTGCTTCTACACATGTATTTGCTGAACGGTAAAGCGCACAGTAATTCACTTTTCTCCCAGCAAATACACTGTGTCTAAGGAAATGGGAACACACTGAGGAGACACTTGTGGGAGCTACTGTGACTAAAACTGAGCTTCCCTACACACAGGGAAGCAAGAGAAATGCTGATTTCATCAAGCCCAGTTACATACTCAGAATCTGTACTACTGCGCAAATAGGCATGTCTCCTTAGGCAAAAAACTCATTTCTGACAAAGTTGCCCAAATGCATCTCAGAAGTTTGCAACTTGTTCCCTGAGTTAAAAAACGTCGAGAAACGGTCATATCTGCTAGCGCTGTGCTTCTAAACATGTATTTGCTGAACGGAGAAAGCACACAGTAATGCACTTTTGTCCCAGCAAATACACTGTTTCTAAGGAAATGGGAACACACTGAGGAGACACTTGTGGGAGCTACTGTGACTAAAACTGAGATACCCTACGCACAGGGAAGCAAGAGAAATGCTGATTTCATCCAGCCCAGTTACATACTCAGAATCTGTACTACTGCGCAAATAGGCATGTCTCTTTAGGCAAAAACTCATTTCTGCCAAAGTTGCCCAAATGCATCTCAGAAGTGTGCAATTTTTTCCCTGAGTTAGAAAACATCGAGAAACGGTCGTTTCAGCTAGCGCTGTGCTTCTACACATGTATTTGCTGAACGGTGAAAGCGCACAGTAATGCACTTTTATCCCAGCAAATACACTGTTTCTAAGGAAATGGGAACACACTGAGGAGACACTTGTGGGAGTTACTGTGACTAAAACTGAGCTTCCCTACGCACAGGGAAGCAAGAGAAATGCTGATTTCATCAAGCCCAGTTACATACTCAGAATCTGTACTACTGCGCAAATAGGCATGTCTCTTTTGGCAAAAAATTCATTTCTGACAAAGTTGCCCAAATGCATCTCAGAAGTGTGCAACTTGTTCCTTGAGTTAGAAAACATCGAGAAACGGTCATTTCTGCTAGCGCTGTGCTTCTACACATGTGTTTGCTGAACGGTGAAAGCGCACAGTAATCCACTTTTCTCCCAGCAAATACACTGTTTCTAAGGAAATGGGAACACACTGAGGAGACACTTGTGGGAGCTACTGTGACTAAAACTGAGCTTCCCTACGCACAGGGAAGCAAGAGAAATGCTGATTTCATCAAGCCCAGTTACATACTCAGAATCTGTACTACTGCGCAAATAGGCATGTCTCTGTAGGCAAAAAACTCATTTCTGACAAAGTTGCCCAAATGCATCTCAGAAGTGTGCAACTTGTTCCCTGAGTAAGAAAACGTCGAGAAACGGTCATATCTGCTAACGCTGTGCTTCTACACATGTATTTAATGAACGGTGAAAGCGCACTGTAATGCACTTTTCTCCCATCAAATACACTGTTTCTAAGGAAATGGGAACACACTGAGGAGACACTTGTGGGAGCTACTGTGACTAAAACTGAGCTTCCCTACGCACAGGGAAGCAAGTGAAATGCTGATTTCATCAAGCCCAGTTACATACTCAGAATCTGTACTACTGCGCAAATAGGCATGTCTCTTTAGGCAAAAAACTCATTTCTGACAAAGTTGCCCAAATGCATCTCAGAAGTGTGCAACTTGTTCCCTGAGTTAGAAAACGTCGAGAAACGGTCGTTTCTGCTAGCGCTGTGCTTCTACACATGTATTTGCTGAACGGAGAAAGCGCACAGTAATGCACTTTTCTCCCAGCAAATACACTGTTTCTAAGGAAATGGGAACACACTGAGGAGACACTTGTGGGAGCTACTGTGACTAAAACTGAGCTTCGCTACGCACAGGGAAGCAAGAGAAATGCTGATTTCATCAAGCCCAGTTACATACTCAGAATCTGTACTACTGCGCAAATAGGCATGTCTCTTTAGGCAAAAAACTCATTTCTGACGAAGTTGCCCAAATGCATCTCAGAAGTGTGCAACTTGTTCCCTGAGTTAGAAAATGTCGAGAAACGTTCGTTTCTGCTAGCGCTGTGCTTCTACACATGTATTTGCTGAACAGTGAAAGCGCACAGTAATGCACTTTTCTCCCAGCAAATACACTGTGTCTAAGGAAATGGGAACACACTGAGGAGACACTTGTGGGAGCTACTGTGACTAAAAGTGAGCTTCCCTACACACAGGGAAGCAAGAGAAATGCTGATTTCATCAAGCCCAGTTACATACTCAGAATCTGTACTACTGCGCAAATAGGCATGTCTCCTTAGGCAAAAAACTCATTTCTGACAAAGTTGCCCAAATGCATCTCAGAAGTGTGCAACTTGTTCCCTGAGTTAAAAAACGTCGAGAAACGGTCATATCTGCTAGCGCTGTGCTTCTACACATGTATTTGCTGAACGGAGAAAGCGCACAGTAATGCACTTTTCTCCCAGCAAATACACTGTGTCTAAGGAAATGGGAACACACTGAGGAGACACTTGTGGGAGCTACTGTGACTAAAACTGAGCTTCCCTACGCACAGGGAAGCAAGAGAAATGCTGATTTCATCAAGCCCAGTTACATACTCAGAATCTGTACTACTGCGCAAATAGGCATGTCTCTTTAGGCAATAAACTCATTTCTGACAAAGTTGCCCAAATGCATCTCAGAAGTGTGCAACCTGTTCCCTGAGTTAGAAAACGTCGAGAAACGGTCGTTTCTGCTAGTGCTGTGCTTCTACACATGTACTTGCTGAACGGTGAAAGCACACATTAATGCACTTTTCTCCCAGCAAATACACTGTTTCTAAGGAAATGGGAACACACTGAGGAGACACTTGTGGGAGCTACTGTGACTATAACTGAGCTTCCCTACGCACAGGGAAGCAAGAGAAATGCTGATTTCATCAAGCCCTGTTACATACTCAGAATCTGTACTACTGCGCAAATAGGCATTTCTCTTTAGGCAAAAAACTCATTTCTGACAAAGTTGCCCAAATGCATCTCAGAAGAGTGCAACTTGTTCCCTGAGTTAGAAATCGTCGAGAAACGGTCATTTCTGCTAGCGCTGTGCTTCTACACATGTACTTGCTGAACGGTGAAAGCGCACAGTAATGAACTTTTCTCCCAGCAAATACACTGTTTCTAAGGAAAAGGGAACACACTGAGGAGACACTTGTGGGAGCTACTGTGACTAAAACTGAGCTTCCCTACACACAGGGAAGCAAGAGGAATGCTGATTTCATCAAGCCCAGTTACATACTCAGAATCTGTACTACTGCGCAAATAGGCATGTCTCTTTAGGCAAAAAACTCCTTTCTGACAAAGTTGCCCAAATGCATCTCAGAAGTGTGCAACCTGTTCCCTGAGTTAGAAAACGTCGAGAAACGGTCGTTTCTGCTAGCGCTGTGCTTCTACACATGTATTTGATGAATGGTAAAGCGCACAGTAATACACTTTTCTCCCAGCAAATACACTGTGTCTAAGGAAATGGGAACACACTGAGGAGACACTTGTGGGAGCTACTGTGACTAAAACTGAGCTTCCCTACACACAGGGAAGCAAGTGAAATGCTGATTTCATCAAGCCCAGTTACATACTCAGAATCTGTACTACTGCGCAAATAGGCATGTCTCTTTAGGCAAAAAACTCATTTCTGACAAAGTTGCCCAAATGCATCTCAGAAGTGTGCAACTTGTTCCCTGAGTTAGAAAACGTCGAGAAACGGTCGTTTCTGCTAGCGCTGTGCTTCTACACATGTATTTGCTGAACGGAGAAAGCGCACAGTAATGCACTTTTCTCCCAGCAAATACACTGTTTCTAAGGAAATGGGAACACACTGAGGAGACACTTGTGGGAGCTACTGTGACTAAAACTGAGCTTCGCTACGCACAGGGAAGCAAGAGAAATGCTGATTTCATCAAGCCCAGTTACATACTCAGAATCTGTACTACTGCGCAAATAGGCATGTCTCTTTAGGCAAAAAACTCATTTCTGACGATGTTGCCCAAATGCATCTCAGAAGTGTGCAACTTGTTCCCTGAGTTAGAAAATGTCGAGAAACGTTCGTTTCTGCTAGCGCTGTGCTTCTACACATGTATTTGCTGAACAGTGAAAGCGCACAGTAATGCACTTTTCTCCCAGCAAATACACTGTGTCTAAGGAAATGGGAACACACTGAGGAGACACTTGTGGGAGCTACTGTGACTAAAAGTGAGCTTCCCTACACACAGGGAAGCAAGAGAAATGCTGATTTCATCAAGCCCAGTTACATACTCAGAATCTGTACTACTGCGCAAATAGGCATGTCTCCTTAGGCAAAAAACTCATTTCTGACAAAGTTGCCCAAATGCATCTCAGAAGTGTGCAACTTGTTCCCTGAGTTAAAAAACGTCGAGAAACGGTCATATCTGCTAGCGCTGTGCTTCTACACATGTATTTGCTGAACGGAGAAAGCGCACAGTAATGCACTTTTCTCCCAGCAAATACACTGTGTCTAAGGAAATGGGAACACACTGAGGAGACACTTGTGGGAGCTACTGTGACTAAAACTGAGCTTCCCTACGCACAGGGAAGCAAGAGAAATGCTGATTTCATCAAGCCCAGTTACATACTCAGAATCTGTACTACTGCGCAAATAGGCATGTCTCTTTAGGCAATAAACTCATTTCTGACAAAGTTGCCCAAATGCATCTCAGAAGTGTGCAACCTGTTCCCTGAGTTAGAAAACGTCGAGAAACGGTCGTTTCTGCTAGCGCTGTGCTTCTACACATGTACTTGCTGAACGGTGAAAGCACACATTAATGCACTTTTCTCCCAGCAAATACACTGTTTCTAAGGAAATGGGAACACACTGAGGAGACACTTGTGGGAGCTACTGTGACTATAACTGAGCTTCCCTACGCATAGGGAAGCAAGAGAAATGCTGATTTCATCAAGCCCTGTTACATACTCAGAATCTGTACTACTGCGCAAATAGGCATTTCTCTTTAGGCAAAAAACTCATTTCTGACAAAGTTGCCCAAATGCATCTCAGAAGAGTGCAACTTGTTCCCTGAGTTAGAAATCGTCGAGAAACGGTCATTTCTGCTAGCGCTGTGCTTCTACACATGTACTTGCTGAACGGTGAAAGCGCACAGTAATGAACTTTTCTCCCAGCAAATACACTGTTTCTAAGGAAAAGGGAACACACTGAGGAGACACTTGTGGGAGCTACTGTGACTAAAACTGAGCTTCCCTACACACAGGGAAGCAAGAGGAATGCTGATTTCATCAAGCCCAGTTACATACTCAGAATCTGTACTACTGCGCAAATAGGCATGTCTCTTTAGGCAAAAAACTCCTTTCTGACAAAGTTGCCCAAATGCATCTCAGAAGTGTGCAACCTGTTCCCTGAGTTAGAAAACGTCGAGAAACGGTCGTTTCTGCTAGCGCTGTGCTTCTACACATGTATTTGATGAATGGTAAAGCGCACAGTAATGCACTTTTCTCCCAGCAAATACACTGTGTCTAAGGAAATGGGAACACACTGAGGAGACACTTGTGGGAGCTACTGTGACTAAAACTGAGCTTCCCTACACACAGGGAAGCAAGTGAAATGCTGATTTCATCAAGCCCAGTTACATACTCAGAATCTGTACTACTGCGTAAATAGGCATGTCTCCTTAGGCAAAAAACTCATTTCTGACAAAGTTGCCCAAATGCATCTCATAAGTGTGCAACTTGTTCCCTGAGTTAAAAAACGTCGAGAAAGGGTCATATCTGCTAGCGCTGTGCTTCTACACATGTATTTGCTGAACGGAGAAAGCGCACAGTAATGCACTTTTCTCCCAGCAAATACACTGTTTCTAAGGAAATGGGAACACACTGAGGAGACACTTGTGGGAGCTACTGTGACTAAAACTGAGCTTCCCTACACACAGGGAAGCAAGAGAAATGCTGATTTCATCCAGCCCAGTTACATACTCAGAATCTGTACTACTGCGCAAATAGGCATGTCTCCTTAGGCAAAAACTCATTTCTGCCAAAGTTGCCCAAATGCATCTCAGAAGTGTGCAATTTTTTCCCTGAGTTAGAAAACATCGAGAAACGGTCGTTTCAGCTAGCGCTGTGCTTCTACACATGTATTTGCTGAACGGTGAAAGCGCACAGTAATGCACTTTTATCCCAGCAAATACACTGTTTCTAAGGAAATGGGAACACACTGAGGAGACACTTGTGGGAGTTACTGTGACTAAAACTGAGCTTCCCTACGCACAGGGAAGCAAGAGAAATGCTGATTTCATCAAGCCCAGTTACATACTCAGAATCTGTACTACTGCGCAAATAGGCATGTCTCTTTTGGCAAAAAATTCATTTCTGACAAAGTTGCCCAAATGCATCTCAGAAGTGTGCAACTTGTTCCTTGAGTTAGAAAACATCGAGAAACGGTCATTTCTGCTAGCGCTGTGCTTCTACACATGTGTTTGCTGAACGGTGAAAGCGCACAGTAATCCACTTTTCTCCCAGCAAATACACTGTTTCTAAGGAAATGGGAACACACTGAGGAGACACTTGTGGGAGCTACTGTGACTAAAACTGAGCTTCCCTACGCACAGGGAAGCAAGAGAAATGCTGATTTCATCAAGCCCAGTTACATACTCAGAATCTGTACTACTGCGCAAATAGGCATGTCTCTGTAGGCAAAAAACTCATTTCTGACAAAGTTGCCCAAATGCATCTCAGAAGTGTGCAACTTGTTCCCTGAGTAAGAAAACGTCGAGAAACGGTCATATCTGCTAACGCTGTGCTTCTACACATGTATTTAATGAACGGTGAAAGCGCACTGTAATGCACTTTTCTCCCATCAAATACACTGTTTCTAAGGAAATGGGAACACACTGAGGAGACACTTGTGGGAGCTACTGTGACTAAAACTGAGCTTCCCTACGCACAGGGAAGCAAGTGAAATGCTGATTTCATCAAGCCCAGTTACATACTCAGAATCTGTACTACTGCGCAAATAGGCATGTCTCTTTAGGCAAAAAACTCATTTCTGACAAAGTTGCCCAAATGCATCTCAGAAGTGTGCAACTTGTTCCCTGAGTTAGAAAACGTCGAGAAACGGTCGTTTCTGCTAGCGCTGTGCTTCTACACATGTATTTGCTGAACGGAGAAAGCGCACAGTAATGCACTTTTCTCCCAGCAAATACACTGTTTCTAAGGAAATGGGAACACACTGAGGAGACACTTGTGGGAGCTACTGTGACTAAAACTGAGCTTCGCTACGCACAGGGAAGCAAGAGAAATGCTGATTTCATCAAGCCCAGTTACATACTCAGAATCTGTACTACTGCGCAAATAGGCATGTCTCTTTAGGCAAAAAACTCATTTCTGACGAAGTTGCCCAAATGCATCTCAGAAGTGTGCAACTTGTTCCCTGAGTTAGAAAATGTCGAGAAACGTTCGTTTCTGCTAGCGCTGTGCTTCTACACATGTATTTGCTGAACAGTGAAAGCGCACAGTAATGCACTTTTCTCCCAGCAAATACACTGTGTCTAAGGAAATGGGAACACACTGAGGAGACACTTGTGGGAGCTACTGTGACTAAAAGTGAGCTTCCCTACACACAGGGAAGCAAGAGAAATGCTGATTTCATCAAGCCCAGTTACATACTCAGAATCTGTACTACTGCGCAAATAGGCATGTCTCCTTAGGCAAAAAACTCATTTCTGACAAAGTTGCCCAAATGCAACTCAGAAGTGTGCAACTTGTTCCCTGAGTTAAAAAACGTCGAGAAACGGTCATATCTGCTAGCGCTGTGCTTCTACACATGTATTTGCTGAACGGAGAAAGCGCACAGTAATGCACTTTTCTCCCAGCAAATACACTGTGTCTAAGGAAATGGGAACACACTGAGGAGACACTTGTGGGAGCTACTGTGACTAAAACTGAGCTTCCCTACGCACAGGGAAGCAAGAGAAATGCTGATTTCATCAAGCCCAGTTACATACTCAGAATCTGTACTACTGCGCAAATAGGCATGTCTCTTTAGGCAATAAACTCATTTCTGACAAAGTTGCCCAAATGCATCTCAGAAGTGTGCAACCTGTTCCCTGAGTTAGAAAACGTCGAGAAACGGTCGTTTCTGCTAGCGCTGTGCTTCTACACATGTACTTGCTGAACGGTGAAAGCACACATTAATGCACTTTTCTCCCAGCAAATACACTGTTTCTAAGGAAATGGGAACACACTGAGGAGACACTTGTGGGAGCTACTGTGACTATAACTGAGCTTCCCTACGCACAGGGAAGCAAGAGAAATGCTGATTTCATCAAGCCCTGTTACATACTCAGAATCTGTACTACTGCGCAAATAGGCATTTCTCTTTAGGCAAAAAACTCATTTCTGACAAAGTTGCCCAAATGCATCTCAGAAGAGTGCAACTTGTTCCCTGAGTTAGAAATCGTCGAGAAACGGTCATTTCTGCTAGCGCTGTGCTTCTACACATGTACTTGCTGAACGGTGAAAGCGCACAGTAATGAACTTTTCTCCCAGCAAATACACTGTTTCTAAGGAAAAGGGAACACACTGAGGAGACACTTGTGGGAGCTACTGTGACTAAAACTGAGCTTCCCTACACACAGGGAAGCAAGAGGAATGCTGATTTCATCAAGCCCAGTTACATACTCAGAATCTGTACTACTGCGCAAATAGGCATGTCTCTTTAGGCAAAAAACTCCTTTCTGACAAAGTTGCCCAAATGCATCTCAGAAGTGTGCAACCTGTTCCCTGAGTTAGAAAACGTCGAGAAACGGTCGTTTCTGCTAGCGCTGTGCTTCTACACATGTATTTGATGAATGGTAAAGCGCACAGTAATGCACTTTTCTCCCAGCAAATACACTGTGTCTAAGGAAATGGGAACACACTGAGGAGACACTTGTGGGAGCTACTGTGACTAAAACTGAGCTTCCCTACACACAGGGAAGCAAGTGAAATGCTGATTTCATCAAGCCCAGTTACATACTCAGAATCTGTACTACTGCGTAAATAGGCATGTCTCCTTAGGCAAAAAACTCATTTCTGACAAAGTTGCCCAAATGCATCTCATAAGTGTGCAACTTGTTCCCTGAGTTAAAAAACGTCGAGAAACGGTCATATCTGCTAGCGCTGTGCTTCTACACATGTATTTGCTGAACGGAGAAAGCGCACAGTAATGCACTTTTCTCCCAGCAAATACACTGTTTCTAAGGAAATGGGAACACACTGAGGAGACACTTGTGGGAGCTACTGTGACTAAAACTGAGCTTCCCTACACACAGGGAAGCAAGAGAAATGCTGATTTCATCAAGCCCAGTTACATACTCAGAATCTGTACTACTGCGCAAATAGGCATGTCTCCTTAGGCAAAAAACTCATTTCTGACAAAGTTGCCCAAATGCATCTCAGAAGTTTGCAACTTGTTCCCTGAGTTAAAAAACGTCGAGAAACGGTCATATCTGCTAGCGCTGTGCTTCTAAACATGTATTTGCTGAACGGAGAAAGCACACAGTAATGCACTTTTCTCCCAGCAAATACACTGTTTCTAAGGAAATGGGAACACACTGAGGAGACACTTGTGGGAGCTACTGTGACTAAAACTGAGATACCCTACGCACAGGGAAGCAAGAGAAATGCTGATTTCATCCAGCCCAGTTACATACTCAGAATCTGTACTACTGCGCAAATAGGCATGTCTCTTTAGGCAAAAACTCATTTCTGCCAAAGTTGCCCAAATGCATCTCAGAAGTGTGCAATTTTTTCCCTGAGTTAGAAAACATCGAGAAACGGTCGTTTCAGCTAGCGCTGTGCTTCTACACATGTATTTGCTGAACGGTGAAAGCGCACAGTAATGCACTTTTATCCCAGCAAATACACTGTTTCTAAGGAAATGGGAACACACTGAGGAGACACTTGTGGGAGTTACTGTGACTAAAACTGAGCTTCCCTACGCACAGGGAAGCAAGAGAAATGCTGATTTCATCAAGCCCAGTTACATACTCAGAATCTGTACTACTGCGCAAATAGGCATGTCTCTTTTGGCAAAAAATTCATTTCTGACAAAGTTGCCCAAATGCATCTCAGAAGTGTGCAACTTGTTCCTTGAGTTAGAAAACATCGAGAAACGGTCATTTCTGCTAGCGCTGTGCTTCTACACATGTGTTTGCTGAACGGTGAAAGCGCACAGTAATCCACTTTTCTCCCAGCAAATACACTGTTTCTAAGGAAATGGGAACACACTGAGGAGACACTTGTGGGAGCTACTGTGACTAAAACTGAGCTTCCCTACGCACAGGGAAGCAAGAGAAATGCTGATTTCATCAAGCCCAGTTACATACTCAGAATCTGTACTACTGCGCAAATAGGCATGTCTCTGTAGGCGAAAAACTCATTTCTGACAAAGTTGCCCAAATGCATCTCAGAAGTGTGCAACTTGTTCCCTGAGTAAGAAAAGGTCGAGAAACGGTCATATCTGCTAACGCTGTGCTTCTACACATGTATTTAATGAACGGTGAAAGCGCACTGTAATGCACTTTTCTCCCAGCAAATACACTGTTTCTAAGGAAATGGGAACACACTGAGGAGACACTTGTGGGAGCTACTGTGACTAAAACTGAGCTTCCCTACGCACAGGGAAGCAAGTGAAATGCTGATTTCATCAAGCCCAGTTACATACTCAGAATCTGTACTACTGCGCAAATAGGCATGTCTCTTTAGGCAAAAAACTCATTTCTGACAAAGTTGCCCAAATGCATCTCAGAAGTGTGCAACTTGTTCCCTGAGTTAGAAAACGTCGAGAAACGGTCGTTTCTGCTAGCGCTGTGCTTCTACACATGTATTTGCTGAACGGAGAAAGCGCACAGTAATGCACTTTTCTCCCAGCAAATACACTGTTTCTAAGGAAATGGGAACACACTGAGGAGACACTTGTGGGAGCTACTGTGACTAAAACTGAGCTTCGCTACGCACAGGGAAGCAAGAGAAATGCTGATTTCATCAAGCCCAGTTACATACTCAGAATCTGTACTACTGCGCAAATAGGCATGTCTCTTTAGGCAAAAAACTCATTTCTGACGAAGTTGCCCAAATGCATCTCAGAAGTGTGCAACTTGTTCCCTGAGTTAGAAAATGTCGAGAAACGTTCGTTTCTGCTAGCGCTGTGCTTCTACACATGTATTTGCTGAACAGTGAAAGCGCACAGTAATGCACTTTTATCCCAGCAAATACACTGTGTCTAAGGAAATGGGAACACACTGAGGAGACACTTGTGGGAGCTACTGTGACTAAAAGTGAGCTTCCCTACACACAGGGAAGCAAGAGAAATGCTGATTTCATCAAGCCCAGTTACATACTCAGAATCTGTACTACTGCGCAAATAGGCATGTCTCCTTAGGCAAAAAACTCATTTCTGACAAAGTTGCCCAAATGCATCTCAGAAGTGTGCAACTTGTTCCCTGAGTTAAAAAACGTCGAGAAACGGTCATATCTGCTAGCGCTGTGCTTCTACACATGTATTTGCTGAACGGAGAAAGCGCACAGTAATGCACTTTTCTCCCAGCAAATACACTGTGTCTAAGGAAATGGGAACACACTGAGGAGACACTTGTGGGAGCTACTGTGACTAAAACTGAGCTTCCCTACGCACAGGGAAGCAAGAGAAATGCTGATTTCATCAAGCCCAGTTACATACTCAGAATCTGTACTACTGCGCAAATAGGCATGTCTCTTTAGGCAATAAACTCATTTCTGACAAAGTTGCCCAAATGCATCTCAGAAGTGTGCAACCTGTTCCCTGAGTTAGAAAACGTCGAGAAACGGTCGTTTCTGCTAGCGCTGTGCTTCTACACATGTACTTGCTGAACGGTGAAAGCACACATTAATGCACTTTTCTCCCAGCAAATACACTGTTTCTAAGGAAATGGGAACACACTGAGGAGACACTTGTGGGAGCTACTGTGACTATAACTGAGCTTCCCTACGCACAGGGAAGCAAGAGAAATGCTGATTTCATCAAGCCCTGTTACATACTCAGAATCTGTACTACTGCGCAAATAGGCATTTCTCTTTAGGCAAAAAACTCATTTCTGACAAAGTTGCCCAAATGCATCTCAGAAGAGTGCAACTTGTTCCCTGAGTTAGAAATCGTCGAGAAACGGTCATTTCTGCTAGCGCTGTGCTTCTACACATGTACTTGCTGAACGGTGAAAGCGAACAGTAATGAACTTTTCTCCCAGCAAATACACTGTTTCTAAGGAAAAGGGAACACACTGAGGAGACACTTGTGGGAGCTACTGTGACTAAAACTGAGCTTCCCTACGCACAGGGAAGCAAGAGAAATGCTGATTTCATCCAGCCCAGTTACATACTCAGAATCTTTACTACTGCGCAAATAGGCATGTCTCTTTAGGCAAAAAACTCATTTCTGACAAAGTTGCCCAAATGCATCTCAGAAGTGTGCAACTTGTTCCCTGAGTTAGAAAATGTCGAGAAACGGTCGTTTCTGCTAGCGCTGTGCTTCTACACATGTATTTGCTGAACGGAGAAAGCACACAGTAATGCACTTTTCTCCCAGCAAATACACTGTTTCTAAGGAAATGGGAACACACTTAGGAGACACTAGTGGGAGCTACTGTGACTAAAACTGAGCTTCTCTACGCACAGGGAAGCAAGAGAAATGCTGATTTCATCAAGCCCAGTTACATACTCAGAATCTGTACTACTGTGCAAATAGGCATGTCTCTTTAGGTAAAAAACTCATTTCTGACAAGGTTGCCCAAATGCATCTCAGAAGTGTGCAACCTGTTCCCTGAGTTAGAAAACGTCGAGAAACGGTCGTTTCTGCTAGCGCTGTGCTTCTACACATGTATTTGCTGAACGGTAAAGCGCACAGTAATTCACTTTTCTCCCAGCAAATACACTGTGTCTAAGGAAATGGGAACACACTGAGGAGACACTTGTGGGAGCTACTGTGACTAAAACTGAGCTTCCCTACACACAGGGAAGCAAGAGAAATGCTGATTTCATCAAGCCCAGTTACATACTCAGAATCTGTACTACTGCGCAAATAGGCATGTCTCCTTAGGCAAAAAACTCATTTCTGACAAAGTTGCCCAAATGCATCTCAGAAGTTTGCAACTTGTTCCCTGAGTTAAAAAACGTCGAGAAACGGTCATATCTGCTAGCGCTGTGCTTCTAAACATGTATTTGCTGAACGGAGAAAGCACACAGTAATGCACTTTTCTCCCAGCAAATACACTGTTTCTAAGGAAATGGGAACACACTGAGGAGACACTTGTGGGAGCTACTGTGACTAAAACTGAGATACCCTACGCACAGGGAAGCAAGAGAAATGCTGATTTCATCCAGCCCAGTTACATACTCAGAATCTGTACTACTGCGCAAATAGGCATGTCTCTTTAGGCAAAAACTCATTTCTGCCAAAGTTGCCCAAATGCATCTCAGAAGTGTGCAATTTTTTCCCTGAGTTAGAAAACATCGAGAAACGGTCGTTTCAGCTAGCGCTGTGCTTCTACACATGTATTTGCTGAACGGTGAAAGCGCACAGTAATGCACTTTTCTCCCAGCAAATACACTGTTTCTAAGGAAATGGGAACACACTGAGGAGACACTTGTGGGAGTTACTGTGACTAAAACTGAGCTTCCCTACGCACAGGGAAGCAAGAGAAATGCTGATTTCATCAAGCCCAGTTACATACTCAGAATCTGTACTACTGCGCAAATAGGCATGTCTCTTTTGGCAAAAAATTCATTTCTGACAAAGTTGCCCAAATGCATCTCAGAAGTGTGCAACTTGTTCCTTGAGTTAGAAAACATCGAGAAACGGTCATTTCTGCTAGCGCTGTGCTTCTACACATGTGTTTGCTGAACGGTGAAAGCGCACAGTAATCCACTTTTCTCCCAGCAAATACACTGTTTCTAAGGAAATGGGAACACACTGAGGAGACACTTGTGGGAGCTACTGTGACTAAAACTGAGCTTCCCTACGCACAGGGAAGCAAGAGAAATGCTGATTTCATCAAGCCCAGTTACATACTCAGAATCTGTACTACTGCGCAAATAGGCATGTCTCTGTAGGCAAAAAACTCATTTCTGACAAAGTTGCCCAAATGCATCTCAGAAGTGTGCAACTTGTTCCCTGAGTAAGAAAACGTCGAGAAACGGTCATATCTGCTAACGCTGTGCTTCTACACATGTATTTAATGAACGGTGAAAGCGCACTGTAATGCACTTTTCTCCCATCAAATACACTGTTTCTAAGGAAATGGGAACACACTGAGGAGACACTTGTGGGAGCTACTGTGACTAAAACTGAGCTTCCCTACGCACAGGGAAGCAAGTGAAATGCTGATTTCATCAAGCCCAGTTACATACTCAGAATCTGTACTACTGCGCAAATAGGCATGTCTCTTTAGGCAAAAAACTCATTTCTGACAAAGTTGCCCAAATGCATCTCAGAAGTGTGCAACTTGTTCCCTGAGTTAGAAAACGTCGAGAAACAGTCGTTTCTGCTAGCGCTGTGCTTCTACACATGTATTTGCTGAACGGAGAAAGCGCACAGTAATGCACTTTTCTCCCAGCAAATACACTGTTTCTAAGGAAATGGGAACACACTGAGGAGACACTTGTGGGAGCTACTGTGACTAAAACTGAGCTTCGCTACGCACAGGGAAGCAAGAGAAATGCTGATTTCATCAAGCCCAGTTACATACTCAGAATCTGTACTACTGCGCAAATAGGCATGTCTCTTTAGGCAAAAAACTCATTTCTGACGAAGTTGCCCAAATGCATCTCAGAAGTGTGCAACTTGTTCCCTGAGTTAGAAAATGTCGAGAAACGTTCGTTTCTGCTAGCGCTGTGCTTCTACACATGTATTTGCTGAACAGTGAAAGCGCACAGTAATGCACTTTTCTCCCAGCAAATACACTGTGTCTAAGGAAATGGGAACACACTGAGGAGACACTTGTGGGAGCTACTGTGACTAAAAGTGAGCTTCCCTACACACAGGGAAGCAAGAGAAATGCTGATTTCATCAAGCCCAGTTACATACTCAGAATCTGTACTACTGCGCAAATAGGCATGTCTCCTTAGGCAAAAAACTCATTTCTGACAAAGTTGCCCAGATGCATCTCAGAAGTGTGCAACTTGTTCCCTGAGTTAAAAAACGTCGAGAAACGGTCATATCTGCTAGCGCTGTGCTTCTACACATGTATTTGCTGAACGGAGAAAGCGCACAGTAATGCACTTTTCTCCCAGCAAATACACTGTGTCTAAGGAAATGGGAACACACTGAGGAGACACTTGTGGGAGCTACTGTGACTAAAACTGAGCTTCCCTACGCACAGGGAAGCAAGAGAAATGCTGATTTCATCAAGCCCAGTTACATACTCAGAATCTGTACTACTGCGCAAATAGGCATGTCTCTTTAGGCAATAAACTCATTTCTGACAAAGTTGCCCAAATGCATCTCAGAAGTGTGCAACCTGTTCCCTGAGTTAGAAAACGTCGAGAAACGGTCGTTTCTGCTAGCGCTGTGCTTCTACACATGTATTTGCTGAACGGTGAAAGCGCACAGTAATGAACTTTTCTCCCAGCAAATACACTGTTTCTAAGGAAATGGGAACACACTGAGGAGACACTTGTGGGAGCTACTGTGACTAAAACTGAGCTTCCCTACGCACAGGGAAGCAAGAGAAATGCTGATTTCATCAAGCCCAGTTACATACTCAGAATCTGTACTACTGCGCAAATAGGCATGAATCTGTAGGCAAAAAAGTCATTTCTGACAATGTTGCCCAAATGCATCTCAGAAGTGTGCAACTTGTTCCCTGAGTTAGAAAACGTCGAGAAACGTTCGTTTCTGCTAGCGCTGTGCTTCCACACATGTATTTGCTGAACGGTGAAAGCGCACAGTAATGCACTTTTCTCCCAGCAAATACACTGTTTCTAAGGAAATGGGAACACACTGAGGAGACACTTGTGGGAGCTATAGTGACTAAAACTGAGCTTCCCTACGCACAGGGAAGCAAGAGAAATGCTGATTTCATCAAGCCCAGTTACATACTCAGAATCTGTACTACTGCGCAAATAGGCATGTCTCTGTAGGCAAAAAACTCATTTCTGACAAAGTTGCCCAAATGCATCTCAGAAGTGTGTACTTGTTCCCTGAGTTAGAAAAAGTCGAGAAACGTTCGTTTCTGCTAGCGCTGTGCTTCCACACATGTATTTGCTGAACGGTGAAAGCGCAGAGTAATGCACTTTTCTCCCAGCAAATACACTGTTTCTAAGGAAATGGGAAAACACTGAGGAGACACTTGTGGGAGCTATAGTGACTAAAACTGAGCTTCCCTACGCACAGGGAAGCAAGAGAAATGCTGATTTCATCAAGCCCAGTTACATACTCAGAATCTGTACTACTGCGCAAATAGGCATGTCTCTGTAGGCAAAAAACTCATTTCTGACAAAGTTGCCCAAATGCATCTCAGAAGTGTGCAACTTGTTCCCTGAGTTAGAAAACGTCGAGATACGGTCGTTTCTGCTAGCGCTGTGCTTCTACACATGTATTTGCTGAACGGTGAAAGCGCACAGTAATGCACTTTTCTCCCAGCAAATACACTGTTTCTAAGGAAATGGGAACACACTGAGGAGACACTTGTGGGAGCTACTGTGACTAAAACTGAGCTTCCCTACGCACAGGGAAGCAAGAGAAATGCTGATTTCATCAAGCCCAGTTACATACTCAGAATCTGTACTACTGCGCAAATAGGCATGTCTCATTAGGCAAAAACCTCATTTCTGACAAAGTTGCCCAAATGCATCTCAGAAGTGTGCAACTTGTTCCCTGAGTTAGAAAACGTCGAGAAACGGTCGTTACTGCTAGGGCTGTGCTTCTACACATATACTTGCTGAACGGTGAAAGCGCACATTAATGCACTTTTCTCCCAGCAAATACACTGTTTCTAAGGAAATGGGAACACACTGAGGAGACACTTGTGGGAGCTACTGTGACTAAAACTGAGCTTCCCTACGCACAGGGAAGCAAGAGAAATGCTGATTTCATCAAGCCAAGATACATACTCAGAATCTGTACTACTGCGCAAATAGGCATGTCTCTTTAGGCAAAAAACTCATTTCTGACAAAGTTGCCCAAATGCATCTCAGAAGAGTGCAACTTGTTCCCTGAGTTAGAAAACGTCGAGAAACGTTCGTTTCTGCTAGCGCTGTGCTTCTACACATGTACTTGCTGAACGGTGAAAGCGCACAGTAATGAACTTTTCTCCCAGCAAATACACTGTTTCTAAGGGAATGGGAACACACTGAGGAGACACTTGTGGGAGCTACTGTGACTAAAACTGAGATTCCCTACGCACAGGGAAGCAAGAGAAAGGCTGATTTCATCAAGCCCAGTTACATACTCAGAATCTGTACTATTGCGCAAATAGGCATGTCTCATTAGGCAAAAAACTCATTTCTGACAAAGTTGCCCAAATGCATCTCAGAAGTGTGCAACTTGTTCCCTGAGTTAGAAAACGTCGAGAAACGGTCTTTTCTGCTAGCGCTGTGCTTCTACACATGTATTTGCTGAACGGTGAAAGCGCACAGTAATGCACTTTTCTCCAAGCAAATACACTGTTTCTAAGGAAATGGGAACACACTGAGGAGACACTTGTGGGAGCTACTGTGACTAAAACTGAGCTTCCCTACGCACAGGGAAGCAAGAGAAATGCTGATTTCATCAAGCCCAGTTACATACTCAGAATCTGTACTACGGCGCAAATAGGCATGTCTCCTTAGGCTAAAAACTCATTTCTGACAAAGTTGCCCAAATGCATCTCAGAAGTGTGCAACTTGTTCCCTGAGTTAAAAAACGTCGAGAAACGGTCATATCTGCTAGCGCTGTGCTTCTACACATGTATTTGCTGAACGGTGAAAGTGCACAGTAATGCACTTTTCTCCCAGCAAATACACTGTTTCTAAGGAAATGGGAACACACTGAGGAGACACTTGTGGGAGCTACTGTGACTAAAACTGAGCTTCCCTACGCACAGGGAAGCAAGTGAAATGCTGATTTCATCAAGCCCAGTTACATACTCAGAATCTGTACTACTGCGCAAATAGGCATGTCTCTTTAGGCAAAAAACTCATTTCTGACAAAGTTGCCCAAATGCATCTCAGAAGTGTGCAACCTGTTCCCAGTGTTAGAAAACGTCGAGAAACGGTCGTTTCTGCTAGCGCTGTGCTTCTACTCATGTATTTGCTGGACGGTGAAAGTGCACAGTAATGCACTTTTCTCCCAGCAAATACACTGTTTCTAAGGAAATGGGAACACACTGAGGAGACACATGTGGGAGCTACTGTGACTAAAACTGAGATTCCCTACGCACAGGGAAGCAAGAGAAATGCTGATTTCATCAAGCCCAGTTACATACTCAGAATCTGTACTACTGCGCAAATAGGCATGTCTCTTTAGGCAAAAAACTCATTTCTGACAAAGTTGCCCAAATGCATCTCAGAAGTGTGCAACTTGTTCCCTGAGTTAGAAAACGTCGAGATACGGTCGTTTCTGCTAGCGCTGTGCTTCTACACATGTATTTGCTGAACGGTGAAAGCGCACAGTAATGCACTTTTCTCCCAGCAAATACACTGTTTCTAAGGAAATGGGAACACACTGAGGAGACACTTGTGGGAGCTACTGTGACTAAAACTGAACTTCCCTACGCACAGGGAAGCAAGAGAAATGCTGATTTCATCAAGCCCAGTTACATACTCAGAATCTGTACTACTGCGCAAATAGGCATGTCTCATTAGGCAAAAAACTCATTTCTGACAAAGTTGCCCAAATGCATCTCAGAAGTGTGCAACTTGTTCCCTGAGTTAGAAAACGTCGAGAAACGGTCGTTACTGCTAGGGCTGTGCTTCTACACATATACTTGCTGAACGGTGAAAGCGCACATTAATGCACTTTTCTCCCAGCAAATACACTGTTTCTAAGGAAATGGGAACACACTGAGGAGACACTTGTGGGAGCTACTGTGACTAAAACTGAGCTTCCCTACGCACAGGGAAGCAAGAGAAATGCTGATTTCATCAAGCCATGATACATACTCAGAATCTGTACTACTGCGCAAATAGGCATGTCTCTTTAGGCAAAAAACTCATTTCTGACAAAGTTGCCCAAATGCATCTCAGAAGAGTGCAACTTGTTCCCTGAGTTAGAAAACGTCGAGAAACGTTCGTTTCTGCTAGCGCTGTGCTTCTACACATGTACTTGCTGAACAGTGAAAGCGCACAGTAATGAACTTTTCTCCCAGCAAATACACTGTTTCTAAGGGAATGGGAACACACTGAGGAGACACTTGTGGGAGCTACTGTGACTAAAACTGAGATTCCCTACGCACAGGGAAGCAAGAGAAAGGCTGATTTCATCAAGCCCAGTTACATACTCAGAATCTGTACTATTGCGCAAATAGGCATGTCTCATTAGGCAAAAAACTCATTTCTGACAAAGTTGCCCAAATGCATCTCAGAAGTGTGCAACTTGTTCCCTGAGTTAGAAAACGTCGAGAAACGGTCTTTTCTGCTAGCGCTGTGCTTCTACACATGTATTTGCTGAACGGTGAAAGCGCACAGTAATGCACTTTTCTCCCAGCAAATACACTGTTTCTAAGGAAATGGGAACACACTGAGGAGACACTTGTGGGAGCTACTGTGACTAAAACTGAGCTTCCCTACGCACAGGGAAGCAAGAGAAATGTGGATTTCATCAAGCCCAGTTACATACTCAGAATCTGTACTACTGCGCAAATAGGCATGTCTCTTTAGGCAAAAAACTCATTTCTGACAAAGTTGCCCAAATGCATCTCAGAAGTGTGCAACTTGTTCCCTGAGTTAGAAAACGTCGAGATACGGTCGTTTCTGCTAGCGCTGTGCTTCTACACATGTATTTGCTGAACGGTGAAAGCGCACAGTAATGCACTTTTCTCCCAGCAAATACACTGTTTCTAAGGAAATGGGAACACACTGAGGAGACACTTGTGGGAGCTACTGTGACTAAAACTGAGCTTCCCTACGCACAGGGAAGCAAGAGAAATGCTGATTTCATCAAGCCCAGTTACATACTCAGAATCTGTACTACTGCGCAAATAGGCATGTCACTGTAGGCAAAAAACTCATTTCTGACAAAGTTGCCCAAATGCATCTCAGAAGTGTGCAACTTGTTCCCTGAGTTAGAAAACGTCGAGAAACGGTCGTTACTGCCTGGGCTGTGCTTCTACACATATACTTGCTGAACGGTGAAAGCGCACATTAATGCACTTTTCTCCCAGCAAATACACTGTTTCTAAGGAAATGGGAACACACTGAGGAGACACTTGTGGGAGCTACTGTGACTAAAACTGAGCTTCCCTACGCACAGGGAAGCAAGAGAAATGCTGATTTCATCAAGCCCAGTTACATACTCAGAATCTGTACTACTGCGCAAATAGGCATGTCTCTGTAGGCAAAAAACTCATTTCTGACAAAGTTGCCCAAATGCATCTCAGAAGTGTGCAACTTGTTCCCTGAGTTAGAAAACGTCGAGAAACGGTCGTTTCTGCTAGCGCTGTGCTTCTACACATGTATTTGCTGAACGGTGAAAGCGCACAGTAATGCACTTTTCTCCCAGCAAATACACTGTTTCTAAGGAAATGGGAACACACGGAGGAGACACTTGTGGGAGCTACTGTGACTAAAACTGAGCCCCCTACGCACATGGAAGCAAGTGAAATGCTGATTTCATCAAGCCCAGTTACATACTCAGAATCTGTACTACTGCGCAAATAGGCATGTCTCTGTAGGCAAAAAACTCATTTCTGACAAAGTTGCCCAAATGCATCTCAGAAGTGTGCAACTTGTTCCCTGAGTTAGAAAACGTCGAGAAACGGTCGTTTCTTCTAGCGCTGTGCTTCTACACATGTATTTGCTGAACGGTGAAAGCGCACAGTAATGCACTTTTCTCCCAGCAAATACACTGTTTCTAAGGAAATGGGAACACACTGAGGAGACACTTGTGGGAGCTACTGTGACTAAAACTGAGCTTCCCTACGCACAGGGAAGCAAGAGAAATGCTGATTTCATCAAGCCCAGTTACATACTCAGAATCTGTACTACTGCGCAAATAGGAATGTCTCTGTAGGCAAAAAACTCATTTCTGACAAAGTTGCCCAAATGCATCTCAGAAGTGTGCAACTTGTTCCATGAGTTAGAAAACGTCGAGAAACGTTCGTTTCTGCTAGCGCTGTGCTTCTACACATGTATTTGCTGAACGGTGAAAGCGCACATTAATGCACTTTTCTCCCAGAAAATACAGTTTCTAAGGAAATGGGAACACACTGAGGAGACACTTGTTGGAGCTACTGTGATTAAAACTGAGCTTCCCTACGCACAGGGAAGCAAGAGAAATGCTGATTTCTTCAAGCCCAGTTACATACTCAGAATCTGTACTACTGCGCAAATAGGCATGTCATTGTAGGCAAAAAACTCATTTCTGACAATGTTGCCCAAATGCATCTCAGAAGTGTGCAACTTGTTCCCTGAGTTAGAAAACGTCGAGAAACGTTCGTTTCTGCTAGCGATGTGCTTCTACACATGTATTTGCTGAACGGTGAAAGCGCACAGTAATGCACTTTTCTCCCAGCAAATACACTGTTTCTAAGGAAATGGGAACACACTGAGGAGACACTTGTGGGAGCTACTGTGACTAAAACTGAGCTTCCCTACGCACAGGGAAGCAAGAGAAATGCTGATTTCATCCAGCCCAGTTACATACTCAGAATCTGTACTACTGCGCAAATAGGCATGTCTCTGTAGGCAAAAAACTCATTTCTGACAAAGTTGCCCAAATGCATCTCAGAAGTGTGCACCTTGTTCCCTGAGTTAGAAAACGTCGAGAAACGGTTATATCTGCTAACGCTGTGCTTCTACACATGTATTTGCTGAACGGTGAAAGCGCACAGTAATGCACTTTTCTCCCAGCAAATACACTGTTTCTAAGGAAATGGGAACACACTGAGGAGACACTTGTGGGAGCTACTGTGACTAAAACTGAGCTTCCCTACGCACAGGGAAGCAAGAGAAATGCTGATTTCATCCAGCCCAGTTACATACTCAGAATCTGTACTACTGCGAAAATAGTCATGTCTCTGTAGGCAAAAAACTCATTTCTGACAAAGTTGCCCAAATGCATCTCAGAAGTGTGCAACTTGTTCCCTGAGTTAGAAAACGTCGAGAAACGGTTATATCTGCTAACGCTGTGCTTCTACACATGTATTTGCTGAACGGTGAAAGCGCACAGTAATGCACTTTTCTCCCAGCAAATACACTGTTTCTAAGGAAATGGGAACACACTGAGGAGACACTTGTGGGAGCTACTGTGACTAAAACTGAGCTTCCCTACGCACAGGGAAGCAAGAGAAATGCTGATTTCATCAAGCCCAGTTACATACTCAGAATCTGTACTACTGCGCAAATAGGCATGTCTCTTTAGGCAAAAAACTCATTTCTGACAAAGTTGCCCAAATGCATCTCAGAAGTGTGCAACTTGTTCCCTGATTTAGAAAACGGCGAGAAAAGGTCGTTTCTGCTAGCGCTGTGCTTCTACACATGTATTTGCTGAACGGTGAAAGCGCACAGTAATGCACTTTTCTCCCAGCAAATACACTGTTTCTAAGGAAATGGGAACACACTGAGGAGACACTTGTGGGAGCTACTGTGACTAAAACTGTGCTTCCCTACGCACAGGGAAGCAAGAGAAATGCTGATTTCATCAAGCCCAGTTACATACTCAGAATCTGTACTACTGCGCAAATAGGCATGAATCTGTAGGCAAAAAACTCATTTCTGACAATGTTGCCCAAATGCATCTCAGAAGTGTGCAACTTGTTCCCTGAGTTAGAAAACGTCGAGAAACGTTCGTTTCTGCTAGCGCTGTGCTTCCACACATGTATTTGCTGAACGGTGAAAGCGTACAGTAATGCACTTTTCTCCCAGCAAATACACTGTTTCTAAGGAAATGGGAACACACTGAGGAGACACTTGTGGGAGCTACTGTGACTAAAACTGAGCTTCCCTACGCACAGGGAAGCAAGAGAAATGCTGATTTCATCAAGTCCAGTTACATACTCAGAATCTGTACTACTGCGCAAATAGGCATGAATCTGTAGGCAAAAAACTCATTTCTGACAAAGTTGCCCAAATGCATCTCAGAAGTGTGCAACTTGTTCCCTGAGTTAGAAAACATCGAGAAACGGTCGTTTCTGCTACCGCTGTGCTTCTACACATGTATTTGCTGAACGGTGAAAGCGCACAGTAATGCACTATTCTCCTAGCAAATACACTGTTTCTAAGGAAATGGGAACACACTGAGGAGACACTTGTGGGAGCTACTGTGACTAAACCTGAGCTTCCCTACGCACAGGGAAGCAAGAGAAATGCTGATTTCATCAAGCCCAGTTACATACTCAGAATCTGTACTACTTCGCAAATAGGCATGTCTCTGTAGGCAAAAAACTCATTTCTGACAATGTTGCCCAAATGCATCTCAGAATTGTGCAACTTGTTCCCTGAGTTAGAAATCGTCGAGAAACGTTCGTTTCTGCTAGCGCTGTGCTTCCACACATGTATTTGCTGAACGGTGAAAGCGCACATTAATGCACTTTTCTCCCAGAAAATACAGTTTCTAAGGAAATGGGAACACACTGAGGAGACACTTGTTGGAGCTACTGTGATTAAAACTGCGCTTCCCTACGCACAGGGAAGCAAGAGAAATGCTGATTTCTTCAAGCCCAGTTACATACTCAGAATCTGTACTACTGCGCAAATAGGCATGTCATTGTAGGCAAAAAACTCATTTCTGACAATGTTGCCCAAATGCATCTCAGAAGTGTGCAACTTGTTCCCTGAGTTAGAAAACGTCGAGAAACGTTCGTTTCTGCTAGCGATGTGCTTCTACACATGTATTTGCTGAACGGTGAAAGCGCACAGTAATGCACTTTTCTCCCAGCAAATACACTGTTTCTAAGGAAATGGGAACACACTGAGGAGACACTTGTGGGAGCTACTGTGACTAAAACTGAGCTTCCCTACGCACAGGGAAGCAAGAGAAATGCTGATTTCATCCAGCCCAGTTACATACTCAGAATCTGTACTACTGCGCAAATAGGCATGTCTCTGTAGGCAAAAAACTCATTTCTGACAAAGTTGCCCAAATGCATCTCAGAAGTGTGCACCTTGTTCCCTGAGTTAGAAAACGTCGAGAAACGGTTATATCTGCTAACGCTGTGCTTCTACACATGTATTTGCTGAACGGTGAAAGCGCACAGTAATGCACTTTTCTCCCAGCAAATACACTGTTTCTAAGGAAATGGGAACACACTGAGGAGACACTTGTGGGAGCTACTGTGACTAAAACTGAGCTTCCCTACGCACAGGGAAGCAAGAGAAATGCTGATTTCATCCAGCCCAGTTACATACTCAGAATCTGTACTACTGCGAAAATAGTCATGTCTCTGTAGGCAAAAAACTCATTTCTGACAAAGTTGCCCAAATGCATCTCAGAAGTGTGCAACTTGTTCCCTGAGTTAGAAAACGTCGAGAAACGGTTATATCTGCTAACGCTGTGCTTCTACACATGTATTTGCTGAACGGTGAAAGCGCACAGTAATGCACTTTTCTCCCAGCAAATACACTGTTTCTAAGGAAATGGGAACACACTGAGGAGACACTTGTGGGAGCTACTGTGACTAAAACTGAGCTTCCCTACGCACAGGGAAGCAAGAGAAATGCTGATTTCATCAAGCCCAGTTACATACTCAGAATCTGTACTACTGCGCAAATAGGCATGTCTCTTTAGGCAAAAAACTCATTTCTGACAAAGTTGCCCAAATGCATCTCAGAAGTGTGCAACTTGTTCCCTGATTTAGAAAACGGCGAGAAAAGGTCGTTTCTGCTAGCGCTGTGCTTCTACACATGTATTTGCTGAACGGTGAAAGCGCACAGTAATGCACTTTTCTCCCAGCAAATACACTGTTTCTAAGGAAATGGGAACACACTGAGGAGACACTTGTGGGAGCTACTGTGACTAAAACTGTGCTTCCCTACGCACAGGGAAGCAAGAGAAATGCTGATTTCATCAAGCCCAGTTACATACTCAGAATCTGTACTACTGCGCAAATAGGCATGAATCTGTAGGCAAAAAACTCATTTCTGACAATGTTGCCCAAATGCATCTCAGAAGTGTGCAACTTGTTCCCTGAGTTAGAAAACGTCGAGAAACGTTCGTTTCTGCTAGCGCTGTGCTTCCACACATGTATTTGCTGAACGGTGAAAGCGTACAGTAATGCACTTTTCTCCCAGCAAATACACTGTTTCTAAGGAAATGGGAACACACTGAGGAGACACTTGTGGGAGCTACTGTGACTAAAACTGAGCTTCCCTACGCACAGGGAAGCAAGAGAAATGCTGATTTCATCAAGTCCAGTTACATACTCAGAATCTGTACTACTGCGCAAATAGGCATGAATCTGTAGGCAAAAAACTCATTTCTGACAAAGTTGCCCAAATGCATCTCAGAAGTGTGCAACTTGTTCCCTGAGTTAGAAAACATCGAGAAACGGTCGTTTCTGCTACCGCTGTGCTTCTACACATGTATTTGCTGAACGGTGAAAGCGCACAGTAATGCACTATTCTCCTAGCAAATACACTGTTTCTAAGGAAATGGGAACACACTGAGGAGACACTTGTGGGAGCTACTGTGACTAAACCTGAGCTTCCCTACGCACAGGGAAGCAAGAGAAATGCTGATTTCATCAAGCCCAGTTACATACTCAGAATCTGTACTACTTCGCAAATAGGCATGTCTCTGTAGGCAAAAAACTCATTTCTGACAATGTTGCCCAAATGCATCTCAGAATTGTGCAACTTGTTCCCTGAGTTAGAAATCGTCGAGAAACGTTCGTTTCTGCTAGCGCTGTGCTTCCACACATGTATTTGCTGAACGGTGAAAGCGCACAGTAATGCACTTTCCTCCCAGCAAATACACTATTTCTAAGGAAATGGGAACACACTGAGGAGACATTGTGGGATCTACTGTGACTAAAACTGAGCTTCCCTACGCACAGGGAAGCAAGAGAAATGCTGATTTCATAAAGCACAGTTACATACTCAGAATCTGTACTACTGCGCAAATAGGCATGAATCTGTAGGCAAAAAACTCATTTCTGACAAAGTTGCCAAAATGCATCTCAGAAGTGTGCAACTTGTTCCCTGAGTTAGAAAACGTCGAGAAACGTTCGATTCTGCTAGCGCTGTGCTTCCACACATGTATTTGCTGAACGGTGAAAGCGCACAGTAATGCACTTTTCTCCCAGCAAATACACTGTTTCTTAGGAAATGGGAACACACTGAGGAGACACTTGTGGGAGCTACTGTGACTAAAACTGAGCTTCCCTACGCACAGGGAAGCAAGAGAAATGCTGATTTCATCAAGCCCAGTTACATACTCAGAATCTGTACTACTGCGCAAATAGGCATGTATCTGTAGGCAAAAAACTCATTTCTGACAATGTTGCCCAAATGCATCTCAGAAGTGTGCAACTTGTTCCCTGAGTTAGAAAACGTCGAGATACGTTCGTTTCTGCTAGCACTGTGCTTCCACACATGTATTTGCTGAACGGTGAAAGCGCACAGTAATGCACTTTTCTCCCAGCAAATACACTGTTTCTAAGGAAATGGGAACACACTGAGGAGACACTTGTGGGAGCTACTGTGACTAAAACTGAGCTTCCCTCCACACACGGAAGCAAGAGAAATGCTGATTTCATCAAGCCCAGTTACATACTCAGAATCTCTACTACTGCGCAAATAGGCATGAATCTGTAGGCAAAAAACTCATTTCTGACAAAGTTGCCCAAATGCATCTCAGAAGTGTGCAACTTGTTCCCTGAGTTAGAAAACGTCGAGAAACGGTCATATCTGCTAACGCTGTGCTTCTACACATGTATTTGCTGAACGGTGAAAGCGCACAGTAATGCACTTTTCTCCCAGCAAATACACTGTTTCTAAGGAAATGGGAACACACTGAGGAGACACTTGTGGGAGCTACTGTGACTAAAACTGAGCTTCCCTACGCACAGGGAAGCAAGAGAAATGCTGATTTCATCAAGCCCAGTTACATACTCAGAATCTGTACTACTGCGCAAATAGGCATGAATCTGTAGGCAAAAAACTCATTTCTGACAAAGTTGCCAAAATGCATCTCAGAAGTGTGCAACTTGTTCCCTGAGTTAGAAAACGTCGAGAAACGTTCGATTCTGCTAGCGCTGAACTTCCACACATGTATTTGCTGAACGGTGAAAGCGCACTGTAATGCACTTTTCTCCCAGCAAATACACTGTTTCTAAGGAAATGGGAACACACTGAGGAGACACTTGTGGGAGCTACTGTGACTAAAACTGAGCTTCCCTACGCACAGGGAAGCAAGAGAAATGCTGATTTCATCAAGCCCAGTTACATACTCAGAATCTGTACTACTGCGCAAATAGGCATGTCTCTGTAGGCAAAAAACTCATTTCTGACAAAGTTGCCCAAATGCATCTCAGAAGTGTGCAACTTGTTCCCTGAGTTAGAAAACGTCGAGAAACGGTCATATCTGCTAACGCTGTGCTTCTACACATGTATTTGCTGAACGGTGAAAGCGCACAGTAATGCACTTTTCTCCCAGCAAATACACTGTTTCTAAGGAAATGGGAACACACTGAGGAGACACTTGTGGGAGCTACTGTGACTAAAACTGAGCTTCACTACGCACAGGGAAGCAAGAGAAATGCTGATTTCATCAAGTCCAGTTACATACTCAGAATCTGTACTACTGCGCAAATAGGCATGAATCTGTAGGCAAAAAACTCATTTCTGACAAAGTTGCCCAAATGCATCTCAGAAGTGTGCAACTTGTTCCCTGAGTTAGAAAACGTCGAGAAACGGTCGTTTCTGCTACCGCTGTGCTTCTACACATGTATTTGCTGAACGGTGAAAGCGCACAGTAATGCACTATTCTCCCAGCAAATACACTGTTTCTAAGGAAATGGGAACACACTGAGGAGACACTTGTGGGAGCTACTGTGACTAAACCTGAGCTTCCCTACGCACAGGGAAGCAAGAGAAATGCTGATTTCATCAAGCCCAGTTACATACTCAGAATCTGTACTACTTCGCAAATAGGCATGTCTCTGTAGGCAAAAAACTCATTTCTGACAATGTTGCCCAAATGCATCTCAGAAGTGTGCAACTTGTACCCTGAGTTAGAAAACGTCGAGAAACGTTCGTTTCTGCTAGCGCTGTGCTTCCACACATGTATTTGCTGAACGGTGAAAGCGCACAGTAATGCACTTTTCTCCCAGCAAATACACTGTTTCTAAGGAAATGGGAACACACTGAGGAGACACTTGTGGGAGCTACTGTGACTAAAACTGAGCTTCCCTACGCACAGGGAAGCAAGAGAAATGCTGATTTCATCAAGCCCAGTTACATACTCAGAATCTGTACTACTGCGCAAATAGGCATGTCTCTGTAGGCAAAAAACTCATTTCTGACAAAGTTGCCCAAATGCATCTCAGAAGTGTGCAACTTGTTCCCTGAGTTAGAAAACGTCGAGAAACGGTCATATCTGCTAACGCTGTGCTTCTACACATGTATTTGCTGAACGGTGAAAGCGCACAGTAATGCACTTTTCTCCCAGCAAATACACTGTTTCTAAGGAAATGGGAACACACTGAGGAGACACTTGTGGGAGCTACTGTGACTAAAACTGAGCTTCCCTACGCACAGGGAAGCAAGAGAAATGCTGATTTCATCAAGCCCAGTTACATACTCAGAATCTGTACTACTGCGCAAATAAGCATGAATCTGTAGGCAAAAAACTCATTTCTGACAAAGTTGCCAAAATGCATCTCAGAAGTGTGCAACTTGTTCCCTGAGTTAGAAAACGTCGAGAAACGTTCGATTCTGCTAGCGCTGTGCTTCCACACATGTATTTGCTGAACGGTGAAAGCGCACTGTAATGCACTTTTCTCCCAGCAAATACACTGTTTCTAAGGAAATGGGAACACACTGAGGAGACACTTGTGGGAGCTACTGTGACTAAAACTGAGCTTCCCTACGCACAGGGAAGCAAGAGAAATGCTGATTTCATCAAGCCCAGTTACATACTCAGAATCTGTACTACTGCGCAAATAGGCATGTCTCTGTAGGCAAAAAACTCATTTCTGACAAAGTTGCCCAAATGCATCTCAGAAGTGTGCAACTTGTTCCCTGAGTTAGAAAACGTCGAGAAACGGTCATATCTGCTAACGCTGTGCTTCTACACATGTATTTGCTGAACGGTGAAAGCGCACAGTAATGCACTTTTCTCCCAGCAAATACACTGTTTCTAAGGAAATGGGAACACACTGAGGAGACACTTGTGGGAGCTACTGTGACTAAAACTGAGCTTCACTACGCACAGGGAAGCAAGAGAAATGCTGATTTCATCAAGTCCAGTTACATACTCAGAATCTGTACTACTGCGCAAATAGGCATGAATCTGTAGGCAAAAAACTCATTTCTGACAATGTTGCCCAAATGCATCTCAGAAGTGTGCAACTTGTTCCCTGAGTTAGAAAACGTCGAGAAACGTTCGTTTCTGCTAGCGCTGTGCTTCCACACATGTATTTGCTGAACGGTGAAAGCGCACAGTAATGCACTTTTCTCCCAGCAAATACACTGTTTCTAAGGACATGGGAACACACTGAGGAGACACTTGTGGGAGCTACTGTGACTAAAACTGAGCTTCCCTACACACAGGGAAGCAAGAGAAATGCTGATTTCATCAAGCCCAGTTACATACTCAGAATCTGTACTACTGCGCAAATAGGCATGTCTCTGTAGGCAAAAAACTCATTTCTGACAAAGTTGCCCAAATGCATCTCAGAAGTGTGCAACTTGTTCCCTGAGTTAGAAAACGTCGAGAAACGGTCATATCTGCTAACGTTGTGCTTCTACACATGTATTTAATGAACGGTGAAAGCACACAGTTATGCACTTTTCTCCCAGCAAATACACTGTTTCTAAGGAAATGGGAACACACTGAGGAGACACTTGTGGGAGCTACTGTGACTAAAACTGAGCTTCCCTACGCACAGGGAAGCAAGAGAAATGCTGATTTCATCAAGCCCAGTTACATACTCAGAATCTGTACGACTGCGCAAATAGGCATGAATCTGTAGGCAAAAAACTCATTTCTGACAAAGTTGCCAAAATGCATCTCAGAAGTGTGCAACTTGTTCCCTGAGTTAGAAAACGTCGCGAAACGTTCGATTCTGCTAGCGCTGTGCTTCCACACATGTATTTGCTGAACGGTGAAAGCGCACTGTAATGCACTTTTCTCCCAGCAAATACACTGTTTCTAAGGAAATGGGAACACACTGAGGAGACACTTGTGGGAGCTACTGTGACTAAAACTGAGCTTCCCTACGCACAGGGAAGCAAGAGAAATGCTGATTTCATCAAGCCCAGTTACATACTCAGAATCTGTACTACTGCGCAAATAGGCATGTCTCTGTAGGCAAAAAACTCATTTCTGACAAAGTTGCCCAAATGCATCTCAGAAGTGTGCAACTTGTTCCCTGAGTTAGAAAACGTCGAGAAATGGTCATATCTGCTAACGCTGTGCTTCTACACATGTATTTGCTGAACGGTGAAAGCGCACAGTAATGCACTTTTCTCCCAGCAAATACACTGTTTCTAAGGAAATGGGAACACACTGAGGAGACACTTGTGGGAGCTACTGTGACTAAAACTGAGCTTCACTACGCACAGGGAAGCAAGAGAAATGCTGATTTCATCAAGTCCAGTTACATACTCAGAATCTGTACTACTGCGCAAATAGGCATGAATCTGTAGGCAAAAAACTCATTTCTGACAAAGTTGCCCAAATGCATCTCAGAAGTGTGCAACTTGTTCCCTGAGTTAGAAAACGTCGAGAAACGGTCGTTTCTGCTACCGCTGTGCTTCTACACATGTATTTGCTGAACGGTGAAAGCGCACAGTAATGCACTATTCTCCCAGCAAATACACTGTTTCTAAGGAAATGGGAACACACTGAGGAGACACTTGTGGGAGCTACTGTGACTAAACCTGAGCTTCCCTACGCACAGGGAAGCAAGAGAAATGCTGATTTCATCAAGCCCAGTTACATACTCAGAATCTGTACTACTTCGCAAATAGGCATGTCTCTGTAGGCAAAAAACTCATTTCTGACAATGTTGCCCAAATGCATCTCAGAAGTGTGCAACTTGTTCCCTGAGTTAGAAAACGTCGAGAAACGTTCGTTTCTGCTAGCGCTGTGCTTCCACACATGTATTTGCTGAACGGTGAAAGCGCACAGTAATGCACTTTTCTCCCAGCAAATACACTGTTTCTAAGGACATGGGAACACACTGAGGAGACACTTGTGGGAGCTACTGTGACTAAAACTGAGCTTCCCTACGCACAGGGAAGCAAGAGAAATGCTGATTTCATCAAGCCCAGTTACATACTCAGAATCTGTACTACTGCGCAAATAGGCATGTCTCTGTAGGCAAAAAACTCATTTCTGACAAAGTTGCCCAAATGCATCTCAGAAGTGTGCAACTTGTTCCCTGAGTTAGAAAACGTCGAGAAACGGTCATATCTGCTAACGCTGTGCTTCTACACATGTATTTAATGAACGGTGAAAGCACACAGTTATGCACTTTTCTCCCAGCAAATACACTGTTTCTAAGGAAATGGGAACACACTGAGGAGACACTTGTGGGAGCTACTGTGACTAAAACTGAGCTTCCCTACGCACAGGGAAGCAAGAGAAATGCTGATTTCATCAAGCCCAGTTACATACTCAGAATCTGTACGACTGCGCAAATAGGCATGAATCTGTAGGCAAAAAACTCATTTCTGACAAAGTTGCCAAAATGCATCTCAGAAGTGTGCAACTTGTTCCCTGAGTTAGAAAACGTCGCGAAACGTTCGATTCTGCTAGCGCTGTGCTTCCACACATGTATTTGCTGAACGGTGAAAGCGCACTGTAATGCACTTTTCTCCCAGCAAATACACTGTTTCTAAGGAAATGGGAACACACTGAGGAGACACTTGTGGGAGCTACTGTGACTAAAACTGAGCTTCCCTACGCACAGGGAAGCAAGAGAAATGCTGATTTCATCAAGCCCAGTTACATACTCAGAATCTGTACTACTGCGCAAATAGGCATGTCTCTGTAGGCAAAAAACTCATTTCTGACAAAGTTGCCCAAATGCATCTCAGAAGTGTGCAACTTGTTCCCTGAGTTAGAAAACGTCGAGAAATGGTCATATCTGCTAACGCTGTGCTTCTACACATGTATTTGCTGAACGGTGAAAGCGCACAGTAATGCACTTTTCTCGCAGCAAATACACTGTTTCTAAGGAAATGGGAACACACTGAGGAGACACTTGTGGGAGCTACTGTGAATAAAACTGAGCTTCACTACGCACAGGGAAGCAAGAGAAATGCTGATTTCATCAAGTCCAGTTACATACTCAGAATCTGTACTACTGCGCAAATAGGCATGAATCTGTAGGCAAAAAACTCATTTCTGACAATGTTGCCCAAATGCATCTCAGAAGTGTGCAACTTGTTCCCTGAGTTAGAAAACGTCGAGAAACGTTCGTTTCTGCTAGCGCTGTGCTTCCACACATGTATTTGCTGAACGGTGAAAGCGCACAGTAATGCACTTTTCTCCCAGCAAATACACTGTTTCTAAGGAAATGGGAACACACTGAGGAGACACTTGTGGGAGCTACTGTGACTAAAACTGAGCTTCCCTACGCACAGGGAAGCAAGAGAAATGCTGATTTCATCAAGCCCAGTTACATACTCAGAATCTGTACTACTGCGCAAATAGGCATGTCTCTGTAGGCAAAAAACTCATTTCTGACAAAGTTGGCCAAATGCATCTCAGAAGTGTGCAACTTATTCCCTGAGTTAGAAAACGTCGAGAAACGGTCATATCTGCTAACGCTGTGCTTCTACACATGTATTTAATGAACGGTGAAAGCACACAGTTATGCACTTTTCTCCCAGCAAATACACTGTTTCTAAGGAAATGGGAACACACTGAGGAGACACTTGTGGGAGCTACTGTGACTAAAACTGAGCTTCCCTACGCACAGGGAAGCAAGAGAAATGCTGATTTCATCAAGCCCAGTTACATACTCAGAATCTGTACGACTGCGCAAATAGGCATGAATCTGTAGGCAAAAAACTCATTTCTGACAAAGTTGCCAAAATGCATCTCAGAAGTGTGCAACTTGTTCCCTGAGTTAGAAAACGTCGAGAAACGTTCGATTCTGCTAGCGCTGTGCTTCCACACATGTATTTGCTGAACGGTGAAAGCGCACTGTAATGCACTTTTCTCCCAGCAAATACACTGTTTCTAAGGAAATGGGAACACACTGAGGAGACACTTGTGGGAGCTACTGTGACTAAAACTGAGCTTCCCTACGCACAGGGAAGCAAGAGAAATGCTGATTTCATCAAGCCCAGTTACATACTCAGAATCTGTACTACTGCGCAAATAGGCATGTCTCTGTAGGCAAAAAACTCATTTCTGACAAAGTTGCCCAAATGCATCTCAGAAGTGTGCAACTTGTTCCCTGAGTTAGAAAACGTCGAGAAATGGTCATATCTGCTAACGCTGTGCTTCTACACATGTATTTGCTGAACGGTGAAAGCGCACAGTAATGCACTTTTCTCCCAGCAAATACACTGTTTCTAAGGAAATGGGAACACACTGAGGAGACACTTGTGGGAGCTACTGTGAATAAAACTGAGCTTCACTACGCACAGGGAAGCAAGAGAAATGCTGATTTCATCAAGTCCAGTTACATACTCAGAATCTGTACTACTGCGCAAATAGGCATGAATCTGTAGGCAAAAAACTCATTTCTGACAAAGTTGCCAAAATGCATCTCAGAAGTGTGCAACTTGTTCCCTGAGTTAGAAAACGTCGAGAAACGGTCGTTTCTGCTACCGCTGTGCTTCTACACATGTATTTGCTGAACGGTGAAAGCGCACAGTAATGCACTATTCTCCCAGCAAATACACTGTTTCTAAGGAAATGGGAACACACTGAGGAGACACTTGTGGGAGCTACTGTGACTAAACCTGAGCTTCCCTACGCACAGGGAAGCAAGAGAAATGCTGATTTCATCAAGCCCAGTTACATACTCAGAATCTGTACTACTTCGCAAATAGGCATGTCTCTGTAGGCAAAAAACTCATTTCTGACAATGTTGCCCAAATGCATCTCAGAAGTGTGCAACTTGTTCCCTGAGTTAGAAAACGTCGAGAAACGTTCGTTTCTGCTAGCGCTGTGCTTCCACACATGTATTTGCTGAACGGTGAAAGCGCACAGTAATGCACTTTTCTCCCAGCAAATACACTGTTTCTAAGGAAATGGGAACACACTGAGGAGACACTTGTGGGAGCTACTGTGACTAAAACTGAGCTTCCCTACGCACAGGGAAGCAAGAGAAATGCTGATTTCATCAAGCCCAGTTACATACTCAGAATCTGTACTACTGCGCAAATAGGCATGTCTCTGTAGGCAAAAAACTCATTTCTGACAAAGTTGGCCAAATGCATCTCAGAAGTGTGCAACTTATTCCCTGAGTTAGAAAACGTCGAGAAACGGTCATATCTGCTAACGCTGTGCTTCTACACATGTATTTAATGAACGGTGAAAGCACACAGTTATGCACTTTTCTCCCAGCAAATACACTGTTTCTAAGGAAATGGGAACACACTGAGGAGACACTTGTGGGAGCTACTGTGACTAAAACTGAGCTTCCCTACGCACAGGGAAGCAATAGAAATGCTGATTTCATCAAGCCCAGTTACATACTCAGAATCTGTACTACTGCGCAAATAGGCATGTCTCTTTAGGAATAAAACTCATTTCTGACAAAGTTGCCCAAATGCATCTCAGAAGTGTGCAAATTGTTCCCTGAGTTAGAAAACGTCGAGAAACGGTCGTTTCTGCTAGCGCTGTGCTTCTACACATGTATTTGCTGAACGGTGAAAGCGCACAGTAATGCACTTTTCTCCCAGCAAATACACTGTTTCTAAGGAAATGGGAACACACTGAGGAGACACTTGTGGGAGCTACTGTGACTAAAACTGAGCTTCCCTACGCACAGGGAAGCAAGAGAAAAGCTGATTTCATCAAGCCCAGTTACATACTCAGAATCTGTACTACTGCGCAAATAGGCAAAAAACTCTTTAGGCAAAAACTCATTTCAGACAAAGTTGCCCAAATGCATCTCAGAAGTGTGCAACTTGTTCCCTGAGTTAGAAAACGTCGAGAAACGGTCGTTTCTGCTAGCGCTGTGCTTCTACACATGTATTTGCAGAACGGTGAAAGCGCAGAGTAATGCACTTTTCTCCCAGCAAATACACTGTTTCTAAGGAAATGGGAACACACTGAGGAGACACTTGTGGGAGCTACTGTGACTAAAACTGAGCTTCCCTACGCACAGGGAAGCAAGAGAAATGCTGATTTCATCAAGCCCAGTTACATACTCAGAATATGTACTACTGCGCAAATAGACATGTCTCTGTAGGTAAAAAACTCATTTCTGACAAAGTTGCCCAAATGCATCTCAGAAGTGTGCAACCTCTTCCCTGAGTTAGAAAACGTCGAGAAACGTTCGTTTCTGCTAGCGCTGTGCTTCTACACATGTATTTGTTGAACGGTGAAAGTGCACAGTAATGCACTTTTCTCCCAGCAAATACACTGTTTCCAAGGAAATGGGAACACACTGAGGAGACACTTGTGGGAGCTACTGTGACTAAAACTGAGCTTCCCTACGCACAGGGAAGCAAGAGAAATGCTGATTTCATCAAGCCCAGTTACATACTCAGAATCTGTACTACTGCGCAAATAGGCATGAATCTGTAGGCAAACAACTCGTTTCTGACAAAGTTGCTCAAATGCATCTCAGAAGTGTGCCACTTGTTCCCTGAGTTAGAAAACTTCGAGAAACGGTCGTTTCAGCTAGCGCTGTGCTTCTACTCATGTATTTGCTGAACGGTGAAAGCGCGCAGTGATGCACTTTTCTCCCAGCAAATACACTGTTTTTAAGGAACTGGGAACACACTGAGGAGACACTTGTGGGAGCTACTGTGACTAAAACTGAGCTTCCCTACGCACAGGGAAGCAAGAGAAATGCTGATTTCATCAAGCCCAGTTACATACTCAGAATCTGTACTACTGCGCAAATAGGCATGTCTCTGTAGGCAAAAAACTCATTTCTGACAAAGTTGCCCAAATGCATCTCAGAAGTGTGCAACTTGTTCCCTGAGTTAGAAAACGTCGAGAAACGTTCGTTTCTGCTAGCGCTGTCCTTCTACACATGTATTTGCTGAACGGTGAAAGCGCACAGTAATGCACTTTTCTCCTAGCAAATACACTGTTTCTAAGGAACTGGGAACACACTGAGGAGATACTTGTGGGAGCTACTGTGACTAAAACTGAGCTTCCCTACGCACAGGGAAGCAAGAGAAATGCTGATTTCATCAAGCCCAGTTACATACTCAGAATCTGTACTACTGCGCAAATAGGCATGTCTCTGTAGGCAAACAACTCATTTCTGACAAAGTTGCCCAAATGCATCTCAGAAGTGTGCAACTTGTTCCCTGAGTTAGAAAATGTCGAGAAACAGTCTTTTCTGCTAGCGCTGTGCTTCTACACATGTATTTGCTGAACGGTGAAAGCGCACAGTAATGCACTTTTCTCCCAGCAAATACACTGTTTCTAAGGAACTGGGAACACACTGAGGAGACACTTGTGGGAGCTACTGTGACTAAAACTGAGCTTCCCTACGCACAGGGAAGCAAGAGAAATGCTGATTTCATCAAGCCCAGTTACATACTCAGAATCTGTACTACTGCGCAAATAGGCATGTCTCTGTAGGCAAAAAACTCATTTCTGACAAAGTTGCCCAAATGCATCTCAGAAGTGTGCAACTTGTTCCCTGAGTTAGAAAACGTTGAGAAACGGTTGTTTCTGCTAGCGCTGTGCTTCTACACATGTATTTGCTGAACGGTGAAAGCACACAGTAATGCATTTTCTCCCAGCAAATACACTGTTTCTAAGGAAATGGGAACACACTGAGGAGACACTTGTGGGAGCTACTGTGACTAAAACTGAGCTTCCCTACGCACACGGAAGCAAGAGAAATGCTGATTTCATCAAGCCCAGTTACATACTCAGAATCTGTACTACTGCGCAAATAGTCATGTCTCTGTAGGCAAAAAACTCCTTTCTGACAAAGTTGCCCAAATGCATCTCAGAAGTGTGCAACTTATTCCCTGAGTTAGAAAACGTCGAGAAACGGTCGTTTCTGCTAGCGCTGTGCTTCTACACATGTATTTGCTGAACGGTGAAAGCGCACAGTAGTGCACTTTTCTCCCAGCAAATACACTGTTTCCAAGGAAATGGGAACACACTGAGGAGACACTTGTGGGAGCTACTGTGACTAAAACTGAGCTTCCCTACACACAGGGAAGCAAGAGAAATGCTGATTTCATCAAGCCCAGTTACATAGTCAGAATCTCTACTACTGCGCAAATAGGCATGTCTCTGTAGGCAAAAAACTCATTTTTGAGAAAGTTACCCAAATGCATCTCAGAAGTGTGCAACTTGTTCCCTGAGTTAGAAAACGTCGAGAAACGTTCGTTTCTGCTAGCGCTGTGCTTCTACACATGTATTTGCTGAACGGTGAAAGCGCACAGTAATGCACTTTTCTCCCTGCAAATACACTGTTTCTAGGGAAATGGGAACACACTGAGGAGACACTTGTGGGAGCTATTGTGACCAAAACTGAGCTTCCTTACGCACAGGGAAGGAAGAGAAATGCTGATTTCATCAAGCCCAGTTACATACTCAGAATCTGTACTACTGCGCAAATAGGCATGTCTCTGTAGGCAAAAAACTCATTTCTGACAAAGTTGCCCAAATGCATCTCAGAAGTGTGCAACTTGTTCCCTGAGTTAGAAAACGTCGAGAAACGGTCTTTTCTGCTAGCGCTGTGCTTCTACACATGTATTTGCTGAATGGTGAAAGCACACAGTAATGCACTTTTCTCCCAGCAAATACACTGTTTCTAAGGAAGTGGGGACACACTGAGGAGACACTTGTGGGAGCTACTGTGACTAAAACTGAGCTTCTTTACACACAGGGAAGCAAGAGAAATGCTGATTTCATCAAGCCCAGTTACATACTCAGAATCTGTACTACTGAGCAAATAGGCATGAATCTGTAGGCAAAAAACTCATTTCTGACAATGTTGCCCAAATGCATTCAAAAGTGTGCAACTTGTTCCCTGAGTTAGAAAACGTCGAGAAACTTTTGTTTCTGCTAGCGCTGTGCTTCTACACATGTATTTGCTGAACGGTGAAAGCGCACAGTAATGCACTTTTCTCCCAGCAAATACACTGTTTCTAAGGAAATGGGAACACACTGAGGAGACACTTGTGGGAGCTACTGTGACTAAAACTGAGCTTCCCTACGCACAGGGAAGCAAGAGAAATGCTGATTTCATCAAGCCCAGTTACATACTCAGAATCTGTACTACTGCGCAAATAGGCATGAATCTGTAGACAAAAAACTCATTTCTGATAAAGTTGCCCAAATGCATCTCAGAAGTGTGCAACTTGTTCCCTGAGTTAGAAATCGTCGAGAAACGGTCGTTTCTGCTAGCGCTGTGCTTCTACACATGTATTTGCTGAACGGTGAAAGCGCACAGTAATGCACTTTTCTCCCAGCAAATACACTGTTTCTAAGGAAATGGGAACACACTGAGGAGACACTTGTGGGAGCTACTGTGACTAAAACTGAGCTTCCCTACGCACAGGGAAGCAAGAGAAATGCTGATTTCATCAAGCCCAGTTACATACTCAGAATATGTACTACTGCGCAAATAGACATGTCTCTGTAGGTAAAAAACTCATTTCTGACAAAGTTGCCCAAATGCATCTCAGAAGTGTGCAACCTCTTCCCTGAGTTAGAAAACGTCGAGAAACGTTCGTTTCTGCTAGCGCTGTGCTTCTACACATGTATTTGTTGAACGGTGAAAGTGCACAGTAATGCACTTTTCTCCCAGCAAATACACTGTTTCTAAGGAAATGGGAACACACTGAGGAGACACTTGTGGGAGCTACTGTGACTAAAACTGAGCTTCCCTACGCACAGGGAAGCAAGAGAAATGCTGATTTCATCAAGCCCAGTTACATACTCAGAATCTGTACTACTGCGCAAATAGGCATGAATCTGTAGGCAAACAACTCGTTTCTGACAAAGTTGCTCAAATGCATCTCAGAAGTGTGCCACTTGTTCCCTGAGTTAGAAAACTTTGAGAAACGGTCGTTTCAGCTAGCGCTGTGCTTCTACTCATGTATTTGCTGAACGGTGAAAGCGCACAGTGATGCACTTTTCTCCCAGCAAATACACTGTTTTTAAGGAACTGGGAACACACTGAGGAGACACTTGTGGGAGCTACTGTGACTAAAACTGAGCTTCCCTACGCACAGGGAAGCAAGAGAAATGCTGATTTCATCAAGCCCAGTTACATACTCAGAATCTGTACTACTGCGCAAGTAGGCATGTCTCTGTAGGCAAACAACTCATTTCTGACAGAGTTGCCCAAATGCATCTCAGAAGTGTGCAACTTGTTCCCTGAGTTAGAAAACGTTGAGAAACGGTTGTTTCTGCTAGCGCTGTGCTTCTACACATGTATTTGCTGAACGGTGAAAGCACACAGTAATGCATTTTCTCCCAGCAAATACACTGTTTCTAAGGAAATGGGAACACACTGAGGAGACACTTGTGGGAGCTACTGTGACTAAAACTGAGCTTCCCTACGCACACGGAAGCAAGAGAAATGCTGATTTCATCAAGCCCAGTTACATACTCAGAATCTGTACTACTGTGCAAATAGGCATGTCTCTGTAGGAAAAAAACTCATTTTTGGGAAAGTTACCCAAATGCATCTCAGAAGTGTGCAACTTGTTCCCTGAGTTAGAAAACGTCGAGAAACGTTCGTTTCTGCTAGCGCTGTGCTTCTACACATGTATTTGCTGAACGGTGAAAGCGCACAGTAATGCACTTTTCTCCCAGCAAATACACTGTTCTAAGGAAATGGGAACACACTGAGGAGACACTTGTGGGAGCTACTGTGACTAAAACTGAGCTTCCTTACGAACAGGGAAGCAAGAGAAATGCTGATTTCATCAAGCCCAGTTACATACTAAGAATCTGTACTACTGCGCAAATAGGCATGTCTCTGTAGGCAAAAAACTCATTTCTGACAAAGTTGCCCAAATGCATCTCAGAAGTGTGCAACTTGTTCCCTGAGTTAGAAAACGTCGAGAAACGTTCGTTCTGCTAGCGCTGTGCTTCTACACATGTATTTCCTGAACGGTGAATGCGCACAGTAATGCACTTTTCTCCCAGCAAATACACTGTTTCTAAGGAAATGGGAACACACTGAGGAGACACTTGTGGGAGCTACTGTGACTAAAACTGAGCTTCCCTACGCACAGGGAAGCAAGAGAAATGCTGATTTCATCAAGCCCAGTTACATACTCAGAATCTGTACTACTGCGCAAATAGGCATGTCTCTGTAGGCAAAAAACTCATTTCTGACAAAGTTGCCCAAATGCATCTCAGAAGTGTGCAACTTGTTCCCTGAGTTAGAAAACGTCGAGAAACAGTCTTTTCTGCTAGCGCTGTGCTTCTACACATGTATTTGCTGAATGGTGAAAGCACACAGTAATGCACTTTTCTCCCAGCAAATACACTGTTTCTAAGGAAGTGGGGACACACTGAGGAGACACTTGTGGGAGCTACTGTGACTAAAACTGAGCTTCTTTACACACAGGGAAGCAAGAGAAATGCTGATTTCATCAAGCCCAGTTACATACTCAGAATCTGTACTACTGCGCAAATAGGCATGAATCTGTAGGCAAAAAACTCATTTCTGACAATGTTGCCCAAATGCATTCAAAAGTGTGCAACTTGTTCCCTGAGTTAGAAAACGTCGAGAAACTTTTGTTTCTGCTAGCGCTGGGCTTCTACACATGTATTTGCTGAACGGTGAAAGCGCACAGTAATGCACTTTTCTCCCAGCAATTACACTGTTTCTAAGGAAATGGGAATACACTGAGGAGACACTTGTGGGAGCTACTGTGACTAAAAGTGAGCTTCCCTGCGCACAGGGAAGCAAGAGAAATGCTGATTTCATCAAGCCCAGTTACATACTCAGAATCTGTACTACTGCGCAAATAGTCATGTCTCTGTAGGCAAAAAACTCCTTTCTGACAAAGTTGCCCAAATGCATCTCAGAAGTGTGCAACTTATTCCCTGAGTTAGAAAACGTCGAGAAACGGTCGTTTCTGCTAGCGCTGTGCTTCTACACATGTATTTGCTGAACGGTGAAAGCGCACAGTAATGCACTTTTCTCCCAGCAAATACACTGTTTCTAAGGAAATGGGAACACACTGAGGAGACACTTGTGGGAGCTACTGTGACTAAAACTGAGCTTCCTTACGCACAGGGAAGCAAGAGAAATGCTGATTTCATCAAGCCCAGTTACATACTCAGAATCTGTACTACTGCGCAAATAGGCATGTCTCTGTAGGCAAAAAACTCATTTCTGACAAAGTTGCCCAAATGCATCTCAGAAGTGTGCAACTTGTTCCCTGAGTTAGAAAACGTCGAGAAACGGTCTTTTCTGCTAGCGCTGTGCTTCTACACATGTATTTGCTGAACGGTGAAAGCACACAGTAGTGCACTTTTCTCCCAGCAAATACACTGTTTCCAAGGAAATGGGAACACACTGAGGAGACACTTGTGGGAGCTACTGTGACTAAAACTGAGCTTCCCTACAAACAGGGAAGCAAGAGAAATGCTGATTTCATCAAGCCCAGTTACATAGTCAGAATCTCTACTACTGCGCAAATAGGCATGTCTCTGTAGGCAAAAAACTCATTTTTGAGAAAGTTACCCAAATGCATCTCAGAAGTGTGCAACTTGTTCCCTGAGTTAGAAAACGTCGAGAAACGTTCGTTTCTGCTAGCGCTGTGCTTCTACACATGTATTTGCTGAACGGTGAAAGCGCACAGTAATGCACTTTTCTCCCTGCAAATACACTGTTTCTAGGGAAATGGGAACACACTGAGGAGACACTTGTGGGAGCTATTGTGACCAAAACTGAGCTTCCTTACGCACAGGGAAGCAAGAGAAATGCTGATTTCATCAAGCCCAGTTACATACTCAGAATCTGTACTACTGCGCAAATAGGCATGTCTCTGTAGGCAAAAAACTCATTTCTGACAAAGTTGCCCAAATGCATCTCAGAAGTGTGCAACTTGTTCCCTGAGTTAGAAAACGTCGAGAAACGTTCGTTTCTGCTAGCGCTGTGCTTCTACACATGTATTTGCTGAATGGTGAAAGCACACAGTAATGCACTTTTCTCCCAGCAAATACACTGTTTCTAAGGAAGTGGGGACACACTGAGGAGACACTTGTGGGAGCTACTGTGACTAAAACTGAGCTTCTTTACACACAGGGAAGCAAGAGAAATGCTGATTTCATCAAGCCCAGTTACATACTCAGAATCTGTACTACTGCGCAAATAGGCATGAATCTGTAGGCAAAAAACTCATTTCTGACAATGTTGCCCAAATGCATTCAAAAGTGTGCAACTTGTTCCCTGAGTTAGAAAACGTCGAGAAACTTTTGTTTCTGCTAGCGCCGTGCTTCTACACATGTATTTGCTGAACGGTGAAAGCGCACAGTAATGCACTTTTCTCCCAGCAAATACACTGTTTCTAAGGAAATGGGAACACACTGAGGAGATACTTGTGGGAGCTACTGTGACTAAAACTGAGCTTCCTTACGCACAGGGAAGCAAGAGAAATGCTGATTTCATCAAGCCCAGTTACATACTCAGAATCTGTACTACTGCGCAAATAGGCATGTCTCTGTAGGCAAAAAACTCATTTCTGACAAAGTTGCCCAAATGCATCTCAGAAGTGTGCAACTTGTTCCCTGAGTTAGAAAACGTGGAGAAACAGTCTTTTCTGCTAGCGCTGTGCTTCTACACATGTATTTGCTGAATGGTGAAAGCACACAGTAATGCACTTTTCTCCCAGCAAATACACTGTTTCTAAGGAAGTGGGGACACACTGAGGAGACACTTGTGGGAGCTACTGTGACTAAAACTGAGCTTCTTTACACACAGGGAAGCAAGAGAAATGCTGATTTCATCAAGCCCAGTTACATATTCAGAATCTGTACTACTGCGCAAATAGGCATGAATCTGTAGGCAAAAAACTCATTTCTGACAAAGTTGCCCAAATGCATCTCAAAAGTGTGCAACTTGTTCCCTGAGTTAGAAAACGTCGAGAAACTTTCGTTTCTGCTAGCGCTGTGCTTCTACACATGTATTTGCTGAACGGTGAAAGCGCACAGTAATGCACTTTTCTCCCAGCAAGTACACTGTTTCTAAGGAAATGGGAATACACTGAGGAGACACTTGTGGGAGCTACTGTGACTAAAAGTGAGCTTCCCTACGCACAGGGAAGCAAGAGAAATGCTGATTTCATCAAGCCCAGTTACATACTCAGAATCTGTACTACTGCGCAAATAGTCATGTCTCTGTAGGCAAAAAACTCCTTTCTGACAAAGTTGCCCAAATGCATCTCAGAAGTGTGCAACTTATTCCCTGAGTTAGAAAACGTCGAGAAACGGTCGTTTCTGCTAGCGCTGTGCTTCTACACATGTATTTGCTGAACGGTGAAAGCGCACAGTAATGCACTTTTCTCCCAGCAAATACACTGTTTCTAAGGAAATGGGAACACACTGAGGAGACACTTGTGGGAGCTACTGTGACTAAAACTGAGCTTCCTTACGCACAGCGAAGCAAGAGAAATGCTGATTTCATCAAGCCCAGTTACATACTCAGAATCTGTACTACTGCGCAAATAGGCATGTCTCTGTAGGCAAAAAACTCATTTCTGACAAAGTTGCCCAAATGCATCTCAGAAGTGTGCAACTTGTTCCCTGAGTTAGAAAACGTCGAGAAACGTTCGTTTCTGCTAGCGATGTGCTTCTACACATGTATTTGCTGAACGGTGAAAGCACACAGTAATGCACTTTTCTCCCAGCAAATACACTGTTTCTAAGGAAATGGGAACACACTGAGGAGACACTTGTGGGAGCTACTGTGACTAAAACTGAGCTTCCCTACGCACAGGGTAGCAAGAGAAATGCTGATTTCATCCAGCACAGTTACATAATCAGAATCTGTACTACTGCGCAAATAGGCATGTCTCTGTAGGCAAAAAACTCATTTCTGACAAAGTTGCCCAAATGCATCTCAGAAGTGTGCAACTTGTTCCCTGAGTTAGAAAACGTCGAGAAACGGTCGTTTCTGCTAGCGCTGTGCTTCTACACATGTATTTGCTGAACGGTGAAAGCGCACAGTAATGCACTTTTCTCCCAGCAAATACACTGTTTCTAAGGAAATGGGAACACACTGAGGAGACACTTGTGGGAGCTACTGTGACTAAAACTGAGCTTCCCTACGCACAGGGAAGCAAGAGAAATGCTGATTTCATCAAGCCCAGTTACATACTCAGAATCTGTACTACTGCGCAAATAGGCATGTCTCTGTAGGCAACCAACTCATTTCTGACAAAGTTGCCCAAATGCATCTCAGAAGTGTGCAACTTGTTCCCTGAGTTAGAAAAGGTCGAGAAACGGTCGTTTCTGCTAGCGCTGTGCTTCTACACATGTATTTGCTGAACGGTGAAAGCACACAGTGATGCACTTTTCTCCTAGCAAATACACTGTTTCTAAGGAAATGGGAACACACTGAGGAGACACTTGTGGGAGCTACTGTGACTAAAACTGAGCTTCCTTACGCACAGGGAAGCAAGAGAAATGCTGATTTCATCAAGCCCAGTTACATACTCAGAATCTGTACTACTGCGCAAATAGGCATGTCTCTGTAGGCAAAAAACTCCTTTCTTACAAAGTTGCCCAAATGCATCTCAGAAGTGTGCAACTTGTTCCCTGAGTTAGAAAACGTCGAGAAACGGTCGTTTCAGCTAGCGCTGTGCTTCTACACATGTATTTGCTGAACGATGAAAGCGCACAGTAATGCACTTTTTTCCCAGCAAATACACTGTTTCTAAGGAAATGGGAACACACTGAGGAGACACTTGTGGGAGCTACTGTGACTAAAACTGAGCTTCCCTATGCACAGGGAAGCAAGAGAAATGCTGATTTCATCAAGCCCAGTTACATACTCAGAATCTGTACTACTGCGCAAATAGGCATGTCTCTGTAGGCAAAAAACTCATTTCTGACAAAGTTGCCCAAATGCATCTAGGAAGTGTGCAACTTGTTCCCTGAGTTAGAAAACGTCGAGAAACGTTCGTTTCTGCTAGCGCTGTGCTTCTACACATGTATTTGCTGAACGGTGAAAGCGCGCAGTAATGCACTTTTCTCCCAGCAAATACACTGTTTCTAAGGAAATGGGAACACACTGAGAAGACACCTGTGGGAGCTACTGTGACTAAAACTGAGCTTCCCTACGCACAGGAAAGCAAGAGAAATGCTGATTTCATCCAGCCCAGTTACATACTCAGAATCTGTACTACTGCGCAAATAGGCATGAATCTGTAGGCAAAAAACTCATTTCTGACAAAGTTGCCCAAATGCATCTCAGAAGTGTGCAACTTGTTCCCTGAGTTAGAAAACGTCGAGAAACAGTCTTTTCTGCTAGCGCTGTGCTTCTACACATGTATTTGCTGAACGGTGAAAGCGCACAGTAATGCACTTTTCTCCCAGCAAATACACTGTTTCTAAGGAAATGGGAACACACTGAGGAGACACTTGTGGGAGCTACTGTGACTAAAACTGAGCTTCTTTACACACAGGGAAGCAAGAGAAATGCTGATTTCATCAAGCCCAGTTACATACTCAGAATCTGTACTACTGCGCAAATAGGCATGAATCTGTAGGCAAAAAACTCATTTCTGACAAAGTTGCCCAAATGCATCTCAGAAGTGTGCAACTCGTTCCGTGAGTTAGAAAACGTCGAGAAACTTTCGTTTCTGCTAGCGCTTTGCTCCTACACATGTATTTGCTGAACGGTGAAAGCGCACAGTAATGTACTTTTCTCCCAGCAATTACACTGTTTCTAAGGAAATGGGAATACACTGAGGAGACACTTGTGGGAGCTACTGTGACTAAAAGTGAGCTTCCCTGCGCACAGGGAAGCAAGAGAAATGCTGATTTCATCAAGCCCAGTTACATACTCAGAATCTGTACTACTGCGCAAATAGTCATGTCTCTGTAGGCAAAAAACTCCTTTCTGACAAAGTTGCCCAAATGCATCTCAGAAGTGTGGAACTTGTTCCCTGAGTTAGAAAACGTCGAGAAACGGTCGTTTCAGCTAGCGCTGTGCTTCTACACATGTATTTGCTGAACGGTGAAAGCGCACAGTAATGCACTTTTCTCCCAGCAAATACACTGTTTCTAAGGAAATGGGAACACACTGAGGAGACACTTGTGGGAGCTACTTTGACTAAAACTGAGCTTCCCTACGAACAGGGAAGCAAGAGAAATGCTGATTTCATCAAGCCCAGTTACATACTCAGAATCTGTACTACTGCGCAAATAGGCATGTCTCTTTAGGCAAAAAACTCATTTCTGACAAAGTTGCCCAAATGCATCTAGGAAGTGTGCAACTTGTTCCCTGAGTTAGAAAACGTCGAGAAACGTTCGTTTCTGCTAGCGCTGTGCTTCTACACATGTATTTGCTGAACTGTGAAAGCGCGCAGTAATGCACTTTTCTCCCAGCAAATACACTGTTTCTAAGGAAATGGGAACACACTGAGAAGACACCTGTGGGAGCTACTGTGACTAAAACTGAGCTTCCCTACGCACAGGAAAGCAAGAGAAATGCTGATTTCATCAAGCCCAGTTACATACTCAGAATCTGTACTACTGCGCAAATAGGCATGAATCTGTAGGCAAAAAACTCATTTCTGACAAAGTTGCCCAAATGCATCTCAGAAGTGTGCAACTTGTTCCCTGAGTTAGAAAACGTCGAGAAACAGTCTTTTCTGCTAGCGCTGTGCTTCTACACATGTATTTGCTGAACGGTGAAAGCGCGCAGTAATGCACTTTTCTCCCAGCAAATACACTGTTTCTAAGGAAATGGGAACACACTGAGGAGACACTTGTGGGAGCTACTGTGACTAAAACTGAGCTTCTTTACACACAGGGAAGCAAGAGAAATGCTGATTTCATCAAGCCCAGTTACATACTCAGAATCTGTACTACTGCGCAAATAGGCATGAATCTGTAGGCAAAAAACTCATTTCTGACAAAGTTGCCCAAATGCATCTCAGAAGTGTGCAACTCGTTCCCTGAGTTAGAAAACGTCGAGAAACTTTCGTTTCTGCTAGCGCTTTGCTCCTACACATGTATTTGCTGAACGGTGAAAGCGCACAGTAATGCACTTTTCTCCCAGCAATTACACTGTTTCTAAGGAAATGGGAATACACTGAGGAGACACTTGTGGGAGCTACTGTGACTAAAAGTGAGCTTCCCTGCGCACAGGGAAGCAAGAGAAATGCTGATTTCATCAAGCCCAGTTACATACTCAGAATCTGTACTACTGCGCAAATAGTCATGTCTCTGTAGGCAAAAAACTCCTTTCTGACAAAGTTGCCCAAATGCATCTCAGAAGTGTGGAACTTGTTCCCTGAGTTAGAAAACGTCGAGAAACGGTCGTTTCAGCTAGCGCTGTGCTTCTACACATGTATTTGCTGAACGGTGAAAGCGCACAGTAATGCACTTTTCTCCCAGCAAATACACTGTTTCTAAGGAAATGGGAACACACTGAGGAGACACTTGTGGGAGCTACTTTGACTAAAACTGAGCTTCCCTACGAACAGGGAAGCAAGAGAAATGCTGATTTCATCAAGCCCAGTTACATACTCAGAATCTGTACTACTGCGCAAATAGGCATGTCTCTTTAGGCAAAAAACTCATTTCTGACAAAGTTGCCCAAATGCATCTAGGAAGTGTGCAACTTGTTCCCTGAGTTAGAAAACGTCGAGAAACGTTCGTTTCTGCTAGCGCTGTGCTTCTACACATGTATTTGCTGAACGGTGAAAGCGCGCAGTAATGCACTTTTCTCCCAGCAAATACACTGTTTCTAAGGAAATGGGAACACACTGAGAAGACACCTGTGGGAGCTACTGTGACTAAAACTGAGCTTCCCTACGCACAGGAAAGCAAAAGAAATGCTGATTTCATCAAGCCCAGTTACATACTCAGAATCTGTACTACTGCGCAAATAGGCATGAATCTGTAGGCAAAAAACTCATTTCTGACAAAGTTGCCCAAATGCATCTCAGAAGTGTGCAACTTGTTCCCTGAGTTAGAAAACGTCGAGAAACGTTCGTTTCTGCTAGCGCTGTGCTTCTACACATGTATTTGCTGAACGGTGAAAGCGCACAGTAATGCACTTTTCTCCCAGCAAATACACTGTTTCTAAGGAAATGGGAACACACTGAGGAGACACTTGTGGGAGCTACTGTGACTAAAACTGAGCTTCTTTACACACAGGGAAGCAAGAGAAATGCTGATTTCATCAAGCACAGTTACATACTCAGAATCTGTACTACTGCGCAAATAGGCATGAATCTGTAGGCAAAAAACTCATTTCTGACAAAGTTGCCCAAATGCATCTCAGAAGTGTGCAACTTGTTCCCTGAGTTAGAAAACGTCGAGAAACTTTCGTTTCTGCTAGCGCTGTGCTTCTACACATGTATTTGCTGAACGGTGAAAGCGCACAGTAATGCACTTTTCTCCCAGCAATTACACTGTTTCTAAGGAAATGGGAATACACTGAGGAGACACTTGTGGGAGCTACTGTGACTAAAAGTGAGCTTCCCTGCGCACAGGGAAGCAAGAGAAATGCTGATTTCATCAAGCCCAGTTACATACTCAGAATCTGTACTACTGCGCAAATAGTCATGTCTCTGTAGGCAAAAAACTCCTTTCTGACAAAGTTGCCCAAATGCATCTCAGAAGTGTGCAACTTGTTCCCTGCGTTAGAAAACGTCGTGAAACGTTCGTTTCTGCTAGCGCTGTGCTTCTACACATGTATTTGCTGAACGGTGAAAGCGCACAGTAATGCACTTTTCTCCCAGCAAATACACTGTTTCTAAGGAAATGGGAACACACTGAGGAGACACTTGTGGGAGCTACTGTGACTAAAACTGAGCTTCCCTACGCACAGGGAAGCAAGAGAAATGCTGATTTCATCAAGCCCAGTTACATACTCAGAATCTGTACTACTGCGCAAATAGGCATGTCTCTGTAGGCAAACAACTCATTTCTGACAAAGTTGCCCAAATGCATCTCAGAAGTGTGCAACTTGTTCCCTGAGTTAGAAAAGGTCGAGAAACGGTCGTTTCTGCTAGCGCTGTGCTTCTACACATGTATTTGCTGAACGGTGAAAGCACACAGTGATGCACTTTTCTCCTAGCAAATACACTGTTTCTAAGGAACTGGGAACACACTGAGGAGACACTTGTGGGAGCTACTGTGACTAAAACTGAGCTTCCCTACGCACAGGGAAGCAAGAGAAATGCTGATTTCATCAAGCCCAGTTACATACTCAGAATCTGTACTACTGCGCAAATAGGCATGTCTCTGTAGGCAAAAAACTCATTTCTGACAACGTTGCCCAAATGCATCTCAGAAGTGTGCAACTTGTTCCCTGAGTTAGAAAACGTCGAGAAACGTTCGTTTCTGCTAGCGCTGTGCTTCTACACATGTATTTGCTGAACGGTGAAAGCGCACAGTAATGCACTTTTCTCCCAGCAAATACACTGTTTCTAAGGAAATGGGAACACACTGAGGAGACACTTGTGGGAGCTACTGTGACTAAAACTGAGCTTCCTTACGCACAGGGAAGCAAGAGAAATGCTGATTTCATCAAGCCCAGTTACATACTCAGAATCTGTACTACTGCGCAAATAGGCATGTCTCTGTAGGCAAAAAACTCATTTCTGACAAAGTTGCCCAAATGCATCTCAGAAGTGTGCAACTTGTTCCCTGAGTTAGAAAACGTCGAGAAACGGTCGTTTCAGCTAGCGCTGTGCTTCTACACATGTATTTGCTGAACGATGAAAGCGCACAGTAATGCACTTTTCTCCCAGCAAATACACTGTTTCTAAGGAAATGGGAACACACTGAGGAGACACTTGTGGGAGCTACTGTGACTAAAACTGAGCTTCCCTACGAACAGGGAAGCAAGAGAAATGCTGATTTCATCAAGCCCAGTTACATACTCAGAATCTGTACTACTGCGCAAATAGGCATGTCTCTGTAGGCAAAAAACTCATTTCTGACAAAGTTGCCCAAATGCATCTAGGAAGTGTGCAACTTGTTCCCTGAGTTAGAAAACGTCGAGAAACGTTCGTTTCTGCTAGCGCTGTGCTTCTACACATGTATTTGCTGAACGGTGAAAGCGCGCAGTAATGCACTTTTCTCCCAGCAAATACACTGTTTCTAAGGAAATGGGAACACACTGAGAAGACACCTGTGGGAGCTACTGTGACTAAAACTGAGCTTCCCTACGCACAGGAAAGCAAGAGAAATGCTGATTTCATCAAGCCCAGTTACATACTCAGAATCTGTACTACTGCGCAAATAGGCATGAATCTGTAGGCAAAAAACTCATTTCTGACAAAGTTGCCCAAATGCATCTCAGAAGTGTGCAACTTGTTCCCTGAGTTAGAAAACGTCGAGAAACAGTCTTTTCTGCTAGCGCTGTGCTTCTACACATGTATTTGCTGAACGGTGAAAGCGCACAGTAATGCACTTTTCTCCCAGCAAATACACTGTTTCTAAGGAAATGGGAACACACTGAGGAGACACTTGTGGGAGCTACTGTGACTAAAACTGAGCTTCTTTACACACAGGGAAGCAAGAGAAATGCTGATTTCATCAAGCCCAGTTACATACTCAGAATCTGTACTACTGCGCAAATAGGCATGTCTCTGTAGGCAAAAAACTCCTTTCTGACAAAGTTGCCCAAATGCATCTCAGAAGTGTGCAACTTGTTCCCTGAGTTAGAAAACGTCGTGAAACGTTCGTTTCTGCTAGCGCTGTGCTTCTACACATGTATTTGCTGAACGGTGAAAGCGCACAGTAATGCACTTTTCTCCCAGCAAATACACTGTTTCTAAGGAAATGGGAACACACTGAGGAGACACTTGTGGGAGCTACTGTGACTAAAACTGAGCTTCCCTACGAACAGGGAAGAAAGAGAAATGCTGATTTCATCAAGCCCAGTTACATACTCAGAATCTGTACTACTGAGCAAATAGGCATGTCTCTGTAGGCAAAAAATTCATTTCTGACAAAGTTGCCCATATGCATCTAGGAAGTGTGCAACTTGTTCCCTGAGTTAGAAAACATCGAGAAACGTTCATTTCTGCTAGCGCTGTGCTTCTACACATGTATTTGCTGAACGGTGAAAGCGCGCAGTAATGCACTTTTCTCCCAGCAAATACACTGTTTCTAAGGAAATGGGAACACACAGAGAAGACACTTGTGGGAGCTACTGTGACTAAAACTGAGCTTGATCTGGTGTCTTCTTCTGGCCTGCAGATAAACATAGAGAAATGAGTGAATGAATGAATGAATGAATGAATAAGTAAATAAATAAAATAGCTCCAGGATGAGGTAGAGAAAGATTATGGTGCCCTCTTCTGGCCTGCAGGTGCAGATAGATAGATAGACAGATAAATAGAAAGAAAGAAAGAAAGAAAGAAAGTTCGATCTTCACAGACTGAGTAATTAATCAAATATTTATTAATAAATGGCTCCAGGAGGAGGAGGAGGAGGTGGAGGAGGAGGAGGAGAAAGATATCTGGTGCACTCTTCTGGCCTGCCCGTATATATATCTGCAGATAGACAAGCATAGGATAGATAGATAGATAGATAGATAGATAGATAGATGATAGATAGATAGATAAATAGATAGCCTGATAAATAGATAAACAAATAGACAGATAAATAAATAAATGGATAGAAAGTTAGGCAAATGAATGAATAAACAAACACACAAATAAACAAGTAAATAAAAAAACAAGTAAGTAAGTAAGTAAATAAATAAATAAATAAATGGCCCGCCCGTCCCTCTCCCCACAGTGGCATGGGAAAACAAACAAACAAACCAAACTTCATCAAACTTCCACGGTTAGGCAGAAGGGTCGACTTCCATAGTTTTAGGTTAGGACCCGCATCCCTTGAAAGGGACAACTGGTCGACCTCCATGGTTATAGGACTCGCATCAGTTGTGTATACAGATATAAATATATATATATTATTTTAAAAAAAAGAGTCCAGAAGGGGTGATCGCCAACCTCCAGGCAGGTCGGGTCGCGAGCGAGGCAAAATGGATAAAGCCTACCCTGCCCCCTCCAGCGGTCACACCGCTGCCACCGCCTTTGCCTCACATCCAGGCTTGGCCAGGGGCGGAGCGGGGGCGGGCAGGAAAAGGCGGCGGTGGTGAAGCAGGCAGGGGGCGCTTTCTCCCGGAGATGCGGAGGGGAAAAACAGGAACTCATCGTTCGGGAGACAGGGAGAGTGAGAGAGGGGTGGACGGGCCGCCTAGACAAACCATTGTGTCGAGAGCTGACTTTCAATAGATAACAGTGAGGAAGCTGCTCTGCAACATAGAAACCCCAACCCAGAAGCAGGTCGTCTATGATTGGTTTAGCGCCAGGTTCCACAGGAACTTGTGCTGACATGATGGGCGAGAGGGTGGCCCCCTTTCTGGCCGAGCCCTGTTTCCCGGGACGAATGGCTTTCCGCACCTGACTCCGGTCCCGACGGGCGGCGGGGAAGCCCGCCGGCCAGCCGGCGGCGACACCCCCGTGAGAGGGCGCACGCGCGACGGCGACGACGATGGACTGCCGGTAGGGACGGACGGGGACCCGGCTATCCGGGGCCAAGCAAGGCTCCTTCGGCGCTGCCTTATAGTTCTGCCTGGGCGGGATTCTAACTTAGAGGCGTTCAGTCATAATCCCACAGAAGGGGGAAAGAGGGCAAGAGTCTGAGAGAGCCACGGGAGGGAGAGAAGGACCTCACACCCACAGGCCGAATCCCTACGGGCCCCACCAACCCCCCCCCCCCCCGATCCCGAGGGGACAGAGGTGACCTCCACAGGGGTCTTTAAACCTGCGCGCTGGAACGCGACAGCCAGGTACCAAGAAAGGATTGGGGAGGACACATGAAGTCCAAAAATTTACACCAATCCGACTGCCACTGACTCCTGTGTGCTGGGATTATTGGCATGCGCCACCACTGCCCGGCCTTATTTTAATTTTTTAATGTACATCATTCGCTATGAATGTGTCAGATCCCTTCTAGTAGTGTTAAAGACAGTTGTGAGCTGCCATGTGGGTGTTGGGAATCCAACCCAGGTCCTTTGGAAGAGCTGACAGTCCTCCTCACCACCGATCCATCTCTCTAGTCCCATTTGCTTTGTCTTCATGTTCTCTTTCTTTGAATTATGAGGAACCGCCACACAGGGGGGAAAGAATCTTCTGAAGTGATCTTCTCTGTTCTCTGTGTTTACCATCCCTCTAGATGGCAGGGACTTAAGTCCAATTCACAGGGGGTGGGGGGCAGGGGGGCAGAGCGGAGCGCCGGGGGCGGGGGGGCGGGGGGGGTTGTGAGGAGTCTCTCACCCCAGACTTTGAAAGTACCCTTTAATTTAAAAGTGTAAAAAAAAAAAAACCAATGTTACTACTAACACACATTTGTTTTGGAATATAATTTATGGTAGAAAGAAATGTGTGGGTTCACATACAAGCCCAAACATACACAAGAGACTGGAGAGACCAAAAGGCAGAGCAGCCGATGCCTGTTCTTTTCGTTCAGGGTACTATTTATGTGAAATGGGTTGGAGTCCTTCCTAGTCCCCTCTACCATGACCTAGAAGTGTGACTGTCTTAAGCTGAAATCAGGAAGCAGTCCATTTCTGGAAGAGGAAAGAAAGGGTTGCTATGAGTTCAAGGGCCAGCCTGGTCTACAAAGTGAGTCCAGGATGGCCAAGGCTACAGAGAGAAACCCTGTCTCGGAACCAAACAAACAAACAAACAAACAAACAAAGAAACATAAAAAAATCTTAAAAGAATCCCACACGCAGCTGCCGGTTATCATATGGTGGTGCACGCGTTTAATCCCAGCACTTGGGAAGCAGAGGCAGGTGGAACACTGTGAGTTCGAGGCCACCTTGGTCTACAAAGTGAGTCCAGGACAGTTAAGGCTACACAGAGAAACCCTGTCTGAAAATAAAGTAAAGATGAGACCACAGGAGCAACACCAGACCTCCCCCTCAGCTGGGTCGTTTCATTTTGTTTTTCTCTCTTTCTGTTCTCTTTGAGTTCTGCATTAAGTGTGCAGTGTTCTGCCTGCATCTCCACCTGCGGGCCAGGAGAGGGCGCCATGTCTCCTCATAAATGGTTGTGAGCCACCACGTGGCTGCTGGGAACTGAAGGCTATACCTTCCCAAGAGCTGCCAGTGCTCTTCAATCCTGACGCATTTTTATTTTTGTTATTTTTATTTTTTATGTTTGTGGTTTTTCGAGACAGGGGTTCTCTGTGCAACAGCTCTGGGTGTCCTGGAACTCACGGAGATCCACTGGCCTCTGCCTCCCAAGCACCGGGAGTAAAGGCGTGCGCCGCTATTTTATGTCTCTTAATGCTCTCTTTGGTTTAAATGCTGAGGTGCTGTCACACAGAAAGGAGTATAACTTATAAGAAAAATGCACGATCATCCAGATGCTGTGGCGCTCGCTTTTAGATAAAAATAATGACATGGATGGGAAAAAACAGGACAAATAAAACAACAACACAAAAATGCACATAAAATTTACTGAATCATTAATAAAGAATAAGCAATGAAACGTGGTCTTACAAACAGGCAAAAAGACAAAGAAAGAGACATATGGTTAGAGAGACCCTAAGGCAGAGTAGCCATGATTTGAGAAACTGATCATTTTATTTTCGCTAATTACAGCAGAAAACACAAATAGAATTGACTGGTCTGGAACTTTTCCTGTGTCTCAGGCAGACATATTTAGTTAATTTTGGGTTCTTTGAAAGCTAGTTTATTTGTGTAGCCTTCACACAAACACACACACACACACAAAAACCGGGGGGGGGGCAAGCATGAAGGGGGAAGGAGAGAAAGAGAGAGAGAGAGAGAGAGAGAGAGAGAGAGAGAGAGAGAGAGAGAGAGAGAGAGAGAGAGAGAAACCCTGTGTAAAATAATGTGTCTGTCTAGAATTCAGGGTGTAAAGAAGGTGAGATATCCATAGGGCCTTATGAATATCCATTCGAGTCAGAGGGAGACAGATAGACTGTGAATTCAGGTGGCTAGTCTGGCCTAAATAGTGAATTCAGAGACAATAAGGGCTACATAAAGAGACTGACCCTGTCTGTGAAAATCCAAACAAACAGCAAACAAATGAGAGTTTTCCTGTGAAACATGAAAATGCCCGACTTTCATATCAGCCAGCCATGAAGGCTTCCTGACCTCCACCTCCAAGGAGAAGTAGGGTGTAACTGGAAGATAATTAAGAGATAAACAGTCAAGCAGCAGCCTCACCCACACTTTCTGACACAAGGTCAAAGGGTAACCTTCAACTTTTGCTTTTTTTCCTTTGAAAGGAATAGGCCTTGTTCTGGCCTGTAAGTCTGTGTGTGTGTGTGTGTGTGTGTGTGTGTGTGTGTGTGTGTGTGTGTGTGTGTGTCTTTGTTTTTCCCCCAAAACAGGGTTTCTCTGTGTAGCCTTGGCTGTCCTGTCCTGGACTCGCTCTGTAGACCGGGCCTACCTCAAACTTATAAAGATCTGCCTGCCTGCCTCTGCTTCCTGAATGCTGGGATTAAAGGCCTGCAGCACCATGCCCAGCTTTGTTTCTGTTCCCTGCCCCCAGTGTTCACATTTAAGTCCATCCATATGAGTCTGGTGTCTGAGAGTGGTCAGTGAGTGGCCACTCTTGAACACATAACCAAAACAAAACAAAACCAAATTATCAAACGGGAATGGCAAAAGCAGTGTAATCTTTGTTTCCAGGCCAGATTGGCCTATAGCGAAAGTTCAAAACAGCCATGGCCATGACAAACAAGCCTGTCTGGTTTGGTTGGTTGGTTGGGTATTTTTGTTTTCGTTTTTCTTTTTGTTTTTGTTTTTGAGGCAGGTTTTCTCTGTGTAGCCTTGGCTATCTTGGACTGACTTTGTAAACCAGGCTGGACTCGAACTAACAGAGATCTACCTGCATCTGCTTCCAGAGTGCTGGGATTGAATACCTGTGTGTTTTTAATTCCCTGTTACTTTATTGTTCATTCTATTTGATTTTATAAGGTAGCGCTCTCTCTCTCTCTCTCTCTCTCTCTCTCTCTCTCTCTCTCTCTCTCTCTGTGTGTGTGTGTGTGTGTGTGTGTGTGTGTGTGTGTAAATGACCATGTGTGGTCTGATACCCTCATCATTTATGATTGCTCATGCAAACTATGATTGAACCTTAGACTCTGATGAGTGGCTAACCCAAACCCTAACCGGCCCAACCCCTCAGGACATACAAAGTAAAGTAGAATAAGCCCAAGTGAAAGAGAGCAAAATTGACCTGCCTGACAAATCAGTTATTGGCAAATCAGTTAGGATAGGCAGCTTTGGGGAGGGAGGCTCCTTTTGAAAACACCTCACTGCTTGGGGTCCCTCCTTGGTTGTGTCTGCTGTTGCTGCCAATGCTGTTCCTGCCCAGCCCAACTTCTGGTCTCAGAATAAATACAGTGTTAGAGCAAATTAAAGCACTAGTCCAATGGTGCTAGAGATGATCTTCTCTTTCCAGCTGCTGGGTGCTGACATGACAGGCATGTATGGATTAAGTGAATGCATAATAAGAGGATGGAGCCCAGGGCTTTGGAAGCACCCTAGGCCATGGCTTCCCCTTCCCCCCTCCCCCTACCCCCAACCTTCTCTGTCCTTCTCTTTTTCTCTTTCTCTCTCTCCCTCTCTCTCTCTCTCTCTCTCTCTCTCTCTCTCTCGACAATTTTTGGGGTGTGGGTGGGTGGCACTTTTTGCCCAGGATGACTCCTACTTGTTAGGCATGGGCCAGCATGTTCATTACAGGGAGGAGTGGAGCCCAAGGCTTTTGAAGCAGCCTAGGTTAGGGCTTTCCCTTCCCCTCATGTGTCTGGAGCACTGAAGGTAAGGGAGGTGGAACAATCCATGGCGCCTGCTACCATGGCTACCACATAAATTTAAAGCAAATTTAATAGTGAAATAAAAATCAAATGTGTGCCTTGAATCACACACAACACTCAGGACGAAGAGGCTGGCAGATCACTGTGAGTTGGAGGCCAGCTGGGTCTACAGATTGAGTCTGGGATGGACAAGGCTACACAGAGAGACCCTGTCTTGACAAACCTAAACAAAACAAACAAACAAAAACAAAAAACCCACCAAAAACAAAAATCAAGTTTGCTAAAAAGACACATGAGCAACCCACACACAATCTGTTTATTTCCAGACATGGGCCAGCATATCCAAAGTTAATGCAGGACAGACAGAGCTTCGGATTCCCTAACCTATAGATACATAGATAGATAGACAGACAGACACACAGACACACAGACAGACAGATGGTAGTTAGGATAAGAGTCACTGGAAATCACTCGCTATCCCTCTCCAGATCAGACCTCCCTTTAATGCACAGAATTCTAACTGCTATATGTCCACTGAGTGATTGGATTAAAGGTGGGTGTGTGTGCGCGCACGAGCGAGACCACACCTGGCCTCCTTTCATTTCTTTACCTTCCATTGATCTAAGTCTGGGGTTCTAGTGGTCAGTGTGTGGCTAATCTTGAACCCATAACGCTGTCACTTTATTATATGTTTAGTTTAAAGTCAAATTCTCTGACGGTGTTCACCAAAATGAAGCCACCTTCTGGAGGGCAGATATCACGGTGGCTTACCTCACCAATACGGAAGCAGTCCTGGGACATACTTTTCAAGGTCATTTATTCTGGAGGACCAGAACTTAAACCCAATTTGCATGTGTGGAATTCTGAGGAAGTTCTCCTAATCTACACAGTACCCTCGCTGTGTGAAAAGAAAATCAACCAAATTGTTTAACTCCCTGTCTTTTAAAAAATTGTTTTTTAATTAATAAAAATATTAGAAGGAAGCCGGGCGTGATGGCGCATGACTTTAATCCCAGCACTTGGGAAGCAGAGGCAGGTGGATCGCTGTAAGTTCAAGGCCAGCCTGGTCTACAAAATGAGTCCATGACGGCCAAGGCTAACACAGAGAAACCTTGTCTCGAAAAATATATATATATTAGAAGGAAGAGAAGGAAGAGGAGGAGGAGGAGGAAAGGAAGGAAGGAAGGAAAGAGCCAGGCCTGGTGACAGCAATGCACTGATTATTTAAATTTTTCATGGCATTAGTCATAAGAAAAAAATAAAATAAAACAGATATAATTAATTGTCCTGGCATGCACCACCAGGCCCTGCTTCCCTTAATTTCATTTATTTATTTACTTATTTATATTGGTTTTTTAAGACAGGGTTTCTCTGGGTAGCCTTGGGTGTCCTGGAACTCTGTTTTTAGACCACGCTGGTCTCAAACTCACAGAGATCCACCTACCTCTGCCTCCCAAATGCTGGGATGAATGGTGTGTGCCACCATGCTGGTCCTTTCAGCTCTTTATCTCCAAGAAAGTTTCTAGGTAGTCCTGGGAGTTCCAAACTAAGTCCATCTACACATCAGTTTCTAAGACAGCCAGAGGGGAGGAGAGAGAGAGAGAGAGAGAGAGAGAGAGAGAGAGAGAGAGAGAGAGAGACAGAGAGAGACAGAGAGAGACAGAGACAGAGAGAGACAGAGAGAGACAGAGAGAGAAAGAGAGTCCATCTCCAAAAACCTTAGATAAGTAAGATACACAGACAGAAAGGCAAATGGAGGCCAAGCATCATAGTTTCCTCATGTAATCACAGCAGAGACAGGTGGACTTCTGTGTTTGGTTTTTCCAAGTACATATTTAAGTCTTTATTCAGCTATCTATCAAGGATAAACCGGTCCTTTATTTAGTGTAGTCTCCGTACCCCACGTGGAACCATTGAAATCCCTAACTAGATGAGGCCTGCCTCCAGCTCATAGAGTTTCACCTGCCTCTGCCTTCAGAGCTATGGGATTCAAGGCCTACAGGACCACACAGAGCTGGCTTATTTAAGTTCTGGTTTCAGAAGTTAAACCCAATGTGCATGTACAGAATTATAGGGAAGCCTATCTGATCTACACAGTTCCCTCGCTCCATGAAAAGACAAACCACATAAAGGCTTAACTCGCTCTCTGAAAACAAAAAAACAAAAATTAAGAGCTGGATGGAGAGGTGGCTCAGAGGTTAAAGGAGCACTGACTGCCCCTCCAGAGGTCCTGAGTTGCGTTCCCAGGAGCACACGGTGGCTCACGGCCATCTATAATTTGATCTAACTTTCTCCCCTGGCGTGCAGGCATACACGCAGGCAGATGGAGCACTGTACACATAATAATGAATAAATATTTTTAATTGAAAAAAAACTTTTAAATTAACCATAATGACAGGGGGGAAAATTAGTTCAGAATCTTTCAGTAGCCAAGCGGTGGTGGCACATGCCTTTCTTTAATCCCAGCCCTTGGGAGGCAGAGACAGGTGGATTGTTGTGAGTTTGAGGCCAGCCTCGTCTACACAGCGGGTCCAAGACAGCCAAGGTTCCATAAAGGAATGCTGTCTTCAGGAAACAAAACCAAAACCAAACCAAAGGAAACAAAAAAATTTAGACCGAGGAGCTACACCAGACTTCTGAGACGGTTCCTTTCATTTTATTTACCTTTATTTCATTTCATTATTTTTTTTATTTCTTTTTTTTTTGGGCGGGGGCAAGGGATTCGTTTTTCATGTTAGGGTTTCTCTGTGTAGCCTTGACTGTCCTGGACTTACTTGCTTTTTTAGACCAGGCTGTCCTAAAACTTACTGCAATCCGACTGCCTCTGCCTTCTGAGTGCTGGGATTATTAGCGTGGGCCACCACCGCCCGGCCTTATTTTAATTTTTTTCTGTGCATCATTCGGTATGAATGTGTCAGATCCCTTCTAGTGGCGTTAGAGACAGTTGTGAGCTGCCGTGTGGGTGTTGGGATTCCAACAGAGGTTCTTTGGAAGAGCTGCCAGTGCTCTTCACGACCGATCCATCTCTCTAGTCCCATTTGCTTTGTCTTCATGCTCTCTTTCTTTGAATTCTGAGGCACCGCCAAACAGGGGAGAAAAAAATCTTCCGAAGTGATCTTCTCTGTTCTCTGTTTACCATCCCTCTAGATGGCAGGGACTTAAATCCAATTCACACGGGGTGGGGGGCATGGGGGCGGAGCAGAGGGCCGGGGGCGGAGGGTGGGGGGGCACTTGCATGCGCGCAGGGGGCAGGAGGGTGATTGTGAGGAGCCTCTCACCCCAGACCTTGAAAGTACCCTTTAAATTAAAAGTGTAAAAAAAAAACAACATTACTACCAACACTCATTTGTTTTGGAATATAATTTATGGTAGAAAGAAATGTGTTGGTTCGCGTACAGGCCCAAACATACACAAGATACTGGAGAGACCAAAAGGTAGACCAGCCGATGCCTGTTCTTTTCGTTCAGTGTACTATTTTTGTGAAATGGGTTGGAGTCCTTCCTAGTCCCGTCTACCATGACCTAGAAGTGTGACTGTCTTAAGCTGAAATCAGGAAGCAGTCCATTTCTGGAAGAGGAAAGAAAGGGTTGCTATGAGTTCAAGGGCCAGCCTGGTCTACAAAGTGCGTCCAGGATGGCCAAGGCTACACAGAGAAACCATGTATCGAAAAACAAAAAAATACAAATGAACAAACATAAAAAAAATCTTAAAAGTATCCCTGACACATCTGCCGGGTATGGTATGGTGGTGCACGCGTTTAATCCCAGCACTCGGGAGGCAGAGGCACATGGATCGCTGTAAAATTTCAGGGCCAGCCAGACTGGTCTACAAAGCGAGTCCAGGACATCCAAGGCTAACACAGAGAGACCCTGTCTCCAAAAGACAAAAAAGAAAAAAAAAAGAATCTGACATCTAAATTTTAACCAACCATTAGCTAGTTTACATCCTACAGGTGCCCATCTACCCACGGAACACGCCACATTTCCACTGAGTCCTATCTCGCTGTGGTAAAAGTGAGACCACAGGAGCAACACCAGACCTCCCCCTCAGCTGGGTCGTTTCATTTTGTTTTTCTCTCTTTCTGTTCTCTTTGAGTTCTGCATTAGGTGTGCAGTGTTCTGCCTGCATCTCCACCTGCGGGCCAGGAGAGGGCACCAGGTCTCCTCATAAATGGTTGTGAGCCACCACGTGGCTGCTCGGAACTGAAGGCTCTACCTTCCCAAGAGCAGCAGGTGCTCTTCAACCCTGACGCATTTTTATTTTTGTTATTTTTATTTTTTATGTTTGTGGTTTTTCGAGACAGGGGTTCTCTGTGCAACAGCTCTGGGTGTCCTGGAACTCACGGAGATCCACTGGCCTCTGCCACCCAAGCACCGGGAGTAAAGGCGTGTGCTGCCGTTTTATGTTTCTTAATGCTCTCTTTGGTTTAAATGCTGAGGTGCTGTCACAGAGAAAGGAGAATAACTTATCAGAAAAATGCACCATCATCCAGACGCTGTGGCGCTCGCTTTTAGATAAAAATAATGACATCGATGGGAAAAGACAGGACGACCCCACCCCGGCCCCGCCCGTGCGCCACCCCCCAGGGCTGCCAAGGATGCGGGGAGACAGGGAAAGGGGTTGACACTTGGGTGGAGGGGTCAGGAGGAACAGGGAGAAGGAAAGATCCGCCAGGAGCCACTGGCGTGGCCAGGCGCGTGCTGCAGGGTTGAATCCTCCGGGTGGACTGCAAGGACCTCATCCCATTTACCTCTTAACGCTTTCACTCCCTGTTGACCTCTCTCTTCAAAATTCTTTTCAAATTTCCCTTAAGGTACTTGTTGACTATAGGTCTCCTGCCGGTATTTAGCCTTAGATGGAGTTTACCACCCGCTTTGGGCTGCATTCCCAAGCAACCCTACTCCGGGAAGACCCGGACCCGGCGCGCTGGGGGCCGCTACCGGCCTCATGCCGTCCACGGGCTGGGCCTTGATCAGAAGGATTGGGCCCCCCACAAGGGGCGCCGGGAAGTGGGTCTTTTGTACACCACATTTCCTGTGCCACGCCGAGTGGCGGGGATTCGGCACTGGGCTCTTCCCTGTTCACTCGCCATTACTGAGGGAATCCTGGTTAGTTTCTTTTCCTATGCTGACTAATATGCTTAAATTCAGCGGGTTGCCACCTCTGATCTAAGGTCGCGGAGCCAGAGGGAGAGGACACGGTGTGGCAGGAGAGGGGCGGCGGCCACGGGAAAGGGACCGAGGCCCCTTTCTTCTCCACCACCCCGCCCGCCCTCCATGACACACGTCTGAGGGGTCCGCGAGAGAAAGAGCAAGAAGATCGAAGGGAAGAGCGTGGAGGTGGAGGCGGCGGCGAAGCAGGAACACGAGCTGGCGACCTCGCTTTGGCGAGTGGCTGGGGTCCCAGGGCACGCAACGTGGCACGGAGATGGGGCCGACACGCGCAGCCTCTACCTGACCCCATCCCCCGGGGAGCGCTTGCATCAGCAAAGGGATAGACTGCGGCGTCCTGCAGGACCCTCACTGGAGGGGGACAACCCCCGGGCAGAGGAAAGACGGAGAAGGTGGTGGGGCCGGTCCAGGGAGCACAGACCGATGGCGCAGCCTCGGCACGGGCTCGGCCAACCTTACGGACTCGGGCGGCATGACAATGCTCCCAGATGGCTAAGGGGTGCGTGGGGCGGGAACCCAAACCCGGGGACCGGCGTGGCCGCATGAGATGTCGGGCAGACACGGTGGCAGAAGACGAAGGAGAACGCAGAGGGCCGAGATCCGGACCCTGATGACTCCAAGGGTACGACGACCCCGCCTAGAGAGGTCTAACCTGGACCACGACCTCCATCACCGCCAACGCGTGACCGCTCACACTGCCACACGGCCGTCAACACAGACACCGGGGACATGGGAAGACTGCCAGCGACCCCCCTTCCTTTCCCACCACCTTGCCTCTCGAAGCTTTGCGGCCTTTCTTCACGCTCTCCTCTGCACGGAGGCCGGAAAGCGGCGATGTCGGCACGCCGACAACCACCCCACACGTCTGAACTTCTGCGGACGGAGGGCCCGGAGTCGGGGACCCTGCAAACAAACCCACAGCCACGCGAACCCACCCCTCAGAGACGGACACCGAAGGGGTTTTGCGATTGATTGTCAAGTGACACTCAGACAGGCGTATCCCTGGGAGGAACCCAGGGCCGCAAGTGCATTCGAAGTGTCAATGATAAATGTGTCCTGCAATTCACATTAATTCTCGCAGCTAGCTGTGTTCTTCATCGCCGCACGAGCCGAGTGATCCACCGCTAAGAATCGTACGAGTTTTTCGTCGGGCGTGTAGGAGAGACGGGAGTCCCTCGCTCACATCACACGTGCTGGTGTCGGCACAGTGCCCCGCCCCCCACACCGGGAGAGAGGGCTCGCCTCGGGCCGGCCAGCAAGAGCAAAACAGAAGGAACACGAACTCTGGGGGATGGGTCGGTCAGACGGAATGGGAAAAGAACCACACACACACACAGCAACACGGGACCCGCCCAGCAAACACGGTCGAGGCGCCCATGACACGGGAAGCCAGGACGGCAAGCCAGGCACAGCTGCAAGAGGCCCACGGACGCCCAAAGGGGAGGCTCCCACCCCAACCCGCAACCACGGCCTGGGGAGCGTCCCTGGAAGGCTGAAAGCGGGCAAGAGTCTGAGAGAGCCGCTGGAGGGATAGAGGGACCTCACACACCCCCAAGCCAACTCCCTACGGGCCCCGCCGCCTCCCCCCTACCCTGGGGGCAGAGAGGCGATTTCCACGGGGTCTTTAAACCTGCGCGCCTGAACGCGACAGCCAGGTACTCGGAAAGGTTCGGGGAGGACACTCGAGGTCAGAAAAGCCAGGAGGAGATGGATGCCGGACCCACCGCGGCCATCGCCGACCGCATGCAACACACTCTAGGCTCGGTAAATCCGGAGCCACCGCGTAGGTGGCCGAGATGAGACGCGAAAGCGCCCCCCACCACAACCACGACATAGACTGGCACCACCGCCATGGGAGGAGATGAGCCTGATGGGAAAAAGGGGCGGCCTGGGGGTCGCGGCAGGCACCTAGCATGCAGGGTCGGCCACCCCAGGGAAGAAGCAGAAGGAGCGAAGAGATGGGAGAGGATTGTGAGAGAGGGCTGGGAATGGCAAGGGCTGCCCACCCCACAACAGACGGCAACGTGCCCCGCCTCCTCACCATCCTCTACCTCTTTCCTCTTCCCTCCTTCTTTCAACCCAGAGGACTGAACGACCAAGACCGACCACATGCGGCAGCAGCCAATGCGACCTGGGAAACGTGCCTCCCGGCAGGGAAAAACAAAGACAGGGACGGACGAACGAACGGACAGACGGGCATGGCCAGCCGACCGGCGCCTCTTCTTAATGATCCTTCTGCAGGTTCACCTACGAAAACTTTGTTACGACTTTTACTTCCTCTAGATAGTCAAGTTCGAACGTCTTCTCAGCGCTCCGCCAGGGCCTTGGGCCGACCCCGATGGGGCCAATCCGAGGGCCTCACTAAACCGGCCAATTGGTAGTAGCGACAGGCAGTGTGTACAAAGGGCAGGGACTTAATCAATGCAAGCTTATGACCCACACTTACTGGGAATTCCTCGTTCATGGGGAATAATTGCAATCCCTGATCCCTGTCACAAATGGGGTTCAACGGGTTACCCGTGCCTGCCAGCTTAGGGTAGGAACACACTGAGCCAGAGAGTGTAGCGCGCGTGTAGCCCCGGACATCTAAGGGCATCACAGACTTATTATTGCTCAATCTCTGGTGGCTGAACGCCACTTGTCCCTCTAAGAAGTTGGGGGACGCCGACTGCTTGGGGGTTGCGTAACTAGTTAGCATGCCAGAGTCTCGTTTGTTATCAGAATTAACCAGACAAATCGCTCCACCAACTAAGAACGGCCATGCACCACCACCCATGGAATCAAGAAAGAGCTATCAATCTGTCAATCCTGTCCATGTCCCGGCCGGGTAAGGTTTCCTGTGTTGAGTCAAATTAAGCCACAGGCTCCACTCCTGGTGGTGCCCTTCCATCAATTCCTTTAAGTTTCACCTTTGCAACCATACTCCCCCTGGAACCCAAAGAACTTGGTTTCCGGGAAGCTGCCCGGCAGGTCATGGGAAGACCATTTCATTTTGCGTAATGTTCTCTTTGGTTTAAATGCTGAGGCGCTGTCACGCAGAAAAGAGTGTAATTTATGAGAACAACACAACATCATCCGGGCGCAGTGGTGCTCTGTGGATGATACCATCGCAAGGGCAATATTGGCCCAATCCCTCCAGTACTGGCACCGGCCATAGAGAGGGGGGCGAGGCTCTCCCGCTCCACTGGGCAGGTGTAAGAACCAAGTTTTGGGGTTTTGTTCTGTTTTGTTTCTGTCTCCCACTACCACCACCCCCACACCCTCGGCCCAGAGACAGGGTTTCTCTGTGTAGCGTTGGCTGCCCAGTCTGGGGCTCCTTTTGTAGACCAGGCTGGCCTTAAACTCACAGCTATCTGCCTGCCTCTGCCTCCAGAGTGCTGGGATTAAAGGCCTGCACCACCATGCCATGCCTGGCTTTGTTTTTGGTTTTGTTTTCCTTTGCCTTTAACCCCAGCACTTGGGAGACAGAGGCGAGAGAATCACTTGCACTTGCATGTCCAAGACAGGCAAGGCTACATGAGAAACCTTGTCTGGAAACAAACAAGCAAGCAAGCAAGCAAGCAAGCAAACAAAAAACAATTTCTTTAACCCAAGAAAAGTTCTAGTTCCAAACTTGGTCAGTATACACAGCGATTTTCAAGACAGAGAGGAATATAGAGAGAGACTCTGTCTCCAAAATAATTTAAACACTGTGTAAGTAGATAAGTAAGTAAGTAAATACATCGATGATAGATTGATCGATAGATAGATAGATAGATAGATAGATAGATAGATAGATAGATAGGATTAAGGGTGTGTGCCACCATGCCTGGCTAAATATTTAATTTTTTACTCAAATATTTTAAAAGATTATACTAGTCATTTATTTAGTGTATTCTCCGTACTATACTAATACATAAATACACAGATGTTAGATACATACACACATACACCCATAGATACATAGATAGATATAGAGAGAGATACAGAGATAGAAAGATAATACACACAGAGACAGACAAATGGAGGCCAATCCTCATAGTTCCCTCATTTGATCACCACAGAGTCAGGCAGCCTGGTCTAGGGAGTGCCAGCGACCTTCTAATGTTTATTAGTCATCATTCAGTACTTAATCTATTTATTAGCAATGCAGTAGTGACTCTATAACCAGCACAGAAAATGTGATTCTATATCCAGCACAAGAAGGTGGGGGGGAGAAAGAGAGAGAGATCTTGACTAAAAGAAATAACTGGCCGGGCGTGGTAGCACACACCTTTAATCCTAGCACTCGGGAGGCAGAGGCAGGTGGATCGCTGTGAGTTCGAGGCCAGCCTGGTCTACAAAGCGAATCCAGGACAGCCAAGGCTACACAGAGAGACCCTGCCTCAAAAAAAAATCCAAAAATAAATAAATGAATAAATAAATAAATAAATAAATAAATGGGAAAAAATGGAACCAAAATCGAGAAAAAGGAAAGCATTTTCTCTGTACGTAAGCAATTCTAAGTTGTTATACCATGCCTTCTATGTACTTTGGGTTAAACTTTGTGTTCCTATGAAAAGTGTCCGTTTTCAAAGAATAGCCAAATGGCTCTTATGTGTGGTGCCTGATTTTCAAACTTTTCAAAAAGCACGGCCTGCCTGCCTGCCTTCCTTGAATTCCCAGCACCCCGGAGGTAGAGGCAGACAGATCACTGTGAGTTCGAGGCCAGCCGGTCAGCCAGCCAGCCTGCCTGCCTGCTTGCCTGTATGTCTGTCTGTCTGTGTCAAACCAAACCAAAGGAAACCAAGTAGCAGGGCCTGCCATGCATCTGGGCCATAGGAGGACAATAAAGCCTCAATGGGTTGTATATAGACCATGATGAGTTTGGGGATAGGAAACTATGATTGGAAGGCATGGTAGGAAATTAAAAATCGATTAAATTGAGAGCCCTGCCCCTCCACAAACCTAATCAAACAAACACTCAGTCAGTCTTGAAACCCTCAGGCAGCGAGTGTCTAAGCCAACTGTACACTTTCATCCATCGGGAGTGTGCTTGGTTAAAAGAAACTGAGAAAAGAAAAAGAAAAACAAAGATGGGCGGGGGCTGGAGAGAGACAGCTCAGTAGTTAAGAGCACTGTCTGCTCAATTCCCAGCTCCCACATGGCAGCTCCCACCTGTCTGTCTTTAACTCCAGGTCTAAGGTTATCTGACACTTTCATGCCTGCCTTGTTCTCAGAAGTCGGAAGCAATTTTGGAGGTGCATCACAGTACAGGATCACCTCCAAGAAAGCCCACATGGCTAATGAGCTCCTTGAACAAGATGGCCCTCGGCATGCCTGGCAGTTGTGCGCAGCCGAGCCAAAGAGTTTCTCATTCATGAAATAAAATAAAATACAAAAACCAAACCCTAGCCCTGAAATGATGATGTGGCTGGTGTGCCTGAAACAAAAATATAGGTATGTGACCCAACAGGAACAGGAACAGGAACAGGTCTCTCTCAACACCAGGAGGACTTAACCTATCTTGGTCTCCACTGGTAAAGATCCACCCCACCCCCCCTCGTAATCAAAATGAGAGCTATAAATGGGGCAGCTTTCTCCACACATCTTGTGCCTTAAGACAGTGGAAAGTCTAGCCAGCACTCAGTCTGGAGGCAGAGGCAGGTAGATCTCCATGAGCCTGGTCTACAGAGTGACTTCCAGGAGCTGTCACACAGAGGAAACCTCTGTCTTGAACCCTCCCACCCCCCACCCCTCCTAAAAGGGTGGAAAAATCACTTTTCTTCAGGAAGAAGTGGACACTAACCAGTCTGCAAAGAGGTGTGTGTGTGTGTTTGAGGGGTGGGGTGGGTGTTCCTCTTTACTTATGAAAGAAACAGTGAGTCAAGCAAAGCCTTCCTTTGATTTTTATCCTCACATTGTGGGATTACATTGCTAGAGGAAGACTAGAGGAGTCAGAGGTGGTTCTTTCTAAGTAAACATTAGAGACCATATCTTCAACTGGAGCGAGTGAGGGTTTGTTGTTGTTGTTATTGTTGTTGTTGTTGTTGTTGTTGTTTTCCTTTTCTTGGGGGGGCGAGTTCTAAAACATTCCCTCTGAAAGCAAACTGAACTCATGCACCAGGAGAATCATGTCTCAGCAGTTAAGAGTACCGGGTGTTCTGACACACGCCTCGTGAGTACCAGTAGTCCACAGATGCACGCACAGCCAGACAAGCTGAGAAACAAATAAATACCTGGAAACTAATTCTTTATCCATTTATTCACATTATTTTATTGAGTCAGGGTTAGTGAAAGAGGGCTGGGAGGTAGGGAGAGTACCAGCTATGGGTCAGGAGGGGAGGGTTGTCTTCTTATGCTGTGAGGATGAAGTTTCATATGTCGGTCCAGATGGGCTGGCTATTTTCTCCAAGAAGAATCTTCCTTCTGGCCTCTCCCTCCTACATGGAGGCAAGAAAGCAAGCAGAGAAAACAGCTGTCAAGTTGGGACCCATAAAGCAAGTGTCCATTCCACAAATGCGGACAGGAAGGAGAGAGAGAGAGAGAGAGAGAGAGAGAGAGAGAGAGAGAGAGAGAGAGAGGTGGGGGAGGGGGGAGAGATCTGCATCTAACACACAAAGTTTTAGGTAACACAATGCTTCCCAATGTCTCCTCCCTATTTCTCTTCCCCACCTCCAGCAAATGACATCACCTCCCCCCCCACACACACACAGTAATGGGTGGGAGCGCGCATCTGTGATCAGACCTGGAACAAAACAGAAAACTATGGTAGTCTGCCATTTTTGGAGTTAACACTGGACCTCTCTTCAAGGCGATCTGGTGTCTTCTTCTGGCCTTCAGATAAACATAGAGAAAGTAATGAATGAATGAATGAATGAATGAATGAATAAGTAAATAAATAAAATAGCTCCTGGAGGAGGTATAGAAAGATTATGGTGCCCTCTTCTTGCCTGCAGGTGCAGATAGATAGATAGATAGACAGATAAATAGAAAGAAAGAAAGAAGGAAGGAAAGAAAGTTCGATCTTCACAGACTGAGTAATTAACCACATATTTATTGATAAATGGCTCCAGGAGGAGGAGGAGGAGGAGGTGAAGGAGGAGGAGGAGAAACATATCTGGTGCACTCTTCTGGCCGGCCCTATATATATATCTGCAGATAGACAAGCGTAGGATAGATAGATTGATAGATAGATAGATAGATAAACAAATAGATAGCTTGATAAATAGATAAACAGATAAATAAATAAATGGATAGAAAGATAGGCAAATGAATGAATAAACAAACACACAAATAAACAAGTAAATAAATAAACAAATAAGTAAATTAATTAATTAATAGCCCACCGGTCCCCCTCCCCCCAGTGGCATGGGAAAACAAACAAACAAACCAAACTTCATCAAACTTCCGTGGTTAGGCAGAAGGGACAACTGGTCGACTTCCATAGTTTTAGGTTAGGACCCGCATCCCTTGAAAGGGACAACTGGTCGACCTCCATGGTTATAGGACTCGCATCAGTTGTGTATATATATATATATATATATATATATAATTAAAAAAAAAAAAAAAGAGTCCAGAAGGGACATCTGGTCGACCTGAGGTGTCCCAAATGAGAGCACACGACTCCCCGCGTGGGACTACTTGTCTACCCGGTCTCTGGGGAGAAGGGCGGTGTGATCCCCAACCTCCAGGCGGGTCGGGGCACGAGCAAGGTAAAATGGATAAAGCCTACCCCGCCCCCCCCCCCAGCGGTCACACCGCTACCACCGCCTTCACCTCACACCCCGGCTTGGCCAGGGTTGGAGTGGGGTCGGGCAGGAAGAGGCGGCTGCGGCGACGCGGGCAGGGGTCGCTTTCTCCCGGAGATGCGGAGGGGAAAAACGGGAACCCGTCATTCGGGAGACAGGGGGAGTGAGAGTGGGGCGGACGGGCAGGCGAGACAAACCCTTGTGTCCAGGGCTGACTTTCAGTAGATAACAGCAAGGGAGCTTCTCTGCAACATAGAAACCCCAACCCAGAAGCAGGTCGTATATGATTGGTTTAGCGCCAGGTTCCACAGGAACTTGCACTGATGTGACAGGCGAGAGGGTGGCCCCCTTTCCAGCTGCGCCCCGTTTCCCGGGACGAATGGCTCTCCGCACCAGACCCCGGTCCCAACGTGCGGCGGGGAAGACCGCCGGCTGGCCGTTGGCGACACCCCCGGGAGAGGGCGCACATGCGACATCGACGACGATGGACCGCCAGTGGGGACGGACGGGGACCCGGCTATCCGGAGCCAACTGAGGCTACCTCGGCGCTGCCATATCATTCTGCCTGGGCGGGATTATAACTTAGAGCGTTCAGTCATAATCCCACAGAAGGGGGAAAGAGGGCAAGAGTCTGAGAGAGCCACGGGAGGGAGAGAAGGACCTCACACCCACAGGCCGACTCCCTACAGGCCCCGCCGACCCCCCCCTCCCGTGGGCTGAGAGGTGACCTCCCCAGGGGTCTTTAAACCTGCGCGCCGGAACGCAACAGCCAGGTACCCGGAAAGGTTCGGGGAGGACACGCAAGGTCAGAAAGCCCGGGAGGGGAGGGATGCTGGACCCATCGTGGCCATCTCTGACCACATGCGACACGCTCTGGGTGCGGTAAAGCCAGAGTCGAGGCGTAGACGGCTGAGATGAGACAGGACAGCGCCCCCCACCACAACCACGACATAGACACGCACCACCGCCATGGGTGGTGACGAGCAGGATGAGAAAGAGGGGCGGCCCACGGGTCGCAGCAGGAAATGAGTGGGCGGGGTTGGTTACCCAGGGGAAGAAGCAGAAAGAGAAAAGAGACGGCAGACGAGCACTAGAGCTGGACGGGAAGGGCAAGGGCTTCTGCCCCCACAACAGATGGCAACGCGCCCCGCCTCCTCACCATCCTCTTTCCTCTTCCCTCCTTTCAAATCACAGAGGACCGACCAACCAACCATGCACACGGCAGCAGGAGATGCGACCCGGGACACGTGCCTCCCGGCGAGGAGTGACAAAGACAGACAGACTGATGGACACGGCCTGCCGACCTGTGCCTCTCCTTAATGATCCTTCTGCATGTTCACCTACGGAAACCTTGTTATGACTTTTACTTCCTCTAGATAGTCAAGTTCGACCGCCTTCTCAGCGCTCCGCCAGGGCCTTGGGCCGACCCGGGCGGGTCCGATCCGAGGGCCTCACTAAACCATCCAATCGGTAGTAGCGATGGGCAGTGTGTACAAAGGGCAGCGACTTAATCAACGCAAGCTTATGACCTGCACTTACTGGGAATTCCTCGTTCATGGGAAATAATTGCAATCCCCGATCCCCATCACGAATGGGGTTCAACGGGTTACCCACGCCTGCCAGCTTAGGGTAGGCACACGCTGAGCCAGTCAGTGTAGCTTGCGTGCAGCCCCGGACATCTAAGGGCATCACAGACCTGTCATTGCTCAATCTTGGGTGGCTGAACGCCACTTGTCCCTCTAAGAAGTTGGGGGACCCCGACCACTCAGGGGTCGCGTAACTAGTTAGCATGCCAGAGTCTCGTTCGTTATCGGAATTAACCAGACAAATCGCTCCACCAACTAAGAACGGCCATGCACCACCACCCTCGGAATCGAGAAAGAGCTATCAATCTGTCAATCCTGTTCGTGTCCAGGCCAGGTAAGGTTTCCCGTGTTTAGTCAAATTAAGCCGCAGGCTCCACTACTGGTGGTGCCCTTCCATCAATTCCTTTAAGTTTCAGCTTTGCAACCATACTCCCTCCGGAACCCAAAGACTTTGGTTTCCCGGAAGCTGCCTGGCAGGTCATGGGAATACCGCCGCCACATTGCCAGTCGGGATCATTTATGGTCAGAACTACAAAGGTATCTGATCGTCTTCGAACCTCAGACTTTCGTTCTTGATTAATGAAAACATTCTTGGCAAATGCTTTTGCTCTGGTGCTTCTTGTGCCAGTCCAAGAATTTCACCTCTAACGGTGCAATATGAATGTCCCCGGCCTTCCCTCTTAATCATGGCCTCAGTTCTGACTTTTGGAAGAGCAGCCAGTGCTTTTAACCCCTCCTGAGGCATTTTTTACTTTTATTTCATTTCTTTTTATTTCTTTTTGTAGTTTTTCGAGACAGGGTTTCACTGTGTAACAGCTCTGACTGCCCTGGAGCTCATGCCTGCCTCTGCCTCCCCCGTTCTAAGACAACAGGCATGCATGCTCCAGAACCACCTGGCTCCATTTCATTTTGCATAATGCTCTCTTTTGTTTATATGCTGAGGTGCTGTCACACAGAACAGAGTGTAATTTATGAGAACAACACACCATAATCCGGGTGCTGTGCTGCTCCCTGGATGATACCATCGTAATTGTAATATTGGCCCCGCCCCTCCAGTACTGTCATGAGCCCTGGCAGAGGTGGGCGGTGCTCTCCATCTCTACCAGGCGGGTGTGACAGCCAAGTTTTGGTGTTTTGTTTTGTTTTGTTTTGTTTCTGTCTCCTACTACCACCACCCCCACACCCTCCGCCCAGAGACAGGGTTTCTCTGTGTAGCATTGGCTATCCAGTCATGGGCTCCCTTTGTAGACCAGGCTGGCCTTAAACTCACAGCGATCTGCCTGCCTCTGCCTCCTGAATGCTGGGATAAAAGTCCTGCACCACCATGCCATGCCTGGGTTTGTTTTTGGTTTGTTTTACTTTGCCTTTACTCCCAGCACTTGGGAGACAGAGGCGAGAGAATCACTTGCACTTGCAAGTCCAGGACAGGAAAGGCTACGCGAGAAACCTTGTCTGGAAACAAACAAACAAGCAAGCAAGCAAGCAAACAAACAAACAAAAAACTACAATTTCTTTAACCCAAGAAAAGTTCTAGTTCCAAACTAAGTCAGTATATACAGCGATTTTCAAGACAGAAAGGAATACATAGAAAGACTCTGTCTCCAAAATAATTTAAACACTGTGTAAGTTGATAAATAAGTAAGTAAATACATCGATGATAGATAGATAGATAGATAGATAGATAGATAGATAGATAGGATTAAAGGTGTGTGCCACCATGCCTGGCTAAATATTTAATTCTTTACTCAAACATTTTAAAAGATTAAACTAGTCCTTTATTTAATGTATTCTCCATACTATACTAATACATAAATACATAGATGTTAGATACATACATACAGACAGACATAGATAGATAGATAGAGAGATAGAGAGATAGAGAGATAGATAGAGAGATAATAGACACACAGACAGAAAAATGGATACCAATCCCCATAGTTCCCTCATTTGATCACAGCAGAATCAGGCCGACTTGTCTAGGTAGTGCCAGCTACCTTCTAATGTTTATTAGTCATCAGTGAGTATTGAATCTATTTATTAGCAATGCAGCAGTGACTCTATAACCAGCCCAGAAAATCAATGTGATTCTATACCCAGCACGAGAATTTGGGAGGTAGAGAGAGAGAGAGAGAGAGAGAGAGAGAGAGAGAGAGAGAGAGAGAGAGAGAATTGTGTGAGGAGGCTCTCTCTCCTGATATAGAAACTATACCCATCCTTTCAATAAAAAAGAGAAGAAGAAAAAATAAAGTAAATAACCAAGCAACCAACAAACAAATAACAACAACAACAACAACAAAAGACCACTACAAGCAGTCATTTTTTTGTAATATAATTTACAGTGGAAAGAATGTGTGCGTTCACATACAGGCTCAAACATGAACAGGAGACCAATGAGACCAAAAGACAGAGCAGCCGATGTCTGTTCTTAACGTTCAGGGTACTATTTATGTGAAATGGTTTGGGGTCCTTCGTAGACCCCTCTATCATGACCTAGAAGTGACAGACTTAAGGTGACATCATGAAGCAGTCCATTTCTTGAAGAGAAAAGAGATGGGTGCTGGGATTGAGATAGGTAGGAAGGAAAGAAGGAAGAACGGGATCAAAAACCAATCTCAGCACGTAAGAGGCGGTGGTCATAGCTATAGACTGTGACTGATCACTCAGCTGAGGATTAATTTTTAACACCCGTGAATGCTCGTGCTTGCGCGCGCGTGCACGCACGCACGCAAACACACACACACACACACACACACACACACACACACACACACACATACACACGATGAAACAAGAAAAGCTCCGATGAGTGCAGTTACAAAGACAATATTGGTTGTTTTGTTATTTATTTTCAAATATGTGTGTTTATTCGCATGCATGCTAGGGTGAATATAAGTATTAGAAGAATCACATATGTACACTTTAACAAACCATTTCTAGTTTAGATCCTCGTGGTCCCCTTCTACCCATGGAACACGCCAGATTTCCATTGAGCCCTATCTAAAAATGAGCCCTCTCTTAAAAATGAGACCATAGGAGCAACACCAGTCCTAACTCTTGCTGGGGCCTTTCATTTTGTTTTTCTCTCTCTGTTTCAGATTGATTCCTGGATTAAGAGTGGAGTGTTCTCCTTGCCTCTCAGGACCATCGGAAGAGCAGCCAGTGCTTTTAACTCCTCCTGAGGAATTTTTTACTTTTATTTTGTTTCTTTTTATTTCTCTTTGTGTTTTTTTGAGACAGGGTTTCTCTGTGTAACAGCTCTGACTGCCCTGGAGCTCATGCCTGCCTCTGCCACCCAAGTTCTGAGACTACAGGCATACATGCACCTCCACCGACCGGCTCCATTTCATTTTGCATAATGCTTCTTTGGTTTAAAAACCCCTCCAGTACTGGCCCCCGCCATGGCAGAGGTGGGCAGTGCTCTCCCTCCCCACCTGGCAGGTGTGACAGCCAAGTTTTGGTGTTTTGTTTTGTTTCGTTTCTGTCTCCCACTACCACCTCCCTCACACACTCCACCCTGAGACAGGGTTTCTCCGTGTAGCATTGGCTGTCCTGTCCTGGGCTCTCTTTATAGAACAGACTGGTCTTAAACTCACAGCGATCTGCCTGCCTCTGCCTCGCAAGTGCTGGGATTAAAGGTGTAGCCAGTTGGTGATGGCACATGCCTTTTTTTAATCCCAGCACTCGAGAGGTAGAGACAGGTGGACTGTAGTGAGTTTGAGGCCAGCCTCATCTACACAGCGGGTCCAGGACAGCCAAGGTTCCATAAACAAACGCTGTCTTCAGGAACCAACACCAAAACCAAACCAAAAGAAACAAAAAAATTTAGACTGAGGAGTTACACCAGACCTCTGAGATGGTTCATTTCATTTTATTTACCTTTATTTCATTTCATTATTTTTTATTTCTTTTTTTTGGGCGGGGGCAAGGGATTCATTTTTCACGTTAGGGTTTCTCTGTGTAGCCTTGACTGTCCTGGACTTACTTACTTTGGTAGACCACGCTGTCCTAAAATTTACGGCAATCCCACTGCCTCTGCCTCCCAAGTGCTGGGATTATTGGCATGTGCCACCACCGCCCGGCCTTATTTTAATTTTTTTCTGTGCATCATTCAGTATGAATGTGTCAGATCCCTTCTAGTGTCGTTACAGACAGTTGTGAGCTGCCCTGTGGGTGTTGGGAATCCAACCCAGGTCCTTTGGAAGAGCTGACAGTGCACCTCACCACCGATCCATCTCTCTAGTCCCATTTGCTTTGTCTTCATGCTCTCTTTCTTTGAATTCTGAGGCACCACAACTCAGGGGGGAAAAACATTTCCGAAGTGATCTTCTCTGTTCTCTGTGTTTACCATCCCTTTAGATGGCAGGGACTTAAATCCAATTCACACGGGGTGGGGGCATGGGGGCAGAACAGACGGTCGCGTGCACGGTGGGCAAGGGGCACAGGGCGGAAGAGGGGCACTTGCAGGCACACGAGGGGACGGGGGGGGGGGATTGTGAGGAGCCTCTCACCCCTGACCTAGAAAGTACCCTTTAAATTAAAAGTGTAAAAAAAACCGTACTACAAACACACATTTGTTTTGGAATATAATTTATGGTAGAAAGCATTGTGTGGGTTCGCATACAAGCCCAAACATACACAAGAGACTGGATAGATCAAAAGGCAGAGCAGCCGATGCTTGTTCTTTTCGTTCAGGGTACTATTTATGTGAAATGGGTTGGAGTCCTTCCTAGTCCCCTCTACAATGACCTAGAAGTGTGACTGTCTTAAGTTGAAATCAGGAAGCAGTCCATTTCTGGAAAAGGAAAGAAAGGGTTGTTATGAGTTCAAGGTCCAGCCTGGTCTACAAAGTGAGTCCAGGATGGCCAAGGCTACACAGAGATACCCTGTCTCGGAAAACAAACAAACAAACAAAGAAGCATAAAAAAATCTTAAAAGAATCCCACACTCATCTGCCGGGTTTGGTATGGTGGCGCACGCCTTTAATCCCAGCACTTGGGAGGCAAAGGCCAGTGGATCACTGTGAGTTCGAGGCCGCCTTGGTCTACGAAGTGAGTCCAGGACAGCTAAGGCTACACAGAGAAACCCTGTCTCAAAAAAAAAAGTAAAGATGAGACCATAGGAGCAATACCAGACCTCCCCCTCAGCTGCGTCGTTTCATTTTGGTTTTTTCTTTTTCTGTTCTCTTTGAGTTCTGAATTAAGTGTGCAGTGTTCTGCCTGTATCTCCAGCTCTGGGCCAGGAGAGGGCAGCAGTTCTCCTCATAAATGGTTGTGAGCCACTACGTGGCTGCTGGGACTGAAGGCTATACTTTCCCAAGAGCAGCCAGTGCTCTTCAACTCTGACGCATTTTTATTTTTCTTATTTTTATTTTTTATGTTTGTGGTTTTTCGAGACAGGGTTTCTCTGTGCAACAGCTCTGGCTGTCCTGGAACTCATGGAGATCCACCGGCCTCTGCCTCCCAAGCGCCGGGAGGGGACTCGGTGTGGCGGGAGAGGGGCGGCGGCCACGGGAAAGGGACCGAGGCCCCTTTCTTCTCCACCACCCTGCCCGCCGTCCATGACACACGTCTGACGGGTTCGCGAGAGAAAGAGCGAGAAGATCGACCGGGAGGAGCGCGGAGGTGGAGGCGGCGGCGAAGCGGGAACACGAGCCGGCGACCTCGCTTTGGCGAGTGCCCTGAGTCCCAGGGCTTGCAACATGGCGCGGCGACGGGGCCGACACTCGCTGCCTCTCCCTGACCCCACCCCCCGGGGAGGGCTCACATTGGCGAACGGATGGACCGCGGCGTCCCAAGGGACCGTCGCCAGAGCAAGCCAACCCCTGGGCAGAGGAAAGACGGAGAAGGCGGCGGGGCCGGTCCAGGGCGCAGAGACCGAAGGAGCAGCCACGGCACGGGGTCGGCCAACCTTGCGGGCTCGGGCGGCGGCGCGACGACGCTCCCAGATGGGGAAGGGGTGCGCGGGTCGGGAACCCGGACCTGGGGAACGGCGTGGCCCCGTGAGATGATGGGCAGACATGGAGGCAGAAGATGAAGGAGAACGAGGAGGGCCGAGATCCAGACCCTGATGACTTCAAGGGTACGACGACCCCGCCTAGAGAGGCAGAACCTGGACCGAGACCCCTCCGTCACCGCCTAAGCGTGACCGCTCGCGCCACCACACGGCCATCAACACAGACCCTGGGGACACGGTAAGACCGTCACCGACCCGCCTTCCTCGCCCACCACTGCGCCTCTCAAAGCGTTGCGGCCTTTCTTCAAGCTCTCCTCTGCACGGAGGCCGGGAGGCGGCGACAGCGGCCCGCCGACAACCACCCCACATGTCTGAACTTCGGGGGATGGAGGGCCTGGAGTCAAGAACCCTGCGAACAAACCACCAGCCGCGTGAACCCACCCCTCGGAGATGGACATCGAAGGGGTGTGGCGATTGATCTTCAAGGGACGCTCAGACAGGCATAGCCCCGGGAGGAACCCGGGGACACAAGAGAGTTCGATGTGTCGATGATCAATGTGTCCTGCGATTCACATTAATTCTCGAAGCTAGCTGCGTTCTTCATCGACGCACGAGCCGAGTGATACACTGCTAAGAGTCCTACGAGTTTTTCGTCGGGCGTGTGGGAGAGACGGGAGTCCCTCGCTCACATCACACGTGCTGGTGTCGGCACAGTGCCCGGCCCCCCACACTGGGAGAGAGGGCTCGCCTTGGGCTGGCCAGCAAGAGCAAAACAGATGGAACACGAACTCCGGGGGATGGGTCGGTCAGACGGAACGGGAAAAGAACCACACACACACACAGTGACACGGGACCCGCCCAGCGAACACAGCCGAGACGCCCAAGACATGGGAAGCCGGGACGGCAAGCTGGACACAGCTGCGCGTGCCCCACGGATGCCCAAAGGGGAGGGTCCCACCCCAACCCTCAACCACGGCCTCGGGAGCGGCCCTGGAAGGAGGAAAGTGGGGGAGAGTCTGAGAGAGCCGCGGGAGGGAGAGAGGGAACTCACACACCTCCAGGCTGACTCCCTACGGGCCCACCGCCCCCCCTGACCCTGGGGGCTGAGAGGCGAACTCCCCAGGGGTCTTTAAACCTGCGCGCCGGAACGCGACAGTCAGGTACCCGGAAAGGTTCGGGGAGGACAGGCGAGGTCAGAAAAGCCGGGAGGGGATGGATGCCGGACACACTGAGGCCATCGCCGACCGCAGGCAACACGCTTCGGGCTTGGTAAAGTCGTAGCCGTGGCATAGGCGGCCGAGATGAGGCGCGACAGCGCACCCCACCACAACCACGACATAGACTCGCACCACCGCTAAGGGAGGGGACGAGCCGGACGGGAAAGAGGGGCGGCCCGCGGGACGCGGCATTCACCTAGCGTGGGGGGTGGGCCACCCCGGGGAAGAAGCGGAAGGAGCGAAGAGAAGGGAGAGGATTGCGAGAGAGGGATGAGAATGGCAAGAGCTGCCCAACCCACAACAGACGGCAATGCGCCCCGCCTCCTCACCATCCTCTACCTCTTTCCTCTTCCCTCCTTCTTTCAACCCAGAGGACCGAATGACCGAGACCGACTGCATGGGGCAGCAGGCGATGCGACCCGGGACACGCGCCTCCCGGTGGGGAGGAACAAAGACGGACGGACAGACGGACGGACGGACGGACGGACGGACGGACGTGGCCAGCCTACCGGCGCCTCTCCTTAATGATCCTTCCGCAGGTTCAGCTATGGAAACCTTGTTACGCCTTTTACTTCCTCTAGATAGTCAAGTTTGACCATCTTCTCAGCGCTCCAGCATGGCCATCAGCCGACTCCAGCAGGGCTGATCCGAGGGCCTCACTAAACCATCCAATCGGTAGTAGCGACGGGCAGTGTGTACAAAGGGCAGCGACTTAATCAACGCAAGCTTATGACCTGATCTTACTGGGAATTCCTCGTTCCTGGGGAATAATTGCAATACCGGATCCCCATCACCAATGGGGTTAAACGGTTACCCTTGCCTGACAGCTTAGGGTAGGCACACGCTGAGCCAGTGTAGCGCGCCTGCAGCCCCGAACATCTAAGGGCATCACAGACCTGTCATTGCTCAATCTCCGGTGGCTGAACGCCACTTGTCCTCTAAGAAGTTGGGGGACGGGACGCCGACCGCTCGGGGGACGCGTAACTAGTTAGCATGCCAGAGTCTCGTTTGTTATAAGAATTAACCAGACAAATCGCTCCACCAACTAAGAACGGCCAAGCACCACAACCCAGGGAATCAAGAAAGAGCTATCAATCTGTCAATCCTGTCCATATCCAGGCAGGGTAAGGTTTCCCGTGTTGAGTCAAATTAAACCGCAGGCTCCACTACTGGTGGTGCCCTTCCGTCAATTCCTTTAAGTCTCAGCTTTGCAACCATACTCCCACCCCCCCGGAATCCAAAGACTTTGGTTTCCGGGAAGCTGCCCAGCAGGTCATGGGAATACCATTTCATTTTGCATAATGCTCTCTTTGGTTTAAATGCTGAGGCACTGTCACACAGAAAAGAGTGTAATTTATGAGAACAACACACCATCATCCGGGCCCAGTGGTGCTCGCTGGATGATACCATCACAAGTGCAATATTGACCCAATCCCTCCAGTACTGGCACCGGCCATGGAGGAGGTGGGCGGTGCTCTCCCTCTCCACTGGGCAGGTGTAACAACCAAGTTTTGGGGTTTTGTTTTGTTTTGTTTCTGTCTCCCACTACCACCACCCCCACCCCCTCTGCCTAGAGACAGGGTTTCTCTGTGTAGCATTGGCTGTCCAGCCCAGGGCTCCCTTTGTAGACCAGGCTGGCCTTAAACACACAGCGATCTGCCTGCCTCTGCCTCCAGAGTGCTGGGATTAAAGGCCTGCACCACCATGCCATGCCTGGCTTTGTTTTTGGTTTTGTTTTCCTTTGCTTTAATTCCAGCACTTGGGAGATAGAGGCAAGAGAATCACCTGTACTTGCTTGTCCAGGACAGGCAAGGCTACATGAGAAACCTTGTCTGGAAACAAACAAGCAAGCAAGCAAGCAAGCAAGCAAACAAAAAACTACAATTTCTTTAACCCAAGAAAAGTTCTAGTTCGAAACTAAGTCAGTATATACAGCAATTTTCAAGACAGACAGGAATATAGAGAGAAACTCTGTCTCCAAAATAATGTAAACACTGTGTAAGTAGATAAGTAAGTAAGTAAATACATCGATGATAGATAGATAGATAGATAGATAGATAGATAGATAGATAGATAGGATTAAGGGTGTGTGCCACCATGCCTGGCTAAATATTTAATTCTTTACTCAACTATTTTAAAAGATTAAACGAGTTCTTTATTTAGTGTATTCTCCGTACTATACTAATACATAAATACATAGATGTTAGATACATACACACATACACCCATAGATACATAGATAGATAGAGAGAGAGATACAGAGATAGAAAGATAATACACACACAGACAGACAAATGGATACCAATCCTCATAGTTCCCTCATTTGATCACCACAGAGTAAGGCAGCCTGGTCTAGGTAGTGCCAGCTACCTTCTAATGTTTATTAGTCATCAGTCAGTACTGAATCAATTTATTAGCAATGCAGCAGTGACTCTATAACCAGCCCAGAAAATCAATGTGATTGTATACACAGCACGAGAGGGTGGGAGGAGAGAGAGAGAGAGATCTTGACTAAAAGAAATAGCTGGCTGGGCGTGTTAGCACACACCTTTAATCCTAGCATTCGGGAGGCAGAGGCAGGCGGATCACTGTGAGTTCGAGGCCAGCCTGGTCTACAAAGCGAATCCAGGACAGCCAAGGCTACACAGAGAGACCCTGTCTCAAAAAAATTCCAAAAATAAAATAAATAAATAAATAAATAAATAAATAAATAAATAAATGGGAAGAAATGGAACCAAAATCCAGGAAAAGGAAAGTATTTTCTCTGTACGTAAGCAATTCTAAGTTGTTATACCATTCCTTCTATGTACTTTGGGTTAAACTTTGTGTTCCTAAGAAAAGTGTCCGTTTTCAAAGAATAGCCAAATGGCTCTTATGTGTGGTGCCTGATTTTCAAACTTTTCAAAAAGCACGACCTGCCTACCTGCCTTCCTTGAATTCCCAGCACCCCGGAGGTAGAGGCAGACAGATCACTGCAAGTTCGAGGCCAGCCGGTCAGCCAGCCAGCCTGCCTGCCTGCCTGTCTGTCTGTCTGTCTGTCTGTCTGTCTGTGTCAAACTATACCAAAGGAAACCAAGTAGCAGGGCCTGCCATGCATCTGGGCCATAGGAGGACAATGAAGTCTCACTCGGTTGTATATAGACCATGATGAGTTTGGGGATAGGAAACTATGATTGGAAGGCATGGTAGGAAATTAAAAATCGATTAAATTGAGAGCCCTGCCCCTCCACAAACCTAATCAAACAAACACTCAGTCAGTCTTGAAACCCTCAGTTAGCGAGTGTCTAAGCCAACTGTACACTTTCATCCATCGGGAGTGTGCTTGGTTAAAAGAAACTGAGAAAAGAAAAAGAAAAACAAAGATGGGCGGGGGCTGGAGAGAGACGGCTCAGTGGTTAAGAGCACTGTCTGCTCAATTCCCAGCTCCCACATGGCAGCTCCCACCTGTCTGTCTTTAACTCCAGGTCTAAGGTTATCTGACACTTTCATGCCTGCCTGCCATGCTTGTTCTCAGAAGTCGGAAGCAATTTTGGAGGTGCATCACAGTACAGGATCACCTCCAAGAAAGCCCACATGGCTAATGAGCTCCTTGAACAAGGTGGCCCTCGGCATGCCTGGCAGTTGTGCGCAGCCGAGCCAAAGAGTTTCTCATTCATGAAATAAAATAAAATACAAAAACCAAACCCTAGCCCTGAAATGATGATGTGGCTGGTGTGCCTGAAACAAAAATATAGGTATGTGACCCAACAGGAACAGGAACAGGAACAGGTCTCTCTCAACACCAGGAGGACTTAACCTATCTTGGTCTCCACTGGTAAAGATCCACCCCACCCCCCCCTCGTAATCAAAATGAGAGCTATAAATGGGGCAGCTCTCTCCACACATCTTGTGCCTTAAGACAGTGGAAAGTCTAGCCAGCACTCAGTCTGGAGGCAGAGGCAGGTAGATCTCCATGAGCCTGGTCTACAGAGTGACTTCCAGGAGCTGTCACACAGAGGAAACCTCTGTCTTGAACCCTCCCACCCCCCACCCCTCCTAAAAGGGTGGAAAAATCACTTTTCTTCAGGAAGAAGTGGACACTAACCAGTCTGCAAAGAGGTGTGTGTGTGTGTGTTTGAGGGGTGGGGTGGGTGTTCCTCTTTACTTATGAAAGAAACAGTGAGTCAAGCAAAGCCTTCCTTTGATTTTTATCCTCACATTGTGGGATTACATTGCAAGAGGAAGACTAGAGGAGTCAGAGGTGGTTCTTTCTAAGTAAACATTAAAGACCATATCTTCAACTGGAGCGAGTGAGGGTTTGTTGTTGTTGTTATTGTTGTTGTTGTTGTTTTCCTTTTCTTGGGGGGGGCGAGTTCTAAAACATTCCCTCTGAAAGCAAACTGAACTCATGCACCAGGAGAATCATGTCTCAGCAGTTAAGAGTACCGGGTGTTCTGACACACGCCTCGTGAGTACCAGTAGTCCACAGATGCACGCACAGCCAGACAAGCTGAGAAACAAATAAATACCTGGAAACTAATTCTTTATCCATTTATTCACATTATTTTATTGAGTCAGGGTTAGTGAAAGAGGGCTGGGAGGTAGGGAGAGTACCAGCTATGGGTCAGGAGGGGAGGGTTGTCTTCTTATGCTGTGAGGATGAAGTTTCATATGTCGGTCCAGATGGGCTGGCTATTTTCTCCAAGAAGAATCTTCCTTCTGGCCTCTCCCTCCTACATGGAGGTAAGAAAGCAAGCAGAGAAAACAGCTGTCAAGTTGGGACCCATAAAGCAAGTGTCCATTCCACAAATGCGGACAGGAAGGGGAGAGAGAGAGAGAGAGAGAGAGAGAGAGAGAGAGAGAGAGAGAGAGAGAGAGAGAGAGAGTTGGGAGACGGGGAGAGACCTGCATCTAACACACAATGTTTTAGGTAACACAATGCTCCCCAATGTCTCCTCCCTGTTTCTCTTCCCCACCTCCAGCAAATGACATCACCTCCCCGACTACACACACACACACAGAAAGGGGGGGGGAGCGCACATCTGCGATCAAACCTGGAACAAAACAGAATACTATGGTAGTCTGCTATTTCTGGAGCAAACACTGGACCTCTCTTCAAGGTGATCTGGTGTCTTCTTCTGGCCTGCAGATAAACATAGAGAAATGAATGAATGAGTGAATGAATGAATGAATAAGTAAATAAATAAAATAGCTCCTGGAGGAGGTAGATAAAGATTTTGGTGCCCTCTTCTGTCAACCAGGTGCAGATAGATAGATAGACAGATAAATAGAAAGAAAGAAAGAAAGAAAGAAAGAAAGAAAGAAAGAAAGAAAGAAAGGTCGATCTTCACAGACTGAGTAATTAATCAAATATTTATTAATAAATGGCTCCAGGAGGAGGAGGAGGAGGAGGTGGAGGAGGAGGAGGAGAAAGATATCTGGTACACTCTTCTGGCCTGCCCGTATATATATCTGCAGATAGACAAGCATAGGATAGATAGATAGATAGATAGACAGATAGATAGATAGATAAACAAATAGATAGCTTGATAAATAGATAAACAAATAGACAGATAAATAAATAAATGGATAGAAAGTTAGGCAAATGAATGAATAAAAAACACACAAATAAACAAGTAAATAAATAAACAAGTAAGTAAGTAAATAAATAAATAAATAAATAAATGGCCCGCCCGTCCCCCTCCCCACAGTGGCATGGGAAAACAAACAAACAAACCAAACTTCATCAAACTTCCGTGGTTAGGCAGAAGGGAAAACTGGTCAACTTCCATAGTTTTAGGTTAGGACACGCATCCCTTGAAAGGGACAACTGGTCGACCTCCATGGTTATAGGACTCGCATCAGTTGTGTATACAGATATATATATATATATATATATATAATATTATTTTTAAAAAAAAGAGTCCAGAAGGGACATCTGGTTGACCTAAGGTGTCCCAAATGAGAGCTGGCGACTCCCCGCGTGGGACTACTGGTCTATCCGGTCTCTGGGGAGAAGGGCGGGGTGATCCCCAACCTCCAGGTGGGTCGGGGCGCAAGCGAGGCAAAACGGATAAAGTCTACCCCGCCCCCCCAGTGGTCACACCGCTGTCACTGCCTTTGCCTCACACCCCAGTTTGGCCAGGGTCGGAGCGGGGGCGGGCGGGAAAAGGCGACTGCGGCGAAGCAGGCAGGGGGCGCTTTCTCCTGGAGATGCCAATGGGAAAAACGGGAACCCGTCGTTCCGGAGACAGGGAGAGTGAGAGAGCGGCAGACGGGCTGACAAGACAAACCATTGTGTCGAGAGATGACTTTCAATAGATAACAGTGAGGAAGCTGCTCTGCAACATAGAAACCCCAACCCAGAAGCAGGTCGTCTATGATTGGTTTAGCGCCAGGTTCCACAGGAACTTGCGCTGACGTGACGGGCAAGAGGGTGGCCCCCTTTCTGGCTGCGCCCCGTTTCCCGGGACCAATGGCTCTCCACACCAGACCCCGGTACCGACACAAGGCGGGGAAGCCCACCGGCCGGCCGGCAGCGACAACCCCTTGAGAGGGCACACGCGCAAAGGTGACGATGATGGACCGCCGGCTGGGATGGAAGGGGACCTGGCTATCTGGGGCCAACCGAGGCTCCTTCAGCGATGCGGTATCGTTCTGCCTGGGCGGGATTCTAACTTAGAGGCGTTCAGTCATAATCCCACAGAAGGGGGAAAGAGGGTAAGAGTCTGAGAGAGCCACAGGAGGGAGAGAAGGACCTCACACCCACAGGCCACTCCCTAAAGGCCCCGCAGACCCCCCCATCTCGGGAGCAGAGAGGTGACCTCCCCAGGGGTCTTTAAACCTGCGTGCCTGAACGCGACAGCCAGGTACCCGGAAACGATCCGGGAGGACACGCCAGGTCAGAGAGTCCGGGAGGGGACAGATCCTGGACCCATCGCGGCCATCGCCAATCACACTTGACACGCTCCGGGCGCAGTAAAGCCAGAGTCGAGGCATAGGCGGCCGAGATGAGACGTGACAGCGCCCCCCACCACAACCATGACATTGACTCGCACCACCGCCATGGGTGGAGACAAGCGGGACGAAAAAGAGGGGCAGCCCGCGGGTGGCGGCAGGAAGAGAGCAGGCAGGGTCGGTCACCCCGGGGAAGAAGCAGAAAGAGCAAAGAGACAGGAGAGGAGCAAGAGGGACGGGAACAGCAAGGGCTGCCGCCCCACAACAGATGGCAATGCAACCCGCCTCCTCACCATCCTCTTTCCTCTTCCCTCCTTCTTTCAAAACCCAGAGGACCTACCGACCAACCGCACACACGGCAGCAGGTGATGCGACCTGGGACACTTGCCTAATGGTAAGGAGTGACAAAGACAGACAGACTGACAGACACGGCCTGCCGAACTGTGCCTCTCGTTAATGATCCTTCCCGAGGTTCACCTACAGAAACCTTGTTATGACTTTTACTTCCTCTAGGTAGTCAAGTTCGACCGTCTTCTCAGGGCTACGCCAGGGCCATAAGCCGACCCTGGCGGGGGCCGATCCAAGGGCCTCACTAAATCATCCAATCGGTAGTAGCGACAGGCGGTGTGTACAAAGGGCAGGGACTTAATCAACGCAAGCTTATGACCCGCACTTACTGGGAATTCCTCGTTCATGGGGAATAATTGCAATCCCCGATCACCATCAGGAATGGGGTTCAACGGGTTACCCGCGCCTGCCGGCGTAGGGTAGGCACACGCTGAGCCAGTCAGTGTAGCTTGCGTGCAGCCCCGGACATCTAAGGGCATCACAGACCTGTCATTGCTCAATCTTGGGTGGCTGAATGCCACTTGTCCCTCTAAGAAGTTGGGGGACGCCGACCGCTCGGGGGTCGCGTAACTAGTTAGCATGCCAGAGTCTCGTTCGTTATCGGAATTAACCAGACAAATCGCTCCACCAACTAAGAACGGCCATGCACCACCACCCACAGAATCGAGAAAGAGATATCAATCTGTCAATCCTGTCCGTGTCCGGGCCGGATGAGGTTTCCTGTGTTGAGTCAAATTAAACGCAGGCTCCACTCCTGGTGGTGCCCTTCCATCAATTCCTTTAAGTTTCAGCTTTGCAACCATACTCCTTCCGGAACCCAAAGACTTTGGTTTCCTGTAAGCTGCCTGCCAGGTCATGGGAATACCGCCGCCACATCGCCAGTCGGCATAATTTATGGTCGGAATTACGAAGGTATCTGATCGTCTTCGAACCTCTGACTTTCGTTCTTGATTAATGAAAACATTCTTGGCAAATGCTTTCGCTCTGGTCCTTCTTGCGCCAGTCCAAGAATTTCAACTCTAACAGTGCAATATGAATATCCCCGGCCATCCCTCTTATTCATGGCCTCAGTTCTGACGTTTGGAAGAGCAGCCAGTGCTTTTAACCACTCCTGAGGCATTTTTTACTTTTATTTCGATTCATTTTATTTCTTTTTGTGGTTTTTCGAGACAGGGTTTCTCTGTGTAACAGCTCTGACTGCCCTGGAGCTCATGCCTGCCTCTGCCTCCCATGTTCTGAGACAACAGGCATGCATGTGCCACCACCGGGCAGCTCCATTTCATTTTGCATAATGCTCTCTTTGGTTTAAATGCTGAGGCGCTGTCACACAGTAAAGAGTGTAATTTATGAGAACAACACACCGTCATCCGGGCGCTGTGATGCTCCCGGGATGATACCATGAGAAGGGCAATATTGGCCCCGCCACTCCAGTACTGGCACCCGACATGGAGGAGGTGGGCAGGGCTCTCCCTCTCCACCAGGCAGGTGTGACAGTTAAGTTTTGGTGTTTTGTTTTGCTTTGTTTCTGTCTCCCACTACCACCACCCCCACACCCTCCGCCCAGAGACAGGGTTTCTCTGTGTAGCGTTGGCTATCCAGTCCTCAGCTCACTTTGTAGACCAGGCTGGCCTTAAAGTCACAGCGATATGCCTGCCTCTGCCTCCTGAGTGCTGAGATTAAAGGCCTGCACCACCATGACATGCCTAGCTTTGTTTTTGGGTTTGTTTTTCTTTGCCTTTAATCCCAGCAGTTGGGAGACAGAGGCAAGAGAATCACTTGCACTTGCAAGTCCAGGAAAGGCAAGGCTACATGAGAAACCTTGTCTGGGAACAAACAAACAAGCAAGCAAGCAAGCAAGCAAACAAAAAACTACAATTTCTTTAACCCAAGAAAAGTTCTAGATCCAAACTAGGTCAGTATACACAGCGAATTTCAAGACAGACAGGATTACATAGAAAGACTCTGTCTCCAAAATAATTTAAACACTGTGTAAGTAGATAAGTAAGTAAGTAAATACATCGATAATAGATAGATACATAGATAGATAGATAGATAGATAGATAGATAGATAGATAGGATTAAAGGTGTGTGCCACCATGCCTGGCTAAATATTTAATTCTTTACTCAACTATTTTAAAAGATTAAACTAGTTCTTTATTTAGTGTATTCTTCATACAAAACTAATACGTAAATACATAGATGTTAGATACATACATACATACACACATAGATAGATAGATAGATAGGTAAATAGATAGATAATAGACATAAAGACAGACAAATGGATACCAATTCTCATAGTTCCTTCATTTGATCACAGCAGTGTCAGGCAGCCTGGACTAGGTAGTGCCAGCTAACTTCTAATGTATATTTGTCATCTGTCAGTACTGAATCTTTTTATTAGCAATGCAGCAGTGTCTCTATAACCAGCCCAGAAAATCAATGTGATTCTATACCCACCAGGAGAAGGTGGCGGGCGAAGGGGGGGGGGAGAGAATTGTTTGAGGAGGCTCTCTTTCCTGATATAGAAAGTATACCCACCCTTTCAATAAAAAAGAGAAGAAGAAAAATATAAAATAAATAACCAAGCAACCAACAAACAAACAACAACAACAACAGCAACAAAAAGACCACTACAAGCAGTAAATTGTTTTGGAATATAATTTAAATGGGAAAGAAATGTGTGGATTCACATACAGGCTGAAACATGAACAGGAGACCAACAAGAACAAAAGACAGAGCAGCCAATGCCTGTTCTTATCGTTCAGGGTACTATTTATGTGAAATGGTTTGGTGTCCTTCCTAGTCCCCTCTAGCATGACCTAGAAGTGACTGACTTAAGGTGACATCAGGAAGCAGTCCATTTCTAGAAGAGGAAAGAAATGGGTGCTGGGAGTGAGATAGGTAGGAAGGAAAGAAGGAAGAAGGGGGTCTCAAACCAATCTCAGCACGTCAGAGGCAGTGGTCATAGCTAGAGACTGTGAATGATCAACCAGCTGAGGATTAATTATTAACACCCATGCATGCTCGTTCTTGCGTGCGCAAGCACACACACACACACACACACACACACACACACACACACACACGATGACACAAGAAAAGCTCCAATGAGTGCAGTTACAAAGAGAGAATTGGTTGTTTTGTTATTTATCTTTAAAGATGTGTGTGTATTCGCATGCACGCTAGGGTGTATATAAGTCTTAGAAGAATCACATATGTACACGTTAACAAACCATTTCTAGTTTAGATCCTCCAGGTCCCCATCTACCCATGGAACACGCCAGATTTCCATTGAGCCCTATTTTGCTCTCTTAAAAATGAGACCACAGGAGGCACACCAGACCTCCCTCTCTGCTGGGGCCTTTCATTTTGTTTTTCTCTCTTTCTGTTTTAGATTGATTTCTGGATTAAGTGTGGAGTGTTCTGCTTGCCTCTTAGGACATTTGGAAGAGCAGCCAGTGTTTTAACCCCTCCTGAGGCATTTTTTAATTTTACTTCGTTTTATTTTATTTCTTTTTGTGGTTTTCAAGACAGGGTTTCTCTGTGTAACAGCTCTGACTGCCCTGGAGCTCATGCCTGCCTCTGCCTCCCATGTTCTGAGACAACAGGCATGCATGCGCCAACACCACCCGGCTCCATTGCATTTTGCGTAATGCTCTCTTTGGTTTAAATGCTGAGGCGCTGTCACACAGAAAAGAGTGTAATTTATAAGAACAACACACCATCATCCAGGCGCTGTGGTGCTCGCTGGATGATACCATCACAAGGGCAATATTGGCCCTGCCACTCCAGTACTGGCACCTGCCATGGAGGAGGTGGGCGGTGCTCTCCCTCTCCACCTGGCGGGTGTGACAGCCAAGTTTTTGTGTTTGGTTTTGTTTCTGTCTCCCACTACCACATTCCCCACACCATCCACCCAGAGACAGGGATTCTCCGTGTAGCGTTGGCTATCCAGTCCTGGGCTCCCTTTGTAGACCAGGCTGGCCTTATACTCACAGCGATCTGCCTGCCTCTGCCTCCTGAGTGCTGCAATTAAAGTCATGCACCACAATGCCATGCCTGGCTTAGTTTTTGTTTTTGTTTTCCTCTGCCTTTAATCCCAGCAGTTGGGAGACAGAGGGGAGAGAATCACTTGCACTTGAAAGTCCAGGACAGGGAAGGCTACACGGGAAACCTTGTCTGGAAACAAACAAGCAAGCAAGCAAGAAAAAACTACAATTTCTTTAACACAAGAAAAGTTCTAGTTCCAAACTAGGTCAGTATACACAGCGATTTTCAAGACAGACAGGAATACATAGAGAGACTCTGTCTCCAAAATAGTTTAAACACTGTGTAAGTAGATAAGTAAGTAAGTAAATACATCGATGATAGATAGATAGATAGATAGATAGATAGATAGATAGATAGATAGATAGATAGGATTAAAGGCATGTGCCACCATGCCTGGCTAAATATTTAATTCTTTACTCAACTATTTAAAAAGGATAAACTATTCCTTTATTTAGTGAATTCTCTGTAATATACTAATACATAAACACATAGATGTTAGACACTTACATACATACACACATAGATAGAAAAATAGATAGATAGATAGATAGAGAGATAGATAGATAGATAGATAGATAGATACAAAACACACAGACAGACAAATGGAGACCAATCTTCATAGTTACCTCATTTGATCACAGCAGAGTCAAGCAGCCTGGTCTAGGTAGAGCCAGGTACCTTCTAAAACTTATTAGTCATCAGTCAGTACTGAATCTATTTATTAGCAATGCAGCAGTGACACTATAACCAGCCCAAAAAATCAATATGATTATATACCCAGCAAGAGGGGGGGGGAGAGGGAGAGGGAGAGAGAGAGAGAGAGAGAGAGAGAGAGAGAGAGAGAGAGAGAGAGAGAGGGAGAATTGTGTGAGGAGGCTCTCTCTCCTTATCTAGAAACTATACACACCCTTACAATAAAAAAGAAGCAGAAATAAATAAAATAACCAACCAACAAACAAATATTAACAACCATACAAAAAAGAAAACTACAAGCAGTCATTATTTTTGGAATATAATTTACAGGGGAAAGAAATGTGTGGATTCACATACAGGCTCAAACATGAACAGGAGACCAATGAGACCAAAAGACAGAGCAGCCAATGCCTGTTCTTATCGTTAAGGGTACTATATATGTGAAATGGTTTGGGGTCCTTCCTAGTCCCCTCTAGCAAGACCTAGAAGTGACTGACTTAAGGTGACATCAGGAAGCAGTCCATTTCTTGAAGCGGAAAGAAATGGGTCCTGGGAGTGAGATAGGTAGGAAGGAAAGAAGGAAGAATGGGGTCAAAAACCAATCTCAGCACGTCAGAGGCGGTGGTCATAGCTAGAGACTGTGAATGATCACTCAGCTGTGGATTAATTTTTAACACCCGTGGGGGGTGCCGACGCACACATACACACACACACACACACACACACACACACACACACGATGACACAAGAAAAGCTCCAATGAGTGCAGTTACAAAGAGAGAATTGGTTGTTTTGTTATTTATCTTTAAAGATGTGTGTGTATTCACATGCACGCTAGGGTGTATATAAGTCTTAGAAGAATCACATATGTACACGTTAACAAACCATTTCTAGTTTAGATCCTCCAGGTCCCCATCTACCCATGGAACACGCCAGATTTCCATTGAGCCCTATTTTGCTCTCTTAAAAATGAGACCACAGGAGGCACACCAGACCTCCCTCTCTGCTGGGGCCTTTCATTTTGTTTTTCTCTCTTTCTGTTTTAGATTGATATCTGGATTAAGTGTGGAGTGTTCTGCTTGCCTCTTAGGACATTTGGAAGAGCAGCCAGTGTTTTAACCCCTCCTGAGGCATTTTTTAATTTTACTTCGTTTTATTTTATTTCTTTTTGTGGTTTTCAAGACAGGGTTTCTCTGTGTAACAGCTCTGACTGCCCTGGAGCTCATGCCTGCCTCTGCCTCCCATGTTCTGAGACAACAGGCATGCATGCGCCAACACCACCCGGCTCCATTGCATTTTGCGTAATGCTCTCTTTGGTTTAAATGCTGAGGCGCTGTCACACAGAAAAGAGTGTAATTTATGAGAACAACACACCGCCATCCGGGCGCTGTGATGCTCCCTGGATGATACCATGAGAAGGGCAATATTGGCCCCGCCACTCCAGTACTGGCACCCGACATGGAAGAGGTGGGCAGGGCTCTCCCTCTCCACCAGGCTGGTGTGACAGTTAAGTTTCAGTGTTTTGTTTTGCTTTGTTTCTGTCTCCCACTACCACCACCCCCACACCCTCCGCCCAGAGACAGGGTTTCTCTGTGTAGCGTTGGCTATCCAGTCCTCAGCTCACTTTGTAGACCAGGCTGGCCTTAAAGTCACAGCGATATGCCTGCCTCTGCCTCCTGAGTGCTGAGATTAAAGGCCTGCACCACCATGACATGCCTAGCTTTGTTTTTGGGTTTGTTTTTCTTTGCCTTTAATCCCAGCAGTTGGGAGACAGAGGCAAGAGAATCACTTGCACTTGCAAGTCCAGGAAAGGCAAGGCTACATGAGAAACCTTGTCTGGGAACAAACAAACAAGCAAGCAAGCAAGCAAGCAAGCAAACAAAAAACTACAATTTCTTTAACCCAAGAAAAGTTCTAGATCCAAACTAGGTCAGTATACACAGCGAATTTCAAGACAGACAGGATTACATAGAAAGACTCTGTCTCCAAAATAATTTAAACACTGTGTAAGTAGATAAGTAAGTAAGTAAATACATCGATAATAGTTAGATAGATAGATAGATAGATAGATAGATAGATAGATAGATAGATAGGATTAAAGGTGTGTGCCACCATGCCTGGCTAAATATTTAATTCTTTACTCAACTATTTTAAAAGATTAAACTAGTTCTTTGTTTAGTGTATTCTCCATACAAAACTAATACGTAAATACATAGATGTTAGATACATACATACACACATAGATAGATAGATAGATAGGTAAATAGATAGATAATAGACATAAAGACAGACAAATGGATACCTATTCTCATAGTTCCTTCATTTGATCACAGCAGTGTCAGGCAGCCTGGACTAGGTAGTGCCAGCTAACTTCTAATGTATATTTGTCATCTGTCAGTACTGAATCTTTTTATTAGCAATGCAGCAGTGTCTCTATAACCAGCCCAGAAAATCAATGTGATTCTATACCCACCAGGAGAAGGTGGCGGGCGGAAGGGGGGGGGAGAGAATTGTTTGAGGAGGCTCTCTTTCCTGATATAGAAAGTATACCCACCCTTTCAATAAAAAAGAGAAGAAGAAAAATATAAAATAAATAACCAACCAACCAACAAACAAACAACAACAACAACAGCAACAAAAAGACCACTACAAGCAGTAAATTGTTTTGGAATATAATTTAAATGGGAAAGAAATGTGTGGATTCACATACAGGCTGAAACATGAACAGGAGACCAACAAGAACAAAAGACAGAGCAGCCAATGCCTGTTCTTATCGTTCAGGGTACTATTTATGTGAAATGGTTTGGTGTCCTTCCTAGTCCCCTCTAGCATGACCTAGAAGTGACTGACTTAAGGTGACATCAGGAAGCAGTCCATTTCTAGAAGAGGAAAGAAATGGGTGCTGGGAGTGAGATAGGTAGGAAGGAAAGAAGGAAGAAGGGGGTCTCAAACCAATCTCAGCACGTCAGAGGCAGTGGTCATAGCTAGAGACTGTGAATGATCAACCAGCTGAGGATTAATTATTAACACCCATGCATGCTCGTTCTTGCGTGCGCAAGCACACACACACACACACACACACACACACACACACACACACACACACGATGACACAAGAAAAGCTCCAATGAGTGCAGTTACAAAGAGAGAATTGGTTGTTTTGTTATTTATCTTTAAAGATGTGTGTGTATTCGCATGCACGCTAGGGTGTATATAAGTCTTAGAAGAATCACATATGTACACGTTAACAAACCATTTCTAGTTTAGATCCTCCAGGTCCCCATCTACCCATGGAACACGCCAGATTTCCATTGAGCCCTATTTTGCTCTCTTAAAAATGAGACCACAGGAGGCACACCAGACCTCCCTCTCTGCTGGGGCCTTTCATTTTGTTTTTCTCTCTTTCTGTTTTAGATTGATTTCTGGATTAAGTGTGGAGTGTTCTGCTTGCCTCTTAGGACATTTGGAAGAGCAGCCAGCGTTTTAACCTCTCCTGAGGCATTTTTTAATTTTACTTCGTTTTATTTTATTTCTTTTTGTGGTTTTCAAGACAGGGTTTCTCTGTGTAACAGCTCTGACTGCCCTGGAGCTCATGCCTGCCTCTGCCTCCCATGTTCTGAGACAACAGGCATGCATGCGCCAACACCACCCGGCTCCATTGCATTTTGCGTAATGCTCTCTTTGGTTTAAATGCTGAGGCGCTGTCACACAGAAAAGAGTGTAATTTATGAGAACAACACACCGTCATCCGGGCACTGTGATGCTCCCTGGATGATACCATGAGAAGGGCAATATTGGCCCCGCCACTCCAGTACTGGCACCCGACATGGAGGAGGTGGGCAGGGCTCTCCCTCTCCACCAGGCAGGTGTGACAGTTAAGTTTTGGTGTTTTGTTTTGCTTTGTTTCTGTCTCCCACTACCACCACCCCCACACCCTCCGCCCAGAGACAGGGTTTCTCTGTGTAGCGTTGGCTATCCAGTCCTCAGCTCACTTTGTAGACCAGGCTGGCCTTAAAGTCACAGCGATATGCCTGCCTCTGCCTCCTGAGTGCTGAGATTAAAGGCCTGCACCACCATGACATGCCTAGCTTTGTTTTTGGGTTTGTTTTTCTTTGCCTTTAATCCCAGCAGTTGGGAGACAGAGGCAAGAGAATCACTTGCACTTGCAAGTCCAGGAAAGGCAAGGCTACATGAGAAACCTTGTCTGGGAACAAACAAACAAGCAAGCAAGCAAGCAAGCAAGCAAACAAAAAACTACAATTTCTTTAACCCAAGAAAAGTTCTAGATCCAAACTAGGTCAGTATACACAGCGAATTTCAAGACAGACAGGATTACATAGAAAGACTCTGTCTCCAAAATAATTTAAACACTGTGTAAGTAGATAAGTAAGTAAGTAAATACATCGATAATAGTTAGATAGATAGATAGATAGATAGATAGATAGATAGATAGATAGATAGGATTAAAGGTGTGTGCCACCATGCCTGGCTAAATATTTAATTCTTTACTCAACTATTTTAAAAGATTAAACTAGTTCTTTGTTTAGTGTATTCTCCATACAAAACTAATACGTAAATACATAGATGTTAGATACATACATACACACATAGATAGATAGATAGATAGGTAAATAGATAGATAATAGACATAAAGACAGACAAATGGATACCAATTCTCATAGTTCCTTCATTTGATCACAGCAGTGTCAGGCAGCCTGGACTAGGTAGTGCCAGCTAACTTCTAATGTATATTTGTCATCTGTCAGTACTGAATCTTTTTATTAGCAATGCAGCAGTGTCTCTATAACCAGCCCAGAAAATCAATGTGATTCTATACCCACCAGGAGAAGGTGGCGGGCGGGGGGGGGGGGGGGGGGAGAGAATTGTTTGAGGAGGCTCTCTTTCCTGATATAGAAAGTATACCCACCCTTTCAATAAAAAAGAGAAGAAGAAAAATATAAAATAAATAACCAAGCAACCAACAAACAAACAACAACAACAACAGCAACAAAAAGACCACTACAAGCAGTAAATTGTTTTGGAATATAATTTAAATGGGAAAGAAATGTGTGGATTCACATACAGGCTGAAACATGAACAGGAGACCAACAAGAACAAAAGACAGAGCAGCCAATGCCTGTTCTTATCGTTCAGGGTACTATTTATGTGAAATGGTTTGGTGTCCTTCCTAGTCCCCTCTAGCATGACCTAGAAGTGACTGACTTAAGGTGACGTCAGGAAGCAGTCCATTTCTAGAAGAGGAAAGAAATGGGTGCTAGGAGTGAGATAGGTAGGAAGGAAAGAAGGAAGAAGGGGGTCTAAAACCAATCTCAGCACGTCAGAGGCAGTGGTCATAGCTAGAGACTGTGAATGATCAACCAGCTGAGGATTAATTATTAACACCCATGCATGCTCGTTCTTGCGTGCGCAAGCACACACACACACACACACACACACACACACACACACACACACACACACGATGACACAAGAAAAGCTCCAATGAGTGCAGTTACAAAGAGAGAATTGGTTGTTTTGTTATTTATCTTTAAAGATGTGTGTGTATTCGCATGCACGCTAGGGTGTATATAAGTCTTAGAAGAATCACATATGTACACGTTAACAAACCATTTCTAGTTTAGATCCTCCAGGTCCCCATCTACCCATGGAACACGCCAGATTTCCATTGAGCCCTATTTTGCTCTCTTAAAAATGAGACCACAGGAGGCACACCAGACCTCCCTCTCTGCTGGGGCCTTTCATTTTGTTTTTCTCTCTTTCTGTTTTAGATTGATTTCTGGATTAAGTGTGGAGTGTTCTGCTTGCCTCTTAGGACATTTGGAAGAGCAGCCAGTGTTTTAACCCCTCCTGAGGCATTTTTTAATTTTACTTCGTTTTATTTTATTTCTTTTTGTGGTTTTCAAGACAGGGTTTCTCTGTGTAACAGCTCTGACTGCCCTGGAGCTCATGCCTGCCTCTGCCTCCCATGTTCTGAGACAACAGGCATGCATGCGCCAACACCACCCGGCTCCATTGCATTTTGCGTAATGCTCTCTTTGGTTTAAATGCTGAGGCGCTGTCACACAGAAAAGAGTGTAATTTATAAGAACAACACACCATCATCCAGGCGCTGTGGTGCTCGCTGGATGATACCATCACAAGGGCAATATTGGCCCTGCCACTCCAGTACTGGCACCTGCCATGGAGGAGGTGGGCGGTGCTCTCCCTCTCCACCTGGCGGGTGTGACAGCCAAGTTTTTGTGTTTGGTTTTGTTTCTGTCTCCCACTACCACCTTCCCCACACCATCCACCCAGAGACAGGGATTCTCCGTGTAGCATTGGCTATCCAGTCCTGTGCTCCCTTTGTAGACCAGGCTGGCCTTATACTCACAGCGATCTGCCTGCCCCTGCCTCCTGAGTGCTGCAATTAAAGTCATGCACCACAATGCCATGCCTGGCTTAGTTTTTGTTTTTGTTTTCCTTTGCCTTTAATCCCAGCAGTTGGGAGACAGAGGGGAGAGAATCACTTGCACTTGAAAGTCCAGGACAGGGAAGGCTACTCGGGAAACCTTGTCTAAAAACAAACAAGCAAGCAAGCAAGAAAAAACTACAATTTCTTTAACACAAGAAAAGTTCTAGTTCCAAACTAGGTCAGTATACACAGCGATTTTCAAGACAGACAGGAATACATAGAGAGACTCTGTCTCCAAAATAGTTTAAACATTGTGTAAGTAGATAAGTAAGTAAGTAAATACATCGATGATAGATAGATAGATAGATAGATAGATAGATAGATAGATAGATAGGATTAAAGGCATGTGCCACCATGCCTGGCTAAATATTTAATTCTTTACTCAACTATTTAAAAAGGATAAACTATTCCTTTATTTAGTGAATTCTCTGTAATATACTAATACATAAACACATAGATGTTAGACACTTACATACATACACACATAGATAGAAAAATAGATAGATAGATAGATACAAAACACACAGACAGACAAATGGAGACCAATCTTCATAGTTACCTCATTTGATCACAGCAGAGTCAAGCAGCCTGGTCTAGGTAGAGCCAGCTACCTTCTAAAACTTATTAGTCATCAGTCAGTACTGAATCTATTTATTAGCAATGCAGCAGTGACACTATAACCAGCCCAAAAAATCAATATGATTATATACCCAGCAGAGGGGGGGGAGAGGGAGAGGGAGAGAGAGAGAGAGAGAGAGAGAGAGAGAGAGAGAGAGAGAGAGAGAGAGAGAGGAGGGAGGGAGAATTGTGTGAGGAGGCTCTCTCTCCTTATCTAAAAACTATACACACCCTTACAATAAAAAAAGAAGCAGAAATAAATAAAATAACCAACCAACAAACAAATATTAACAACCATACAAAAAAGAAAACTACAAGCAGTCATTATTTTTGGAATATAATTTACAGGGGAAAGAAATGTGTGGATTCACATACAGGCTCAAACATGAACAGGAGACCAATGAGACCAAAAGACAGAGCAGCCAATGCCTGTTCTTATCGTTAAGGGTACTATATATGTGAAATGGTTTGGGGTCCTGCCTAGTCCCCTCTAGCAAGACCTAGAAGTGACTGACTTAAGGTGACATCAGGAAGCAGTCCATTTCTTGAAGCGGAAAGAAATGGGTCCTGGGAGTGAGATAGGTAGGAAGGAAAGAAGGAAGAATGGGGTCAAAAACCAATCTCAGCACGTCAGAGGCGGTGGTCATAGCTAGAGACTGTGAATGATCACTCAGCTGTGGATTAATTTTTAACACCCGTGGGGGGTGCCGACGCACACATACACACACACACACACACACACACACACACACACACACACACACACACGATGACACAAGGAAAGCTCCAATGAGTGCAGTTACAAAGAGAGAATTGGTTGTTTTGTTATTTATCTTTAAAGATGTGTGTGTATTCACATGCACGCTAGGGTGTATATAAGTCTTAGAAGAATCACATATGTACACGTTAACAAACCATTTCTAGTTTAGATCCTCCAGGTCCCCATCTACCCATGGAACACGCCAGATTTCCATTGAGCCCTATTTTGCTCTCTTAAAAATGAGACCACTGGAGGCACACCAGACCTCCCTCTCTGCTGGGGCCTTTCATTTTGTTTTTCTCTCTTTCTGTTTTAGATTGATTTCTGGATTAAGTGTGGAGTGTTCTGCTTGCCTCTTAGGACATTTGGAAGAGCAGCCAGTGTTTTAACCCCTCCTGAGGCATTTTTTAATTTTACTTCGTTTTATTTTATTTCTTTTTGTGGTTTTCAAGACAGGGTTTCTCTGTGTAACAGCTCTGACTGCCCTGGAGCTCATGCCTGCCTCTGCCTCCCATGTTCTGAGACAACAGGCATGCATGCGCCAACACCACCCGGCTCCATTGCATTTTGCTTAATGCTCTCTTTGGATTAAATGCTGAGGCGCTGTCACACAGAAAAGAGTGTAATTTATGAGAACAACACACCGTCATCCGGGCGCTGTGATGCTCCCTGGATGATACCATGAGAAGGGCAATATTGGCCCCGCCATTCCAGTACTGGCACCCGACATGGAGGAGGTGGGCAGGGCTCTCCCTCTTCACCAGGCAGGTGTGACAGTTAAGTTTTGGTGTTTTGTTTTGCTTTGTTTCTGTCTCCCACTACCACCACCCCCACACCCTCCGCCCAGAGACAGGGTTTCTCTGTGTAGCGTTGGCTATCCAGTCCTCGGCTCACTTTGTAGACCAGGCTGGCCTTAAAGTCACAGCGATATGCCTGCCTCTGCCTCCTGAGTGCTGACATTAAAGGCCTGCACCACCATGACATGCCTAGCTTTGTTTTTGGGTTTGTTTTTCTTTGCCTTTAATCCCAGCAGTTGGGAGACAGAGGCAAGAGAATCACTTGCACTTGCAAGTCCAGGAAAGGCAAGGCTACATGAGAAACCTTGTCTGGGAACAAACAAACAAACAAGCAAGCAAGCAAGCAAGCAAACAAAAAACTACAATTTTTTTAACCCAAGAAAAGTTCTAGATCCAAACTAGGTCAGTATACACAGCGAATTTCAAGACAGACAGGATTACATAGAAAGACTCTGTCTCCAAAATAATTTAAACACTGTGTAAGTAGATAAGTAAGTAAGTAAATACATCGATGATAGATAGATAGATAGATAGATAGATAGATAGATAGATAGATAGATAGGATTAAAGGCATGTGCCACCATGCCTGGCTAAATATTTAATTCTTTACTCAACTATTTAAAAAGGATAAACTATTCCTTTATTTAGTGAATTCTCTGTAATATACTAATACATAAACACATAGATGTTAGACACTTACATACATACACACATAGATAGAAAAATAGATAGATAGATAGATACAAAACACACAGACAGACAAATGGAGACCAATCTTCATAGTTACCTCATTTGATCACAGCAGAGTCAAGCAGCCTGGTCTAGGTAGAGCCAGCTACCTTCTAAAACTTATTAGTCATCAGTCAGTACTGAATCTATTTATTAGCAATGCAGCAGTGACACTATAACCAGCCCAAAAAATCAATATGATTATATACCCAGCAGAGGGGGGGGAGAGGGAGAGGGAGAGAGAGAGAGAGAGAGAGAGAGAGAGAGAGAGAGAGAGAGAGAGAGAGAGAGAGGGAGGGAGGGAGAATTGTGTGAGGAGGCTCTCTCTCCTTATCTAAAAACTATACACACCCTTACAATAAAAAAAGAAGCAGAAATAAATAAAATAACCAACCAACAAACAAATATTAACAACCATACAAAAAAGAAAACTACAAGCAGTCATTATTTTTGGAATATAATTTACAGGGGAAAGAAATGTGTGGATTCACATACAGGCTCAAACATGAACAGGAGACCAATGAGACCAAAAGACAGAGCAGCCAATGCCTGTTCTTATCGTTAAGGGTACTATATATGTGAAATGGTTTGGGGTCCTGCCTAGTCCCCTCTAGCAAGACCTAGAAGTGACTGACTTAAGGTGACATCAGGAAGCAGTCCATTTCTTGAAGCGGAAAGAAATGGGTCCTGGGAGTGAGATAGGTAGGAAGGAAAGAAGGAAGAATGGGGTCAAAAACCAATCTCAGCACGTCAGAGGCGGTGGTCATAGCTAGAGACTGTGAATGATCACTCAGCTGTGGATTAATTTTTAACACCCGTGGGGGGTGCCGACGCACACATACACACACACACACACACACACACACACACACACACACACACACGATGACACAAGGAAAGCTCCAATGAGTGCAGTTACAAAGAGAGAATTGGTTGTTTTGTTATTTATCTTTAAAGATGTGTGTGTATTCACATGCACGCTAGGGTGTATATAAGTCTTAGAAGAATCACATATGTACACGTTAACAAACCATTTCTAGTTTAGATCCTCCAGGTCCCCATCTACCCATGGAACACGCCAGATTTCCATTGAGCCCTATTTTGCTCTCTTAAAAATGAGACCACTGGAGGCACACCAGACCTCCCTCTCTGCTGGGGCCTTTCATTTTGTTTTTCTCTCTTTCTGTTTTAGATTGATTTCTGGATTAAGTGTGGAGTGTTCTGCTTGCCTCTTAGGACATTTGGAAGAGCAGCCAGTGTTTTAACCCCTCCTGAGGCATTTTTTAATTTTACTTCGTTTTATTTTATTTCTTTTTGTGGTTTTCAAGACAGGGTTTCTCTGTGTAACAGCTCTGACTGCCCTGGAGCTCATGCCTGCCTCTGCCTCCCATGTTCTGAGACAACAGGCATGCATGCGCCAACACCACCCGGCTCCATTGCATTTTGCTTAATGCTCTCTTTGGATTAAATGCTGAGGCGCTGTCACACAGAAAAGAGTGTAATTTATGAGAACAACACACCGTCATCCGGGCGCTGTGATGCTCCCTGGATGATACCATGAGAAGGGCAATATTGGCCCCGCCATTCCAGTACTGGCACCCGACATGGAGGAGGTGGGCAGGGCTCTCCCTCTTCACCAGGCAGGTGTGACAGTTAAGTTTTGGTGTTTTGTTTTGCTTTGTTTCTGTCTCCCACTACCACCACCCCCACACCCTCCGCCCAGAGACAGGGTTTCTCTGTGTAGCGTTGGCTATCCAGTCCTCGGCTCACTTTGTAGACCAGGCTGGCCTTAAAGTCACAGCGATATGCCTGCCTCTGCCTCCTGAGTGCTGACATTAAAGGCCTGCACCACCATGACATGCCTAGCTTTGTTTTTGGGTTTGTTTTTCTTTGCCTTTAATCCCAGCAGTTGGGAGACAGAGGCAAGAGAATCACTTGCACTTGCAAGTCCAGGAAAGGCAAGGCTACATGAGAAACCTTGTCTGGGAACAAACAAACAAACAAGCAAGCAAGCAAGCAAGCAAACAAAAAACTACAATTTTTTTAACCCAAGAAAAGTTCTAGATCCAAACTAGGTCAGTATACACAGCGAATTTCAAGACAGACAGGATTACATAGAAAGACTCTGTCTCCAAAATAATTTAAACACTGTGTAAGTAGATAAGTAAGTAAGTAAATACATCGATAATAGATAGATAGATAGATAGATAGATAGATAGATAGGTAGATAGATAGATAGGATTAAAGGTGTGTGCCACCATGCCTGGCTAAATATTTAATTCTTTACTCAACTATTTTAAAAGATTAAACTAGTTCTTTGTTTAGTGTATTCTCCATACAAAACTAATACGTAAATACATAGATGTTAGATACATACATACACACATAGATAGATAGATAGATAGGTAAATAGATAGATAATAGACATAAAGACAGACAAATGGATACCAATTCTCATAGTTCCTTCATTTGATCACAGCAGTGTCAGGCAGCCTGGACTAGGTAGTGCCAGCTAACTTCTAATGTATATTTGTCATCTGTCAGTACTGAATCTTTTTATTAGCAATGCAGCAGTGTCTCTATAACCAGCCCAGAAAATCAATGTGATTCTATACCCACCAGGAGAAGGTGGCGGGCGGGGGGGGGGGGGAGAGAATTGTTTGAGGAGGCTCTCTTTCCTGATATAGAAAGTATACCCACCCTTTCAATAAAAAAGAGAAGAAGAAAAATATAAAATAAATAACCAACCAACCAACAAACAAACAACAACAACAACAGCAACAAAAAGACCACTACAAGCAGTAAATTGTTTTGGAATATAATTTAAATGGGAAAGAAATGTGTGGATTCACATACAGGCTGAAACATGAACAGGAGACCAACAAGAACAAAAGACAGAGCAGCCAATGCCTGTTCTTATCGTTCAGGGTACTATTTATGTGAAATGGTTTGGTGTCCTTCCTAGTCCCCTCTAGCATGACTTAGAAGTGACTGACTTAAGGTGACATCAGGAAGCAGTCCATTTCTAGAAGAGGAAAGAAATGGGTGCTGGGAGTGAGATAGGTAGGAAGGAAAGAAGGAAGAAGGGGGTCTCAAACCAATCTCAGCACGTCAGAGGCAGTGGTCATAGCTAGAGACTGTGAATGATCAACCAGCTGAGGATTAATTATTAACACCCATGCATGCTCGTTCTTGCGTGCAAAAGCACACACAACACACACACACACACACACACACACACACACACACACACACACACACACGATGACACAAGAAAAGCTCCAATGAGTGCAGTTACAAAGAGAGAATTGGTTGTTTTGTTATTTATCTTTAAAGATGTGTGTGTATTCGCATGCACGCTAGGGTGTATATAAGTCTTAGAAGAATCACATATGTACACGTTAACAAACCATTTCTAGTTTAGATCCTCCAGGTCCCCATCTACCCATGGAACACGCCAGATTTCCAGTGAGCCCTATTTTGCTCTCTTAAAAATGAGACCACAGGAGGCACACCAGACCTCCCTCTCTGCTGGGGCCTTTCATTTTGTTTTTCTCTCTTTCTGTTTTAGATTGATTTCTGGATTAAGTGTGGAGTGTTCTGCTTGCCTCTTAGGACATTTGGAAGAGCAGCCAGTGTTTTAACCCCTCCTGAGGCATTTTTTAATTTTACTTCGTTTTATTTTATTTCTTTTTGTGGTTTTCAAGACAGGGTTTCTCTGTGTAACAGCTCTGACTGCCCTGGAGCTCATGCCTGCCTCTGCCTCCCATGTTCTGAGACAACAGGCATGCATGCGCCAACACCACCCGGCTCCATTGCATTTTGCGTAATGCTCTCTTTGGTTTAAATGCTGAGGCGCTGTCACACAGAAAAGAGTGTAATTTATGAGAACAACACACCGTCATCCGGGCGCTGTGATGCTCCCTGGATGATACCATGAGAAGGGCAATATTGGCCCCGCCACTCCAGTACTGGCACCCGACATGGAGGAGGTGGGCAGGGCTCTCCCTCTCCACCAGGCAGGTGTGACAGTTAAGTTTTGGTGTTTTGTTTTGCTTTGTTTCTGTCTCCCACTACCACCACCCCCACACCCTCCGCCCAGAGACAGGGTTTCTCTGTGTAGCGTTGGCTATCCAGTCCTCGGCTTACTTTGTAGACCAGGCTGGCCTTAAAGTCACAGCGATATGCCTGCCTCTGCCTCCTGAGTGCTGACATTAAAGGCCTGCACCACCATGACATGCCTAGCTTTGTTTTTGGGTTTGTTTTTCTTTGCCTTTAATCCCAGCAGTTGGGAGACAGAGGCAAGAGAATCACTTGCACTTGCAAGTCCAGGAAAGGCAAGGCTACATGAGAAACCTTGTCTGGGAACAAACAAACAAGCAAGCAAGGAAGCAAGCAAGCAAACAAAAAACTACAATTTCTTTAACCCAAGAAAAGGTCTAGATCCAAACTAGGTCAGTATACACAGCGAATTTCAAGACAGACAGGATTACATAGAAAGACTCTGTCTCCAAAATAATTTAAACACTGTGTAAGTAGATAAGTAAGTAAGTAAATACATCGATAATAGATAGATACATAGATAGATAGATAGATAGATAGATAGATAGATAGATAGATAGATAGGATTAAAGGTGTGTGCCACCATGCCTGGCTAAATATTTAATTCTTTACTCAACTATTTTAAAAGATTAAACTAGTTCTTTGTTTAGTGTATTCTCCATACAAAACTAATACGTAAATACATAGATGTTAGATACATACATACACACATAGATAGATAGATAGATAGGTAAATAGATAGATAATAGACATAAAGACAGACAAATGGATACCAATTCTCATAGTTCCTTCATTTGATCACAGCAGTGTCAGGCAGCCTGGACTAGGTAGTGCCAGCTAACTTCTAATGTATATTTGTCATCTGTCAGTACTGAATCTTTTTATTAGCAATGCAGCAGTGTCTCTATAACCAGCCCAGAAAATCAATGTGATTCTATACCCACCAGGAGAAGGTGGCGGGCGGAAGGGGGGGGGGAGAGAATTGTTTGAGGAGGCTCTCTTTCCTGATATAGAAAGTATACCCACCCTTTCAATAAAAAAGAGAAGAAGAAAAATATAAAATAAATAACCAACCAACCAACAAACAAACAACAACAACAACAGCAACAAAAAGACCACTACAAGCAGTAAATTGTTTTGGAATATAATTTAAATGGGAAAGAAATGTGTGGATTCACATACAGGCTGAAACATGAACAGGAGACCAACAAGAACAAAAGACAGAGCAGCCAATGCCTGTTCTTATCGTTCAGGGTACTATTTATGTGAAATGGTTTGGTGTCCTTCCTAGTCCCCTCTAGCATGACCTAGAAGTGACTGACTTAAGGTGACATCAGGAAGCAGTCCATTTCTAGAAGAGGAAAGAAATGGGTGCTGGGAGTGAGATAGGTAGGAAGGAAAGAAGGAAGAAGGGGGTCTCAAACCAATCTCAGCACGTCAGAGGCAGTGGTCATAGCTAGAGACTGTGAATGATCAACCAGCTGAGGATTAATTATTAACACCCATGCATGCTCGTTCTTGCGTGCGCAAGCACACACACACACACACACACACACACACACACACACACACACACACACACACGATGACACAAGAAAAGCTCCAATGAGTGCAGTTACAAAGAGAGAATTGGTTGTTTTGTTATTTATCTTTAAAGATGTGTGTGTATTCGCATGCACGCTAGGGTGTACATAAGTCTTAGAAGAATCACATATGTACACGTTAACAAACCATTTCTAGTTTAGATCCTCCAGGTCCCCATCTACCCATGGAACACGCCAGATTTCCATTGAGCCCTATTTTGCTCTCTTAAAAATGAGACCACAGGAGGCACACCAGACCTCCCTCTCTGCTGGGGCCTTTCATTTTGTTTTTCTCTCTTTCTGTTTTAGATTGATTTCTGGATTAAGTGTGGAGTGTTCTGCTTGCCTCTTAGGACATTTGGAAGAGCAGCCAGTGTTTTAACCCCTCCTGAGGCATTTTTAAATTTTACTTCGTTTTATTTTATTTCTTTTTGTGGTTTTCAAGACAGGGTTTCTCTGTGTAACAGCTCTGACTGCCCTGGAGCTTATGCCTGCCTCTGCCTCCCATGTTCTGAGACAACAGGCATGCATGCGCCAACACCACCCGGCTCCATTGCATTTTGCGTAATGCTCTCTTTGGTTTAAATGCTGAGGCGCTGTCACACAGAAAAGAGTGTAATTTATAAGAACAACACACCATCATCCAGGCGCTGTGGTGCTCGCTGGATGATACCATCACAAGGGCAATATTGGCCCTGCCACTCCAGTACTGGCACCTGCCATGGAGGAGGTGGGCGGTGCTCTCCCTCTCCACCTGGCGGGTGTGACAGCCAAGTTTTTGTGTTTGGTTTTGTTTCTGTCTCCCACTACCACATTCCCCACACCATCCACCCAGAGACAGGGATTCTCCGTGTAGCGTTGGCTATCCAGTCCTGGGCTCCCTTTGTAGACCAGGCTGGCCTTATACTCACAGCGATCTGCCTGCCTCTGCCTCCTGAGTGCTGCAATTAAAGTCATGCACCACAATGCCATGCCTGGCTTAGTTTTTGTTTTTGTTTTCCTTTGCCTTTAATCCCAGCAGTTGGGAGACAGAGGGGAGAGAATCACTTGCACTTGAATGTCCAGGACAGGGAAGGCTACACGGGAAACCTTGTCTGGAAACAAACAAGCAAGCAAGCAAGAAAAAACTACAATTTCTTTAACACAAGAAAAGTTCTAGTTCCAAACTAGGTCAGTATACACAGCGATTTTCAAGACAGACAGGAATACGTAGAGAGACTCTGTCTCCAAAATAGTTTAAACACTGTGTAAGTAGATAAGTAAGTAAGTAAATACATCGATGATAGATAGATAGATAGATAGATAGATAGATAGATAGATAGATAGATAGGATTAAAGGCATGTGCCACCATGCCTGGCTAAATATTTAATTCTTTACTCAACTATTTAAAAAGGATAAACTATTCCTTTATTTAGTGAATTCTCTGTACTATACTAATACATAAACACATAGATGTTAGACACTTACATACATACACACATAGATAGAAAAAATAGATAGATAGATAGATAGATAGATAGATAGATAGATAGATAGATACAAAACACACAGACAGACAAATGGAGACCAATCTTCATAGTTACCTCATTTGATCACAGCAGAGTCAAGCAGCCTGGTCTAGGTAGAGCCAGCTACCTTCTAAAACTTATTAGTCATCAGTCAGTACTGAATCTATTTATTAGCAATGCAGCAGTGACACTATAACCAGCCCAAAAAATCAATATGATTATATACCCAGCAGAGGGGGGGGAGAGGGAGAGGGAGAGAGAGAGAGAGAGAGAGAGAGAGAGAGAGAGAGAGGGAGGGAGAATTGTGTGAGGAGGCTCTCTCTCCTTATCTAAAAACTATACACACCCTTACAATAAAAAAAGAAGCAGAAATAAATAAAATAACCAACCAACAAACAAATATTAACAACCATACAAAAAAGAAAACTACAAGCAGTCATTATTTTTGGAATATAATTTACAGGGGAAAGAAATGTGTGGATTCACATACAGGCTCAAACATGAACAGGAGACCAATGAGACCAAAAGACAGAGCAGCCAATGCCTGTTCTTATCGTTAAGGGTACTATATATGTGAAATGGTTTGGGGTCCTGCCTAGTCCCCTCTAGCAAGACCTAGAAGTGACTGACTTAAGGTGACATCAGGAAGCAGTCCATTTCTTGAAGCGGAAAGAAATGGGTCCTGGGAGTGAGATAGGTAGGAAGGAAAGAAGGAAGAATGGGGTCAAAAACCAATCTCAGCACGTCAGAGGCGGTGGTCATAGCTAGAGACTGTGAATGATCACTCAGCTGTGGATTAATTTTTAACACCCGTGGGGGGTGCCGACGCACACATACACACACACACACACACACACACACACACACACACACACACGATGACACAAGGAAAGCTCCAATGAGTGCAGTTACAAAGAGAGAATTGGTTGTTTTGTTATTTATCTTTAAAGATGTGTGTGTATTCACATGCACGCTAGGGTGTATATAAGTCTTAGAAGAATCACATATGTACACGTTAACAAACCATTTCTAGTTTAGATCCTCCAGGTCCCCATCTACCCATGGAACACGCCAGATTTCCATTGAGCCCTATTTTGCTCTCTTAAAAATGAGACCACTGGAGGCACACCAGACCTCCCTCTCTGCTGGGGCCTTTCATTTTGTTTTTCTCTCTTTCTGTTTTAGATTGATTTCTGGATTAAGTGTGGAGTGTTCTGCTTGCCTCTTAGGACATTTGGAAGAGCAGCCAGTGTTTTAACCCCTCCTGAGGCATTTTTTAATTTTACTTCGTTTTATTTTATTTCTTTTTGTGGTTTTCAAGACAGGGTTTCTCTGTGTAACAGCTCTGACTGCCCTGGAGCTCATGCCTGCCTCTGCCTCCCATGTTCTGAGACAACAGGCATGCATGCGCCAACACCACCCGGCTCCATTGCATTTTGCTTAATGCTCTCTTTGGATTAAATGCTGAGGCGCTGTCACACAGAAAAGAGTGTAATTTATGAGAACAACACACCGTCATCCGGGCGCTGTGATGCTCCCTGGATGATACCATGAGAAGGGCAATATTGGCCCCGCCATTCCAGTACTGGCACCCGACATGGAGGAGGTGGGCAGGGCTCTCCCTCTTCACCAGGCAGGTGTGACAGTTAAGTTTTGGTGTTTTGTTTTGCTTTGTTTCTGTCTCCCACTACCACCACCCCCACACCCTCTGCCCAGAGACAGGGTTTCTCTGTGTAGCGTTGGCTATCCAGTCCTCGGCTCACTTTGTAGACCAGGCTGGCCTTAAAGTCACAGCGATATGCCTGCCTCTGCCTCCTGAGTGCTGACATTAAAGGCCTGCACCACCATGACATGCCTAGCTTTGTTTTTGGGTTTGTTTTTCTTTGCCTTTAATCCCAGCAGTTGGGAGACAGAGGCAAGAGAATCACTTGCACTTGCAAGTCCAGGAAAGGCAAGGCTACATGAGAAACCTTGTCTGGGAACAAACAAACAAACAAGCAAGCAAGCAAGCAAGCAAACAAAAAACTACAATTTCTTTAACCCAAGAAAAGTTCTAGATCCAAACTAGGTCAGTATACACAGCGAATTTCAAGACAGACAGGATTACATAGAAAGACTCTGTCTCCAAAATAATTTAAACACTGTGTAAGTAGATAAGTAAGTAAGTAAATACATCGATAATAGATAGATAGATAGATAGATAGATAGATAGATAGGTAGATAGATAGATAGGATTAAAGGTGTGTGCCACCATGCCTGGCTAAATATTTAATTCTTTACTCAACTATTTTAAAAGATTAAACTAGTTCTTTGTTTAGTGTATTCTCCATACAAAACTAATACGTAAATACATAGATGTTAGATACATACATACACACATAGATAGATAGATAGATAGGTAAATAGATAGATAATAGACATAAAGACAGACAAATGGATACCAATTCTCATAGTTCCTTCATTTGATCACAGCAGTGTCAGGCAGCCTGGACTAGGTAGTGCCAGCTAACTTCTAATGTATATTTGTCATCTGTCAGTACTGAATCTTTTTATTAGCAATGCAGCAGTGTCTCTATAACCAGCCCAGAAAATCAATGTGATTCTATACCCACCAGGAGAAGGTGGCGGGCGGGGGTGGGGGGGAGAGAATTGTTTGAGGAGGCTCTCTTTCCTGATATAGAAAGTATACCCACCCTTTCAATAAAAAAGAGAAGAAGAAAAATATAAAATAAATAACCAACCAACCAACAAACAAACAACAACAACAACAGCAACAAAAAGACCACTACAAGCAGTAAATTGTTTTGGAATATAATTTAAATGGGAAAGAAATGTGTGGATTCACATACAGGCTGAAACATGAACAGGAGACCAACAAGAACAAAAGACAGAGCAGCCAATGCCTGTTCTTATCGTTCCGGGTACTATTTATGTGAAATGGTTTGGTGTCCTTCCTAGTCCCCTCTAGCATGACTTAGAAGTGACTGACTTAAGGTGACATCAGGAAGCAGTCCATTTCTAGAAGAGGAAAGAAATGGGTGCTGGGAGTGAGATAGGTAGGAAGGAAAGAAGGAAGAAGGGGGTCTCAAACCAATCTCAGCACGTCAGAGGCAGTGGTCATAGCTAGAGACTGTGAATGATCAACCAGCTGAGGATTAATTATTAACACCCATGCATGCTCGTTCTTGCGTGCAAAAGCACACACAAACACACACACACACACACACACACACACACACACACACACACACACGATGACACAAGAAAAGCTCCAATGAGTGCAGTTACAAAGAGAGAATTGGTTGTTTTGTTATTTATCTTTAAAGATGTGTGTGTATTCGCATGCACGCTAGGGTGTATATAAGTCTTAGAAGAATCACATATGTACACGTTAACAAACCATTTCTAGTTTAGATCCTCCAGGTCCCCATCTACCCATGGAACACGCCAGATTTCCAGTGAGCCCTATTTTGCTCTCTTAAAAATGAGACCACAGGAGGCACACCAGACCTCCCTCTCTGCTGGGGCCTTTCATTTTGTTTTTCTCTCTTTCTGTTTTAGATTGATTTCTGGATTAAGTGTGGAGTGTTCTGCTTGCCTCTTAGGACATTTGGAAGAGCAGCCAGTGTTTTAACCCCTCCTGAGGCATTTTTTAATTTTACTTCGTTTTATTTTATTTCTTTTTGTGGTTTTCAAGACAGGGTTTCTCTGTGTAACAGCTCTGACTGCCCTGGAGCTCATGCCTGCCTCTGCCTCCCATGTTCTGAGACAACAGGCATGCATGCGCCAACACCACCCGGCTCCATTGCATTTTGCTTAATGCTCTCTTTGGTTTAAATGCTGAGGCGCTGTCACACAGAAAAGAGTGTAATTTATGAGAACAACACACCGTCATCCGGGCGCTGTGATGCTCCCTGGATGATACCATGAGAAGGGCAATATTGGCCCCGCCACTCCAGTACTGGCACCCGACATGGAGGAGGTGGGCAGGGCTCTCCCTCTCCACCAGGCAGGTGTGACAGTTAAGTTTTGGTGTTTTGTTTTGCTTTGTTTCTGTCTCCCACTACCACCACCCCCACACCCTCCGCCCAGAGACAGGGTTTCTCTGTGTAGCGTTGGCTATCCAGTCCTCAGCTCACTTTGTAGACCAGGCTGGCCTTAAAGTCACAGCGATATGCCTGCCTCTGCCTCCTGAGTGCTGAGATTAAAGGCCTGCACCACCATGACATGCCTAGCTTTGTTTTTGGGTTTGTTTTTCTTTGCCTTTAATCCCAGCAGTTGGGAGACAGAGGCAAGAGAATCACTTGCACTTGCAAGTCCAGGAAAGGCAAGGCTACATGAGAAACCTTGTCTGGGAACAAACAAACAAGCAAGCAAGGAAGCAAGCAAGCAAACAAAAAACTACAATTTCTTTAACCCAAGAAAAGTTCTAGATCCAAACTAGGTCAGTATACACAGCGAATTTCAAGACAGACAGGATTACATAGAAAGACTCTGTCTCCAAAATAATTTAAACACTGTGTAAGTAGATAAGTAAGTAAGTAAATACATCGATAATAGATAGATACATAGATAGATAGATAGATAGATAGATAGATAGATAGATAGATAGATAGGATTAAAGGTGTGTGCCACCATGCCTGGCTAAATATTTAATTCTTTACTCAACTATTTTAAAAGATTAAACTAGTTCTTTGTTTAGTGTATTCTCCATACAAAACTAATACGTAAATACATAGATGTTAGATACATACATACACACATAGATAGATAGATAGATAGGTAAATAGATAGATAATAGACATAAAGACAGACAAATGGATACCAATTCTCATAGTTCCTTCATTTGATCACAGCAGTGTCAGGCAGCCTGGACTAGGTAGTGCCAGCTAACTTCTAATGTATATTTGTCATCTGTCAGTACTGAATCTTTTTATTAGCAATGCAGCAGTGTCTCTATAACCAGCCCAGAAAATCAATGTGATTCTATACCCACCAGGAGAAGGTGGCGGGCGGGGGGGGGGGGAGAGAATTGTTTGAGGAGGCTCTCTTTCCTGATATAGAAAGTATACCCACCCTTTCAATAAAAAAGAGAAGAAGAAAAATATAAAATAAATAACCAACCAACCAACAAACAAACAACAACAACAACAGCAACAAAAAGACCACTACAAGCAGTAAATTGTTTTGGAATATAATTTAAATGGGAAAGAAATGTGTGGATTCACATACAGGCTGAAACATGAACAGGAGACCAACAAGAACAAAAGACAGAGCAGCCAATGCCTGTTCTTATCGTTCAGGGTACTATTTATGTGAAATGGTTTGGTGTCCTTCCTAGTCCCCTCTAGCATGACTTAGAAGTGACTGACTTAAGGTGACATCAGGAAGCAGTCCATTTCTAGAAGAGGAAAGAAATGGGTGCTGGGAGTGAGATAGGTAGGAAGGAAAGAAGGAAGAAGGGGGTCTCAAACCAATCTCAGCACGTCAGAGGCAGTGGTCATAGCTAGAGACTGTGAATGATCAACCAGCTGAGGATTAATTATTAACACCCATGCATGCTCGTTCTTGCGTGCAAAAGCACACACAAACACACACACACACACACACACACACACACACACACACACACACACACGATGACACAAGAAAAGCTCCAATGAGTGCAGTTACAAAGAGAGAATTGGTTGTTTTGTTATTTATCTTTAAAGATGTGTGTGTATTCGCATGCACGCTAGGGTGTATATAAGTCTTAGAAGAATCACATATGTACACGTTAACAAACCATTTCTAGTTTAGATCCTCCAGGTCCCCATCTACCCATGGAACACGCCAGATTTCCAGTGAGCCCTATTTTGCTCTCTTAAAAATGAGACCACAGGAGGCACACCAGACCTCCCTCTCTGCTGGGGCCTTTCATTTTGTTTTTCTCTCTTTCTGTTTTAGATTGATTTCTGGATTAAGTGTGGAGTGTTCTGCTTGCCTCTTAGGACATTTGGAAGAGCAGCCAGTGTTTTAACCCCTCCTGAGGCATTTTTTAATTTTACTTCGTTTTATTTTATTTCTTTTTGTGGTTTTCAAGACAGGGTTTCTCTGTGTAACAGCTCTGACTGCCCTGGAGCTCATGCCTGCCTCTGCCTCCCATGTTCTGAGACAACAGGCATGCATGCGCCAACACCACCCGGCTCCATTGCATTTTGCTTAATGCTCTCTTTGGTTTAAATGCTGAGGCGCTGTCACACAGAAAAGAGTGTAATTTATGAGAACAACACACCGTCATCCGGGCGCTGTGATGCTCCCTGGATGATACCATGAGAAGGGCAATATTGGCCCCGCCACTCCAGTACTGGCACCCGACATGGAGGAGGTGGGCAGGGCTCTCCCTCTCCACCAGGCAGGTGTGACAGTTAAGTTTTGGTGTTTTGTTTTGCTTTGTTTCTGTCTCCCACTACCACCACCCCCACACCCTCCGCCCAGAGACAGGGTTTCTCTGTGTAGCCTTGGCTATCCAGTCCTCAGCTCACTTTGTAGACCAGGCTGGCCTTAAAGTCACAGCGATATGCCTGCCTCTGCCTCCTGAGTGCTGACATTAAAGGCCTGCACCACCATGACATGCCTAGCTTTGTTTTTGGGTTTGTTTTTCTTTGCCTTTAATCCCAGCAGTTGGGAGACAGAGGCAAGAGAATCACTTGCACTTGCAAGTCCAGGAAAGGCAAGGCTACATGAGAAACCTTGTCTGGGAACAAACAAACAAGCAAGCAAGGAAGCAAGCAAGCAAACAAAAAACTACAATTTCTTTAACCCAAGAAAAGGTCTAGATCCAAACTAGGTCAGTATACACAGCGAATTTCAAGACAGACAGGATTACATAGAAAGACTCTGTCTCCAAAATAATTTAAACACTGTGTAAGTAGATAAGTAAGTAAGTAAATACATCGATAATAGATAGATACATAGATAGATAGATAGATAGATAGATAGATAGATAGATAGATAGATAGGATTAAAGGTGTGTGCCACCATGCATGGCTAAATATTTAATTCTTTACTCAACTATTTTAAAAGATTAAACTAGTTCTTTGTTTAGTGTATTCTCCATACAAAACTAATACGTAAATACATAGATGTTAGATACATACATACACACATAGATAGATAGATAGATAGGTAAATAGATAGATAATAGACATAAAGACAGACAAATGGATACCAATTCTCATAGTTCCTTCATTTGATCACAGCAGTGTCAGGCAGCCTGGACTAGGTAGTGCCAGCTAACTTCTAATGTATATTTGTCATCTGTCAGTACTGAATCTTTTTATTAGCAATGCAGCAGTGTCTCTATAACCAGCCCAGAAAATCAATGTGATTCTATACCCACCAGGAGAAGGTGGCGGGCGGGGGGGGGGGGGGGGAGAGAATTGTTTGAGGAGGCTCTCTTTCCTGATATAGAAAGTATACCCACCCTTTCAATAAAAAAGAGAAGAAGAAAAATATAAAATAAATAACCAAGCAACCAACAAACAAACAACAACAACAACAGCAACAAAAAGACCACTACAAGCAGTAAATTGTTTTGGAATATAATTTAAATGGGAAAGAAATGTGTGGATTCACATACAGGCTGAAACATGAACAGGAGACCAACAAGAACAAAAGACAGAGCAGCCAATGCCTGTTCTTATCGTTCAGGGTACTATTTATGTGAAATGGTTTGGTGTCCTTCCTAGTCCCCTCTAGCATGACCTAGAAGTGACTGACTTAAGGTGACGTCAGGAAGCAGTCCATTTCTAGAAGAGGAAAGAAATGGGTGCTAGGAGTGAGATAGGTAGGAAGGAAAGAAGGAAGAAGGGGGTCTCAAACCAATCTCAGCACGTCAGAGGCAGTGGTCATAGCTAGAGACTGTGAATGATCAACCAGCTGAGGATTAATTATTAACACCCATGCATGCTCGTTCTTGCGTGCGCAAGCACACACACACACACACACACACACACACACACACACACACACACACACGATGACACAAGAAAAGCTCCAATGAGTGCAGTTACAAAGAGAGAATTGGTTGTTTTGTTATTTATCTTTAAAGATGTGTGTGTATTCGCATGCACGCTAGGGTGTATATAAGTCTTAGAAGAATCACATATGTACACGTTAACAAACCATTTCTAGTTTAGATCCTCCAGGTCCCCATCTACCCATGGAACACGCCAGATTTCCATTGAGCCCTATTTTGCTCTCTTAAAAATGAGACCACAGGAGGCACACCAGACCTCCCTCTCTGCTGGGGCCTTTCATTTTGTTTTTCTCTCTTTCTGTTTTAGATTGATTTCTGGATTAAGTGTGGAGTGTTCTGCTTGCCTCTTAGGACATTTGGAAGAGCAGCCAGTGTTTTAACCCCTCCTGAGGCATTTTTTAATTTTACTTCGTTTTATTTTATTTCTTTTTGTGGTTTTCAAGACAGGGTTTCTCTGTGTAACAGCTCTGACTGCCCTGGAGCTCATGCCTGCCTCTGCCTCCCATGTTCTGAGACAACAGGCATGCATGCGCCAACACCACCCGGCTCCATTGCATTTTGCGTAATGCTCTCTTTGGTTTAAATGCTGAGGCGCTGTCACACAGAAAAGAGTGTAATTTATAAGAACAACACACCATCATCCAGGCGCTGTGGTGCTCGCTGGATGATACCATCACAAGGGCAATATTGGCCCTGCCACTCCAGTACTGGCACCTGCCATGGAGGAGGTGGGCGGTGCTCTCCCTCTCCACCTGGCGGGTGTGACAGCCAAGTTTTTGTGTTTGGTTTTGTTTCTGTCTCCCACTACCACCTTCCCCACACCATCCACCCAGAGACAGGGATTCTCCGTGTAGCATTGGCTATCCAGTCCTGTGCTCCCTTTGTAGACCAGGCTGGCCTTATACTCACAGCGATCTGCCTGCCCCTGCCTCCTGAGTGCTGCAATTAAAGTCATGCACCACAATGCCATGCCTGGCTTAGTTTTTGTTTTTGTTTTCCTTTGCCTTTAATCCCAGCAGTTGGGAGACAGAGGGGAGAGAATCACTTGCACTTGAAAGTCCAGGACAGGGAAGGCTACTCGGGAAACCTTGTCTAAAAACAAACAAGCAAGCAAGCAAGAAAAAACTACAATTTCTTTAACACAAGAAAAGTTCTAGTTCCAAACTAGGTCAGTATACACAGCGATTTTCAAGACAGACAGGAATACATAGAGAGACTCTGTCTCCAAAATAGTTTAAACATTGTGTAAGTAGATAAGTAAGTAAGTAAATACATCGATGATAGATAGATAGATAGATAGATAGATAGATAGATAGATAGATAGGATTAAAGGCATGTGCCACCATGCCTGGCTAAATATTTAATTCTTTACTCAACTATTTAAAAAGGATAAACTATTCCTTTATTTAGTGAATTCTCTGTAATATACTAATACATAAACACATAGATGTTAGACACTTACATACATACACACATAGATAGAAAAATAGATAGATAGATAGATACAAAACACACAGACAGACAAATGGAGACCAATCTTCATAGTTACCTCATTTGATCACAGCAGAGTCAAGCAGCCTGGTCTAGGTAGAGCCAGCTACCTTCTAAAACTTATTAGTCATCAGTCAGTACTGAATCTATTTATTAGCAATGCAGCAGTGACACTATAACCAGCCCAAAAAATCAATATGATTATATACCCAGCAGAGGGGGGGGAGAGGGAGAGGGAGAGAGAGAGAGAGAGAGAGAGAGAGAGAGAGAGAGAGAGAGAGAGAGAGAGAGGGAGGGAGGGAGAATTGTGTGAGGAGGCTCTCTCTCCTTATCTAAAAACTATACACACCCTTACAATAAAAAAAGAAGCAGAAATAAATAAAATAACCAACCAACAAACAAATATTAACAACCATACAAAAAAGAAAACTACAAGCAGTCATTATTTTTGGAATATAATTTACAGGGGAAAGAAATGTGTGGATTCACATACAGGCTCAAACATGAACAGGAGACCAATGAGACCAAAAGACAGAGCAGCCAATGCCTGTTCTTATCGTTAAGGGTACTATATATGTGAAATGGTTTGGGGTCCTGCCTAGTCCCCTCTAGCAAGACCTAGAAGTGACTGACTTAAGGTGACATCAGGAAGCAGTCCATTTCTTGAAGCGGAAAGAAATGGGTCCTGGGAGTGAGATAGGTAGGAAGGAAAGAAGGAAGAATGGGGTCAAAAACCAATCTCAGCACGTCAGAGGCGGTGGTCATAGCTAGAGACTGTGAATGATCACTCAGCTGTGGATTAATTTTTAACACCCGTGGGGGGTGCCGACGCACACATACACACACACACACACACACACACACACACACACACACACACACACGATGACACAAGGAAAGCTCCAATGAGTGCAGTTACAAAGAGAGAATTGGTTGTTTTGTTATTTATCTTTAAAGATGTGTGTGTATTCACATGCACGCTAGGGTGTATATAAGTCTTAGAAGAATCACATATGTACACGTTAACAAACCATTTCTAGTTTAGATCCTCCAGGTCCCCATCTACCCATGGAACACGCCAGATTTCCATTGAGCCCTATTTTGCTCTCTTAAAAATGAGACCACTGGAGGCACACCAGACCTCCCTCTCTGCTGGGGCCTTTCATTTTGTTTTTCTCTCTTTCTGTTTTAGATTGATTTCTGGATTAAGTGTGGAGTGTTCTGCTTGCCTCTTAGGACATTTGGAAGAGCAGCCAGTGTTTTAACCCCTCCTGAGGCATTTTTTAATTTTACTTCGTTTTATTTTATTTCTTTTTGTGGTTTTCAAGACAGGGTTTCTCTGTGTAACAGCTCTGACTGCCCTGGAGCTCATGCCTGCCTCTGCCTCCCATGTTCTGAGACAACAGGCATGCATGCGCCAACACCACCCGGCTCCATTGCATTTTGCTTAATGCTCTCTTTGGATTAAATGCTGAGGCGCTGTCACACAGAAAAGAGTGTAATTTATGAGAACAACACACCGTCATCCGGGCGCTGTGATGCTCCCTGGATGATACCATGAGAAGGGCAATATTGGCCCCGCCATTCCAGTACTGGCACCCGACATGGAGGAGGTGGGCAGGGCTCTCCCTCTTCACCAGGCAGGTGTGACAGTTAAGTTTTGGTGTTTTGTTTTGCTTTGTTTCTGTCTCCCACTACCACCACCCCCACACCCTCCGCCCAGAGACAGGGTTTCTCTGTGTAGCGTTGGCTATCCAGTCCTCGGCTCACTTTGTAGACCAGGCTGGCCTTAAAGTCACAGCGATATGCCTGCCTCTGCCTCCTGAGTGCTGACATTAAAGGCCTGCACCACCATGACATGCCTAGCTTTGTTTTTGGGTTTGTTTTTCTTTGCCTTTAATCCCAGCAGTTGGGAGACAGAGGCAAGAGAATCACTTGCACTTGCAAGTCCAGGAAAGGCAAGGCTACATGAGAAACCTTGTCTGGGAACAAACAAACAAACAAGCAAGCAAGCAAGCAAGCAAACAAAAAACTACAATTTTTTTAACCCAAGAAAAGTTCTAGATCCAAACTAGGTCAGTATACACAGCGAATTTCAAGACAGACAGGATTACATAGAAAGACTCTGTCTCCAAAATAATTTAAACACTGTGTAAGTAGATAAGTAAGTAAGTAAATACATCGATAATAGATAGATAGATAGATAGATAGATAGATAGATAGGTAGATAGATAGATAGGATTAAAGGTGTGTGCCACCATGCCTGGCTAAATATTTAATTCTTTACTCAACTATTTTAAAAGATTAAACTAGTTCTTTGTTTAGTGTATTCTCCATACAAAACTAATACGTAAATACATAGATGTTAGATACATACATACACACATAGATAGATAGATAGATAGGTAAATAGATAGATAATAGACATAAAGACAGACAAATGGATACCAATTCTCATAGTTCCTTCATTTGATCACAGCAGTGTCAGGCAGCCTGGACTAGGTAGTGCCAGCTAACTTCTAATGTATATTTGTCATCTGTCAGTACTGAATCTTTTTATTAGCAATGCAGCAGTGTCTCTATAACCAGCCCAGAAAATCAATGTGATTCTATACCCACCAGGAGAAGGTGGCGGGCGGGGGGGGGGGGGGGAGAGAATTGTTTGAGGAGGCTCTCTTTCCTGATATAGAAAGTATACCCACCCTTTCAATAAAAAAGAGAAGAAGAAAAATATAAAATAAATAACCAACCAACCAACAAACAAACAACAACAACAACAGCAACAAAAAGACCACTACAAGCAGTAAATTGTTTTGGAATATAATTTAAATGGGAAAGAAATGTGTGGATTCACATACAGGCTGAAACATGAACAGGAGACCAACAAGAACAAAAGACAGAGCAGCCAATGCCTGTTCTTATCGTTCAGGGTACTATTTATGTGAAATGGTTTGGTGTCCTTCCTAGTCCCCTCTAGCATGACCTAGAAGTGACTGACTTAAGGTGACATCAGGAAGCAGTCCATTTCTAGAAGAGGAAAGAAATGGGTGCTGGGAGTGAGATAGGTAGGAAGGAAAGAAGGAAGAAGGGGGTCTCAAACCAATCTCAGCACGTCAGAGGCAGTGGTCATAGCTAGAGACTGTGAATGATCAACCAGCTGAGGATTAATTATTAACACCCATGCATGCTCGTTCTTGCGTGCGCAAGCACACACACACACACACACACACACACACACACACACACACACACACACGATGACACAAGAAAAGCTCCAATGAGTGCAGTTACAAAGAGAGAATTGGTTGTTTTGTTATTTATCTTTAAAGATGTGTGTGTATTCGCATGCACGCTAGGGTGTACATAAGTCTTAGAAGAATCACATATGTACACGTTAACAAACCATTTCTAGTTTAGATCCTCCAGGTCCCCATCTACCCATGGAACACGCCAGATTTCCATTGAGCCCTATTTTGCTCTCTTAAAAATGAGACCACAGGAGGCACACCAGACCTCCCTCTCTGCTGGGGCCTTTCATTTTGTTTTTCTCTCTTTCTGTTTTAGATTGATTTCTGGATTAAGTGTGGAGTGTTCTGCTTGCCTCTTAGGACATTTGGAAGAGCAGCCAGTGTTTTAACCCCTCCTGAGGCATTTTTAAATTTTACTTCGTTTTATTTTATTTCTTTTTGTGGTTTTCAAGACAGGGTTTCTCTGTGTAACAGCTCTGACTGCCCTGGAGCTTATGCCTGCCTCTGCCTCCCATGTTCTGAGACAACAGGCATGCATGCGCCAACACCACCCGGCTCCATTGCATTTTGCGTAATGCTCTCTTTGGTTTAAATGCTGAGGCGCTGTCACACAGAAAAGAGTGTAATTTATAAGAACAACACACCATCATCCAGGCGCTGTGGTGCTCGCTGGATGATACCATCACAAGGGCAATATTGGCCCTGCCACTCCAGTACTGGCACCTGCCATGGAGGAGGTGGGCGGTGCTCTCCCTCTCCACCTGGCGGGTGTGACAGCCAAGTTTTTGTGTTTGGTTTTGTTTCTGTCTCCCACTACCACATTCCCCACACCATCCACCCAGAGACAGGGATTCTCCGTGTAGCGTTGGCTATCCAGTCCTGGGCTCCCTTTGTAGACCAGGCTGGCCTTATACTCACAGCGATCTGCCTGCCTCTGCCTCCTGAGTGCTGCAATTAAAGTCATGCACCACAATGCCATGCCTGGCTTAGTTTTTGTTTTTGTTTTCCTTTGCCTTTAATCCCAGCAGTTGGGAGACAGAGGGGAGAGAATCACTTGCACTTGAATGTCCAGGACAGGGAAGGCTACACGGGAAACCTTGTCTGGAAACAAACAAGCAAGCAAGCAAGAAAAAACTACAATTTCTTTAACACAAGAAAAGTTCTAGTTCCAAACTAGGTCAGTATACACAGCGATTTTCAAGACAGACAGGAATACGTAGAGAGACTCTGTCTCCAAAATAGTTTAAACACTGTGTAAGTAGATAAGTAAGTAAGTAAATACATCGATGATAGATAGATAGATAGATAGATAGATAGATAGATAGATAGATAGGATTAAAGGCATGTGCCACCATGCCTGGCTAAATATTTAATTCTTTACTCAACTATTTAAAAAGGATAAACTATTCCTTTATTTAGTGAATTCTCTGTACTATACTAATACATAAACACATAGATGTTAGACACTTACATACATACACACATAGATAGAAAAATAGATAGATAGATAGATAGATAGATAGATAGATAGATAGATAGATACAAAACACACAGACAGACAAATGGAGACCAATCTTCATAGTTACCTCATTTGATCACAGCAGAGTCAAGCAGCCTGGTCTAGGTAGAGCCAGCTACCTTCTAAAACTTATTAGTCATCAGTCAGTACTGAATCTATTTATTAGCAATGCAGCAGTGACACTATAACCAGCCCAAAAAATCAATATGATTATATACCCAGCAGAGGGGGGGGAGAGGGAGAGGGAGAGAGAGAGAGAGAGAGAGAGAGAGAGAGAGAGAGAGAGAGGGAGGGAGAATTGTGTGAGGAGGCTCTCTCTCCTTATCTAAAAACTATACACACCCTTACAATAAAAAAAGAAGCAGAAATAAATAAAATAACCAACCAACAAACAAATATTAACAACCATACAAAAAAGAAAACTACAAGCAGTCATTATTTTTGGAATATAATTTACAGGGGAAAGAAATGTGTGGATTCACATACAGGCTCAAACATGAACAGGAGACCAATGAGACCAAAAGACAGAGCAGCCAATGCCTGTTCTTATCGTTAAGGGTACTATATATGTGAAATGGTTTGGGGTCCTGCCTAGTCCCCTCTAGCAAGACCTAGAAGTGACTGACTTAAGGTGACATCAGGAAGCAGTCCATTTCTTGAAGCGGAAAGAAATGGGTCCTGGGAGTGAGATAGGTAGGAAGGAAAGAAGGAAGAATGGGGTCAAAAACCAATCTCAGCACGTCAGAGGCGGTGGTCATAGCTAGAGACTGTGAATGATCACTCAGCTGTGGATTAATTTTTAACACCCGTGGGGGGTGCCGACGCACACATACACACACACACACACACACACACACACACACACACACACACACACGATGACACAAGGAAAGCTCCAATGAGTGCAGTTACAAAGAGAGAATTGGTTGTTTTGTTATTTATCTTTAAAGATGTGTGTGTATTCACATGCACGCTAGGGTGTATATAAGTCTTAGAAGAATCACATATGTACACGTTAACAAACCATTTCTAGTTTAGATCCTCCAGGTCCCCATCTACCCATGGAACACGCCAGATTTCCATTGAGCCCTATTTTGCTCTCTTAAAAATGAGACCACTGGAGGCACACCAGACCTCCCTCTCTGCTGGGGCCTTTCATTTTGTTTTTCTCTCTTTCTGTTTTAGATTGATTTCTGGATTAAGTGTGGAGTGTTCTGCTTGCCTCTTAGGACATTTGGAAGAGCAGCCAGTGTTTTAACCCCTCCTGAGGCATTTTTTAATTTTACTTCGTTTTATTTTATTTCTTTTTGTGGTTTTCAAGACAGGGTTTCTCTGTGTAACAGCTCTGACTGCCCTGGAGCTCATGCCTGCCTCTGCCTCCCATGTTCTGAGACAACAGGCATGCATGCGCCAACACCACCCGGCTCCATTGCATTTTGCTTAATGCTCTCTTTGGATTAAATGCTGAGGCGCTGTCACACAGAAAAGAGTGTAATTTATGAGAACAACACACCGTCATCCGGGCGCTGTGATGCTCCCTGGATGATACCATGAGAAGGGCAATATTGGCCCCGCCATTCCAGTACTGGCACCCGACATGGAGGAGGTGGGCAGGGCTCTCCCTCTTCACCAGGCAGGTGTGACAGTTAAGTTTTGGTGTTTTGTTTTGCTTTGTTTCTGTCTCCCACTACCACCACCCCCACACCCTCCGCCCAGAGACAGGGTTTCTCTGTGTAGCGTTGGCTATCCAGTCCTCGGCTCACTTTGTAGACCAGGCTGGCCTTAAAGTCACAGCGATATGCCTGCCTCTGCCTCCTGAGTGCTGACATTAAAGGCCTGCACCACCATGACATGCCTAGCTTTGTTTTTGGGTTTGTTTTTCTTTGCCTTTAATCCCAGCAGTTGGGAGACAGAGGCAAGAGAATCACTTGCACTTGCAAGTCCAGGAAAGGCAAGGCTACATGAGAAACCTTGTCTGGGAACAAACAAACAAACAAGCAAGCAAGCAAGCAAGCAAACAAAAAACTACAATTTCTTTAACCCAAGAAAAGTTCTAGATCCAAACTAGGTCAGTATACACAGCGAATTTCAAGACAGACAGGATTACATAGAAAGACTCTGTCTCCAAAATAATTTAAACACTGTGTAAGTAGATAAGTAAGTAAGTAAATACATCGATAATAGATAGATAGATAGATAGATAGATAGATAGATAGGTAGATAGATAGATAGGATTAAAGGTGTGTGCCACCATGCCTGGCTAAATATTTAATTCTTTACTCAACTATTTTAAAAGATTAAACTAGTTCTTTGTTTAGTGTATTCTCCATACAAAACTAATACGTAAATACATAGATGTTAGATACATACATACACACATAGATAGATAGATAGATAGGTAAATAGATAGATAATAGACATAAAGACAGACAAATGGATACCAATTCTCATAGTTCCTTCATTTGATCACAGCAGTGTCAGGCAGCCTGGACTAGGTAGTGCCAGCTAACTTCTAATGTATATTTGTCATCTGTCAGTACTGAATCTTTTTATTAGCAATGCAGCAGTGTCTCTATAACCAGCCCAGAAAATCAATGTGATTCTATACCCACCAGGAGAAGGTGGCGGGCGGGGGTGGGGGGGAGAGAATTGTTTGAGGAGGCTCTCTTTCCTGATATAGAAAGTATACCCACCCTTTCAATAAAAAAGAGAAGAAGAAAAATATAAAATAAATAACCAACCAACCAACAAACAAACAACAACAACAACAGCAACAAAAAGACCACTACAAGCAGTAAATTGTTTTGGAATATAATTTAAATGGGAAAGAAATGTGTGGATTCACATACAGGCTGAAACATGAACAGGAGACCAACAAGAACAAAAGACAGAGCAGCCAATGCCTGTTCTTATCGTTCAGGGTACTATTTATGTGAAATGGTTTGGTGTCCTTCCTAGTCCCCTCTAGCATGACTTAGAAGTGACTGACTTAAGGTGACATCAGGAAGCAGTCCATTTCTAGAAGAGGAAAGAAATGGGTGCTGGGAGTGAGATAGGTAGGAAGGAAAGAAGGAAGAAGGGGGTCTCAAACCAATCTCAGCATGTCAGAGGCAGTGGTCATAGCTAGAGACTGTGAATGATCAACCAGCTGAGGATTAATTATTAACACCCATGCATGCTCGTTCTTGCGTGCAAAAGCACACACAAACACACACACACACACACACACACACACACACACACACACACACACACGATGACACAAGAAAAGCTCCAATGAGTGCAGTTACAAAGAGAGAATTGGTTGTTTTGTTATTTATCTTTAAAGATGTGTGTGTATTCGCATGCACGCTAGGGTGTATATAAGTCTTAGAAGAATCACATATGTACACGTTAACAAACCATTTCTAGTTTAGATCCTCCAGGTCCCCATCTACCCATGGAACACGCCAGATTTCCAGTGAGCCCTATTTTGCTCTCTTAAAAATGAGACCACAGGAGGCACACCAGACCTCCCTCTCTGCTGGGGCCTTTCATTTTGTTTTTCTCTCTTTCTGTTTTAGATTGATTTCTGGATTAAGTGTGGAGTGTTCTGCTTGCCTCTTAGGACATTTGGAAGAGCAGCCAGTGTTTTAACCCCTCCTGAGGCATTTTTTAATTTTACTTCGTTTTATTTTATTTCTTTTTGTGGTTTTCAAGACAGGGTTTCTCTGTGTAACAGCTCTGACTGCCCTGGAGCTCATGCCTGCCTCTGCCTCCCATGTTCTGAGACAACAGGCATGCATGCGCCAACACCACCCGGCTCCATTGCATTTTGCTTAATGCTCTCTTTGGTTTAAATGCTGAGGCGCTGTCACACAGAAAAGAGTGTAATTTATGAGAACAACACACCGTCATCCGGGCGCTGTGATGCTCCCTGGATGATACCATGAGAAGGGCAATATTGGCCCCGCCACTCCAGTACTGGCACCCGACATGGAGGAGGTGGGCAGGGCTCTCCCTCTCCACCAGGCAGGTGTGACAGTTAAGTTTTGGTGTTTTGTTTTGCTTTGTTTCTGTCTCCCACTACCACCACCCCCACACCCTCCGCCCAGAGACAGGGTTTCTCTGTGTAGCGTTGGCTATCCAGTCCTCAGCTCACTTTGTAGACCAGGCTGGCCTTAAAGTCACAGCGATATGCCTGCCTCTGCCTCCTGAGTGCTGAGATTAAAGGCCTGCACCACCATGACATGCCTAGCTTTGTTTTTGGGTTTGTTTTTCTTTGCCTTTAATCCCAGCAGTTGGGAGACAGAGGCAAGAGAATCACTTGCACTTGCAAGTCCAGGAAAGGCAAGGCTACATGAGAAACCTTGTCTGGGAACAAACAAACAAGCAAGCAAGGAAGCAAGCAAGCAAACAAAAAACTACAATTTCTTTAACCCAAGAAAAGTTCTAGATCCAAACTAGGTCAGTATACACAGCGAATTTCAAGACAGACAGGATTACATAGAAAGACTCTGTCTCCAAAATAATTTAAACACTGTGTAAGTAGATAAGTAAGTAAGTAAATACATCGATAATAGATAGATACATAGATAGATAGATAGATAGATAGATAGATAGATAGATAGATAGGATTAAAGGTGTGTGCCACCATGCATGGCTAAATATTTAATTCTTTACTCAACTATTTTAAAAGATTAAACTAGTTCTTTGTTTAGTGTATTCTCCATACAAAACTAATACGTAAATACATAGATGTTAGATACATACATACACACATAGATAGATAGATAGATAGGTAAATAGATAGATAATAGACATAAAGACAGACAAATGGATACCAATTCTCATAGTTCCTTCATTTGATCACAGCAGTGTCAGGCAGCCTGGACTAGGTAGTGCCAGCTAACTTCTAATGTATATTTGTCATCTGTCAGTACTGAATCTTTTTATTAGCAATGCAGCAGTGTCTCTATAACCAGCCCAGAAAATCAATGTGATTCTATACCCACCAGGAGAAGGTGGCGGGCGGGGGGGGGGGAGAGAATTGTTTGAGGAGGCTCTCTTTCCTGATATAGAAAGTATACCCACCCTTTCAATAAAAAAGAGAAGAAGAAAAATATAAAATAAATAACCAACCAACCAACAAACAAACAACAACAACAACAGCAACAAAAAGACCACTACAAGCAGTAAATTGTTTTGGAATATAATTTAAATGGGAAAGAAATGTGTGGATTCACATACAGGCTGAAACATGAACAGGAGACCAACAAGAACAAAAGACAGAGCAGCCAATGCCTGTTCTTATCGTTCAGGGTACTATTTATGTGAAATGGTTTGGTGTCCTTCCTAGTCCCCTCTAGCATGACTTAGAAGTGACTGACTTAAGGTGACATCAGGAAGCAGTCCATTTCTAGAAGAGGAAAGAAATGGGTGCTGGGAGTGAGATAGGTAGGAAGGAAAGAAGGAAGAAGGGGGTCTCAAACCAATCTCAGCACGTCAGAGGCAGTGGTCATAGCTAGAGACTGTGAATGATCAACCAGCTGAGGATTAATTATTAACACCCATGCATGCTCGTTCTTGCGTGCAAAAGCACACACAAACACACACACACACACACACACACACACACACACACACACGATGACACAAGAAAAGCTCCAATGAGTGCAGTTACAAAGAGAGAATTGGTTGTTTTGTTATTTATCTTTAAAGATGTGTGTGTATTCGCATGCACGCTAGGGTGTATATAAGTCTTAGAAGAATCACATATGTACACGTTAACAAACCATTTCTAGTTTAGATCCTCCAGGTCCCCATCTACCCATGGAACACGCCAGATTTCCAGTGAGCCCTATTTTGCTCTCTTAAAAATGAGACCACAGGAGGCACACCAGACCTCCCTCTCTGCTGGGGCCTTTCATTTTGTTTTTCTCTCTTTCTGTTTTAGATTGATTTCTGGATTAAGTGTGGAGTGTTCTGCTTGCCTCTTAGGACATTTGGAAGAGCAGCCAGTGTTTTAACCCCTCCTGAGGCATTTTTTAATTTTACTTCGTTTTATTTTATTTCTTTTTGTGGTTTTCAAGACAGGGTTTCTCTGTGTAACAGCTCTGACTGCCCTGGAGCTCATGCCTGCCTCTGCCTCCCATGTTCTGAGACAACAGGCATGCATGCGCCAACACCACCCGGCTCCATTGCATTTTGCTTAATGCTCTCTTTGGTTTAAATGCTGAGGCGCTGTCACACAGAAAAGAGTGTAATTTATGAGAACAACACACCGTCATCCGGGCGCTGTGATGCTCCCTGGATGATACCATGAGAAGGGCAATATTGGCCCCGCCACTCCAGTACTGGCACCCGACATGGAGGAGGTGGGCAGGGCTCTCCCTCTCCACCAGGCAGGTGTGACAGTTAAGTTTTGGTGTTTTGTTTTGCTTTGTTTCTGTCTCCCACTACCACCACCCCCACACCCTCCGCCCAGAGACAGGGTTTCTCTGTGTAGCGTTGGCTATCCAGTCCTCGGCTTACTTTGTAGACCAGGCTGGCCTTAAAGTCACAGCGATATGCCTGCCTCTGCCTCCTGAGTGCTGACATTAAAGGCCTGCACCACCATGACATGCCTAGCTTTGTTTTTGGGTTTGTTTTTCTTTGCCTTTAATCCCAGCAGTTGGGAGACAGAGGCAAGAGAATCACTTGCACTTGCAAGTCCAGGAAAGGCAAGGCTACATGAGAAACCTTGTCTGGGAACAAACAAACAAGCAAGCAAGGAAGCAAGCAAGCAAACAAAAAACTACAATTTCTTTAACCCAAGAAAAGTTCTAGATCCAAACTAGGTCAGTATACACAGCGAATTTCAAGACAGACAGGATTACATAGAAAGACTCTGTCTCCAAAATAATTTAAACACTGTGTAAGTAGATAAGTAAGTAAGTAAATACATCGATAATAGATAGATACATAGATAGATAGATAGATAGATAGATAGATAGATAGATAGATAGGATTAAAGGTGTGTGCCACCATGCATGGCTAAATATTTAATTCTTTACTCAACTATTTTAAAAGATTAAACTAGTTCTTTGTTTAGTGTATTCTCCATACAAAACTAATACGTAAATACATAGATGTTAGATACATACATACACACATAGATAGATAGATAGATAGGTAAATAGATAGATAATAGACATAAAGACAGACAAATGGATACCAATTCTCATAGTTCCTTCATTTGATCACAGCAGTGTCAGGCAGCCTGGACTAGGTAGTGCCAGCTAACTTCTAATGTATATTTGTCATCTGTCAGTACTGAATCTTTTTATTAGCAATGCAGCAGTGTCTCTATAACCAGCCCAGAAAATCAATGTGATTCTATACCCACCAGGAGAAGGTGGCGGGCGGGGGTGGGGGGGAGAGAATTGTTTGAGGAGGCTCTCTTTCCTGATATAGAAAGTATACCCACCCTTTCAATAAAAAAGAGAAGAAGAAAAATATAAAATAAATAACCAACCAACCAACAAACAAACAACAACAACAACAGCAACAAAAAGACCACTACAAGCAGTAAATTGTTTTGGAATATAATTTAAATGGGAAAGAAATGTGTGGATTCACATACAGGCTGAAACATGAACAGGAGACCAACAAGAACAAAAGACAGAGCAGCCAATGCCTGTTCTTATCGTTCAGGGTACTATTTATGTGAAATGTTTTGGTGTCCTTCCTAGTCCCCTCTAGCATGACCTAGAAGTGACTGACTTAAGGTGACATCAGGAAGCAGTCCATTTCTAGAAGAGGAAAGAAATGGGTGCTGGGAGTGAGATAGGTAGGAAGGAAAGAAGGAAGAAGGGGGTCTCAAACCAATCTCAGCACGTCAGAGGCAGTGGTCATAGCTAGAGACTGTGAATGATCAACCAGCTGAGGATTAATTATTAACACCCATGCATGCTCGTTCTTGCGTGCAAAAGCACACACACACACACACACACACACACACACACACACACACACACAAACACACACACACACACACACACACACACACACGATGACACAAGAAAAGCTCCAATGAGTGCAGTTACAAAGAGAGAATTGGTTGTTTTGTTATTTATCTTTAAAGATGTGTGTGTATTCGCATGCACGCTAGGGTGTACATAAGTCTTAGAAGAATCACATATGTACACGTTAACAAACCATTTCTAGTTTAGATCCTCCAGGTCCCCATCTACCCATGGAACACGCCAGATTTCCATTGAGCCCTATTTTGCTCTCTTAAAAATGAGACCACAGGAGGCACACCAGACCTCCCTCTCTGCTGGGGCCTTTCATTTTGTTTTTCTCTCTTTCTGTTTTAGATTGATTTCTGGATTAAGTGTGGAGTGTTCTGCTTGCCTCTTAGGACATTTGGAAGAGCAGCCAGTGTTTTAACCCCTCCTGAGGCATTTTTAAATTTTACTTCGTTTTATTTTATTTCTTTTTGTGGTTTTCAAGACAGGGTTTCTCTGTGTAACAGCTCTGACTGCCCTGGAGCTCATGCCTGCCTCTGCCTCCCATGTTCTGAGACAACAGGCATGCATGCGCCAACACCACCCGGCTCCATTGCATTTTGCGTAATGCTCTCTTTGGTTTAAATGCTGAGGCGCTGTCACACAGAAAAGAGTGTAATTTATAAGAACAACACACCATCATCCAGGCGCTGTGGTGCTCGCTGGATGATACCATCACAAGGGCAATATTGGCCCTGCCACTCCAGTACTGGCACCTGCCATGGAGGAGGTGGGCGGTGCTCTCCCTCTCCACCTGGCGGGTGTGACAGCCAAGTTTTTGTGTTTGGTTTTGTTTCTGTCTCCCACTACCACATTCCCCACACCATCCACCCAGAGACAGGGATTCTCCGTGTAGCGTTGGCTATCCAGTCCTGGGCTCCCTTTGTAGACCAGGCTGGCCTTATACTCACAGCGATCTGCCTGCCTCTGCCTCCTGAGTGCTGCAATTAAAGTCATGCACCACAATGCCATGCCTGGCTTAGTTTTTGTTTTTGTTTTCCTTTGCCTTTAATCCCAGCAGTTGGGAGACAGAGGGGAGAGAATCACTTGCACTTGAAAGTCCAGGACAGGGAAGGCTACACGGGAAACCTTGTCTGGAAACAAACAAGCAAGCAAGCAAGAAAAAACTACAATTTCTTTAACACAAGAAAAGTTCTAGTTCCAAACTAGGTCAGTATACACAGCGATTTTCAAGACAGACAGGAATACGTAGAGAGACTCTGTCTCCAAAATAGTTTAAACACTGTGTAAGTAGATAAGTAAGTAAGTAAATACATCGATGATAGATAGATAGATAGATAGATAGATAGATAGATAGATAGGATTAAAGGCATGTGCCACCATGCCTGGCTAAATATTTAATTCTTTACTCAACTATTTAAAAAGGATAAACTATTCCTTTATTTAGTGAATTCTCTGTACTATACTAATACATAAACACATAGATGTTAGACACTTACATACATACACACATAGATAGAAAAATAGATAGATAGATAGATAGATAGATAGATAGATAGATAGATAGAAACAAAACACACAGACAGACAAATGGAGACCAATCTTCATAGTTACCTCAGTTGATCACAGCAGAGTCAAGCAGCCTGGTCTAGGTAGAGCCAGCTACCTTCTAAAACTTATTAGTCATCAGTCAGTACTGAATCTATTTATTAGCAATGCAGCAGTGACACTATAACCAGCCCAAAAAATCAATATGATTATATACCCAGCAGAGGGGGGGGAGAGGGAGAGGGAGAGAGAGAGAGAGAGAGAGAGAGAGAGAGAGAGAGAGAGAGGGAGGGAGAATTGTGTGAGGAGGCTCTCTCTCCTTATCTAAAAACTATACACACCCTTACAATAAAAAAAGAAGCAGAAATAAATAAAATAACCAACCAACAAACAAATATTAACAACCATACAAAAAAGAAAACTACAAGCAGTCATTATTTTTGGAATATAATTTACAGGGGAAAGAAATGTGTGGATTCACATACAGGCTCAAACATGAACAGGAGACCAATGAGACCAAAAGACAGAGCAGCCAATGCCTGTTCTTATCGTTAAGGGTACTATATATGTGAAATGGTTTGGGGTCCTGCCTAGTCCCCTCTAGCAAGACCTAGAAGTGACTGACTTAAGGTGACATCAGGAAGCAGTCCATTTCTTGAAGCGGAAAGAAATGGGTCCTGGGAGTGAGATAGGTAGGAAGGAAAGAAGGAAGAATGGGGTCAAAAACCAATCTCAGCACGTCAGAGGCGGTGGTCATAGCTAGAGACTGTGAATGATCACTCAGCTGTGGATTAATTTTTAACACCCGTGGGGGGTGCCGACGCACACATACACACACACACACACACACACACACACACACACACACACACACACACGATGACACAAGAAAAGCTCCAATGAGTGCAGTTACAAAGAGAGAATTGGTTGTTTTGTTATTTATCTTTAAAGATGTGTGTGTATTCACATGCACGCTAGGGTGTATATAAGTCTTAGAAGAATCACATATGTACACGTTAACAAACCATTTCTAGTTTAGATCCTCCAGGTCCCCATCTACCCATGGAACACGCCAGATTTCCATTGAGCCCTATTTTGCTCTCTTAAAAATGAGACCACTGGAGGCACACCAGACCTCCCTCTCTGCTGGGGCCTTTCATTTTGTTTTTCTCTCTTTCTGTTTTAGATTGATTTCTGGATTAAGTGTGGAGTGTTCTGCTTGCCTCTTAGGACATTTGGAAGAGCAGCCAGTGTTTTAACCCCTCCTGAGGCATTTTTTAATTTTACTTCATTTTATTTTATTTCTTTTTGTGGTTTTCAAGACAGGGTTTCTCTGTGTAACAGCTCTGACTGCCCTGGAGCTCATGCCTGCCTCTGCCTCCCATGTTCTGAGACAACAGGCATGCATGCGCCAACACCACCCGGCTCCATTGCATTTTGCTTAATGCTCTCTTTGGATTAAATGCTGAGGCGCTGTCACACAGAAAAGAGTGTAATTTATGAGAACAACACACCGTCATCCGGGCGCTGTGATGCTCCCTGGATGATACCATGAGAAGGGCAATATTGGCCCCGCCATTCCAGTACTGGCACCCGACATGGAGGAGGTGGGCAGGGCTCTCCCTCTTCACCAGGCAGGTGTGACAGTTAAGTTTTGGTGTTTTGTTTTGCTTTGTTTCTGTCTCCCACTACTACCACCCCCACACCCTCCGCCCAGAGACAGGGTTTCTCTGTGTAGCGTTGGCTATCCAGTCCTTGGCTCACTTTGTAGACCAGGTTGGCCTTAAAGTCACAGCGATATGCCTGCCTCTGCCTCCTGAGTGCTGACATTAAAGGCCTGCACCACCATGACATGCCTAGCTTTGTTTTTGGGTTTGTTTTTCTTTGCCTTTAATCCCAGCAGTTGGGAGACAGAGGCAAGAGAATCACTTGCACTTGCAAGTCCAGGAAAGGCAAGGCTACATGAGAAACCTTGTCTGGGAACAAACAAACAAACAAGCAAGCAAGCAAGCAAGCAAACAAAAAACTACAATTTTTTTAACCCAAGAAAAGTTCTAGATCCAAACTAGGTCAGTATACACAGCGAATTTCAAGACAGACAGGATTACATAGAAAGACTCTGTCTCCAAAATAATTTAAACACTGTGTAAGTAGATAAGTAAGTAAGTAAATACATCGATAATAGATAGATACATAGATAGATAGATAGATAGGTAGATAGATAGATAGGATTAAAGGTGTGTGCCACCATGCCTGGCTAAATATTTAATTCTTTACTCAACTATTTTAAAAGATTAAACTAGTTCTTTGTTTAGTGTATTCTCCATACAAAACTAATACGTAAATACATAGATGTTAGATACATACATACACACATAGATAGATAGATAGATAGGTAAATAGATAGATAATAGACATAAAGACAGACAAATGGATACCAATTCTCATAGTTCCTTCATTTGATCACAGCAGTGTCAGGCAGCCTGGACTAGGTAGTGCCAGCTAACTTCTAATGTATATTTGTCATCTGTCAGTACTGAATCTTTTTATTAGCAATGCAGCAGTGTCTCTATAACCAGCCCAGAAAATCAATGTGATTCTATACCCACCAGGAGAAGGTGGCGGGCGGGGGGGGGGGGGAGAGAATTGTTTGAGGAGGCTCTCTTTCCTGATATAGAAAGTATACCCACCCTTTCAATAAAAAAGAGAAGAAGAAAAATATAAAATAAATAACCAACCAACCAACAAACAAACAACAACAACAACAGCAACAAAAAGACCACTACAAGCAGTAAATTGTTTTGGAATATAATTTAAATGGGAAAGAAATGTGTGGATTCACATACAGGCTGAAACATGAACAGGAGACCAACAAGAACAAAAGACAGAGCAGCCAATGCCTGTTCTTATCGTTCAGGGTACTATTTATGTGAAATGGTTTGGTGTCCTTCCTAGTCCCCTCTAGCATGACTTAGAAGTGACTGACTTAAGGTGACATCAGGAAGCAGTCCATTTCTAGAAGAGGAAAGAAATGGGTGCTGGGAGTGAGATAGGTAGGAAGGAAAGAAGGAAGAAGGGGGTCTCAAACCAATCTCAGCACGTCAGAGGCAGTGGTCATAGCTAGAGACTGTGAATGATCAACCAGCTGAGGATTAATTATTAACACCCATGCATGCTCGTTCTTGCGTGCAAAAGCACACACAAACACACACACACACACACACACACACACACACACACACACACACACACACACACGATGACACAAGAAAAGCTCCAATGAGTGCAGTTACAAAGAGAGAATTGGTTGTTTTGTTATTTATCTTTAAAGATGTGTGTGTATTCGCATGCACGCTAGGGTGTATATAAGTCTTAGAAGAATCACATATGTACACGTTAACAAACCATTTCTAGTTTAGATCCTCCAGGTCCCCATCTACCCATGGAACACGCCAGATTTCCAGTGAGCCCTATTTTGCTCTCTTAAAAATGAGACCACAGGAGGCACACCAGACCTCCCTCTCTGCTGGGGCCTTTCATTTTGTTTTTCTCTCTTTCTGTTTTAGATTGATTTCTGGATTAAGTGTGGAGTGTTCTGCTTGCCTCTTAGGACATTTGGAAGAGCAGCCAGTGTTTTAACCCCTCCTGAGGCATTTTTAAATTTTACTTCGTTTTATTTTATTTCTTTTTGTGGTTTTCAAGACAGGGTTTCTCTGTGTAACAGCTCTGACTGCCCTGGAGCTCATGCCTGCCTCTGCCTCCCATGTTCTGAGACAACAGGCATGCATGCGCCAACACCACCCGGCTCCATTGCATTTTGCGTAATGCTCTCTTTGGTTTAAATGCTGAGGCGCTGTCACACAGAAAAGAGTGTAATTTATAAGAACAACACACCATCATCCAGGCGCTGTGGTGCTCGCTGGATGATACCATCACAAGGGCAATATTGGCCCTGCCACTCCAGTACTGGCACCTGCCATGGAGGAGGTGGGCGGTGCTCTCCCTCTCCACCTGGCGGGTGTGACAGCCAAGTTTTTGTGTTTGGTTTTGTTTCTGTCTCCCACTACCACATTCCCCACACCATCCACCCAGAGACAGGGATTCTCCGTGTAGCGTTGGCTATCCAGTCCTGGGCTCCCTTTGTAGACCAGGCTGGCCTTATACTCACAGCGATCTGCCTGCCTCTGCCTCCTGAGTGCTGCAATTAAAGTCATGCACCACAATGCCATGCCTGGCTTAGTTTTTGTTTTTGTTTTCCTTTGCCTTTAATCCCAGCAGTTGGGAGACAGAGGGGAGAGAATCACTTGCACTTGAAAGTCCAGGACAGGGAAGGCTACACGGGAAACCTTGTCTGGAAACAAACAAGCAAGCAAGCAAGAAAAAACTACAATTTCTTTAACACAAGAAAAGTTCTAGTTCCAAACTAGGTCAGTATACACAGCGATTTTCAAGACAGACAGGAATACGTAGAGAGACTCTGTCTCCAAAATAGTTTAAACACTGTGTAAGTAGATAAGTAAGTAAGTAAATACATCGATGATAGATAGATAGATAGATAGATAGATAGATAGATAGATAGATAGATAGGATTAAAGGCATGTGCCACCATGCCTGGCTAAATATTTAATTCTTTACTCAACTATTTAAAAAGGATAAACTATTCCTTTATTTAGTGAATTCTCTGTACTATACTAATACATAAACACATAGATGTTAGACACTTACATACATACACACATAGATAGAAAAATAGATAGATAGATAGATAGATAGATAGATAGATAGATACAAAACACACAGACAGACAAATGGAGACCAATCTTCATAGTTACCTCATTTGATCACAGCAGAGTCAAGCAGCCTGGTCTAGGTAGAGCCAGCTACCTTCTAAAACTTATTAGTCATCAGTCAGTACTGAATCTATTTATTAGCAATGCAGCAGTGACACTATAACCAGCCCAAAAAATCAATATGATTATATACCCAGCAGAGGGGGGGGAGAGGGAGAGGGAGAGAGAGAGAGAGAGAGAGAGAGAGAGAGAGAGAGAGAGAGAGGGAGAATTGTGTGAGGAGGCTCTCTCTCCTTATCTAAAAACTATACACACCCTTACAATAAAAAAAGAAGCAGAAATAAATAAAATAACCAACCAACAAACAAATATTAACAACCATACAAAAAAGAAAACTACAAGCAGTCATTATTTTTGGAATATAATTTACAGGGGAAAGAAATGTGTGGATTCACATACAGGCTCAAACATGAACAGGAGACCAATGAGACCAAAAGACAGAGCAGCCAATGCCTGTTCTTATCGTTAAGGGTACTATATATGTGAAATGGTTTGGGGTCCTGCCTAGTCCCCTCTAGCAAGACCTAGAAGTGACTGACTTAAGGTGACATCAGGAAGCAGTCCATTTCTTGAAGCGGAAAGAAATGGGTCCTGGGAGTGAGATAGGTAGGAAGGAAAGAAGGAAGAATGGGGTCAAAAACTAATCTCAGCACGTCAGAGGCGGTGGTCATAGCTAGAGACTGTGAATGATCACTCAGCTGTGGATTAATTTTTAACACCCGTGGGGGGTGCCGACGCACACATACACACACACACACACACACACACACACACACACACACACACGATGACACAAGAAAAGCTCCAATGAGTGCAGTTACAAAGAGAGAATTGGTTGTTTTGTTATTTATCTTTAAAGATGTGTGTGTATTCGCATGCACGCTAGGGTGTATATAAGTCTTAGAAGAATCACATATGTACACGTTAACAAACCATTTCTAGTTTAGATCCTCCAGGTCCCCATCTACCCATGGAACACGCCAGATTTCCATTGAGCCCTATTTTGCTCTCTTAAAAATGAGACCACTGGAGGCACACCAGACCTCCCTCTCTGCTGGGGCCTTTCATTTTGTTTTTCTCTCTTTCTGTTTTAGATTGATTTCTGGATTAAGTGTGGAGTGTTCTGCTTGCCTCTTAGGACATTTGGAAGAGCAGCCAGTGTTTTAACCCCTCCTGAGGCATTTTTTAATTTTACTTCGTTTTATTTTATTTCTTTTTGTGGTTTTCAAGACAGGGTTTCTCTGTGTAACAGCTCTGACTGCCCTGGAGCTCATGCCTGCCTCTGCCTCCCATGTTCTGAGACAACAGGCATGCATGCGCCAACACCACCCGGCTCCATTGCATTTTGCTTAATGCTCTCTTTGGATTAAATGCTGAGGCGCTGTCACACAGAAAAGAGTGTAATTTATGAGAACAACACACCGTCATCCGGGCGCTGTGATGCTCCCTGGATGATACCATGAGAAGGGCAATATTGGCCCCGCCATTCCAGTACTGGCACCCGACATGGAGGAGGTGGGCAGGGCTCTCCCTCTTCACCAGGCAGGTGTGACAGTTAAGTTTTGGTGTTTTGTTTTGCTTTGTTTCTGTCTCCCACTACTACCACCCCCACACCCTCCGCCCAGAGACAGGGTTTCTCTGTGTAGCTTTGGCTATCCAGTCCTTGGCTCACTTTGTAGACCAGGCTGGCCTTAAAGTCACAGCGATATGCCTGCCTCTGCCTCCTGAGTGCTGACATTAAAGGCCTGCACCACCATGACATGCCTAGCTTTGTTTTTGGGTTTGTTTTTCTTTGCCTTTAATCCCAGCAGTTGGGAGACAGAGGCAAGAGAATCACTTGCACTTGCAAGTCCAGGAAAGGCAAGGCTACATGAGAAACCTTGTCTGGGAACAAACAAACAAACAAGCAAGCAAGCAAGCAAGCAAACAAAAAACTACAATTTTTTTAACCCAAGAAAAGTTCTAGATCCAAACTAGGTCAGTATACACAGCGAATTTCAAGACAGACAGGATTACATAGAAAGACTCTGTCTCCAAAATAATTTAAACACTGTGTAAGTAGATAAGTAAGTAAGTAAATACATCGATAATAGATAGATAGATAGATAGATAGATAGATAGGTAGATAGATAGATAGGATTAAAGGTGTGTGCCACCATGCCTGGCTAAATATTTAATTCTTTACTCAACTATTTTAAAAGATTAAACTAGTTCTTTGTTTAGTGTATTCTCCATACAAAACTAATACGTAAATACATAGATGTTAGATACATACATACACACATAGATAGATAGATAGATAGGTAAATAGATAGATAATAGACATAAAGACAGACAAATGGATACCAATTCTCATAGTTCCTTCATTTGATCACAGCAGTGTCAGGCAGCCTGGACTAGGTAGTGCCAGCTAACTTCTAATGTATATTTGTCATCTGTCAGTACTGAATCTTTTTATTAGCAATGCAGCAGTGTCTCTATAACCAGCCCAGAAAATCAATGTGATTCTATACCCACCAGGAGAAGGTGGCGGGCGGGGGGGGGGGGGAGAGAATTGTTTGAGGAGGCTCTCTTTCCTGATATAGAAAGTATACCCACCCTTTCAATAAAAAAGAGAAGAAGAAAAATATAAAATAAATAACCAACCAACCAACAAACAAACAACAACAACAACAGCAACAAAAAGACCACTACAAGCAGTAAATTGTTTTGGAATATAATTTAAATGGGAAAGAAATGTGTGGATTCACATACAGGCTGAAACATGAACAGGAGACCAACAAGAACAAAAGACAGAGCAGCCAATGCCTGTTCTTATCGTTCAGGGTACTATTTATGTGAAATGGTTTGGTGTCCTTCCTAGTCCCCTCTAGCATGACTTAGAAGTGACTGACTTAAGGTGACATCAGGAAGCAGTCCATTTCTAGAAGAGGAAAGAAATGGGTGCTGGGAGTGAGATAGGTAGGAAGGAAAGAAGGAAGAAGGGGGTCTCAAACCAATCTCAGCACGTCAGAGGCAGTGGTCATAGCTAGAGACTGTGAATGATCAACCAGCTGAGGATTAATTATTAACACCCATGCATGCTCGTTCTTGCGGGCAAAAGCACACACAAACATACACACACACACACACACACACACACACACACACACACACACACACGATGACACAAGAAAAGCTCCAATGAGTGCAGTTACAAAGAGAGAATTGGTTGTTTTGTTATTTATCTTTAAAGATGTGTGTGTATTCGCATGCACGCTAGGGTGTATATAAGTCTTAGAAGAATCACATATGTACACGTTAACAAACCATTTCTAGTTTAGATCCTCCAGGTCCCCATCTACCCATGGAACACGCCAGATTTCCAGTGAGCCCTATTTTGCTCTCTTAAAAATGAGACCACAGGAGGCACACCAGACCTCCCTCTCTGCTGGGGCCTTTCATTTTGTTTTTCTCTCTTTCTGTTTTAGATTGATTTCTGGATTAAGTGTGGAGTGTTCTGCTTGCCTCTTAGGACATTTGGAAGAGCAGCCAGTGTTTTAACCCCTCCTGAGGCATTTTTTAATTTTACTTCGTTTTATTTTATTTCTTTTTGTGGTTTTCAAGACAGGGTTTCTCTGTGTAACAGCTCTGACTGCCCTGGAGCTCATGCCTGCCTCTGCCTCCCATGTTCTGAGACAACAGGCATGCATGCGCCAACACCACCCGGCTCCATTGCATTTTGCGTAATGCTCTCTTTGGTTTAAATGCTGAGGCGCTGTAACACAGAAAAGAGTGTAATTTATAAGAACAACACACCATCATCCACGCGCTGTGGTGCTCGCTGGATGATACCATCACAATGGCAATATTGGCCCTGCCACTCCAGTACTGGCCCCTGCCATGGAGGAGGTGGGCGGTGCTCTCCCTCTCCACCTGGCGGGTGTGACAGCCAAGTTTTTGTGTTTGGTTTTGTTTCTGTCTCCCACTACCACATTCCCCACACCATCCACCCAGAGACAGGGATTCTCCGTGTAGCGTTGGCTATCCAGTCCTGGGCTCCCTTTGTAGACCAGGCTGGCCTTATACTCACAGCGATCTGCCTGCCTCTGCCTCCTGAGTGCTGCAATTAAAGTCATGCACCACAATGCCATGCCTGGCTTAGTTTTTGGTTTTGTTTTCCTTTGCCTTTAATCCCAGCAGTTGGGAGACAGAGGGGAGAGAATCACTTGCACTTGAAAGTCCAGGACAGGGAAGGCTACACGGGAAACCTTGTCTGGAAACAAACAAGCAAGCAAGCAAGAAAAAACTACAATTTCTTTAACACAAGAAAAGTTCTAGTTCCAAACTAGGTCAGTATACACAGCGATTTTCAAGACAGACAGGAATACATAGAGAGATTCTGTCTCCAAAATAGTTTAAACACTGTGTAAGTAGATAAGTAAGTAAGTATCATCTATCGATGATAGATAGATAGATAGATAGATAGATAGATAGATAGATAGATAAAAAGACAGATAGAATTAAAGGCATGTGCCACCATGCCAGGCTAAATATATAATTCTTTACTCAACTATTTAAAAAGGACAAACATGTCCTTTATTTAGTGTATTCTCCGTAGTATACTAGTACATAAATACATAAATGTTAGATACATACATACATACAAACATAGATAGATAGATAGATGGATACATAGATAGATAGATAATACACACACTGACAGACAAATGGATACCAATCCTCATAGTTCCCTCGTTGGATCACAGCAGAGTCAGGCAGACTGGTCTAGGTAGTGCCAGCTCCCTTCTAATGTTTATTAGTCATCAGTCAGTACTGAATCTATTTATTATCAATGCAGCAGTGACTCTATAACCAGCCCAGAAAATCAGCGTGATTCTATACCTAGCACGAGAGGGGGCAGGGGGAGAGAGAGAGAGAGAGAGAGAGAGAGAGAGAGAGAGAGAGAGAGAGAGAGAGAGAATTGTGTGAGGAGGCTCTTTCTCCTGATATAGAAAGTATACCCACCCTTTCAATAAAAAAGAGAAGAAGAAAAAAAGTAAATAACCAAGCAACCAACAAACAATTAACAACAACAACAACAACAAAAGACCACTACAAGTGGTCATTTGTTTTGGAATATAATTTACAGGGGAAAGAAATGTATAGGTTCACATACAGGCTCTATCATAAACAGGAGAGCAACGAGACTAAAAGACAGAGCAGCCGATGCCTTTTCTTATCGTTCAGGGTACTATTTATGTGAAATGGTTTGGGGTCCATCCTAGTCCCCTCTAGCATGACCTAGAAGTGACTTATTTAAGGTTTTCAGGAAGCAGTCCTCTTGAAGAGGAAAGAAATGGCTGCTGAGAGTGAGATAGGTAGGAAGGAAAGAAGGAAGAACGGGGTCAAAAACCAATCTCAGCACGTCAGAGGCAGTGGTCATAGCTAGAGACTGTGACTGGTCACTCAGCACATACACACACACAGACACACACACACTCACATACACACACACACGCGCGCGCGCGCGATGAAACAAGAAAATCTACAATGAGTGCATTTACAAAGACAGAATCGGTTGTTTTGTTATTTATCTTTAAAGATGTGTGTGTGTTCGTATGCATGCTGGGCTGTATATAAGTCTTAGAAGAATCACATATGTACACTTTAACAAACCATTTCTAGTTTAGATCCTCCAGGTCCCCATCTACCCATGGAACACGCCAGATTTCCATTGAGCCCTATTTTGCTCTTTTAAAAATGAGACCACAGGAGCCACACCAGACCTCCCTCTCAGCTGGGGCCTTTCATTTTGTTTTTCTCTCTTTCTGTTTCTGATTAATTTCTGGATTAAGAGTGGAGTGTTCTGCTTGCCTCTCAGGACTTTTGGAAGAGCAGCCAGTGCTTTTAACCCCTCCTGAGGCATTTTTTACTTTTATTTCGTTTCTTTTTATTTCTTTTTGTGGCTTTTCGAGACAGGGTTTCTTTGTGCAACAGCTATGGCTGTCCTGGAACTCACGGGGACCCAGCGGCCTCTGCCTCCCAAGCGCCGGGAGTAAAGGCGGGCGTGATGTCGCATGCCTTTAATCCCAGCACTCAGGAGGCAGCGGCAGACGGATCGCTGTGAGTTCAAGGCCAGCCTGGTCTACAAAGTGAGTCCAGGAAGGCCAAGGCTAAAACAGAGAAACCTTGGCTCGAAAAAATATATATATTAGAAGGAGAAGAAGGAAGAGGAGGAGGAGGAGGAAAGGAAGGAAGAAAGGAAAGAGCCAGGCCTGGTGGCAGCAATGCACTGAATATTTAAATTTTTCATGGCATTAGTCATAAGAAAAAAAAATAAAATAAAGCAGATATAATTAATTGTCCTGGCATGCACCACCAGGCCCTGCTTCCTTTAATTTCATTTATTTATTTACTTATTTATATTGGTTTTTTGAGACAGGGTTTCTCTGGGTAGCCTTGGGTGTCCTGGAACTCTGTTTTTAGACCAGGCTGGTCTCAAACTCACAGAGATCCACCTACCCCTGCCTCCCAAGTGCTGGGATGAATGGCGTGTGCCACCATGCTGGTCCTTTCAGCTCTTTATCTCCAAGAAAGTTTCTAGGTAGTCCTGGGAGTTCCAACCTTAGGTCATCTACACATCAGTTTCAAAGACAGCCAGAGGGGGGCAGGGAGAGAGAGAGAGAGAGAGAGAGAGAGAGAGAGAGAGAGAGAGAGAGAGAGAGTCTATCTCCACAAACCTTAGATAAGTAAGATACACAGACAGAAAGACAAATGGAGGCCAAGCATCATAGTTTCCTCATGTAATCACAGCAGAGACAGGTGGCCTTCTGTATTTAGTTTTTCCAAGTACATATTTAAGTCTTTATTCAGCTATCTATCAAGGGTAAACTGGTCCTTTATTTAGTGTAGTCTCCGTACCCCACGTGGAACCATTGAAATCCCTAACTAGATGAGGCCTGCCTCCAGCTCACAGAGTTTCACCTGCCTCTGCCTTCAGAGCTATGGGATTCAAGACCTATGGGACCACACCGAGCTGGCTTCTTTAAGTTCTGGTTTCAGAACTTAACCCCAATGTGCATGTACAGAATTATAGGGAAGCCTCTTCTGATCTACACAGTTCCCTCGCTGCTCCATGAAAAGACAAACCACATAAAGGCTTAACTCGCTCTCTGAAAACGAAAAACAAAAATTAAGAGCTGGATGGAGAGGTGGCTCAGAGGTTAAGAGCACTGACTGCCCCTCCAGAGGTCCTGAGTTGCGTTCCCAGCGAGCACACGGTGGCTCACAGCCATCCATCTATAATTTGATCTAACGTCCTCCTCTGGCGTGCAGGCATACACGCAGGCAGATGGAGCACTGTACACATAATAATGAATAAATATTTTAAATTGAAAATAAACTTTTAAATTAACCATAATGACAGGGGGAAAAAAACTAGTTCAGAATCTTTCAGTAGCCAGGCGGTGGTGGCACACGCTTTTCTTTCATCCCAGCACTCGGGAGGCAGAGACAGGTGGGTTGTTGTGAGTTTGAGGCCAGCCTCGTTTACACAGCGGGTCCAGGACAGCTAAGGTTCCATAAAGAAACGCTGTCTTCTGGAACCAAAACCAAAACCAAACCAAAAGAAACAAAAAAAAAATTAGACCGAGGAGCTACACCAGACCTCTGAGACGGTTCCTTTCATTTTATTTGCCTTTATTTCATTTTATTTTTTTTTCTATTTCTTTTTTTTGGGGGGGTGGGGGGCAAGGGATTCGTTTTTCACGTTAGGGTTTCTCTGTGTAGCCTTGACTGTCCTGGACTTACTTGCTTTTGTAGACCAGGCTGTCCTAAAATTTACAGCAATCCGACTGCCTCTTCCTCCCAAGTGCTGGGATTATTGGCGTGCGCCACCACCGCCTGGCCTTATTTTAATCTTTTTCTGTGCATCACTTGGTATGAATGTGTCAGATCCCTTGGTAGTGGCGTTACAGACAGTTGTGAGCTGCCGTGTGGGTGTTGGGAATCCAGCCCAGGTCCTTTGGAAGAGCTGACAGTGCTCCTCACCAACGATCCATCTCTCTAGTCCCATTTGCTTTGTCTTCATGCTCTCTTTCGTTTGAATTCTGAGGCACCGCCACACAGGGGGAAAAAAATCTTCCGAAGTGATCTTCTCTGTTCTCTGTGTTTACCATCCCTCTAGATGGCAGAGACTTAAATCCAATTCACACGGGGTGGGGGGCAGGGGGCGGAGCGGAGGGCCGGGGCCATGGCGAGCCGGTGGCGGGGGGCGCGGGGGGGGGGATTGTGAGGAGCCTCTCACCCCTGACCTAGAAAGTCCCCTTTAAATTAAAAGTGTAAAAAAAAACAATACTACAAACTCACATTTGTTTTGGAATATAATTTATGGTAGAAAGAAATGTGTGGGTTCCCATAGAAGCCCAAACATGCACAAGAGACTGGATAGATCAAAAGGCAGAGCAGCCGATGCCTGTTCTTATCGTTCAGGGTACTATTTATGTGAAATGGGTTGGAGTCCTTCCTAGTCCCCTCTACCATGACCTAGAAGTGTGACTGTCTTAAGCTGAAATCAGGAAGCAGTCCATTTCTGGAAGAGGAAAGAAAGGGGTGCTATGAGTTCAAGGGCCAGCCTGGTCTACAAAGTGAGTCCAGGATGGCAAAGGCTACACAGAGAAACCCTGTCTCGAAAAACAACAACAGAAAAACAAACAAACATAAAAAAATCTTAAAAGAATCCCACACACATCTGCCGGGTAAGGTATGGTGGTGCACGCCTTTAATCCCAGCACTCGGGAGGCAGAGGCACGTGGATCGCTGTAAAAATTCAGGGCTAGCCAGACTGGTCTACAAAGCGAGTCCAGGACATCCAAGGCTAACACAGAGAGACCCTGTCTCGAAAAGCCAAAAAAGAAAAAAGGAAAAAAAACAAAAAAAAAGAATCTGACATCTAAACTTTAACCAACCATTACCTAGTTTACAGCCTACAGGTGCCCATCTATCTACCCATGGAACAGGCCACACATTTCCACTGAGTTCTGCATTAAGTATGCAATGTTCTGCCTGCATCTCCACCTGCGGGCCAGGAGAGGGCGCCAGGTCTCCTCATAAATGGTTGTGAGCCACCACGTGGCTGCTGGGAACTGAAGGCTATACCTTCCCAAGAGCAGCCAGTGCTCTTCAACCCTGACGCATTTTTATTTTTGTTATTTTTATTTTTTATGTTTGTGGTTTTTCGAGACAGGGGTTCTCTGTGCAACAGCTCTGGCTGTCCTGGAACTCACGGAGATCCACCGGCCTCTGCCTCCCAAGCGCCCGGAGTAAAGGTGTGCGCCGCCATTTTATGTCTCTTAATGCTCTCTTTGGTTTAAATGCTGAGGTGCTGTCACACAGAAAGGAGTATAACTTATAAGAAAAATGCACCATCATCCAGACGCTGTGGCGCTCGCTTTTAGATAAAAATTATGACATGGATGGGGAAAAACAGGACAAATAAAGCAACAACCCAAAAATGCACATAAAATTTACTGAATCATTAATAAAGAATAAGCAATGAAACATGGGCTTACAAACAGGCAAAAAGATAAAGAAAGAGACATATGGTTAGAGAGACCCTAAGGCAGAGTAGCCATGAATTGAGAACCTGATCATTTTATTTTCGCTAATTACAACAGAAAACACAAATAGAATTGACTGGTCTGGAACTTTTCCTGTGTCTCAGGCAGACTTATTTAGTTAGTTTTGGCTTCTTTGAGAGCTAGTTTTTTTGTGTAGCCTTCACACACACACACACACACACACACACACACACACTCGGGAGGGGGGGCAGGGAGGGGGGAAGCATGAAGGGGGAAGAGAGAGAGAGAGAGAGAGAGAGAGAGAGAGAGAGAGAGAGAGAGAGAGAGAGAGAGAAACCCTGTGTAAAATAACATGTCTGTCTGGAGTTCAGGGTGTAAAGAAGGTGAGCTATCCATAGGACCTTATGAATGTCCATTGGGAGTCAGAGGGAGACAGATAGACTGTGAATTCAGGTGGCTAGTCTGCCCTAAATAGTGAATTCAGAGACAATAAAGGCTACATAAAGAGATTGACCCTATCTGTGAAAATCCAAACAAACAGCAAACAAATGAGAGTTTTCCTGTGAAACATGAAAATGCCTGACTTTCACATCAGCCAGCCATGAAGGCTGCTCGACCTCCACCTCCAAGGAGAAGTAGTGTGTAACTGGAAGATAATTAAGAGATAAGCAGTCAAGCAGCAGCCTCACCCACCCTTTCTGACACAAGGTCAAAGGGTAACCTTCAACTTTTGCTTTTTTTCCTTTGAAAGGAATAGGCATTGTTCTGGCCTGTAAATCTGTATGTTTGTGTGTGTGTCTTCCCCCCCCCCCAAAACAGGGTTTCTCTGTGTAGCCTTGGCTGTCCTGTCTTGGACTCAGTCTGTAGACCGGGCCCACCTCAAACTTATAAAGATCTGCCTGGCTCTGCTTCCTGAATGCTGGGATTAAAGGCCTGCACCACCACACCCAGCTTTGTTTCTGTTTTTGTCTCCCCCCCCCCCCAGTGTTCACATACACTTCCATCCATATGAGTCTGGTGTCTGAGAGTGGTCAGTGAGTGGCCACTCTTGAACACATAACCAAAACAAAACAAAACCAAATTACCAAACGGGAAAGGCAAAAGCAGGCCAATCTCTGTTTCCAGGCCAGACTGGCCTACAGTGAAAGTTCAAAGACAGCCATGCCCATCATAAACAAGCCTGTCTGGTTTGGTTGGTTGGTTGGGTTTTTTTGTTTTTGTTTTTGTTTTTGTTTTTGAGGCAGGTTTTCTCTGTGTAGCCTTGGCTGTCTTGGACTGACTTTGTAAACCAGGCTGGGCTCTAACTAACAGAGATCTACCTGCATCTGCTTCCAGAGTGCTGGGATTGAAAGCCCGTGTGTTTTTAATTCCCTGTTACTTTATTGTCCATTCAATTTGATTTTATAAAGTAGCTCTCTCTCTCTCTCTCTCTCTCTCTCTCTCTCTCTCTGTCTGTCTGTGTGTGTGTGTGTGTGTGTGTGTGTGTAAATGACCATGTGGGGTCTGATACCCTCATCCTTTATGATTGCTCATACAAACTATGATTGAACCTTAGACTCTGATGAGTAGCTAACCCAAACCCTAACTGGGCCAACCCCTCAGGCCATACAAAGTGAAAGTAGAATAAACAGAGAGCTGTGAAAACAGGGGAAACCTTCCTTCTCTAACAGGGAGGCCCAAGTGAAAGAGATCGAAAGTGACCTGCCTGACAAATCAGTTAGTGGCAAATCAGTTAGGGAGGGAGGCTCCTTTTGAAAACACTTCACCGCTTGGGGTCCCTCCTTTGTTGTGTCTGCTGTTGCTGCTAATGCTGTTCCCACCCAGCCCCAACTTCTGGTCTCAGACTAAATACAGAGTTAGTGCAAATTAAAGCACCAGTCCAATGGTGCTAGAGATGATCTTCTCTTTCCAGCTGCTGGGTGCTGACATGACAGGCATGCATGGATTAAGTGCATGCAGTACTAAGAGGATGGAGCCCACGGCTTTGGAAGCACCCTAGGCCGTGGCTTCCCCTCCCCCCACCCCCAACTTAGGTAAAGGCGGTGGAACAACCATCCATGAGGCTTGCCCCCACAGGGCAGTTCCAGAGAAATCAGACAGCCTCACGCAGACATACTTGCATGCAAAATCAAAACAAAAAGGACAGAAAAACAAACCAAAAAAACCAACAACAACAAACCGATGCACATAAAAACAATAAGAAGAAAATAAGGAGAAATGAAATATGGATTTACAGAGAAAGAAAAAGGAAAAAAAAAAGCAAAAGTAAAAATACAAAAACCATATGGTTAGGGATCAGGGAGACCTTGCCTAAGACAGACAGAGCAGCAATGAATTAATCATTTTAATTTTCATGTCATTAGTTGTAATTAACCCCAGCACTCAGGAGGCAGAGGCAAAAGAGACTAGCAGATCTTTGTCTACAACAGAGAAGCCCTGTCTCAAACAAAAGGAAACAAAAAACACTAAACAACAACAACAATAGACACACAGATAAAGAAATCATTTAAAAGGGAAGACATGAAATATGGATTTGCAGAGAGAGAGAGAGAGAGAGAGAGAGAGAGAGAGAAGTAAAAGTAAAAAAATAAAACAGCAACAACAACAACAACAAAACAAAAACAAAAACCTTAGGGTCAGGGAGACCCTAAGGCAGAGCAGCAAGGAACTGATCACTTTATTTTTCATTACATTAGTTGTAACTAAAACCTGAAATAAGACTACCACACCTCTAATCCCAGCACTTGGGAGGCAAAGCCAAGAGGATCGCTGTGAGTTGGAGGCCAGCCTCGTCTCGAAAGCAAGCCAAGGCTACATGAGAAACCCTGTCAGGAAACAAACAAGCAAACAAAAAACTACAATTTCTTTAACCCCAAGAAAAGGTCTAGCTCCAACCTAGGTCAGTATGCACAATGATTTCCAAGACGGGCAGGAATACATAGAGAGACACTATCTCCAAAATAACTTAGTAGATAAGTAAGCAAGCAAGCAAGCAAATACATAGGTGATATATAGATAGATGATTACAGACACACAGACAGACAAATGGAGACCAATTCTCATAGTTCCCTCATTTGATCACGGCAGAGTCAGGCAGCCTGTTCTACGTAGTGTTGGCTAGAATGTTTATTAACAATTAGTATGACTTCTATGTATTAGTAATGCAGCAGTGACTCTTTAACCAGTCCACAAAATCAGTGTGATTCTATACCCAGCACTAGAGAGAGAGAGAGAGAGAGAGAGAGACAGAGACAGAGACAGAGAGAGAGAGAGATCTTGACTTGAAGAAATTACTGAAAGCCAAGCAGTGGTGGCCCATGCCTTTCTTTAATTCCAGCACTCAGGAAGCAGAGGCAGGTGGACTGCTGTGAATTCAAGGCCAGGCAGGTCTACAAAGTGATTCCAGGACAGCCAAGGCTACACAGAGAAACCCTGTCTCCAAAAGCCAAAACCAAAAAAGAAAAGAAAAAAGAAAAAAGAAACAACTGAAGAGACATTAAATAAAAAAATAAAAGTAAAAAAATAAATAAATAAAATTACAAACATTATTCATGTGTGATAAAACAGGGGCCACACAAGCCCAGAAGAAAGAAAGAAGGAAAAAACAAAAACAAAAAAAGGAAGGAAGGAAGGAAGGAAGGTGAAAAAAAGAATTAAATATCTCAGACTGTGTGCACAAAAATACATGGGGTGCGGGGCGGGGAGGGGGGGGCAGTGTTTGGTGGGTGGGGAGGGGGGAGAAAGCAGCTCATTAGACAGGCCCTCATTGTCCTGCCTCTGTGTTCCATGAACACTCAAATCTCTTACAACTCAGTGAATCGCAAAAAGAAAAAGAAAAAAGAAAGAGGAAAGGAAAGGAAAAAAATTCCCGACTATACATTGATGCAACCAGTCACTATCTTCTGATTTGTCTGATTCTTCAAGATTCTTCTGTGGTGCACTGATGTGAGATCACTCACCTGTATGCTTATGTGTACCCTGGTCTGACTTAGAAGTCAGAGATCTGCCTTCACAGTGCATGGATTAAAGCAATGAACTACCAGGGCCAATTTGATTTCTTTTTTTTTTTTCTTTTTTTCTTTTTCTTTTTTTAAAAATTTTTATTTATTTATTTATTTATTTTTTGGTTTTGTGAGACAGGCTTTCTCTGTGTAGCCTTGGCTGTCCTGGACTCGCTTTGTAGACCAGGCTGGCCTTGAACTCACATCGATCCGCCTGCCTCTGCCTCCTGAGTGCTGGGATTAAAGGCATGCGCCACCACGCCCGGCTCCAATTTGATTTCTTGAATTTAGTAATTTTCGTTTTGTATTCCTTCTCGTTTTTTTATACTGTTTATCTATCACATATTTCTTTTTCTGTGTGTCTTCATTTTATTTTCAAAATTCCCCCCCCCCCCCCCCGTCTCTCTGAGAGGGATGGATGTGTGTGTGTGTGTGTGTGTGTGTGTGTGTGTTCGTTTCTCTCTCTTCCCCATCCCCCACCGTGTGGAATGTGCAAGTCAAAGTTCAAACAAAGTTTGGCTCTTGACATCGCCATAATGAAGCCCCCATGTGGACGGCAACCGTCATGGCGTCTGACCTCACCAATATGGAAGCAGCAGCCTTCTCTGTCTTTTTGCTTTGTTTTGTTTCTTAAAAGAGGTTTTTTTCTGTGTAGCTTTGGCTGTCCTGGACTCACTTTGTAGACCAGGCTGGCCTGGAGCTCACATCGATCCGCCTACCTCTGCCTCCCGAGTGCTGGGATTAAAGGCGTGTGCAACTTATGCTCAGCCAAACAAATATCTTTTTAAAAAATATACAAATTAAATACATATAAGCATGAACATAATTCACACGTGATAAAACAGAGGCCACACAAGCTAAATATTTAATTCATTACTCAGCTATTTATAAAGGATAAACTAGTCCTCTATTTAGTGTAGCCTCCGTACTACACTAATACATAAATACAAAGATAATAGATAGATAGACAGACAGATAGATAGATAGATAGATAGATAGATAGGGGAGGCACAGACAGACAAATGGAGACCAATGTTTATTAGTCATCAGTACTGATTCTATTTATTAGTAATGCAGCAGTGACTCTAACCAGTCCACAAAAACAGTATGATTCTACTATACTCAGCACTACAGGCATACAGTGGGGTGGGAGTGCCGGGGGTAGGGAGAGAGGGGGGAGGGAGGGAGAGGGAGAGGGACAGGGAGAGGGAGAGGGAGAGACCTTGACTCAAAGAAATAACTGAAAGCCAGGGGGTGGCGGCACAGGGCTTTCTTTTATCCCAGGAGAGTCAGGCAGATTGCTGTGAGTTTAAGGCCAGCCTAGTCTACAAAGTGAGTCCAGGACAGCCAAGCCTACGCAGAATCCCTGTCTCAAAAAACAGAAACAACAACAACAAAACAAAAAATAAATAAATAAACAACCGTAGAGATGAGTACAAAATAAATGAAAGAATGAATGAATGAATAAAAGTATGAACATAATTCATGCCGGTGTATGTACATGCAGGCAGAGCACTGTATACGTAATAGTCAAGAAATCTTCAAAAAGGAAAAAACAAAACAAAACAAAAAACCCAGTGAATTCTGAGACAATAAAGGCTACATAAAGAGACTGGCACCATCTCTTAAAACGAAATGAAACAAAACAAAAACCATCTGGGCGTGGTGGTGGCACACACCTTTAATCCCAGCACTCACTGCTGAGGCAGGGAGGGGCAGGCAGATCACTGTGAGTTTGAGGCCAGACTGGTCTACAACGTGATTCCAGGACAGCCAAGGCTACTACTCAGAGAAACCCTGTCGGGGGAAGGGGAAGGGGAAGGGGGAGGGGGGACCAAAAACCAAATGAGCGTTTCCCTGTGACACTTGAAAACGGCGGACTTTCCACATCGGCCACGGAGGCCTCTCCACCTCCAAGGAGAAACTAAGGTGTCACTGGAAGGTAATCAAGAGATAAGAAGTTCAGTTACCCACCCTTTCTGGCATAAGGCCAAAGGCTGAGGGAGGAGTGATGATGACCTTCAGATCCTTTTTCACTCAACCCAAGCAGATATTGATAGAATTCGAGCCCGTCTGGGGCGGCCCACGGCTCCCATCCCGGCACTTGGGGGCCAGAGGCTGGTGGGTCGCTCCGAATCGGAGGCGAGCCTGGCATACACAGAGAGGGTTCTGAGAAAGCCACGGCATATTAGGTATGGCCCCTGCGTGCCTGCACCAAAACTGACTCTAAACGTGAAGCCCTTCACTGCACAGAAAAGACAAACCAAAGCAAAATGGCAGACTGGTCTGCAGAGCAAGCTGCGCGACAGCCAGGGCTGTTGCATCGAAACGCTACCCCTGAAAACAAGCAAACACCTACACACAAACACAAAATTGCAGCCCTTGGGAGGTGAGGGCAAGTGAACCTCTGAGTCTGTGTCCAGTTTGGTCTACCGAGTGACTTCCAGGACAGCCACGACTACACAGAGGGAACCTTGACTTTACAGAAAACAGAAAACAAAACAGAAATCCAACACGTAGCCGGGCTTGGTGGCACCCACCCGTGCCCGCCCGCCATCCATCCCAGCGCTCGGGAGGCAGAGGCGGGCAGGCAGGCTGGCTAAGCGCTGTGACTTCCAGGCAGGCCAGCCTGGTCTACAGAGCGAGTCTGGGGCAGCCAAGGCCACACAGAGAGACCCTGTCTCGAACCCCTCCCACCCAAAAAGCAAAACAATTCCAACATTTGGCAGGCAGAAGACAGTGAATCGCTCGCTCAGTGTGAGTTCGGCCTGCTCTACAGAGTGAGTTCCAAGATGGCCAGGACTACTAGACAGAGAAACCCTTGACTGCTGCACAGAAACGAAACAAAACAAAACGAAATTCCAACACTGCAAATCCAGATACAGGGCAATCTCTGTTTCCAGCCCATACTGGTCTACAGAGAAAGTTGCATGACAGTCATGGCTATTACAAGCAAACCCTGCCTGAAAAACAAAATTAACTAACTAGCTAACTAACTAACTAGCTAGCTAGCTAGATAAATGAAGAAATAACAACCTATGTGGAACCAAAACCCAAAGCTTGTTTGCTTTGCTTTCTGTGAGACAGGGTTTCTCTGTGTAGCCTTCATTTATATATATATATATATATATATATATATATATATATATATATATAATTTTTTAATTTTATTATTGTTATTTTTTTTTTTTTTTGGTTTTTCGAGACAGGGTTTCTCTGTGTAGCCTTGGCCATCCTGGACTCACTTTGTAGACCAGGCTGGCCTCGAACTCACAGCGATCCGCCTGCCTCTGCCTCCCAAGTGCTGGGATTAAAGGCGTGCGCCACCACGCCTGGCTCATTTATTTATCTTATAAGGTAAATATTTAATTCTTTTGAACAAGTATTTAATTCTTTACTCAACTACTTAGAAACGATAAACTATTCTCCATACCCTATGTAACCTTGGAAATCCCTAACTAGATGAGGCCTGCCTCCAGCTCACAGAGTTTCACCTGCCTCTACCTTCAGAGCTATGGGATTAAAGACATACAGGACCACACAGCTGGCTTCTTTAAGTTCTGGTTTCAGAACTTTAACCCAATTTGCATGTGCCGAATGATAGGGTAGCCTCTGCTGATCTGCACAGTCCCCCTTGCTCCATGAACAGACAAACCACATAAATGTTTTAACTCACCGTCTTAAAACAAAACAAACAACAGCAACATAAATAAATAAATAAATAAATAAATAAGAGCTGGAGAGGTGGCTCAGAGGTTAAGAGCACTGACTGCTCCTCCAGAGGTCCTGAGTTGCATTCCCAGCGAGCACACAGTGGCTCACAACCATCTATAATGTGATCTAATGTCTTCCTCTGACAGGCAGGCGTACTAAGCAGGTAGAGAAAATAAACTTTTAAAGTAATAATAATGACAGGGGAAAAAAAAAACCTAGTTCAGACTAGTTCAGAATCTTTCAGTAGCCAGGCTTTGGTGGCACTCGCTTTTCTTTAATCCCAGCAATCGGGAGGCAGAGACAGATGTATCTTTGTGAGTTTGAGGCCAGCTTGGTCTACACAGTGAGTCCAGGACAGCCAAGGCTACATAGAGAAACCCTGTCTCCAAAAACCAAAACCAAACAAAATTAGACTAAGGAACAACAGCAGACCTCTGAGATGGTTCCTTTTGTTTGAATTCTAAGGCCCAGCCACACAGAAAAGAAATTCTTCAAAAGTGATCTCTGTGTTTACCATTCCTCTAGATGGCAGGGACATAAATCCAATTCACACGTGTGTGTGTGTGTGTGTGTGTGTGTGTGTGTGTGTGTGTGAGAGAGAGAGAGAGAGAGAGAGAGAGAGAGAGAGAGAGAGAGAGAGAGAATTGTGTGAGGAGGCTCTCTCTCCTGATATAGAAAGTATACCCTTTCAATAAAAAGGAGAAGAAAAAAATAAGATAAATAACCAACCAACCAATAAACAAACAAATAACAAAAACAACAAAAACAAAAACAAAAACAAAAGCAAAAACCACTACAAGCAGTCATTTGTTTTGGTATATAATTTACAGAAGAAAGAAATGTGTGGGTTCACATACAGGCTCAAACATAAAAAGGAGAACAACGAGACCAAAGGACAGAGCAGCCAATGCCTGTTCTTATTGTTCAGGGTTCTATTCATGTGAAATGGTTTGGGGTCCTCCCTAGTCCCCTCCAGCATGACCTAAAAGGGACTGACTTAAGGTGACATCAGGAAGCAGTCCATTTCTGGAAGAATAAAGAAGTGGGTGCTGTGAGTGAGATAGGTAGGAAGGAAAGAAGGGAAAAGGGGGTAAAAAAACAATCTCAGCACATCAGTGGTGGTGATCATAGCTAGAGACTGTGACTGATCATTCAGCTGAGGATTTTTTTTTTTGGTTTTTTGAGACTGGGTTTCTCTGTATAGCCTTGGCTGTCCAGGACTCACTTTGTAGACCTGGCTGGCCTCGAACTCACAGCGATCCGCCTACCTCTGCCTTCCAAGTGCTGGGATTAAAGGCGTGTGCCACCACCGCCCGGCTGATGATTAATTTTTAACACAAGTGCGTGCGCGCTCGCGCGGGCACACACACACACACACAGACACATACACACATACACACACACACACACACACACACACACACACACACACATACACACGATGAAACCAGAAAATCTCCGATGAGTGCAGTTACAAAGACAGAATCGGTTGTTTTGTTATTTATCTTTAAGGATGTGTGTGTATTCGCATGCACGCTAGGGTGTATATAAGTCTGAGAAGAATCACATATGTACACTTTAACAAACCATTTCTAGATTAGATCCTCGAGGTCCCCATCTACCCATGGAACACGCCAGATTTCCATTGAGCCCTATCTCGCTCTCTTAAAAATGAGACCACAGGAGCCACACCAGACCTCCCTCTCAGCTCGGGCCTTTCATTTTGTTTTTCTCTCTTTCTGTTTCAGATTGATTTCTGGAGTAAGAGTGGAGTGTTCTGCTGGCCTCTCAGGACCTTTGGAAGAGCATCCAGTGCTTTTAACCCCTCCTGAGGCATTTTTTACTTTTATTTCGTTTCATTTTATTCCTTTTTGTGGTTTTTCGAGACAGGGTTTCTCTGTGTAACAGCTCTGACTGCCCTGGAGCTCATGCCTGCCTCTGCCTCCCATGTTCTGAGACAACAGGCATGCGTGCGCCAACACCGCCCGGCTCCATTTTATTTTGCATAATGCTCTCTTTGGTTTAAATGCTGAGGCGCTGTCACACAGAAAAGAGTGTAATTCATGAGAACAACACACCATCATCCAGGCGCTGTGGTGCTCGCTGGATGATACCATCACAAGGGCAATATTGGCCCTGCCACTCCAGTACTGGCACCGGCCTTGGAGGAGGTGGGCGGTGCTCTCCCTCTACACCTGGTGGGTGTGACAGCCAAATTTTGGTGTTTTGTTTTGTTTTGTTTCTGTCTCCCACTACCAACTCCCCCACAACGTCCACACCAAGACAGGGTTTCTCTGTGTAGCGTTGGCTGTCCAGTCCTGGGCTCCCTTTGTAGACCAGGCTGGCCTTAAACTCACAGCGATCTGCCTGCCTCTGCCTCCTGAGTGCTGGGATTAAAGGCATGCACCACTATGCCATGCCTGGCTTTGTTTTTGGTTTTGTTTTCCTTTGCCTTTAATCCCAGCAATTGGGACAAAGAGGTGAGAGAATCACTTACACTTGCAAGTCCAGGACAGGCAAGGCTACATCAGAAACCTTGTCTGGAAACAAACAATCAAGCAAGCAAGAAAGCAAGCAAGCAAACAAAAAACTACAATTTCTTTAACCCAAGAAAAGTTCTAGTTCCAAACTAGGTCAGTATACACAGCGATTTTCAAGACAGACAGGAATACATAGAGAGACACTGTCTCCAAAATAATTTAAACACTGTGTAAGTAGAGAAGTTAGTATGTAAATACATCGATGATAGATAGATAGATAGATAGATAGATAGATAGACAGACAGACAGGATTAAAGGTGTGTGCCACCATGCCTGGCTAAATATTTAATTCTTTACTCAACTATTTAAAAAGGATAAACGAGTCCTTTATATAGTTTACTCTCCGTACTATACTTATACATAAATACATAGATGTTAGATACATACATACATACACACATAGATAGATAGATAGATAGATAGATAGATAGATAGATAGATAGAAAGATAGATAATAGACACACAGACAGACAAATGGATACCAATCCTCATAGTTTCCTCATTAGATCACAGCAGAGTCAGGCAACCTGGTCTAGGTAGTGCCAGCTACCTTCTAATGTTTATTAGTCATCAGTCAGTACTGAATCTATTTATTAGCAATGCAGCAGTGACTCTATAACCAGCCCAGAAAATCAATGTGATTCTATACCCAGTAAGAGAGGGGGGAGGGGAGAGAGAGAGAGAATTGTGTGAGGAGGCTCTCTCTCCTGATCTAGAAAGTATACCCACACTTTCAATAAAAAAGAGAAGAAAAAAATAAAATAAATAACCAACCAACAAACAAACAACAAGAAAAACAAGAAAAAGACCACTACAAGCAGTAATTTGCTTTGGAATATAATTTACAGGGGAACAAATGTGTGGATTCACATACAGGCTCAAACATAAACAGGAGAGCAACGAGAACAAAAGACAGAGCAGCCGATGCCTGTTCTTATCGTTCAGGGTACTATTTATGTGAAATGGTTTGGTGTCCTTCCTAGTCCCCTCTGGCATGACTTAGAAATGACTGACTTAAGGTGACATCAGGAAGCAGTCCATTTCTTGAAGAGGAATGAAATAGGTGCTGGGAGTTAGATAGCTAGGAAGGAAAGAAGGAAGAATGGGGTAAAAAAAACAATCTCAGTTCATCAGAGGCGGTGGTTATAGCTAGAGACTGTGACTGATTTCTCAGCTGGGGATTAATTTATAACACCCGTGCTCCGGTGCCCGCTCACACATACACACACACACACACACACACACACACACACACGATGAAACAAGAAAAGCTCCAATGAGGGCAGTTACAAAGACAGAATCAGTTGTTTTGTTATTTATCTTTAAAGATTTGTGTGTGTGTTCGCATGCACGCTGGGGTGTATATAAGTCTTAGAAGAATCACATATGTACACTTTAACAAACCATTTCTAGTTTAGATCCTCGAGGTCCCCATCTACCCATTGAACACGCCAGATTTCCATTGAGCCCTATCTCGCTCTCTTAAAAATGAGACCACAGGAGCCACACCAGACCTCCCTCTCAGCTGGGGCCTTTCATTTTGTTTTTCTCTCTTTCTGTTTTAGATTGATTTCTGGATTAATTGTGGAGTGTTCTGCTTGCCTCTCAGGACCATTGGAAGAGCAGCCAGTGCTTTTAACCCCTCCTGAGGCATTTTTTACTTTTATTTTGTTTCTTTTTATTTCTTTTTGTGCTTTTCCAAGACAGGGTTTCTCTGTCTAACAGGTCTGATTGCCCTGGAGCTCACGCCTGCCTCTGCCTCCCAAGTTATGAGACAACAGGCATGCGTGCGCCACCACCGCCCGGCTCCATTTTATTTTGCGTAATGCTTCTTTGGTTTAAATGCTGAACTGCTGTCACACCGAAAAGAGTGTAATTTATGAGAACAACACACAATCATCCGGGCGCTGTGGTGCTTGCTGGATGATACCATCGCAAGGGGAATATTGGCCCCGCCCCTCCAGTACTGGCACCAGCCACGGAGGAGGTGGGCGGGGCTCTACCTCTCCACTTCGCGGGTGTGACAGCCAAGTTTTGGTTTTTGTTTTGTTTTGTTTCTGTCTCCCACATCCACCACCCCCACACGCTACACCCAGAGACAGCGTTTCTGGGTGTAGCATTGGCTGTCCATTCCTGGGCTCCCTTTGCAGACCAAGCTGATCTTAAACTCACAGCGATCTGCCTGACTCTGCCTCCAGAGTTCTGGGATTAAAGGCGTAGCCAGACGGTGGTGGCACATGCCTTTTTTTAATCCTAGCACTCGGGAGGCAGAGACAGGTGGATTGTTGTGAGTTTGAGGCCAGCCTCATCTACACAGCGGGTCCACAACAGCCAAGCTTCCATAAAGAAACGCTGTCTTCAGGAACCCAAACCAAAACCAAACCAAAAGAAACAAAAAAATGTAGACCGAGGATCTACACCAGACCTCTGAAACGGTTCCTTTCACTTTATTTATCTTTATTTCATTTCATTATTTTTTTATTTCTTTTTTTTTTGGGCGGGGGCAAGGGATTCAGTTTTCACGTTAGGGTTTCTCTGTGTAGCCTTGACTGTCCTGGACTTACTTGATTTTGTAGACCAGGCTGTACTAAAATTTACGGAAATCCGACTGCCTCTGCCTCCCGAGTGCTGGGATTATTGGCATGCGCCACCGCCGCCTGGCCTTATTTGAATTTTTTTCTGTGCATCATTCGGTATGAATGTGTCAGATCCCTTCTAGTGGCGTTACAGACAGTTGTGAGCTGCCATGTGGGTGTTGGGAATCCAACCCAGGTCCTTTGGAAGAGCTGACAGTGCTCCTCACCACTGATCCATCTCTCTAGTCCCATTTGCTTTGTCTTCATGCTCTCTTTCTTTGAATTCTGAGGCAACACCACACAGGGGGGAAAACATTTCTGAAGTGATCTTCTCTGTTCTCTGTGTTTACCATCCCTCTAGATGGCAGGGACTTAAATCTAATTCACATTGGGTGGGGGGCAGGGGGCAGAGCAGAGGGTCGAGGGCGTGGTGGGCCAGGGGTCGGGAGGGGGGAGAGGAGGGGCACTTGCAGGCACGTGGGGGAACAGGGGGGGATTGTGAGGAACCTCTCAACCCTGACCTAGAAATTACCCTTTAAATTAAAAGTGTAAAAAAAACAGTATTACAAACATACATTTGTTTTGGAATATAATTTATGGTAGAAAGAAATGTGTGGGTTCGCATACAAGCCCAAACCTACACAAGAGACTGGAGAGACCAAAAAGCAGAGCAGCCGATGCCTGTTTTTTTTGTTCAGGGTACTATTTATGTGAAATGGGTTGGAGTCCTTCCTAGTCCCCTCTACCATGACCTAGAAGTGTGACTGTCTTAAGCTGAAATCAGGAAGCAGTCCATTTCTGGAAGAGGAAAGAAAGGGTTGCTATGAGTTCAATGGCCAGCCTGGTCTACTAAGTGAGTCCAGGATGGCCAAGGCTACACAGAGAAACCCTGTCTCAAAAAACAAACAACAAACAAACACACAAAGTTTTAGGTAACACAATGCTTCCCAATGTCTCCTCCCTGTTTCTCTTCCCCACCTCCAGCAAATGACATCACCTCCCCGACCACACACACACACAGAAGGGGGGGGGAGCACACATCTGCGATCAGACCTGGAACAAACCAGAAAACTATGGTAGTCTGCTATTTCTGGAGCAAACACTGGACCTCTCTTCAAGGCGATCTGGTGTCTTCTTCTGGCCTGCAGATAAACATAGAGAAATGAGTGAATGAATGAATGAATGAATGAATAAGTAAATAAATAAAATAGCTCCAGGATGAGGTAGAGAAAGATTATGGTGCCCTCTTCTGGCCTGCAGGTGCAGATAGATAGATAGACAGATAAATAGAAAGAAAGAAAGAAAGAAAGAAAGTTCGATCTTCACAGACTGAGTAATTAATCAAATATTTATTAATAAATGGCTCCAGGAGGAGGAGGAGGAGGTGGAGGAGGAGGAGGAGAAAGATATCTGGTGCACTCTTCTGGCCTGCCCGTATATATATCTGCAGATAGACAAGCATAGGATAGATAGATAGATAGATAGATAGATAGATAGATAGATGATAGATAGATAGATAAATAGATAGCCTGATAAATAGATAAACAAATAGACAGATAAATAAATAAATGGATAGAAAGTTAGGCAAATGAATGAATAAACAAACACACAAATAAACAAGTAAATAAAAAAACAAGTAAGTAAGTAAGTAAATAAATAAATAAATAAATGGCCCGCCCGTCCCTCTCCCCACAGTGGCATGGGAAAACAAACAAACAAACCAAACTTCATCAAACTTCCACGGTTAGGCAGAAGGGTCGACTTCCATAGTTTTAGGTTAGGACCCGCATCCCTTGAAAGGGACAACTGGTCGACCTCCATGGTTATAGGACTCGCATCAGTTGTGTATACAGATATAAATATATATATATTATTTAAAAAAAAAGAGTCCAGAAGGGGTGATCGCCAACCTCCAGGCAGGTCGGGTCGCGAGCGAGGCAAAATGGATAAAGCCTACCCTGCCCCCTCCAGCGGTCACACCGCTGCCACCGCCTTTGCCTCACATCCAGGCTTGGCCAGGGGCGGAGCGGGGGCGGGCAGGAAAAGGCGGCGGTGGTGAAGCAGGCAGGGGGCGCTTTCTCCCGGAGATGCGGAGGGGAAAAACAGGAACTCATCGTTCGGGAGACAGGGAGAGTGAGAGAGGGGTGGACGGGCCGCCTAGACAAACCATTGTGTCGAGAGCTGACTTTCAATAGATAACAGTGAGGAAGCTGCTCTGCAACATAGAAACCCCAACCCAGAAGCAGGTCGTCTATGATTGGTTTAGCGCCAGGTTCCACAGGAACTTGTGCTGACATGATGGGCGAGAGGGTGGCCCCCTTTCTGGCCGAGCCCTGTTTCCCGGGACGAATGGCTTTCCGCACCTGACTCCGGTCCCGACGGGCGGCGGGGAAGCCCGCCGGCCAGCCGGCGGCGACACCCCCGTGAGAGGGCGCACGCGCGACGGCGACGACGATGGACTGCCGGTAGGGACGGACGGGGACCCGGCTATCCGGGGCCAAGCAAGGCTCCTTCGGCGCTGCCTTATAGTTCTGCCTGGGCGGGATTCTAACTTAGAGGCGTTCAGTCATAATCCCACAGAAGGGGGAAAGAGGGCAAGAGTCTGAGAGAGCCACGGGAGGGAGAGAAGGACCTCACACCCACAGGCCGAATCCCTACGGGCCCCACCAACCCCCCCCCCCCCGATCCCGAGGGGACAGAGGTGACCTCCACAGGGGTCTTTAAACCTGCGCGCTGGAACGGGACAGCCAGGTACCAAGAAAGGATTGGGGAGGACACATGAAGTCCAAAAATTTACACCAATCCGACTGCCACTGACTCCTGTGTGCTGGGATTATTGGCATGCGCCACCACTGCCCGGCCTTATTTTAATTTTTTATTGTACATCATTCGCTATGAATGTGTCAGATCCCTTCTAGTAGTGTTAAAGACAGTTGTGAGCTGCCATGTGGGTGTTGGGAATCCAACCCAGGTCCTTTGGAAGAGCTGACAGTCCTCCTCACCACCGATCCATCTCTCTAGTCCCATTTGCTTTGTCTTCATGTTCTCTTTCTTTGAATTATGAGGAACCGCCACACAGGGGGGAAAGAATCTTCTGAAGTGATCTTCTCTGTTCTCTGTGTTTACCATCCCTCTAGATGGCAGGGACTTAAGTCCAATTCACAGGGGGTGGGGGGCAGGGGGGCAGAGCGGAGCGCCGGGGGCGGGGGGGCGGGGGGGGTTGTGAGGAGTCTCTCACCCCAGACTTTGAAAGTACCCTTTAATTTAAAAGTGTAAAAAAAAAAAAAACCAATGTTACTACTAACACACATTTGTTTTGGAATATAATTTATGGTAGAAAGAAATGTGTGGGTTCACATACAAGCCCAAACATACACAAGAGACTGGAGAGACCAAAAGGCAGAGCAGCCGATGCCTGTTCTTTTCGTTCAGGGTACTATTTATGTGAAATGGGTTGGAGTCCTTCCTAGTCCCCTCTACCATGACCTAGAAGTATGACTGTCTTAAGCTGAAATCAGGAAGCAGTCCATTTCTGGAAGAGGAAAGAAAGGGTTGCTATGAGTTCAAGGGCCAGCCTGGTCTACAAAGTGAGTCCAGGATGGCCAAGGCTACAGAGAGAAACCCTGTCTCGGAACCAAACAAACAAACAAACAAACAAACAAAGAAACATAAAAAAATCTTAAAAGAATCCCACACGCAGCTGCCGGTTATCATATGGTGGTGCACGCGTTTAATCCCAGCACTTGGGAAGCAGAGGCAGGTGGAACACTGTGAGTTCGAGGCCACCTTGGTCTACAAAGTGAGTCCAGGACAGTTAAGGCTACACAGAGAAACCCTGTCTGAAAAAAAAGTAAAGATGAGACCACAGGAGCAACACCAGACCTCCCCCTCAGCTGGGTCGTTTCATTTTGTTTTTCTCTCTTTCTGTTCTCTTTGAGTTCTGCATTAAGTGTGCAGTGTTCTGCCTGCATCTCCACCTGCGGGCCAGGAGAGGGCGCCATGTCTCCTCATAAATGGTTGTGAGCCACCACGTGGCTGCTGGGAACTGAAGGCTATACCTTCCCAAGAGCTGCCAGTGCTCTTCAATCCTGACGCATTTTTATTTTTGTTATTTTTATTTTTTATGTTTGTGGTTTTTCGAGACAGGGGTTCTCTGTGCAACAGCTCTGGGTGTCCTGGAACTCACGGAGATCCACTGGCCTCTGCCTCCCAAGCACCGGGAGTAAAGGCGTGCGCCGCTATTTTATGTCTCTTAATGCTCTCTTTGGTTTAAATGCTGAGGTGCTGTCACACAGAAAGGAGTATAACTTATAAGAAAAATGCACGATCATCCAGATGCTGTGGCGCTCGCTTTTAGATAAAAATAATGACATGGATGGGAAAAAACAGGACAAATAAAACAACAACACAAAAATGCACATAAAATTTACTGAATCATTAATAAAGAATAAGCAATGAAACGTGGTCTTACAAACAGGCAAAAAGACAAAGAAAGAGACATATGGTTAGAGAGACCCTAAGGCAGAGTAGCCATGATTTGAGAAACTGATCATTTTATTTTCGCTAATTACAGCAGAAAACACAAATAGAATTGACTGGTCTGGAACTTTTCCTGTGTCTCAGGCAGACATATTTAGTTAATTTTGGGTTCTTTGAAAGCTAGTTTATTTGTGTAGCCTTCACACAAACACACACACACACACAAAAACCGGGGGGGGGCAAGCATGAAGGGGGAAGGAGAGAAAGAGAGAGAGAGAGAGAGAGAGAGAGAGAGAGAGAGAGAGAGAGAGAGAGAGAGAAACCCTGTGTAAAATAACGTGTCTGTCTAGAATTCAGGGTGTAAAGAAGGTGAGATATCCATAGGGCCTTATGAATATCCATTCGAGTCAGAGGGAGACAGATAGACTGTGAATTCAGGTGGCTAGTCTGGCCTAAATAGTGAATTCAGAGACAATAAGGGCTACATAAAGAGACTGACCCTGTCTGTGAAAATCCAAACAAACAGCAAACAAATGAGAGTTTTCCTGTGAAACATGAAAATGCCCGACTTTCATATCAGCCAGCCATGAAGGCTTCCTGACCTCCACCTCCAAGGAGAAGTAGGGTGTAACTGGAAGATAATTAAGAGATAAACAGTCAAGCAGCAGCCTCACCCACACTTTCTGACACAAGGTCAAAGGGTAACCTTCAACTTTTGCTTTTTTTCCTTTGAAAGGAATAGGCCTTGTTCTGGCCTGTAAGTCTGTGTGTGTGTGTGTGTGTGTGTGTGTGTGTGTGTGTGTGTGTGTGTGTGTGTGTGTGTCTTTGTTTTTCCCCCAAAACAGGGTTTCTCTGTGTAGCCTTGGCTGTCCTGTCCTGGACTCGCTCTGTAGACCGGGCCTACCTCAAACTTATAAAGATCTGCCTGCCTGCCTCTGCTTCCTGAATGCTGGGATTAAAGGCCTGCAGCACCATGCCCAGCTTTGTTTCTGTTCCCTGCCCCCAGTGTTCACATTTAAGTCCATCCATATGAGTCTGGTGTCTGAGAGTGGTCAGTGAGTGGCCACTCTTGAACACATAACCAAAACAAAACAAAACCAAATTATCAAACGGGAATGGCAAAAGCAGTGTAATCTTTGTTTCCAGGCCAGATTGGCCTATAGCGAAAGTTCAAAACAGCCATGGCCATGACAAACAAGCCTGTCTGGTTTGGTTGGTTGGTTGGGTATTTTTGTTTTCGTTTTTCTTTTTGTTTTTGTTTTTGAGGCAGGTTTTCTCTGTGTAGCCTTGGCTATCTTGGACTGACTTTGTAAACCAGGCTGGACTCGAACTAACAGAGATCTACCTGCATCTGCTTCCAGAGTGCTGGGATTGAATACCTGTGTGTTTTTAATTCCCTGTTACTTTATTGTTCATTCTATTTGATTTTATAAGGTAGCGCTCTCTCTCTCTCTCTCTCTCTCTCTCTCTCTCTCTCTCTCTGTGTGTGTGTGTGTGTGTGTGTGTGTGTAAATGACCATGTGTGGTCTGATACCCTCATCATTTATGATTGCTCATGCAAACTATGATTGAACCTTAGACTCTGATGAGTGGCTAACCCAAACCCTAACCGGCCCAACCCCTCAGGACATACAAAGTAAAGTAGAATAAGCCCAAGTGAAAGAGAGCAAAATTGACCTGCCTGACAAATCAGTTATTGGCAAATCAGTTAGGATAGGCAGCTTTGGGGAGGGAGGCTCCTTTTGAAAACACCTCACTGCTTGGGGTCCCTCCTTGGTTGTGTCTGCTGTTGCTGCCAATGCTGTTCCTGCCCAGCCCAACTTCTGGTCTCAGAATAAATACAGTGTTAGAGCAAATTAAAGCACTAGTCCAATGGTGCTAGAGATGATCTTCTCTTTCCAGCTGCTGGGTGCTGACATGACAGGCATGTATGGATTAAGTGAATGCATAATAAGAGGATGGAGCCCAGGGCTTTGGAAGCACCCTAGGCCATGGCTTCCCCTTCCCCCCTCCCCCTACCCCCAACCTTCTCTGTCCTTCTCTTTTTCTCTTTCTCTCTCTCCCTCTCTCTCTCTCTCTCTCTCTCTCTCGACAATTTTTGGGGTGTGGGTGGGTGGCACTTTTTGCCCAGGATGACTCCTACTTGTTAGGCATGGGCCAGCATGTTCATTACAGGGAGGAGTGGAGCCCAAGGCTTTTGAAGCAGCCTAGGTTAGGGCTTTCCCTTCCCCTCATGTGTCTGGAGCACTGAAGGTAAGGGAGGTGGAACAATCCATGGCGCCTGCTACCATGGCTACCACATAAATTTAAAGCAAATTTAATAGTGAAATAAAAATCAAATGTGTGCCTTGAATCACACACAACACTCAGGACGAAGAGGCTGGCAGATCACTGTGAGTTGGAGGCCAGCCGGGTCTACAGATTGAGTCTGGGATGGACAAGGCTACACAGAGAGACCCTGTCTTGACAAACCTAAACAAAACAAACAAACAAAAACAAAAAACCCACCAAAAACAAAAATCAAGTTTGCTAAAAAGACACATGAGCAACCCACACACAATCTGTTTATTTCCAGACATGGGCCAGCATATCCAAAGTTAATGCAGGACAGACAGAGCTTCGGATTCCCTAACCTATAGATACATAGATAGATAGACAGACAGACACACAGACACACAGACAGACAGATGGTAGTTAGGATAAGAGTCACTGGAAATCACTCGCTATCCCTCTCCAGATCAGACCTCCCTTTAATGCACAGAATTCTAACTGCTATATGTCCACTGAGTGATTGGATTAAAGGTGTGTGTGTATGCGCGCACGAGCGAGACCACACCTGGCCTCCTTTCATTTCTTTACCTTCCATTGATCTAAGTCTGGGGTTCTAGTGGTCAGTGTGTGGCTAATCTTGAACCCATAACGCTGTCACTTTATTATATGTTTAGTTTAAAGTCAAATTCTCTGACGGTGTTCACCAAAATGAAGCCACCTTCTGGAGGGCAGATATCACGGTGGCTTACCTCACCAATACGGAAGCAGTCCTGGGACATACTTTTCAAGGTCATTTATTCTGGAGGACCAGAACTTAAACCCAATTTGCATGTGTGGAATTCTGAGGAAGTTCTCCTAATCTACACAGTACCCTCGCTGTGTGAAAAGAAAATCAACCAAATTGTTTAACTCCCTGTCTTTTAAAAAATTGTTTTTTAATTAATAAAAATATTAGAAGGAAGCCGGGCGTGATGGCGCATGACTTTAATCCCAGCACTTGGGAAGCAGAGGCAGGTGGATCGCTGTAAGTTCAAGGCCAGCCTGGTCTACAAAATGAGTCCATGACGGCCAAGGCTAACACAGAGAAACCTTGTCTCGAAAAATATATATATATTAGAAGGAAGAGAAGGAAGAGGAGGAGGAGGAGGAAAGGAAGGAAGGAAGGAAAGAGCCAGGCCTGGTGACAGCAATGCACTGATTATTTAAATTTTTCATGGCATTAGTCATAAGAAAAAAAATAAAATAAAACAGATATAATTAATTGTCCTGGCATGCACCACCAGGCCCTGCTTCCCTTAATTTCATTTATTTATTTACTTATTTATATTGGTTTTTTAAGACAGGGTTTCTCTGGGTAGCCTTGGGTGTCCTGGAACTCTGTTTTTAGACCACGCTGGTCTCAAACTCACAGAGATCCACCTACCCCTGCCTCCCAAATGCTGGGATGAATGGTGTGTGCCACCATGCTGGTCCTTTCAGCTCTTTATCTCCAAGAAAGTTTCTAGGTAGTCCTGGGAGTTCCAAACTAAGTCCATCTACACATCAGTTTCTAAGACAGCCAGAGGGAAGGAGAGAGAGAGACAGAGAGAGAGAGAGAGAGAGAGAGAGAGAGAGAGAGAGAGAGAGAGAGACAGAGAGACAGAGAGACAGAGAGAGACAGAGAGAGACAGAGAGAGACAGAGAGAGAAAGAGAGTCCATCTCCAAAAACCTTAGATAAGTAAGATACACAGACAGAAAGGCAAATGGAGGCCAAGCATCATAGTTTCCTCATGTAATCACAGCAGAGACAGGTGGACTTCTGTGTTTGGTTTTTCCAAGTACATATTTAAGTCTTTATTCAGCTATCTATCAAGGATAAACCGGTCCTTTATTTAGTGTAGTCTCCGTACCCCACGTGGAACCATTGAAATCCCTAACTAGATGAGGCCTGCCTCCAGCTCATAGAGTTTCACCTGCCTCTGCCTTCAGAGCTATGGGATTCAAGGCCTACAGGACCACACAGAGCTGGCTTATTTAAGTTCTGGTTTCAGAAGTTAAACCCAATGTGCATGTACAGAATTATAGGGAAGCCTATCTGATCTACACAGTTCCCTCGCTCCATGAAAAGACAAACCACATAAAGGCTTAACTCGCTCTCTGAAAACAAAAAAACAAAAATTAAGAGCTGGATGGAGAGGTGGCTCAGAGGTTAAAGGAGCACTGACTGCCCCTCCAGAGGTCCTGAGTTGCGTTCCCAGGAGCACACGGTGGCTCACGGCCATCTATAATTTGATCTAACTTTCTCCCCTGGCGTGCAGGCATACACGCAGGCAGATGGAGCACTGTACACATAATAATGAATAAATATTTTTAATTGAAAAAAAACTTTTAAATTAACCATAATGACAGGGGGGAAAATTAGTTCAGAATCTTTCAGTAGCCAAGCGGTGGTGGCACATGCCTTTCTTTAATCCCAGCCCTTGGGAGGCAGAGACAGGTGGATTGTTGTGAGTTTGAGGCCAGCCTCGTCTACACAGCGGGTCCAAGACAGCCAAGGTTCCATAAAGGAATGCTGTCTTCAGGAAACAAAACCAAAACCAAACCAAAGGAAACAAAAAAATTTAGACCGAGGAGCTACACCAGACTTCTGAGACGGTTCCTTTCATTTTATTTACCTTTATTTCATTTCATTATTTTTTTTATTTCTTTTTTTTTTGGGCGGGGGCAAGGGATTCGTTTTTCATGTTAGGGTTTCTCTGTGTAGCCTTGACTGTCCTGGACTTACTTGCTTTTTTAGACCAGGCTGTCCTAAAACTTACTGCAATCCGACTGCCTCTGCCTTCTGAGTGCTGGGATTATTAGCGTGGGCCACCACCGCCCGGCCTTATTTTAATTTTTTTCTGTGCATCATTCGGTATGAATGTGTCAGATCCCTTCTAGTGGCGTTAGAGACAGTTGTGAGCTGCCGTGTGGGTGTTGGGATTCCAACAGAGGTTCTTTGGAAGAGCTGCCAGTGCTCTTCACTACCGATCCATCTCTCTAGTCCCATTTGCTTTGTCTTCATGCTCTCTTTCTTTGAATTCTGAGGCACCGCCAAACAGGGGAGAAAAAAATCTTCCGAAGTGATCTTCTCTGTTCTCTGTTTACCATCCCTCTAGATGGCAGGGACTTAAATCCAATTCACACGGGGTGGGGGGCATGGGGGCGGAGCAGAGGGCCGGGGGCGGAGGGTGGGGGGGCACTTGCATGCGCGCAGGGGGCAGGAGGGTGATTGTGAGGAGCCTCTCACCCCAGACCTTGAAAGTACCCTTTAAATTAAAAGTGTAAAAAAAAAACAACATTACTACCAACACTCATTTGTTTTGGAATATAATTTATGGTAGAAAGAAATGTGTTGGTTCGCGTACAGGCCCAAACATACACAAGATACTGGAGAGACCAAAAGGTAGACCAGCCGATGCCTGTTCTTTTCGTTCAGTGTACTATTTTTGTGAAATGGGTTGGAGTCCTTCCTAGTCCCGTCTACCATGACCTAGAAGTGTGACTGTCTTAAGCTGAAATCAGGAAGCAGTCCATTTCTGGAAGAGGAAAGAAAGGGTTGCTATGAGTTCAAGGGCCAGCCTGGTCTACAAAGTGCGTCCAGGATGGCCAAGGCTACACAGAGAAACCATGTATCGAAAAACAAAAAAATACAAATGAACAAACATAAAAAAAATCTTAAAAGTATCCCTGACACATCTGCCGGGTATGGTATGGTGGTGCACGCGTTTAATCCCAGCACTCGGGAGGCAGAGGCACATGGATCGCTGTAAAATTTCAGGGCCAGCCAGACTGGTCTACAAAGCGAGTCCAGGACATCCAAGGCTAACACAGAGAGACCCTGTCTCCAAAAGACAAAAAAGAAAAAAAAAAGAATCTGACATCTAAATTTTAACCAACCATTAGCTAGTTTACATCCTACAGGTGCCCATCTACCCACGGAACACGCCACATTTCCACTGAGTCCTATCTCGCTGTGGTAAAAGTGAGACCACAGGAGCAACACCAGACCTCCCCCTCAGCTGGGTCGTTTCATTTTGTTTTTCTCTCTTTCTGTTCTCTTTGAGTTCTGCATTAGGTGTGCAGTGTTCTGCCTGCATCTCCACCTGCGGGCCAGGAGAGGGCACCAGGTCTCCTCATAAATGGTTGTGAGCCACCACGTGGCTGCTCGGAACTGAAGGCTCTACCTTCCCAAGAGCAGCAGGTGCTCTTCAACCCTGACGCATTTTTATTTTTGTTATTTTTATTTTTTATGTTTGTGGTTTTTCGAGACAGGGGTTCTCTGTGCAACAGCTCTGGGTGTCCTGGAACTCACGGAGATCCACTGGCCTCTGCCACCCAAGCACCGGGAGTAAAGGCGTGTGCTGCCGTTTTATGTTTCTTAATGCTCTCTTTGGTTTAAATGCTGAGGTGCTGTCACAGAGAAAGGAGAATAACTTATCAGAAAAATGCACCATCATCCAGACGCTGTGGCGCTCGCTTTTAGATAAAAATAATGACATCGATGGGAAAAGACAGGACGACCCCACCCCGGCCCCGCCCGTGCGCCACCCCCCAGGGCTGCCAAGGATGCGGGGAGACAGGGAAAGGGGTTGACACTTGGGTGGAGGGGTCAGGAGGAACAGGGAGAAGGAAAGATCCGCCAGGAGCCACTGGCGTGGCCAGGCGCGTGCTGCAGGGTTGAATCCTCCGGGTGGACTGCAAGGACCTCATCCCATTTACCTCTTAACGCTTTCACTCCCTGTTGACCTCTCTCTTCAAAATTCTTTTCAAATTTCCCTTAAGGTACTTGTTGACTATAGGTCTCCTGCCGGTATTTAGCCTTAGATGGAGTTTACCACCCGCTTTGGGCTGCATTCCCAAGCAACCCTACTCCGGGAAGACCCGGACCCGGCGCGCTGGGGGCCGCTACCGGCCTCATGCCGTCCACGGGCTGGGCCTTGATCAGAAGGATTGGGCCCCCCACAAGGGGCGCCGGGAAGTGGGTCTTTTGTACACCACATTTCCTGTGCCACGCCGAGTGGCGGGGATTCGGCACTGGGCTCTTCCCTGTTCACTCGCCATTACTGAGGGAATCCTGGTTAGTTTCTTTTCCTATGCTGACTAATATGCTTAAATTCAGCGGGTTGCCACCTCTGATCTAAGGTCGCGGAGCCAGAGGGAGAGGACACGGTGTGGCAGGAGAGGGGCGGCGGCCACGGGAAAGGGACCGAGGCCCCTTTCTTCTCCACCACCCCGCCCGCCCTCCATGACACACGTCTGAGGGGTCCGCGAGAGAAAGAGCAAGAAGATCGAAGGGAAGAGCGTGGAGGTGGAGGCGGCGGCGAAGCAGGAACACGAGCTGGCGACCTCGCTTTGGCGAGTGGCTGGGGTCCCAGGGCACGCAACGTGGCACGGAGATGGGGCCGACACGCGCAGCCTCTACCTGACCCCATCCCCCGGGGAGCGCTTGCATCAGCAAAGGGATAGACTGCGGCGTCCTGCAGGACCCTCACTGGAGGGGGACAACCCCCGGGCAGAGGAAAGACGGAGAAGGTGGTGGGGCCGGTCCAGGGAGCACAGACCGATGGCGCAGCCTCGGCACGGGCTCGGCCAACCTTACGGACTCGGGCGGCATGACAATGCTCCCAGATGGCTAAGGGGTGCGTGGGGCGGGAACCCAAACCCGGGGACCGGCGTGGCCGCATGAGATGTCGGGCAGACACGGTGGCAGAAGACGAAGGAGAACGCAGAGGGCCGAGATCCGGACCCTGATGACTCCAAGGGTACGACGACCCCGCCTAGAGAGGTCTAACCTGGACCACGACCTCCATCACCGCCAACGCGTGACCGCTCACACTGCCACACGGCCGTCAACACAGACACCGGGGACATGGGAAGACTGCCAGCGACCCCCCTTCCTTTCCCACCACCTTGCCTCTCGAAGCTTTGCGGCCTTTCTTCACGCTCTCCTCTGCACGGAGGCCGGAAAGCGGCGATGTCGGCACGCCGACAACCACCCCACACGTCTGAACTTCTGCGGACGGAGGGCCCGGAGTCGGGGACCGTGCAAACAAACCCACAGCCACGCGAACCCACCCCTCAGAGACGGACACCGAAGGGGTTTTGCGATTGATTGTCAAGTGACACTCAGACAGGCGTATCCCTGGGAGGAACCCAGGGCCGCAAGTGCATTCGAAGTGTCAATGATAAATGTGTCCTGCAATTCACATTAATTCTCGCAGCTAGCTGTGTTCTTCATCGCCGCACGAGCCGAGTGATCCACCGCTAAGAATCGTACGAGTTTTTCGTCGGGCGTGTAGGAGAGACGGGAGTCCCTCGCTCACATCACACGTGCTGGTGTCGGCACAGTGCCCCGCCCCCCACACCGGGAGAGAGGGCTCGCCTCGGGCCGGCCAGCAAGAGCAAAACAGAAGGAACACGAACTCTGGGGGATGGGTCGGTCAGACGGAATGGGAAAAGAACCACACACACACACAGCAACACGGGACCCGCCCAGCAAACACGGTCGAGGCGCCCATGACACGGGAAGCCAGGACGGCAAGCCAGGCACAGCTGCAAGAGGCCCACGGACGCCCAAAGGGGAGGCTCCCACCCCAACCCGCAACCACGGCCTGGGGAGCGTCCCTGGAAGGCTGAAAGCGGGCAAGAGTCTGAGAGAGCCGCTGGAGGGATAGAGGGACCTCACACACCCCCAAGCCAACTCCCTACGGGCCCCGCCGCCTCCCCCCTACCCTGGGGGCAGAGAGGCGATTTCCACGGGGTCTTTAAACCTGCGCGCCTGAACGCGACAGCCAGGTACTCGGAAAGGTTCGGGGAGGACACTCGAGGTCAGAAAAGCCAGGAGGAGATGGATGCCGGACCCACCGCGGCCATCGCCGACCGCATGCAACACACTCTAGGCTCGGTAAATCCGGAGCCACCGCGTAGGTGGCCGAGATGAGACGCGAAAGCGCCCCCCACCACAACCACGACATAGACTGGCACCACCGCCATGGGAGGAGATGAGCCTGATGGGAAAAAGGGGCGGCCTGGGGGTCGCGGCAGGCACCTAGCATGCAGGGTCGGCCACCCCAGGGAAGAAGCAGAAGGAGCGAAGAGATGGGAGAGGATTGTGAGAGAGGGCCGGGAATGGCAAGGGCTGCCCACCCCACAACAGACGGCAACGTGCCCCGCCTCCTCACCATCCTCTACCTCTTTCCTCTTCCCTCCTTCTTTCAACCCAGAGGACTGAACGACCAAGACCGACCACATGCGGCAGCAGCCAATGCGACCTGGGAAACGTGCCTCCCGGCAGGGAAAAACAAAGACAGGGACGGACGAACGAACGGACAGACGGGCATGGCCAGCCGACCGGCGCCTCTTCTTAATGATCCTTCTGCAGGTTCACCTACGAAAACTTTGTTACGACTTTTACTTCCTCTAGATAGTCAAGTTCGAACGTCTTCTCAGCGCTCCGCCAGGGCCTTGGGCCGACCCCGATGGGGCCAATCCGAGGGCCTCACTAAACCGGCCAATTGGTAGTAGCGACAGGCAGTGTGTACAAAGGGCAGGGACTTAATCAATGCAAGCTTATGACCCACACTTACTGGGAATTCCTCGTTCATGGGGAATAATTGCAATCCCTGATCCCTGTCACAAATGGGGTTCAACGGGTTACCCGTGCCTGCCAGCTTAGGGTAGGAACACACTGAGCCAGAGAGTGTAGCGCGCGTGTAGCCCCGGACATCTAAGGGCATCACAGACTTATTATTGCTCAATCTCTGGTGGCTGAACGCCACTTGTCCCTCTAAGAAGTTGGGGGACGCCGACTGCTTGGGGGTTGCGTAACTAGTTAGCATGCCAGAGTCTCGTTTGTTATCAGAATTAACCAGAAAAATCGCTCCACCAACTAAGAACGGCCATGCACCACCACCCATGGAATCAAGAAAGAGCTATCAATCTGTCAATCCTGTCCATGTCCCGGCCGGGTAAGGTTTCCTGTGTTGAGTCAAATTAAGCCACAGGCTCCACTCCTGGTGGTGCCCTTCCATCAATTCCTTTAAGTTTCACCTTTGCAACCATACTCCCCCTGGAACCCAAAGAACTTGGTTTCCGGGAAGCTGCCCGGCAGGTCATGGGAAGACCATTTCATTTTGCGTAATGTTCTCTTTGGTTTAAATGCTGAGGCGCTGTCACGCAGAAAAGAGTGTAATTTATGAGAACAACACAACATCATCCGGGCGCAGTGGTGCTCTGTGGATGATACCATCGCAAGGGCAATATTGGCCCAATCCCTCCAGTACTGGCACCGGCCATAGAGAGGGGGGCGAGGCTCTCCCGCTCCACTGGGCAGGTGTAAGAACCAAGTTTTGGGGTTTTGTTCTGTTTTGTTTCTGTCTCCCACTACCACCACCCCCACACCCTCGGCCCAGAGACAGGGTTTCTCTGTGTAGCGTTGGCTGCCCAGTCTGGGGCTCCTTTTGTAGACCAGGCTGGCCTTAAACTCACAGCTATCTGCCTGCCTCTGCCTCCAGAGTGCTGGGATTAAAGGCCTGCACCACCATGCCATGCCTGGCTTTGTTTTTGGTTTTGTTTTCCTTTGCCTTTAACCCCAGCACTTGGGAGACAGAGGCGAGAGAATCACTTGCACTTGCATGTCCAAGACAGGCAAGGCTACATGAGAAACCTTGTCTGGAAACAAACAAGCAAGCAAGCAAGCAAGCAAGCAAACAAAAAACAATTTCTTTAACCCAAGAAAAGTTCTAGTTCCAAACTTGGTCAGTATACACAGCGATTTTCAAGACAGAGAGGAATATAGAGAGAGACTCTGTCTCCAAAATAATTTAAACACTGTGTAAGTAGATAAGTAAGTAAGTAAATACATCGATGATAGATTGATCGATAGATAGATAGATAGATAGATAGATAGATAGATAGATAGATAGATAGATAGGATTAAGGGTGTGTGCCACCATGCCTGGCTAAATATTTAATTTTTTACTCAAATATTTTAAAAGATTATACTAGTCATTTATTTAGTGTATTCTCCGTACTATACTAATACATAAATACACAGATGTTAGATACATACACACATACACCCATAGATACATAGATAGATATAGAGAGAGATACAGAGATAGAAAGATAATACACACAGAGACAGACAAATGGAGGCCAATCCTCATAGTTCCCTCATTTGATCACCACAGAGTCAGGCAGCCTGGTCTAGGGAGTGCCAGCGACCTTCTAATGTTTATTAGTCATCATTCAGTACTTAATCTATTTATTAGCAATGCAGTAGTGACTCTATAACCAGCACAGAAAATGTGATTCTATATCCAGCACAAGAAGGTGGGGGGGAGAAAGAGAGAGAGATCTTGACTAAAAGAAATAACTGGCCGGGCGTGGTAGCACACACCTTTAATCCTAGCACTCGGGAGGCAGAGGCAGGTGGATCGCTGTGAGTTCGAGGCCAGCCTGGTCTACAAAGCGAATCCAGGACAGCCAAGGCTACACAGAGAGACCCTGCCTCAAAAAAAAATCCAAAAATAAATAAATGAATAAATAAATAAATAAATAAATAAATGGGAAAAAATGGAACCAAAATCGAGAAAAAGGAAAGCATTTTCTCTGTACGTAAGCAATTCTAAGTTGTTATACCATGCCTTCTATGTACTTTGGGTTAAACTTTGTGTTCCTATGAAAAGTGTCCGTTTTCAAAGAATAGCCAAATGGCTCTTATGTGTGGTGCCTGATTTTCAAACTTTTCAAAAAGCACGGCCTGCCTGCCTGCCTTCCTTGAATTCCCAGCACCCCGGAGGTAGAGGCAGACAGATCACTGTGAGTTCGAGGCCAGCCGGTCAGCCAGCCAGCCTGCCTGCCTGCTTGCCTGTATGTCTGTCTGTCTGTGTCAAACCAAACCAAAGGAAACCAAGTAGCAGGGCCTGCCATGCATCTGGGCCATAGGAGGACAATAAAGCCTCAATGGGTTGTATATAGACCATGATGAGTTTGGGGATAGGAAACTATGATTGGAAGGCATGGTAGGAAATTAAAAATCGATTAAATTGAGAGCCCTGCCCCTCCACAAACCTAATCAAACAAACACTCAGTCAGTCTTGAAACCCTCAGGCAGCGAGTGTCTAAGCCAACTGTACACTTTCATCCATCGGGAGTGTGCTTGGTTAAAAGAAACTGAGAAAAGAAAAAGAAAAACAAAGATGGGCGGGGGCTGGAGAGAGACGGCTCAGTAGTTAAGAGCACTGTCTGCTCAATTCCCAGCTCCCACATGGCAGCTCCCACCTGTCTGTCTTTAACTCCAGGTCTAAGGTTATCTGACACTTTCATGCCTGCCTTGTTCTCAGAAGTCGGAAGCAATTTTGGAGGTGCATCACAGTACAGGATCACCTCCAAGAAAGCCCACATGGCTAATGAGCTCCTTGAACAAGATGGCCCTCGGCATGCCTGGCAGTTGTGCGCAGCCGAGCCAAAGAGTTTCTCATTCATGAAATAAAATAAAATACAAAAACCAAACCCTAGCCCTGAAATGATGATGTGGCTGGTGTGCCTGAAACAAAAATATAGGTATGTGACCCAACAGGAACAGGAACAGGAACAGGTCTCTCTCAACACCAGGAGGACTTAACCTATCTTGGTCTCCACTGGTAAAGATCCACCCCACCCCCCCACTCGTAATCAAAATGAGAGCTATAAATGGGGCAGCTCTCTCCACACATCTTGTGCCTTAAGACAGTGGAAAGTCTAGCCAGCACTCAGTCTGGAGGCAGAGGCAGGTAGATCTCCATGAGCCTGGTCTACAGAGTGACTTCCAGGAGCTGTCACACAGAGGAAACCTCTGTCTTGAACCCTCCCACCCCCCACCCCTCCTAAAAGGGTGGAAAAATCACTTTTCTTCAGGAAGAAGTGGACACTAACCAGTCTGCAAAGAGGTGTGTGTGTGTGTGTTTGAGGGGTGGGGTGGGTGTTCCTCTTTACTTATGAAAGAAACAGTGAGTCAAGCAAAGCCTTCCTTTGATTTTTATCCTCACATTGTGGGATTACATTGCAAGAGGAAGACTAGAGGAGTCAGAGGTGGTTCTTTCTAAGTAAACATTAAAGACCATATCTTCAACTGGAGCGAGTGAGGGTTTGTTGTTGTTGTTATTGTTGTTGTTGTTGTTGTTGTTGTTGTTTTCCTTTTCTTGGGGGGGGCGAGTTCTAAAACATTCCCTCTGAAAGCAAACTGAACTCATGCACCAGGAGAATCATGTCTCAGCAGTTAAGAGTACCGGGTGTTCTGACACACGCCTCGTGAGTACCAGTAGTCCACAGATGCACGCACAGCCAGACAAGCTGAGAAACAAATAAATACCTGGAAACTAATTCTTTATCCATTTATTCACATTATTTTATTGAGTCAGGGTTAGTGAAAGAGGGCTGGGAGGTAGGGAGAGTACCAGCTATGGGTCAAGAGGGGAGGGTTGTCTTCTTATGCTGTGAGGATGAAGTTTCATATGTCGGTCCAGATGGGCTGGCTATTTTCTCCAAGAAGAATCTTCCTTCTGGCCTCTCCCTCCTACATGGAGGTAAGAAAGCAAGCAGAGAAAACAGCTGTCAAGTTGGGACCCATAAAGCAAGTGTCCATTCCACAAATGCGGACAGGAAGGGGAGAGAGAGAGAGAGAGAGAGAGAGAGAGAGAGAGAGAGAGAGAGAGAGTTGGGAGACGGGGAGAGACCTGCATCTAACACACAATGTTTTAGGTAACACAATGCTCCCCAATGTCTCCTCCCTGTTTCTCTTCCCCACCTCCAGCAAATGACATCACCTCCCCGACTACACACACACACACAGAAAGGGGGGGGAGCGCACATCTGCGATCAAACCTGGAACAAAACAGAATACTATGGTAGTCTGCTATTTCTGGAGCAAACACTGGACCTCTCTTCAAGGTGATCTGGTGTCTTCTTCTGGCCTGCAGATAAACATAGAGAAATGAATGAATGAGTGAATGAATGAATGAATAAGTAAATAAATAAAATAGCTCCTGGAGGAGGTAGATAAAGATTTTGGTGCCCTCTTCTGTCAACCAGGTGCAGATAGATAGATAGACAGATAAATAGAAAGAAAGAAAGAAAGAAAGAAAGAAAGAAAGAAAGAAAGAAAAAAAGAAAGAAAGGTCGATCTTCACAGACTGAGTAATTAATCAAATATTTATTAATAAATGGCTTCAGGAGGAGGAGGAGGAGGAGGTGGAGGAGGAGGAGGAGAAAGATATCTGGTACACTCTTCTGGCCTGCCCGTATATATATCTGCAGATAGACAAGCATAGGATAGATAGATAGATAGATAGACAGATAGATAGATAGATAAACAAATAGATAGCTTGATAAATAGATAAACAAATAGACAGATAAATAAATAAATGGATAGAAAGTTAGGCAAATGAATGAATAAAAAACACACAAATAAACAAGTAAATAAATAAACAAGTAAGTAAGTAAATAAATAAATAAATAAATAAATGGCCCGCCCGTCCCCCTCCCCACAGTGGCATGGGAAAACAAACAAACAAACCAAACTTCATCAAACTTCCGTGGTTAGGCAGAAGGGAAAACTGGTCGACTTCCATAGTTTTAGGTTAGGACACGCATCCCTTGAAAGGGACAACTGGTCGACCTCCATGGTTATAGGACTCGCATCAGTTGTGTATACAGATATATATATATATATATAATATTATTTAAAAAAAAAAGAGTCCAGAAGGGACATCTGGTTGACCTAAGGTGTCCCAAATGAGAGCGGGCGACTCCCCGCGTGGGACTACTGGTCTATCCGGTCTCTGGGGAGAAGGGCGGGGTGATCCCCAACCTCCAGGTGGGTCGGGGCGCAAGCGAGGCAAAACGGATAAAGTCTACCCCGCCCCCCCAGTGGTCACACCGCTGTCACCGCCTTTGCCTCACACCCCAGTTTGGCCAGGGTCGGAGCGGGGGCGGGCGGGAAAAGGCGACTGCGGCGAAGCAGGCAGGGGGCGCTTTCTCCTGGAGATGCCAATGGGAAAAACGGGAACCCGTCGTTCCGGAGACAGGGAGAGTGAGAGAGCGGCAGACGGGCTGACAAGACAAACCATTGTGTCGAGAGATGACTTTCAATAGATAACAGCGAGGAAGCTGCTCTGCAACATAGAAACCCCAACCCAGAAGCAGGTCGTCTATGATTGGTTTAGCGCCAGGTTCCACAGGAACTTGCGCTGACGTGACGGGCAAGAGGGTGGCCCCCTTTCTGGCTGCGCCCCGTTTCCCGGGACCAATGGCTCTCCACACCAGACCCCGGTACCGACACAAGGCGGGGAAGCCCATCGGCCGGCCGGCAGCGACAACCCCTTGAGAGGGCACACGCGCAAAGGTGACGATGATGGACCGCCGGCTGGGACGGAAGGGGACCTGGCTATCTGGGGCCAACCGAGGCTCCTTCAGCGATGCGGTATCGTTCTGCCTGGGCGGGATTCTAACTTAGAGGCGTTCAGTCATAATCCCACAGAAGGGGGAAAGAGGGTAAGAGTCTGAGAGAGCCACAGGAGGGAGAGAAGGACCTCACACCCACAGGCCACTCCCTAAAGGCCCCGCAGACCCCCCCATCTCGGGGGCAGAGAGGTGACCTCCCCAGGGGTCTTTAAACCTGCATGCCTGAACGCGACAGCCAGGTACCCGGAAACGATCGGGGAGGACACGCCAGGTCAGAGAGTCCGGGAGGGGACAGATCCTGGACCCATCGCGGCCATCGCCAATCACACTTGACACGCTCCGGGCGCAGTAAAGCCAGAGTCGAGGCATAGGCGGCCGAGATGAGACGTGACAGCGCCCCCCACCACAACCATGACATTGACTCGCACCACCGCCATGGGTGGAGACAAGCGGGACGAAAAAGAGGGGCAGCCCGCGGGTGGCGGCAGGAAGAGAGCAGGCAGGGTCGGTCACCCCGGGGAAGAAGCAGAAAGAGCAAAGAGACAGGAGAGGAGCAAGAGGGACGGGAACAGCAAGGGCTGCCGCCCCACAACAGATGGCAATGCAACCCGCCTCCTCACCATCCTCTTTCCTCTTCCCTCCTTCTTTCAAAACCCAGAGGACCTACCGACCAACCGCACACACGGCAGCAGGTGATGCGACCTGGGACACTTGCCTAATGGTAAGGAGTGACAAAGACAGACAGACTGACAGACACGGCCTGCCGAACTGTGCCTCTCGTTAATGATCCTTCCCGAGGTTCACCTACAGAAACCTTGTTATGACTTTTACTTCCTCTAGGTAGTCAAGTTCGACCATCTTCTCAGGGCTACGCCAGGGCCATAAGCCAACCCTGGCGGGGGCCGATCCAAGGGCCTCACTAAATCATCCAATCGGTAGTAGCGACAGGCTGTGTGTACAAAGGGCAGGGACTTAATCAACGCAAGCTTATGACCCGCACTTACTGGGAATTCCTCGTTCATGGGGAATAATTGCAATCCCCGATCACCATCAGGAATGGGGTTCAACGGGTTACCCGCGCCTGCCGGCGTAGGGTAGGCACACGCTGAGCCAGTCAGTGTAGCTTGCGTGCAGCCCCGGACATCTAAGGGCATCACAGACCTGTCATTGCTCAATCTTGGGTGGCTGAATGCCACTTGTCCCTCTAAGAAGTTGGGGGACGCCGACCGCTCGGGGGTCGCGTAACTAGTTAGCATGCCAGAGTCTCGTTCGTTATCGGAATTAACCAGACAAATCACTCCACCAACTAAGAACGGCCATGCACCACCACCCACAGAATCGAGAAAGAGATATCAATCTGTCAATCCTGTCCGTGTCCGGGCCGGATGAGGTTTCCTGTGTTGAGTCAAATTAAACGCAGGCTCCACTCCTGGTGGTGCCCTTCCATCAATTCCTTTAAGTTTCAGCTTTGCAACCATACTCCTTCCGGAACCCAAAGACTTTGGTTTCCTGTAAGCTGCCTGCCAGGTCATGGGAATACCGCCGCCACATCGCCAGTCGGCATAATTTATGGTCGGAATTACGAAGGTATCTGATCGTCTTCGAACCTCTGACTTTCGTTCTTGATTAATGAAAACATTCTTGGCAAATGCTTTCGCTCTGGTCCTTCTTGCGCCAGTCCAAGAATTTCAACTCTAACAGTGCAATATGAATATCCCCGGCCATCCCTCTTATTCATGGCCTCAGTTCTGACGTTTGGAAGAGCAGCCAGTGCTTTTAACCACTCCTGAGGCATTTTTTACTTTTATTTCGATTCATTTTATTTCTTTTTGTGGTTTTTCGAGACAGGGTTTCTCTGTGTAACAGCTCTGACTGCCCTGGAGCTCATGCCTGCCTCTGCCTCCCAAGTTCTGAGACAACACGAATGCATGTGCCACCACCGGGCAGCTCCATTTCATTTTGCATAATGCTCTCTTTGGTTTAAATGCTGAGGCGCTGTCACACAGAAAAGAGTGTAATTTATGAGAACAACACACCGTCATCCGGGCGCTGTGATGCTCCCGGGATGATACCATGAGAAGGGCAATATTGGCCCCGCCACTCCAGTACTGGCACCCGACATGGAGGAGGTGGGCAGGGCTCTCCCTCTCCACCAGGCAGGTGTGACAGTTAAGTTTTGGTGTTTTGTTTTGCTTTGTTTCTGTCTCCCACTACCACCACCCCCACACCCTCCGCCCAGAGACAGGGTTTCTCTGTGTAGCCTTGGCTATCCAGTCCTCGGCTCACTTTGTAGACCAGGCTGGCCTTAAAGTCACAGCGATATGCCTGCCTCTGCCTCCTGAGTGCTGAGATTAAAGGCCTGCACCACCATGACATGCCTAGCTTTGTTTTTGGGTTTGTTTTTCTTTGCCTTTAATCCCAGCAGTTGGGAGACAGAGGCAAGAGAATCACTTGCACTTGCAAGTCCAGGAAAGGCAAGGCTACATGAGAAACCTTGTCTGGGAACAAACAAACAAGCAAGCAAGCAAGCAAGCAAGCAAACAAAAAACTACAATTTCTTTAACCCAAGAAAAGTTCTAGATCCAAACTAGGTCAGTATACACAGCGAATTTCAAGACAGACAGGATTACATAGAAAGACTCTGTCTCCAAAATAATTTAAACACTGTGTAAGTAGATAAGTAAGTAAGTAAATACATCGATAATAGATAGATACATAGATAGATAGATAGATAGATAGATAGATAGATAGATAGATAGGATTAAAGGTGTGTGCCACCATGCCTGGCTAAATATTTAATTCTTTACTCAACTATTTTAAAAGATTAAACTAGTTCTTTATTTAGTGTATTCTTCATACAAAACTAATACGTAAATACATAGATGTTAGATACATACATACATACACACATAGATAGATAGATAGATAGGTAAATAGATAGATAATAGACATAAAGACAGACAAATGGATACCAATTCTCATAGTTCCTTCATTTGATCACAGCAGTGTCAGGCAGCCTGGACTAGGTAGTGCCAGCTAACTTCTAATGTATATTTGTCATCTGTCAGTACTGAATCTTTTTATTAGCAATGCAGCAGTGTCTCTATAACCAGCCCAGAAAATCAATGTGATTCTATACCCACCAGGAGAAGGTGGCGGGCGGGGGGTGGGGGGGAGAGAATTGTTTGAGGAGGCTCTCTTTCCTGATATAGAAAGTATACCCACCCTTTCAATAAAAAAGAGAAGAAGAAAAATATAAAATAAATAACCAACCAACCAACAAACAAACAACAACAACAACAGCAACAAAAAGACCACTACAAGCAGTAAATTGTTTTGGAATATAATTTAAATGGGAAAGAAATGTGTGGATTCACATACAGGCTGAAACATGAACAGGAGACCAACAAGAACAAAAGACAGAGCAGCCAATGCCTGTTCTTATCGTTCAGGGTACTATTTATGTGAAATGGTTTGGTGTCCTTCCTAGTCCCCTCTAGCATGACCTAGAAGTGACTGACTTAAGGTGACATCAGGAAGCAGTCCATTTCTAGAAGAGGAAAGAAATGGGTGCTGGGAGTGAGATAGGTAGGAAGGAAAGAAGGAAGAAGGGGGTCTCAAACCAATCTCAGCACGTCAGAGGCAGTGGTCATAGCTAGAGACTGTGAATGATCAACCAGCTGAGGATTAATTATTAACACCCATGCATGCTCGTTCTTGCGTGCGCAAGCACACACACACACACACACACACACACACACACACACACACACACACACACGATGACACAAGAAAAGCTCCAATGAGTGCAGTTACAAAGAGAGAATTGGTTGTTTTGTTATTTATCTTTAAAGATGTGTGTGTATTCGCATGCACGCTAGGGTGTATATAAGTCTTAGAAGAATCACATATGTACACGTTAACAAACCATTTCTAGTTTAGATCCTCCAGGTCCCCATCTACCCATGGAACACGCCAGATTTCCATTGAGCCCTATTTTGCTCTCTTAAAAATGAGACCACAGGAGGCACACCAGACCTCCCTCTCTGCTGGGGCCTTTCATTTTGTTTTTCTCTCTTTCTGTTTTAGATTGATTTCTGGATTAAGTGTGGAGTGTTCTGCTTGCCTCTTAGGACATTTGGAAGAGCAGCCAGTGTTTTAACCCCTCCTGAGGCATTTTTAAATTTTACTTCGTTTTATTTTATTTCTTTTTGTGGTTTTCAAGACAGGGTTTCTCTGTGTAACAGCTCTGACTGCCCTGGAGCTCATGCCTGCCTCTGCCTCCCATGTTCTGAGACAACAGGCATGCATGCGCCAACACCACCCGGCTCCATTGCATTTTGCGTAATGCTCTCTTTGGTTTAAATGCTGAGGCGCTGTCACACAGAAAAGAGTGTAATTTATGAGAACAACACACCGTCATCCGGGCGCTGTGATGCTCCCTGGATGATACCATGAGAAGGGCAATATTGGCCCCGCCACTCCAGTACTGGCACCCGACATGGAGGAGGTGGGCAGGGCTCTCCCTCTCTACCAGGCAGGTGTGACAGTTAAGTTTTGGTGTTTTGTTTTGCTTTGTTTCTGTCTCCCACTACCACCACCCCCACACCCTCCGCCCAGAGACAGGGTTTCTCTGTGTAGCGTTGGCTATCCAGTCCTCGGCTCACTTTGTAGACCAGGCTGGCCTTAAAGTCACAGCGATATGCCTGCCTCTGCCTCCTGAGTGCTGAGATTAAAGGCCTGCACCACCATGACATGCCTAGCTTTGTTTTTGGGTTTGTTTTTCTTTGCCTTTAATCCCAGCAGTTGGGAGACAGAGGCAAGAGAATCACTTGCACTTGCAAGTCCAGGAAAGGCAAGGCTACATGAGAAACCTTGTCTGGGAACAAACAAACAAGCAAGCAAGCAAGCAAGCAAGCAAACAAAAAACTACAATTTCTTTAACCCAAGAAAAGTTCTAGATCCAAACTAGGTCAGTATACACAGCGAATTTCAAGACAGACAGGATTACATAGAAAGACTCTGTCTCCAAAATAATTTAAACACTGTGTAAGTAGATAAGTAAGTAAGTAAGTACATCGATAATAGATAGATACATAGATAGATAGATAAATAGATAGATAGATAGATAGATAGATAGGATTAAGGGTGTGTGCCACCATGCCTGGCTAAATATTTAATTCTTTACTCAACTATTTTAAAAGATTAAACTAGTTCTTTATTTAGTGTATTCTCCATACAAAACTAATACGTAAATACATAGATGTTAGATACATACATACACACATAGATAGATAGATAGATAGGTAAATAGATAGATAATAGACATAAAGACAGACAAATGGATACCAATTCTCATAGTTCCTTCATTTGATCACAGCAGTGTCAGGCAGCCTGGACTAGGTAGTGCCAGCTAACTTCTAATGTATATTTGTCATCTGTCAGTACTGAATCTTTTTATTAGCAATGCAGCAGTGTCTCTATAACCAGCCCAGAAAATCAATGTGATTCTATACCCACCAGGAGAAGGTGGCGGGCGGGGGGGGGGGAGAGAATTGTTTGAGGAGGCTCTCTTTCCTGATATAGAAAGTATACCCACCCTTTCAATAAAAAAGAGAAGAAGAAAAATATAAAATAAATAACCAACCAACCAACAAACAAACAACAACAACAACAGCAACAAAAAGACCACTACAAGCAGTATATTGTTTTGGAATATAATTTAAATGGGAAAGAAATGTGTGGATTCACATACAGGCTGAAACATGAACAGGAGACCAACAAGAACAAAAGACAGAGCAGCCAATGCCTGTTCTTAACGTTCAGGGTACTATTTATGTGAAATGGTTTGGTGTCCTTCCTAGTCCCCTCTAGCATGACCTAGAAGTGACTGACTTAAGGTGACATCAGGAAGCAGTCCATTTCTAGAAGAGGAAAGAAATGGGTGCTGGGAGTGAGATAGGTAGGAAGGAAAGAAGGAAGAAGGGGGTCTAAAACCAATCTCAGCACGTCAGAGGCAGTGGTCATAGCTAGAGACTGTGAATGATCAACCAGCTGAGGATTAATTATTAACACCCATGCATGCTCGTTCTTGCGTGCGCAAGCACACACACACACACACACACACACACACACACACACACACACACGATGACACAAGAAAAGCTCCAATGAGTGCAGTTACAAAGAGAGAATTGGTTGTTTTGTTATTTATCTTTAAAGATGTGTGTGTATTCGCATGCACGCTAGGGTGTATATAAGTCTTAGAAGAATCACATATGTACACGTTAACAAACCATTTCTAGTTTAGATCCTCCAGGTCCCCATCTACCCATGGAACACGCCAGATTTCCATTGAGCCCTATTTTGCTCTCTTAAAAATGAGACCACAGGAGGCACACCAGACCTCCCTCTCTGCTGGGGCCTTTCATTTTGTTTTTCTCTCTTTCTGTTTTAGATTGATTTCTGGATTAAGTGTGGAGTGTTCTGCTTGCCTCTTAGGACATTTGGAAGAGCAGCCAGTGTTTTAACCCCTCCTGAGGCATTTTTTAATTTTACTTCGTTTTATTTTATTTCTTTTTGTGGTTTTCAAGACAGGGTTTCTCTGTGTAACAGCTCTGACTGCCCTGGAGCTCATGCCTGCCTCTGCCTCCCATGTTCTGAGACAACAGGCATGCATGCGCCAACACCACCCGGCTCCATTGCATTTTGCGTAATGCTCTCTTTGGTTTAAATGCTGAGGCGCTGTCACACAGAAAAGAGTGTAATTTATGAGAACAACACACCGTCATCTGGGCGCTGTGATGCTCCCTGGATGATACCATGAGAAGGGCAATATTGGCCCCGCCACTCCAGTACTGGCACCCGACATGGAGGAGGTGGGCAGGGCTCTCCCTCTCCACCAGGCAGGTGTGACAGTTAAGTTTTGGTGTTTTGTTTTGCTTTGTTTCTGTCTCCCACTACCACCACCCCCACACCCTCCGCCCAGAGACAGGGTTTCTCTGTGTAGCGTTGGCTATCCAGTCCTCGGCTCACTTTGTAGACCAGGCTGGCCTTAAAGTCACAGCGATATGCCTGCCTCTGCCTCCTGAGTGCTGAGATTAAAGGCCTGCACCACCATGACATGCCTAGCTTTGTTTTTGGGTTTGTTTTTCTTTGCCTTTAATCCCAGCAGTTGGGAGACAGAGGCAAGAGAATCACTTGCACTTGCAAGTCCAGGAAAGGCAAGGCTACATGAGAAACCTTGTCTGGGAACAAACAAACAAGCAAGCAAGCAAGCAAGCAAGCAAACAAAAAACTACAATTTCTTTAACCCAAGAAAAGTTCTAGATCCAAACTAGGTCAGTATACACAGCGAATTTCAAGACAGACAGGATTACATAGAAAGACTCTGTCTCCAAAATAATTTAAACACTGTGTAAGTAGATAAGTAAGTAAGTAAGTACATCGATAATAGATAGATACATAGATAGATAGATAAATAGATAGATAGATAGATAGATAGATAGGATTAAGGGTGTGTGCCACCATGCCTGGCTAAATATTTAATTCTTTACTCAACTATTTTAAAAGATTAAACTAGTTCTTTATTTAGTGTATTCTCCATACAAAACTAATACGTAAATACATAGATGTTAGATACATACATACACACATAGATAGATAGATAGATAGGTAAATAGATAGATAATAGACATAAAGACAGACAAATGGATACCAATTCTCATAGTTCCTTCATTTGATCACAGCAGTGTCAGGCAGCCTGGACTAGGTAGTGCCAGCTAACTTCTAATGTATATTTGTCATCTGTCAGTACTGAATCTTTTTATTAGCAATGCAGCAGTGTCTCTATAACCAGCCCAGAAAATCAATGTGATTCTATACCCACCAGGAGAAGGTGGCGGGCGGGGGGTCGGGGGGAGAGAATTGTTTGAGGAGGCTCTCTTTCCTGATATAGAAAGTATACCCACCCTTTCAATAAAAAAGAGAAGAAGAAAAATATAAAATAAATAACCAACCAACCAACAAACAAACAACAACAACAACAGCAACAAAAAGACCACTACAAGCAGTAAATTGTTTTGGAATATAATTTAAATGGGAAAGAAATGTGTGGATTCACATACAGGCTGAAACATGAACAGGAGACCAACAAGAACAAAAGACAGAGCAGCCAATGCCTGTTCTTATCGTTCAGGGTACTATTTATGTGAAATGGTTTGGTGTCCTTCCTAGTCCCCTCTAGCATGACCTAGAAGTGACTGACTTAAGGTGACATCAGGAAGCAGTCCATTTCTAGAAGAGGAAAGAAATGGGTGCTGGGAGTGAGATAGGTAGGAAGGAAAGAAGGAAGAAGGGGGTCTAAAACCAATCTCAGCACGTCAGAGGCAGTGGTCATAGCTAGAGACTGTGAATGATCAACCAGCTGAGGATTAATTATTAACACCCATGCATGCTCGTTCTTTCGTGCGCAAGCACACACACACACACACACACACACACACACACACACACACACACACGATGACACAAGAAAAGCTCCAATGAGTGCAGTTACAAAGAGAGAATTGGTTGTTTTGTTATTTATCTTTAAAGATGTGTGTGTATTCGCATGCACGCTAGGGTGTATATAAGTCTTAGAAGAATCACATATGTACACGTTAACAAACCATTTCTAGTTTAGATCCTCCAGGTCCCCATCTACCCATGGAACACGCCAGATTTCCATTGAGCCCTATTTTGCTCTCTTAAAAATGAGACCAAAGGAGGCACACCAGACCTCCCTCTCTGCTGGGGCCTTTCATTTTGTTTTTCTCTCTTTCTGTTTTAGATTGATTTCTGGATTAAGTGTGGAGTGTTCTGCTTGCCTCTTAGGACATTTGGAAGAGCAGCCAGTGTTTTAACCCCTCCTGAGGCATTTTTTAATTTTACTTCGTTTTATTTTATTTCTTTTTGTGGTTTTCAAGACAGGGTTTCTCTGCGTAACAGCTCTGACTGCCCTGGAGCTCATGCCTGCCTCTGCCTCCCATGTTCTGAGACAACAGGCATGCATGTGCCAACACCACCCGGCTCCATTGCATTTTGCGTAATGCTCTCTTTGGTTTAAATGCTGAGGCGCTGTCACACAGAAAAGAGTGTAATTTATAAGAACAACACACCACCATCCAGGCGCTGTGGTGCTCGCTGGATGATACCATCACAAGGGCAATATTGGCCCTGCCACTCCAGTACTGGCACCTGCCATGGAGGAGGTGGGCGGTGCTCTCCCTCTCCACCTGGCGGTTGTGACAGCCAAGTTTTTGTGTTTGGTTTTGTTTCTGTCTCCCACTACCACATTCCCCACACCATCCACCCAGAGACAGGGATTCTCCGTGTAGCGTTGGCTATCCAGTCCTGGGCTCCCTTTGTAGACCAGGCTGGCCTTATACTCACAGCGATCTGCCTGCCCCTGCCTCCTGAGTGCTGCAATTAAAGTCATGCACCACAATGCCATGCCTGGCTTAGTTTTTGTTTTTGTTTTCCTTTGCCTTTAATCCCAGCAGTTGGGAGACAGAGGGGAGAGAATCACTTGCACTTGAAAGTCCAGGACAGGGAAGGCTACACGGGAAACCTTGTCTGGAAACAAACAAGCAAGCAAGCAAGAAAAAACTACAATTTCTTTAACACAAGAAAAGTTCTAGTTCCAAACTAGGTCAGTATACACAGCGATTTTCAAGACAGACAGGAATACATAGAGAGACTCTGTCTCCAAAATAGTTTAAACACTGTGTAAGTAGATAAGTAAGTAAGTAAATACATCGATGATAGATAGATAGATAGATAGATAGATAGATAGATAGATAGATAGGATTAAAGGCATGTGCCACCATGCCTGGCTAAATATTTAATTCTTTACTCAACTATTTAAAAAGGATAAACTATTCCTTTATTTAGTGAATTCTCTGTACTATACTAATACATAAACACATAGATGTTAGACACTTACATACATACACACATAGATAGAAAAATAGATAGATAGATAGATAGAGAGATAGATAGATAGATAGATAGATAGATACAAAACACACAGACAGACAAATGGAGACCAATCTTCATAGTTACCTCATTTGATCACAGCAGAGTCAAGCAGCCTGGTCTAGGTAGAGCCAGCTACCTTCTAAAACTTATTAGTCATCAGTCAGTACTGAATCTATTTATTAGCAATGCAGCAGTGACACTATAACCAGCCCAAAAAATCAATATGATTATATACCCAGCAAGAGGGGGGGGAGAGGGAGAGGGAGAGAGAGAGAGAGAGAGAGAGAGAGAGAGAGAGAGAGAGAGAGGGAGAATTGTGTGAGGAGGCTCTCTCTCCTTATCTAGAAACTATACACACCCTTACAATAAAAGAAGAAGCAGAAATAAATAAAATAACCAACGAACAAACAAATACTAACAACCATACAAAAAAGATAAGGGTACTATATATGTGAAATGGTTTGGGGTCCTTCCTAGTCCCCTCTAGCAAGACCTAGAAGTGACTGACTTAAGGTGACATCAGGAAGCAGTCCATTTCTTGAAGCGGAAAGAAATGGGTCCTGGGAGTGAGATAGGTAGGAAGGAAAGAAGGAAGAATGGGGTCAAAAACCAATCTCAGCACATCAGAGGCGGTGGTCATAGCTAGAGACTGTGAATGATCACTCAGCTGTGGATTAATTTTTAACACCCGTGGGGGGTGCCGACGCACACATACACACACACACACACACACACACACACACACACACACACACACGATGACACAAGAAAAGCTCCAATGAGTGCAGTTACAAAGAGAGAATTGGTTGTTTTGTTATTTATCTTTAAAGATGTGTGTGTATTCACATGCACGCTAGGGTGTATATAAGTCTTAGAAGAATCACATATGTACACGTTAACAAACCATTTCTAGTTTAGATCCTCCAGGTCCCCATCTACCCATGGAACACGCCAGATTTCCATTGAGCCCTATTTTGCTCTCTTAAAAATGAGACCACAGGAGGCACACCAGACCTCCCTCTCTGCTGGTGCCTTTCATTTTGTTTTTCTCTCTTTCTGTTTTAGATTGATTTCTGGATTAAGTGTGGAGTGTTCTGCTTGCCTCTTAGGACATTTGGAAGAGCAGCCAGTGTTTTAACCCCTCCTGAGGCATTTTTTAATTTTACTTCGTTTTATTTTATTTCTTTTTGTGGTTTTCAAGACAGGGTTTCTCTGTGTAACAGCTCTGACTGCCCTGGAGCTCATGCCTGCCTCTGCCTCCCATGTTCTGAGACAACAGGCATGCATGCGCCAACACCACCTGGCTCCATTGCATTTTGCGTAATGCTCTCTTTGGTTTAAATGCTGAGGCGCTGTCACACAGAAAAGAGTGTAATTTATGAGAACAACACACCGTCATCCGGGCGCTGTGATGCTCCCTGGATGATACCATGAGAAGGGCAATATTGGCCCCGCCACTCCAGTACTGGCACCCGACATGGAGGAGGTGGGCAGGGCTCTCCCTCTCCACCAGGCAGGTGTGACAGTTAAGTTTTGGTGTTTTGTTTTGCTTTGTTTCTGTCTCCCACTACCACCACCCCCACACCCTCCGCCCAGAGACAGGGTTTCTCTGTGTAGCGTTGGCTATCCAGTCCTCGGCTCACTTTGTAGACCAGGCTGGCCTTAAAGTCACAGCGATATGCCTGCCTCTGCCTCCTGAGTGCTGAGATTAAAGGCATGCACCACCATGACATGCCTAGCTTTGTTTTTGGGTTTGTTTTTCTTTGCCTTTAATCCCAGCAGTTGGGAGACAGAGGCAAGAGAATCACTTGCACTTGCAAGTCCAGGAAAGGCAAGGCTACATGAGAAACCTTGTCTGGGAACAAACAAACAAGCAAGCAAGCAAGCAAGCAAGCAAACAAAAAACTACAATTTCTTTAACCCAAGAAAAGTTCTAGATCCAAACTAGGTCAGTATACACAGCGAATTTCAAGACAGACAGGATTACATAGAAAGACTCTGTCTCCAAAATAATTTAAACACTGTGTAAGTAGATAAGTAAGTAAGTAAATACATCGATAATAGATAGATACATAGATAGATAGATAGATAGATAGAAAGATAGATAGGATTAAAGGTGTGTGCCACCATGCCTGGCTAAATATTTAATTCTTTACTCAACTATTTTAAAAGTTTAAACTAATTCTTTATTTAGTGTATTCTCCATACAAAACTAATACGTAAATACATAGATGTTAGATACATACATACACACATAGATAGATAGATAGATAGGTAAATAGATAGATAATAGACATAAAGACAGACAAATGGATACCAATTCTCATAGTTCCTTCATTTGATCACAGCAGTGTCAGGCAGCCTGGACTAGGTAGTGCCAGCTAACTTCTAATGTATATTTGTCATCTGTCAGTACTGAATCTTTTTATTAGCAATGCAGCAGTGTCTCTATAACCAGCCCAGAAAATCAATGTGATTCTATACCCACCAGGAGAAGGTGGCGGGCGGGGGGGGGGGAGAGAATTGTTTGAGGAGGCTCTCTTTCCTGATATAGAAAGTATACCCACCCTTTCAATAAAAAAGAGAAGAAGAAAAATATAAAATAAATAACCAACCAACCAACCAACAAACAACAACAACAACAGCAACAAAAAGACCACTACAAGCAGTAAATTGTTTTGGAATATAATTTAAATGGGAAAGAAATGTGTGGATTCACATACAGGCTGAAACATGAACAGGAGACCAACAAGAACAAAAGACAGAGCAGCCAAAGCCTGTTCTTATCGTTCAGGGTACTATTTATGTGAAATGGTTTGGTGTCCTTCCTAGTCCCCTCTAGCATGACCTAGAAGTGACTGACTTAAGGTGACATCAGGAAGCAGTCCATTTCTAGAAGAGGAAAGAAATGGGTGCTGGGAGTGAGATAGGTAGGAAGGAAAGAAGGAAGAAGGGGGTCTCAAACCAATCTCAGCACGTCAGAGGCAGTGGTCATAGCTAGAGACTGTGAATGATCAACCAGCTGAGGATTAATTATTAACACCCATGCATGCTCGTTCTTGCGTGCGCAAGCACACACACACACACACACACACACACACACACACACACACACACACACACGATGACACAAGAAAAGCTCCAATGAGTGCAGTTACAAAGAGAGAATTGGTTGTTTTGTTATTTATCTTTAAAGATGTGTGTGTATTCGCATGCACGCTAGGGTGTATATAAGTCTTAGAAGAATCACATATGTACACGTTAACAAACCATTTCTAGTTTAGATCCTCCAGGTCCCCATCTACCCATGGAACACGCCAGATTTCCATTGAGCCCTATTTTGCTCTCTTAAAAATGAGACCACAGGAGGCACACCAGACCTCCCTCTCTGCTGGGGCCTTTCATTTTGTTTTTCTCTCTTTCTGTTTTAGATTGATTTCTGGATTAAGTGTGGAGTGTTCTGCTTGCCTCTTAGGACATTTGGAAGAGCAGCCAGTGTTTTAACCCCTCCTGAGGCATTTTTTAATTTTACTTCGTTTTATTTTATTTCTTTTTGTGGTTTTCAAGACAGGGTTTCTCTGTGTAACAGCTCTGACTGCCCTGGAGCTCATGCCTGCCTCTGCCTCCCATGTTCTGAGACAACAGGCATGCATGCGCCAACACCACCCGGCTCCATTGCATTTTGTGTAATGCTCTCTTTGGTTTAAATGCTGAGGCGCTGTCACACAGAAAAGAGTGTAATTTATGAGAACAACACACCGTCATCCGGGCGCTGTGATGCTCCCTGGATGATACCATGAGAAGGGCAATATTGGCCCCGCCACTCCAGTACTGGCACCCGACATGGAGGAGGTGGGCAGGGCTCTCCCTCTCCACCAGGCAGGTGTGACAGTTAAGTTTTGGTGTTTTGTTTTGCTTTGTTTCTGTCTCCCACTACCACCACCCCCACACCCTCCGCCCAGAGACAGGGTTTCTCTGTGTAGCGTTGGCTATCCAGTCCTCGGCTCACTTTGTAGACCAGGCTGGCCTTAAAGTCACAGCGATATGCCTGCCTCTGCCTCCTGAGTGCTGAGATTAAAGGCCTGCACCACCATGACATGCCTAGCTTTGTTTTTGGGTTTGTTTTTCTTTGCCTTTAATCCCAGCAGTTGGGAGACAGAGGCAAGAGAATCACTTGCACTTGCAAGTCCAGGAAAGGCAAGGCTACATGAGAAACCTTGTCTGGGAACAAACAAACAAGCAAGCAAGCAAGCAAGCAAGCAAACAAAAAACTACAATTTCTTTAACCCAAGAAAAGTTCTAGATCCAAACTAGGTCAGTATACACAGCGAATTTCAAGACAGACAGGATTACATAGAAAGACTCTGTCTCCAAAATAATTTAAACACTGTGTAAGTAGATAAGTAAGTAAGTAAATACATCGATAATAGATAGATACATAGATAGATAGATAGATAGATAGAAAGATAGATAGGATTAAAGGTGTGTGCCACCATGCCTGGCTAAATATTTAATTCTTTACTCAACTATTTTAAAAGTTTAAACTAATTCTTTATTTAGTGTATTCTCCATACAAAACTAATACGTAAATACATAGATGTTAGATACATACATACACACATAGATAGATAGATAGATAGGTAAATAGATAGATAATAGACATAAAGACAGACAAATGGATACCAATTCTCATAGTTCCTTCATTTGATCACAGCAGTGTCAGGCAGCCTGGACTAGGTAGTGCCAGCTAACTTCTAATGTATATTTGTCATCTGTCAGTACTGAATCTTTTTATTAGCAATGCAGCAGTGTCTCTATAACCAGCCCAGAAAATCAATGTGATTCTATACCCACCAGGAGAAGGTGGCGGGCGGGGGGGGGGGAGAGAATTGTTTGAGGAGGCTCTCTTTCCTGATATAGAAAGTATACCCACCCTTTCAATAAAAAAGAGAAGAAGAAAAATATAAAATAAATAACCAACCAACCAACCAACAAACAACAACAACAACAGCAACAAAAAGACCACTACAAGCAGTAAATTGTTTTGGAATATAATTTAAATGGGAAAGAAATGTGTGGATTCACATACAGGCTGAAACATGAACAGGAGACCAACAAGAACAAAAGACAGAGCAGCCAAAGCCTGTTCTTATCGTTCAGGGTACTATTTATGTGAAATGGTTTGGTGTCCTTCCTAGTCCCCTCTAGCATGACCTAGAAGTGACTGACTTAAGGTGACATCAGGAAGCAGTCCATTTCTAGAAGAGGAAAGAAATGGGTGCTGGGAGTGAGATAGGTAGGAAGGAAAGAAGGAAGAAGGGGGTCTCAAACCAATCTCAGCACGTCAGAGGCAGTGGTCATAGCTAGAGACTGTGAATGATCAACCAGCTGAGGATTAATTATTAACACCCATGCATGCTCGTTCTTGCGTGCGCAAGCACACACACACACACACACACACACACACACACACACACACACACACGATGACACAAGAAAAGCTCCAATGAGTGCAGTTACAAAGAGAGAATTGGTTGTTTTGTTATTTATCTTTAAAGATGTGTGTGTATTCGCATGCACGCTAGGGTGTATATAAGTCTTAGAAGAATCACATATGTACACGTTAACAAACCATTTCTAGTTTAGATCCTCCAGGTCCCCATCTACCCATGGAACACGCCAGATTTCCATTGAGCCCTATTTTGCTCTCTTAAAAATGAGACCACAGGAGGCACACCAGACCTCCCTCTCTGCTGGGGCCTTTCATTTTGTTTTTCTCTCTTTCTGTTTTAGATTGATTTCTGGATTAAGTGTGGAGTGTTCTGCTTGCCTCTTAGGACATTTGGAAGAGCAGCCAGTGTTTTAACCCCTCCTGAGGCATTTTTTAATTTTACTTCGTTTTATTTTATTTCTTTTTGTGGTTTTCAAGACAGGGTTTCTCTGTGTAACAGCTCTGACTGCCCTGGAGCTCATGCCTGCCTCTGCCTCCCATGTTCTGAGACAACAGGCATGCATGCGCCAACACCACCTGGCTCCATTGCATTTTGCGTAATGCTCTCTTTGGTTTAAATGCTGAGGCGCTGTCACACAGAAAAGAGTGTAATTTATGAGAACAACACACCGTCATCCGGGCGCAGTGATGCTCCCTGGATGATACCATGAGAAGGGCAATATTGGCCCCGCCACTCCAGTACTGGCACCCGACATGGAGGAGGTGGGCAGGGCTCTCCCTCTCCACCAGGCAGGTGTGACAGTTAAGTTTTGGTGTTTTGTTTTGCTTTGTTTCTGTCTCCCAATACCACCACCCCCACACCCTCCGCCCAGAGACAGGGTTTCTCTGTGTAGCCTTGGCTATCCAGTCCTCGGCTCACTTTGTAGACCAGGCTGGCCTTAAAGTCACAGCGATATGCCTGCCTCTGCCTCCTGAGTGCTGAGATTAAAGGCCTGCACCACCATGACATGCCTAGCTTTGTTTTTGGGTTTGTTTTTCTTTGCCTTTAATCCCAGCAGTTGGGAGACAGAGGCAAGAGAATCACTTGCACTTGCAAGTCCAGGAAAGGCAAGGCTACATGAGAAACCTTGTCTGGGAACAAACAAACAAGCAAGCAAGCAAGCAAGCAAGCAAACAAAAAACTACAATTTCTTTAACCCAAGAAAAGTTCTAGATCCAAACTAGGTCAGTATACACAGCGAATTTCAAGACAGACAGGATTACATAGAAAGACTCTGTCTCCAAAATAATTTAAACACTGTGTAAGTAGATAAGTAAGTAAGTAAATACATCGATAATAGATAGATACATAGATAGATAGATAGATAGATAGATAGATAGGATTAAAGGTGTGTGCCACCATGCCTGGCTAAATATTTAATTCTTTACTCAACTATTTTAAAAGATTAAACTAGTTCTTTGTTTAGTGTATTCTCCATACAAAACTAATACGTAAATACATAGATGTTAGATACATACATACACACATAGATAGATAGATAGATAGATAGGTAAATAGATAGATAATAGACATAAAGACAGACAAATGGATACCAATTCTCATAGTTCCTTCATTTGATCACAGCAGTGTCAGGCAGCCTGGACTAGGTAGTGCCAGCTAACTTCTAATGTATATTTGTCATCTGTCAGTACTGAATCTTTTTATTAGCAATGCAGCAGTGTCTCTATAACCAGCCCAGAAAATCAATGTGATTCTATACCCACCAGGAGAAGGTGGCGGGCGGGGGGTGGGGGGGAGAGAATTGTTTGAGGAGGCTCTCTTTCCTGATATAGAAAGTATACCCACCCTTTCAATAAAAAAGAGAAGAAGAAAAATATAAAATAAATAACCAACCAACCAACAAACAAACAACAACAACAACAGCAACAAAAAGACCACTACAAGCAGTAAATTGTTTTGGAATATAATTTAAATGGGAAAGAAATGTGTGGATTCACATACAGGCTGAAACATGAACAGGAGACCAACAAGAACAAAAGACAGAGCAGCCAATGCCTGTTCTTATCGTTCAGGGTACTATTTATGTGAAATGGTTTGGTGTCCTTCCTAGTCCCCTCTAGCATGACCTAGAAGTGACTGACTTAAGGTGACATCAGGAAGCAGTCCATTTCTAGAAGAGGAAAGAAATGGGTGCTGGGAGTGAGATAGGTAGGAAGGAAAGAAGGAAGAAGGGGGTCTCAAACCAATCTCAGCACGTCAGAGGCAGTGGTCATAGCTAGAGACTGTGAATGATCAACCAGCTGAGGATTAATTATTAACACCCATGCATGCTCGTTCTTGCGTGCGCAAGCACACACACACACACACACACACACACACACACACACACACACACACGATGACACAAGAAAAGCTCCAATGAGTGCAGTTACAAAGAGAGAATTGGTTGTTTTGTTATTTATCTTTAAAGATGTGTGTGTATTCGCATGCACGCTAGGGTGTATATAAGTCTTAGAAGAATCACATATGTACACGTTAACAAACCATTTCTAGTTTAGATCCTCCAGGTCCCCATCTACCCATGGAACACGCCAGATTTCCATTGAGCCCTATTTTGCTCTCTTAAAAATGAGACCACAGGAGGCACACCAGACCTCCCTCTCTGCTGGGGCCTTTCATTTTGTTTTTCTCTCTTTCTGTTTTAGATTGATTTCTGGATTAAGTGTGGAGTGTTCTGCTTGCCTCTTAGGACATTTGGAAGAGCAGCCAGTGTTTTAACCCCTCCTGAGGCATTTTTAAATTTTACTTCGTTTTATTTTATTTCTTTTTGTGGTTTTCAAGACAGGGTTTCTCTGTGTAACAGCTCTGACTGCCCTGGAGCTCATGCCTGCCTCTGCCTCCCATGTTCTGAGACAACAGGCATGCATGCGCCAACACCACCCGGCTCCATTGCATTTTGCGTAATGCTCTCTTTGGTTTAAATGCTGAGGCGCTGTCACACAGAAAAGAGTGTAATTTATGAGAACAACACACCGTCATCCGGGCGCTGTGATGCTCCCTGGATGATACCATGAGAAGGGCAATATTGGCCCCGCCACTCCAGTACTGGCACCCGACATGGAGGAGGTGGGCAGGGCTCTCCCTCTCCACCAGGCAGGTGTGACAGTTAAGTTTTGGTGTTTTGTTTTGCTTTGTTTCTGTCTCCCACTACCACCACCCCCACACCCTCCGCCCAGAGACAGGGTTTCTCTGTGTAGCCTTGGCTATCCAGTCCTCGGCTCACTTTGTAGACCAGGCTGGCCTTAAAGTCACAGCGATATGCCTGCCTCTGCCTCCTGAGTGCTGAGATTAAAGGCCTGCACCACCATGACATGCCTAGCTTTGTTTTTGGGTTTGTTTTTCTTTGCCTTTAATCCCAGCAGTTGGGAGACAGAGGCAAGAGAATCACTTGCACTTGCAAGTCCAGGAAAGGCAAGGCTACATGAGAAACCTTGTCTGGGAACAAACAAACAAGCAAGCAAGCAAGCAAGCAAGCAAACAAAAAACTACAATTTCTTTAACCCAAGAAAAGTTCTAGATCCAAACTAGGTCAGTATACACAGCGAATTTCAAGACAGACAGGATTACATAGAAAGACTCTGTCTCCAAAATAATTTAAACACTGTGTAAGTAGATAAGTAAGTAAGTAAATACATCGATAATAGATAGATACATAGATAGATAGATAGATAGATAGATAGATAGATAGATAGGATTAAAGGTGTGTGCCACCATGCCTGGCTAAATATTTAATTCTTTACTCAACTATTTTAAAAGATTAAACTAGTTCTTTGTTTAGTGTATTCTCCATACAAAACTAATACGTAAATACATAGATGTTAGATACATACATACACACATAGATAGGTAGATAGATAGGTAAATAGATAGATAATAGACATAAAGACAGACAAATGGATACCAATTCTCATAGTTCCTTCATTTGATCACAGCAGTGTCAGGCAGCCTGGACTAGGTAGTGCCAGCTAACTTCTAATGTATATTTGTCATCTGTCAGTACTGAATCTTTTTATTAGCAATGCAGCAGTGTCTCTATAACCAGCCCAGAAAATCAATGTGATTCTATACCCACCAGGAGAAGGTGGCGGGCGGGGGGAGGAAGGGAGAGAATTGTTTGAGGAGGCTCTCTTTCCTGATATAGAAAGTATACCCACCCTTTCAATAAAAAAGAGAAGAAGAAAAATATAAAATAAATAACCAACCAACCAACAAACAAACAACAACAACAACAGCAACAAAAAGACCACTACAAGCAGTAAATTGTTTTGGAATATAATTTAAATGGGAAAGAAATGTGTGGATTCACATACAGGCTGAAACATGAACAGGAGACCAACAAGAACAAAAGACAGAGCAGCCAATGCCTGTTCTTATCGTTCAGGGTACTATTTATGTGAAATGGTTTGGTGTCCTTCCTAGTCCCCTCTAGCATGACCTAGAAGTGACTGACTTAAGGTGACATCAGGAAGCAGTCCATTTCTAGAAGAGGAAAGAAATGGGTGCTGGGAGTGAGATAGGTAGGAAGGAAAGAAGGAAGAAGGGGGTCTCAAACCAATCTCAGCACGTCAGAGGCAGTGGTCATAGCTAGAGACTGTGAATGATCAACCAGCTGAGGATTAATTATTAACACCCATGCATGCTCGTTCTTGCGTGCGCAAGCACACACACACACACACACACACACACACACACACACACACACACGATGACACAAGAAAAGCTCCAATGAGTGCAGTTACAAAGAGAGAATTGGTTGTTTTGTTATTTATCTTTAAAGATGTGTGTGTATTCGCATGCACGCTAGGGTGTACATAAGTCTTAGAAGAATCACATATGTACACGTTAACAAACCATTTCTAGTTTAGATCCTCCAGGTCCCCATCTACCCATGGAACACGCCAGATTTCCATTGAGCCCTATTTTGCTCTCTTAAAAATGAGACCACAGGAGGCACACCAGACCTCCCTCTCTGCTGGGGCCTTTCATTTTGTTTTTCTCTCTTTCTGTTTTAGATTGATTTCTGGATTAAGTGTGGAGTGTTCTGCTTGCCTCTTAGGACATTTGGAAGAGCAGCCAGTGTTTTAACCCCTCCTGAGGCATTTTTTAATTTTACTTCGTTTTATTTTATTTCTTTTTGTGGTTTTCAAGACAGGGTTTCTCTGTGTAACAGCTCTGACTGCCCTGGAGCTCATGCCTGCCTCTGCCTCCCATGTTCTGAGACAACAGGCATGCATGCGCCAACACCACCCGGCTCCATTGCATTTTGCGTAATGCTCTCTTTGGTTTAAATGCTGAGGCGCTGTCACACAGAAAAGAGTGTAATTTATGAGAACAACACACCGTCATCCGGGCGCTGTGATGCTCCCGGGATGATACCATGAGAAGGGCAATATTGGCCCCGCCACTCCAGTACTGGCACCCGACATGGAGGAGGTGGGCAGGGCTCTCCCTCTCCACCAGGCAGGTGTGACAGTTAAGTTTTGGTGTTTTGTTTTGCTTTGTTTCTGTCTCCCACTACCACCACCCCCACACCCTCCGCCCAGAGACAGGGTTTCTCTGTGTAGCCTTGGCTATCCAGTCCTCGGCTCACTTTGTAGACCAGGCTGGCCTTAAAGTCACAGCGATATGCCTGCCTCTGCCTCCTGAGTGCTGAGATTAAAGGCCTGCACCACCATGACATGCCTAGCTTTGTTTTTGGGTTTGTTTTTCTTTGCCTTTAATCCCAGCAGTTGGGAGACAGAGGCAAGAGAATCACTTGCACTTGCAAGTCCAGGAAAGGCAAGGCTACATGAGAAACCTTGTCTGGGAACAAACAAACAAGCAAGCAAGCAAGCAAGCAAGCAAACAAAAAACTACAATTTCTTTAACCCAAGAAAAGTTCTAGATCCAAACTAGGTCAGTATACACAGCGAATTTCAAGACAGACAGGATTACATAGAAAGACTCTGTCTCCAAAATAATTTAAACACTGTGTAAGTAGATAAGTAAGTAAGTAAATACATCGATAATAGATAGATACATACATAGATAGATAGATAGATAGATAGATAGATAGATAGGATTAAAGGTGTGTGCCACCATGCCTGGCTAAATATTTAATTCTTTACTCAACTATTTTAAAAGATTAAACTAGTTCTTTATTTAGTGTATTCTCCATACAAAACTAATACGTAAATACATAGATGTTAGATACATACATACACACATAGATAGATAGATAGATAGGTAAATAGATAGATAATAGACATAAAGACAGACAAATGGATACCAATTCTCATAGTTCCTTCATTTGATCACAGCAGTGTCAGGCAGCCTGGACTAGGTAGTGCCAGCTAACTTCTAATGTATATTTGTCATCTGTCAGTACTGAATCTTTTTATTAGCAATGCAGCAGTGTCTCTATAACCAGCCCAGAAAATCAATGTGATTCTATACCCACCAGGAGAAGGTGGCGGGCGGGGGGGGGGGGGGGAGAGAATTGTTTGAGGAGGCTCTCTTTCCTGATATAGAAAGTATACCCACCCTTTCAATAAAAAAGAGAAGAAGAAAAATATAAAATAAATAACCAACCAACCAACCAACAAACAACAACAACAACAGCAACAAAAAGACCACTACAAGCAGTAAATTGTTTTGGAATATAATTTAAATGGGAAAGAAATGTGTGGATTCACATACAGGCTGAAACATGAACAGGAGACCAACAAGAACAAAAGACAGAGCAGCCAATGCCTGTTCTTATCGTTCAGGGTACTATTTATGTGAAATGGTTTGGTGTCCTTCCTAGTCCCCTCTAGCATGACCTAGAAGTGACTGACTTAAGGTGACATCAGGAAGCAGTCCATTTCTAGAAGAGGAAAGAAATGGGTGCTGGGAGTGAGATAGGTAGGAAGGAAAGAAGGAAGAAGGGGGTCTCAAACCAATCTCAGCACGTCAGAGGCAGTGGTCATAGCTAGAGACTGTGAATGATCAACCAGCTGAGGATTAATTATTAACACCCATGCATGCTCGTTCTTGCGTGCGCAAGCACACACACACACACACACACACACACACACACACACACACACACACACACGATGACACAAGAAAAGCTCCAATGAGTGCAGTTACAAAGAGAGAATTGGTTGTTTTGTTATTTATCTTTAAAGATGTGTGTGTATTCGCATGCACGCTAGGGTGTATATAAGTCTTAGAAGAATCACATATGTACACGTTAACAAACCATTTCTAGTTTAGATCCTCCAGGTCCCCATCTACCCATGGAACACGCCAGATTTCCATTGAGCCCTATTTTGCTCTCTTAAAAATGAGACCACAGGAGGCACACCAGACCTCCCTCTCTGCTGGGGCCTTTCATTTTGTTTTTCTCTCTTTCTGTTTTAGATTGATTTCTGGATTAAGTGTGGAGTGTTCTGCTTGCCTCTTAGGACATTTGGAAGAGCAGCCAGTGTTTTAACCCCTCCTGAGGCATTTTTTAATTTTACTTCGTTTTATTTTATTTCTTTTTGTGGTTTTCAAGACAGGGTTTCTCTGTGTAACAGCTCTGACTGCCCTGGAGCTCATGCCTGCCTCTGCCTCCCATGTTCTGAGACAACAGGCATGCATGCGCCAACACCACCCGGCTCCATTGCATTTTGCGTAATGCTCTCTTTGGTTTAAATGCTGAGGCGCTGTCACACAGAAAAGAGTGTAATTTATGAGAACAACACACCGTCATCCGGGCGCTGTGATGCTCCCTGGATGATACCATGAGAAGGGCAATATTGGCCCCGCCACTCCAGTACTGGCACCCGACATGGAGGAGGTGGGCAGGGCTCTCCCTCTCCACCAGGCAGGTGTGACAGTTAAGTTTTGGTGTTTTGTTTTGCTTTGTTTCTGTCTCCCACTACCACCACCCCCACACCCTCCGCCCAGAGACAGGGTTTCTCTGTGTAGCCTTGGCTATCCAGTCCTCGGCTCACTTTGTAGACCAGGCTGGCCTTAAAGTCACAGCGATATGCCTGCCTCTGCCTCCTGAGTGCTGAGATTAAAGGCCTGCACCACCATGACATGCCTAGCTTTGTTTTTGGGTTTGTTTTTCTTTGCCTTTAATCCCAGCAGTTGGGAGACAGAGGCAAGAGAATCACTTGCACTTGCAAGTCCAGGAAAGGCAAGGCTACATGAGAAACCTTGTCTGGGAACAAACAAACAAGCAAGCAAGCAAGCAAGCAAGCAAACAAAAAACTACAATTTCTTTAACCCAAGAAAAGTTCTAGATCCAAACTAGGTCAGTATACACAGCGAATTTCAAGACAGACAGGATTACATAGAAAGACTCTGTCTCCAAAATAATTTAAACACTGTGTAAGTAGATAAGTAAGTAAGTAAATACATCGATAATAGATAGATACATACATAGATAGATAGATAGATAGATAGATAGATAGATAGATAGATAGGATTAAAGGTGTGTGCCACCATGCCTGGCTAAATATTTAATTCTTTACTCAACTATTTTAAAAGATTAAACTAGTTCTTTATTTAGTGTATTCTCCATACAAAACTAATACGTAAATACATAGATGTTAGATACATACATACACACATAGATAGATAGATAGATAGGTAAATAGATAGATAATAGACATAAAGACAGACAAATGGATACCAATTCTCATAGTTCCTTCATTTGATCACAGCAGTGTCAGGCAGCCTGGACTAGGTAGTGCCAGCTAACTTCTAATGTATATTTGTCATCTGTCAGTACTGAATCTTTTTATTAGCAATGCAGCAGTGTCTCTATAACCAGCCCAGAAAATCAATGTGATTCTATACCCACCAGGAGAAGGTGGCGGGCGGGGGGGGGGGGAGAGAATTGTTTGAGGAGGCTCTCTTTCCTGATATAGAAAGTATACCCACCCTTTCAATAAAAAAGAGAAGATAAAAAATATAAAATAAATAACCAACCAACCAACCAACAAACAACAACAACAACAGCAACAAAAAGACCACTACAAGCAGTAAATTGTTTTGGAATATAATTTAAATGGGAAAGAAATGTGTGGATTCACATACAGGCTGAAACATGAACAGGAGACCAACAAGAACAAAAGACAGAGCAGCCAATGCCTGTTCTTATCGTTCAGGGTACTATTTATGTGAAATGGTTTGGTGTCCTTCCTAGTCCCCTCTAGCATGACCTAGAAGTGACTGACTTAAGGTGACATCAGGAAGCAGTCCATTTCTAGAAGAGGAAAGAAATGGGTGCTGGGAGTGAGATAGGTAGGAAGGAAAGAAGGAAGAAGGGGGTCTAAAACCAATCTCAGCACGTCAGAGGCGGTGGTCATAGCTAGAGACTGTGAATGATCACTCAGCTGTGGATTAATTTTTAACACCCGTGGGGGGTGCCGACGCACACATACACACACACACACACACACACACACACACACACACGATGACACAAGAAAAGCTCCAATGAGTGCAGTTACAAAGAGAGAATTGGTTGTTTTGTTATTTATCTTTAAAGATGTGTGTGTATTCGCATGCACGCTAGGGTGTATATAAGTCTTAGAAGAATCACATATGTACACGTTAACAAACCATTTCTAGTTTAGATCCTCCAGGTCCCCATCTACCCATGGAACACGCCAGATTTCCATTGAGCCCTATTTTGCTCTCTTAAAAATGAGACCACAGGAGGCACACCAGACCTCCCTCTCTGCTGGGGCCTTTCATTTTGTTTTTCTCTCTTTCTGTTTTAGATTGATTTCTGGATTAAGTGTGGAGTGTTCTGCTTGCCTCTTAGGACATTTGGAAGAGCAGCCAGTGTTTTAACCCCTCCTGAGGCATTTTTTAATTTTACTTCGTTTTATTTTATTTCTTTTTGTGGTTTTCAAGACAGGGTTTCTCTGTGTAACAGCTCTGACTGCCCTGGAGCTCATGCCTGCCTCTGCCTCCCATGTTCTGAGACAGCAGGCATGCATGCGCCAACACCACCCGGCTCCATTGCATTTTGCGTAATGCTCTCTTTGGTTTAAATGCTGAGGCGCTGTCACACAGAAAAGAGTGTAATTTATGAGAACAACACACCGTCATCCGGGCGCTGTGATGCTCCCTGGATGCTACCATGAGAAGGGCAATATTGGCCCCGCCACTCCAGTACTGGCACCCGACATGGAGGAGGTGGGCAGGGCTCTCCCTCTCCACCAGGCAGGTGTGACAGTTAAGTTTTGGTGTTTTGTTTTGCTTTGTTTCTGTCTCCCACTACCACCACCCCCACACCCTCCGCCCAGAGACAGGGTTTCTCTGTGTAGCCTTGGCTATCCAGTCCTCGGCTCACTTTGTAGACCAGGCTGGCCTTAAAGTCACAGCGATATGCCTCCCTCTGCCTCCTGAGTGCTGACATTAAAGGCCTGCACCACCATGACATGCCTAGCTTTGTTTTTGGGTTTGTTTTTCTTTGCCTTTAATCCCAGCAGTTGGGAGACAGAGGCAAGAGAATCACTTGCACTTGCAAGTCCAGGAAAGGCAAGGCTACATGAGAAACCTTGTCTGGGAACAAACAAACAAGCAAGCAAGCAAGCAAGCAAGCAAACAAAAAACTACAATTTCTTTAACCCAAGAAAAGTTCTAGATCCAAACTAGGTCAGTATACACAGCGAATTTCAAGACAGACAGGATTACATAGAAAGACTCTGTCTCCAAAATAATTTAAACACTGTGTAAGTAGATAAGTAAGTAAGTAAATACATCGATAATAGATAGATACATAGATAGATAGATAGATAGATAGATAGATAGATAGATAGGATTAAAGGTGTGTGCCACCATGCCTGGCTAAATATTTAATTCTTTACTCAACTATTTTAAAAGATTAAACTAGTTCTTTGTTTAGTGTATTCTCCATACAAAACTAATACGTAAATACATAGATGTTAGATACATACATACACACATAGATAGATAGATAGATAGATAGGTAAATAGATAGATAATAGACATAAAGACAGACAAATGGATACCAATTCTCATAGTTCCTTCATTTGATCACAGCAGTGTCAGGCAGCCTGGACTAGGTAGTGCCAGCTAACTTCTAATGTATATTTGTCATCTGTCAGTACTGAATCTTTTTATTAGCAATGCAGCAGTGTCTCTATAACCAGCCCAGAAAATCAATGTGATTCTATACCCACCAGGAGAAGGTGGCGGGCGGGGGGTGGGGGGGAGAGAATTGTTTGAGGAGGCTCTCTTTCCTGATATAGAAAGTATACCCACCCTTTCAATAAAAAAGAGAAGAAGAAAAATATAAAATAAATAACCAACCAACCAACAAACAAACAACAACAACAACAGCAACAAAAAGACCACTACAAGCAGTAAATTGTTTTGGAATATAATTTAAATGGGAAAGAAATGTGTGGATTCACATACAGGCTGAAACATGAACAGGAGACCAACAAGAACAAAAGACAGAGCAGCCAATGCCTGTTCTTATCGTTCAGGGTACTATTTATGTGAAATGGTTTGGTGTCCTTCCTAGTCCCCTCTAGCATGACCTAGAAGTGACTGACTTAAGGTGACATCAGGAAGCAGTCCATTTCTAGAAGAGGAAAGAAATGGGTGCTGGGAGTGAGATAGGTAGGAAGGAAAGAAGGAAGAAGGGGGTCTCAAACCAATCTCAGCACGTCAGAGGCAGTGGTCATAGCTAGAGACTGTGAATGATCAACCAGCTGAGGATTAATTATTAACACCCATGCATGCTCGTTCTTGCGTGCGCAAGCACACACACACACACACACACACACACACACACACACACACACACGATGACACAAGAAAAGCTCCAATGAGTGCAGTTACAAAGAGAGAATTGGTTGTTTTGTTATTTATCTTTAAAGATGTGTGTGTATTCGCATGCACGCTAGGGTGTATATAAGTCTTAGAAGAATCACATATGTACACGTTAACAAACCATTTCTAGTTTAGATCCTCCAGGTCCCCATCTACCCATGGAACACGCCAGATTTCCATTGAGCCCTATTTTGCTCTCTTAAAAATGAGACCACAGGAGGCACACCAGACCTCCCTCTCTGCTGGGGCCTTTCATTTTGTTTTTCTCTCTTTCTGTTTTAGATTGATTTCTGGATTAAGTGTGGAGTGTTCTGCTTGCCTCTTAGGACATTTGGAAGAGCAGCCAGTGTTTTAACCCCTCCTGAGGCATTTTTAAATTTTACTTCGTTTTATTTTATTTCTTTTTGTGGTTTTCAAGACAGGGTTTCTCTGTGTAACAGCTCTGACTGCCCTGGAGCTCATGCCTGCCTCTGCCTCCCATGTTCTGAGACAACAGGCATGCATGCGCCAACACCACCCGGCTCCATTGCATTTTGCGTAATGCTCTCTTTGGTTTAAATGCTGAGGCGCTGTCACACAGAAAAGAGTGTAATTTATGAGAACAACACACCGTCATCCGGGCGCTGTGGTGCTCGCTGGATGATACCATCACAAGGGCAATATTGGCCCTGCCACTCCAGTACTGGCACCTGCCATGGAGGAGGTGGGCGGTGCTCTCCCTCTCCACCTGACGGGTATGACAGCCAAGTTTTTGTGTTTGGTTTTGTTTCTGTCTCCCACTACCACATTCCCCACACCATCCACCCAGAGACAGGGATTCTCCGTGTAGCGTTGGCTATCCAGTCCTGGGCTCCCTTTGTAGACCAGGCTGGCCTTATACTCACAGCGATCTGCCTGCCTCTGCCTCCTGAGTGCTGCAATTAAAGTCATGCACCACAATGCCATGCCTGGCTTAGTTTTTGTTTTTGTTTTCCTTTGCCTTTAATCCCAGCAGTTGGGAGACAGAGGGGAGAGAATCACTTGCACTTGAAAGTCCATGACAGGGAAGGCTACACGGGAAACCTTGTCTGGAAACAAACAAGCAAGCAAGCAAGAAAAAACTACAATTTCTTTAACACAAGAAAAGTTCTAGTTCCAAACTAGGTCAGTATACACAGCGATTTTCAAGACAGACAGGAATACATAGAGAGATTCTGTCTCCAAAATAGTTTAAACACTGTGTAAGTAGATAAGTAAGTAAGTATCATCTATCGATGATAGATAGATAGATAGATAGATAGATAGATAGATAGATAGATAGATAAAAAGACAGATAGAATTAAAGGCATGTGCCACCATGCCTGGCTAAATATATAATTCTTTACTCAACTATTTAAAAAGGACAAACATGTCCTTTATTTAGTGTATTCTCCGTAGTATACTAATACATAAATACATAAATGTTAGATACATACATACATACAAACATAGATAGATAGATAGATGGATAGATAGATAGATAGATAGATAATACACACAGAGACAGACAAATGGATACCAATCCTCATAGTTCCCTCGTTGGATCACAGCAGAGTCAGGCAGACTGGTCTAGGTAGTGCCAGCTCCCTTCTAATGTTTATTAGTCATCAGTCAGTACTGAATCTATTTATTATCAATGCAGCAGTGACTCTATAACCAGCCCAGAAAATCAGCGTGATTCTATACCTAGCACGAGAGGGGGGAGGGGGAGAGAGAGAGAGAGAGAGAGAGAGAGAGAGAGAGAGAGAGAGAGAATTGTGTGAGGAGGCTCTTTCTCCTGATATAGAAAGTATACCCACCCTTTCAATAAAAAAGAGAAGAAGAAAAAAAGTAAATAACCAAGCAACCAACAAAATATTAACAACAACAACAACAACAACAAAAGACCACTACAAGCGGTCATTTGTTTTGGAATATAATTTACAGGGGAAAGAAATGTATAGGTTCACATACAGGCTCTATCATAAACAGGAGAGCAACGAGACTAAAAGACAGAGCAGCCGATGCCTTTTCTTATCGTTCAGGGTACTATTTATGTGAAATGGTTTGGGGTCCATCCTAGTCCCCTCTAGCATGACCTAGAAGTGACTTATTTAAGGTTTTCAGGAAGCAGTCCTCTTGAAGAGGAAAGAAATGGCTGCTGAGAGTGAGATAGGTAGGAAGGAAAGAAGGAAGAACGGGGTCAAAAACCAATCTCAGCACGTCAGAGGCAGTGGTCATAGCTAGAGACTGTGACTGATCACTCAGCACATACACACACACAGACACACACACACTCACATACACACACACACACACACACACGCGCGCGCGCGCGCGATGAAACAAGAAAATCTACAATGAGTGCATTTACAAAGACAGAATCGGTTGTTTTGTTATTTATCTTTAAAGATGTGTGTGTGTTCGTATGCATGCTGGGCTGTATATAAGTCTTAGAAGAATCACATATGTACACTTTAACAAACCATTTCTAGTTTAGATCCTCCAGGTCCCCATCTACCCATGGAACACGCCAGATTTCCATTGAGCCCTATTTTGCTCTTTTAAAAATGAGACCACAGGAGCCACACCAGACCTCCCTCTCAGCTGGGGCCTTTCATTTTGTTTTTCTCTCTTTCTGTTTCTGATTAATTTCTGGATTAAGAGTGGAGTGTTCTGCTTGCCTCTCAGGACTTTTGGAAGAGCAGCCAGTGCTTTTAACCCCTCCTGAGGCATTTTTTACTTTTATTTCGTTTCTTTTTATTTCTTTTTGTGGCTTTTCGAGACAGGGTTTCTTTGTGCAACAGCTATGGCTGTCCTGGAACTCACGGAGACCCAGCGGCCTCTGCCTCCCAAGCGCCGGGAGTAAAGGCGGGCGTGATGTCGCATGCCTTTAATCCCAGCACTCAGGAGGCAGCGGCAGACGGATCACTGTGAGTTCAAGGCCAGCCTGGTCTACAAAGTGAGTCCAGGAAGGCCAAGGCTAAAACAGAGAAACCTTGGCTCGAAAAAATATATATATTAGAAGGAGAAGAAGGAAGAGGAGGAGGAGGAGGAAAGGAAGGAAGAAAGGAAAGCGCCAGGCCTGGTGGCAGCAATGCACTGAATATTTAAATTTTTCATGGCATTAGTCATAAGAAAAAAAATAAAATAAAGCAGATATAATTAATTGTCCTGGCATGCACCACCAGGCCCTGCTTCCTTTAATTTCATTTATTTATTTACTTATTTATATTGGTTTTTTGAGACAGGGTTTCTCTGGGTAGCCTTGGGTGTCCTGGAACTCTGTTTTTAGACCAGGCTGGTCTCAAACTCACAGAGATCCACCTACCCCTGCCTCCCAAGTGCTGGGATGAATGGCGTGTGCCACCATGCTGGTCCTTTCAGCTCTTTATCTCCAAGAAAGTTTCTAGGTAGTCCTGGGAGTTCCAACCTTAGGTCATCTACACATCAGTTTCAAAGACAGCCAGAGGGGGGCAGAGAGAGAGAGAGAGAGAGAGAGAGAGAGAGAGAGAGAGAGAGTCTATCTCCACAAACCTTAGATAAGTAAGATACACAGACAGAAAGACAAATGGAGGCCAAGCATCATAGTTTCCTCATGTAATCACAGCAGAGACAGGTGGACTTCTGTGTTTGGTTTTTCCAAGTACATATTTAAGTCTTTATTCAGCTATCTATCAAGGGTAAACTGGTCCTTTATTTAGTGTAGTCTCCGTACCCCACGTGGAACCATTGAAATCCCTAACTAGATGAGGCCTGCCTCCAGCTCACAGAGTTTCACCTGCCTCTGCCTTCAGAGCTATGGGATTCAAGGCCTACAGGACCACACCGAGCTGGCTTCTTTAAGTTCTGGTTTCAGAACTTAACCCCAATGTGCATGTACAGAATTATAGGGAAGCCTCTTCTGATCTACACAGTTCCCTCGCTCCATGAAAAGACAAACCACATAAAGGCTTAACTCGCTCTCTGAAAACGAAAAACAAAAATTAAGAGCTGGATGGAGAGGTGGCTCAGAGGTTAAGAGCACTGACTGCCCCTCCAGAGGTCCTGAGTTGCGTTCCCAGCGAGCACACGGTGGCTCACAGCCATCTATAATTTGATCTAACGTCCTCCTCTGGCGTGCAGGCATACACGCAGGCAGATGGAGCACTGTACACATAATAATGAATAAATATTTTAAATTGAAAATAAACTTTTAAATTAACCATAATGACAGGGGGAAAAAAACTAGTTCAGAATCTTTCAGTAGCCAGGCGGTGGTGGCACACGCTTTTCTTTCATCCCAGCACTCGGGAGGCAGAGACAGGTGGGTTGTTGTGAGTTTGAGGCCAGCCTCGTTTACACAGCGGGTCCAGGACAGCTAAGGTTCCATAAAGAAACGCTGTCTTCTGGAACCAAAACCAAAACCAAACCAAAAGAAACAAAAAAAAAAATTAGACCGAGGAGCTACACCAGACCTCTGAGACGGTTCCTTTCATTTTATTTGCCTTTATTTCATTTTATTTTTTTTTCTATTTCTTTTTTTTGGGGGGGTGGGGGGCAAGGGATTCGTTTTTCACGTTAGGGTTTCTCTGTGTAGCCTTGACTGTCCTGGACTTACTTGCTTTTGTAGACCAGGCTGTCCTAAAATTTACAGCAATCCGACTGCCTCTTCCTCCCAAGTGCTGGGATTATTGGCGTGCGCCACCACCGCCTGGCCTTATTTTAATTTTTTTCTGTGCATCACTTGGTATGAATGTGTCAGATCCCTTGGTAGTGGCGTTACAGACAGTTGTGAGCTGCCTGTGGGTGTTGGGAATCCAGCCCAGGTCCTTTGGAAGAGCTGACAGTGCTCCTCACCAACGATCCATCTCTCTAGTCCCATTTGCTTTGTCTTCATGCTCTCTTTCGTTTGAATTCTGAGGCACCGCCACACAGGGGGAAAAAAAATCTTCCGAAGTGATCTTCTCTGTTCTCTGTGTTTACCATCCCTCTAGATGGCAGAGACTTAAATCCAATTCACACGGGGTGGGGGGCAGGGGGCGGAGCGGAGGGCCGGGGCCATGGCGAGCCGGTGGCGGGGGGCGCAGGGGGGGGGATTGTGAGGAGCCTCTCACCCCTGACCTAGAAAGTACCCTTTAAATTAAAAGTGTAAAAAAAAACAATACTACAAACTCACATTTGTTTTGGAATATAATTTATGGTAGAAAGAAATGTGTGGGTTCCCATAGAAGCCCAAACATGCACAAGAGACTGGATAGATCAAAAGGCAGAGCAGCCGATGCCTGTTCTTATCGTTCAGGGTACTATTTATGTGAAATGGGTTGGAGTCCTTCCTAGTCCCCTCTACCATGACCTAGAAGTGTGACTGTCTTAAGCTGAAATCAGGAAGCAGTCCATTTCTGGAAGAGGAAAGAAAGGGGTGCTATGAGTTCAAGGGCCAGCCTGGTCTACAAAGTGAGTCCAGGATGGCAAAGGCTACACAGAGAAACCCTGTCTCGAAAAACAACAACAGAAAAACAAACAAACATAAAAAAATCTTAAAAGAATCCCACACACATCTGCCGGGTAAGGTATGGTGGTGCACGCCTTTAATCCCAGCACTCGGGAGGCAGAGGCACGTGGATCGCTGTAAAAATTCAGGGCTAGCCAGACTGGTCTACAAAGCGAGTCCAGGACATCCAAGGCTAACACAGAGAGACCCTGTCTCGAAAAGCCAAAAAAGAAAAAAGGAAAAAAAAAACAAAAAAAAAAGAATCTGACATCTAAACTTTAACCAACCATTACCTAGTTTACAGCCTACAGGTGCCCATCTATCTACCCATGGAACAGGCCACACATTTCCACTGAGTTCTGCATTAAGTATGCAATGTTCTGCCTGCATCTCCACCTGCGGGCCAGGAGAGGGCGCCAGGTCTCCTCATAAATGGTTGTGAGCCACCACGTGGCTGCTGGGAACTGAAGGCTATACCTTCCCAAGAGCAGCCAGTGCTCTTCAACCCTGACGCATTTTTATTTTTGTTATTTTTATTTTTTATGTTTGTGGTTTTTCGAGACAGGGGTTCTCTGTGCAACAGCTCTGGCTGTCCTGGAACTCACGGAGATCCACCGGCCTCTGCCTCCCAAGCGCCCGGAGTAAAGGCGTGCGCCGCCATTTTATGTCTCTTAATGCTCTCTTTGGTTTAAATGCTGAGGTGCTGTCACACAGAAAGGAGTATAACTTATAAGAAAAATGCACCATCATCCAGACGCTGTGGCGCTCGCTTTTAGATAAAAATTATGACATGGATGGGGAAAAACAGGACAAATAAAGCAACAACCCAAAAATGCACATAAAATTTACTGAATCATTAATAAAGAATAAGCAATGAAACATGGGCTTACAAACAGGCAAAAAGATAAAGAAAGAGACATATGGTTAGAGAGACCCTAAGGCAGAGTAGCCATGAATTGAGAACCTGATCATTTTATTTTCGCTAATTACAATAGAAAACACAAATAGAATTGACTGGTCTGGAACTTTTCCTGTGTCTCAGGCAGACTTATTTAGTTAGTTTTGGCTTCTTTGAGAGCTAGTTTTTTTGTGTAGCCTTCACACACACACACACACACACACACACACACACACACACACTCGGGAGGGGGGGGGCAGGGAGGGGGGAAGCATGAAGGGGGAAGGAGAGAGAGAGAGAGAGAGAGAGAGAGAGAGAGAGAGAGAGAGAGAGAGAGAGAGAGAGAGAGAGAGAAACCCTGTGTAAAATAACATGTCTGTCTGGAGTTCAGGGTGTAAAGAAGGTGAGCTATCCATAGGGCCTTATGAATGTCCATTGGGAGTCAGAGGGAGACAGATAGACTGTGAATTCAGGTGGCTAGTCTGCCCTAAATAGTGAATTCAGAGACAATAAAGGCTACATAAAGAGATTGACCCTATCTGTGAAAATCCAAACAAACAACAAACAAATGAGAGTTTTCCTGTGAAACATGAAAATGCCCGACTTTCACATCAGCCAGCCATGAAGGCTGCTCGACCTCCACCTCCAAGGAGAAGTAGGGTGTAACTGGAAGATAATTAAGAGATAAGCAGTCAAGCAGCAGCCTCACCCACCCTTTCTGACACAAGGTCAAAGGGTAACCTTCAACTTTTGCTTTTTTTCCTTTGAAAGGAATAGGCATTGTTCTGGCCTGTAAATCTGTATGTTTGTGTGTGTGTCTTCCCCCCCCCCCCCAAAACAGGGTTTCTCTGTGTAGCCTTGGCTGTCCTGTCTTGGACTCAGTCTGTAGACCGGGCCCACCTCAAACTTATAAAGATCGGCCTGGCTCTGCTTCCTGAATGCTGGGATTAAAGGCCTGCACCACCACACCCAGCTTTGTTTCTGTTTTTGTCTCCCCCCCCCAGTGTTCACATACACTTCCATCCATATGAGTCTGGTGTCTGAGAGTGGTCAGTGAGTGGCCACTCTTGAACACATAACCAAAACAAAACAAAACCAAATTACCAAACGGGAAAGGCAAAAGCAGGCCAATCTCTGTTTCCAGGCCAGACTGGCCTACAGTGAAAGTTCAAAGACAGCCATGCCCATCATAAACAAGCCTGTCTGGTTTGGTTGGTTGGTTGGGTTTTTTTGTTTTTGTTTTTGTTTTTGTTTTTGAGGCAGGTTTTCTCTGTGTAGCCTTGGCTGTCTTGGACTGACTTTGTAAACCAGGCTGGGCTCTAACTAACAGAGATCTACCTGCATCTGCTTCCAGAGTGCTGGGATTGAAAGCCCGTGTGTTTTTAATTCCCTGTTACTTTATTGTCCATTCAATTTGATTTTATAAAGTAGCTCTCTCTCTCTCTCTCTCTCTCTCTCTCTGTCTGTGTGTGTGTGTGTGTGTGTGTGTGTGTGTGTGTGTGTGTAAATGACCATGTGGGGTCTGATACCCTCATCCTTTATGATTGCTCATACAAACTATGATTGAACCTTAGACTCTGATGAGTAGCTAACCCAAACCCTAACTGGGCCAACCCCTCAGGCCATACAAAGTGAAAGTAGAATAAACAGAGAGCTGTGAAAACAGGGGAAACCTTCCTTCTCTAACAGGGAGGCCCAAGTGAAAGAGATCGAAAGTGACCTGCCTGACAAATCAGTTAGTGGCAAATCAGTTAGGGAGGGAGGCTCCTTTTGAAAACACTTCACCGCTTGGGGTCCCTCCTTTGTTGTGTCTGCTGTTGCTGCTAATGCTGTTCCCACCCAGCCCCAACTTCTGGTCTCAGACTAAATACAGAGTTAGTGCAAATTAAAGCACCAGTCCAATGGTGCTAGAGATGATCTTCTCTTTCCAGCTGCTGGGTGCTGACATGACAGGCATGCATGGATTAAGTGCATGCAGTACTAAGAGGATGGAGCCCACGGCTTTGGAAGCACCCTAGGCCGTGGCTTCCCCTCCCCCCACCCCCAACTTAGGTAAAGGCAGTGGAACAACCATCCATGAGGCTTGCCCCCACAGGGCAGTTCCAGAGAAATCAGACAGCCTCACGCAGACATACTTGCATGCAAAATCAAAACAAAAAGGACAGAAAAACAAACCAAAAAAACCAACAACAACAAACCGATGCACATAAAAACAATAAGAAGAAAATAAGGAGAAATGAAATATGGATTTACAGAGAAAGAAAAAGGAAAAAAAAAAGCAAAAGTAAAAATACAAAAACCATATGGTTAGGGATCAGGGAGACCTTGCCTAAGACAGACAGAGCAGCAATGAATTAATCATTTTAATTTTCATGTCATTAGTTGTAATTAACCCCAGCACTCAGGAGGCAGAGGCAAAAGAGACTAGCAGATCTTTGTCTACAACAGAGAAGCCCTGTCTCAAACAAAAGGAAACAAAAAACACTAAACAACAACAACAATAGACACACAGATAAAGAAATCATTTAAAAGGGAAGACATGAAATATGGATTTGCAGAGAGAGAGAGAGAGAGAGAGAGAGAGAGAGAAGTAAAAGTAAAAAAATAAAACAGCAACAACAACAACAACAAAACAAAAACAAAAACCTTAGGGTCAGGGAGACCCTAAGGCAGAGCAGCAAGGAACTGATCACTTTATTTTTCATTACATTAGTTGTAACTAAAACCTGAAATAAGACTACCACACCTCTAATCCCAGCACTTGGGAGGCAAAGCCAAGAGGATCGCTGTGAGTTGGAGGCCAGCCTGGTCTCGAAAGCAAGCCAAGGCTACATGAGAAACCCTGTCAGGAAACAAACAAGCAAACAAAAAACTACAATTTCTTTAACCCCAAGAAAAGGTCTAGCTCCAACCTAGGTCAGTATGCACAATGATTTCCAAGACGGGCAGGAATACATAGAGAGACACTATCTCCAAAATAACTTAGTAGATAAGTAAGCAAGCAAGCAAGCAAATACATAGGTGATATATAGATAGATGATTACAGACACACAGACAGACAAATGGAGACCAATTCTCATAGTTCCCTCATTTGATCACGGCAGAGTCAGGCAGCCTGTTCTACGTAGTGTTGGCTAGAATGTTTATTAACAATTAGTATGACTTCTATGTATTAGTAATGCAGCAGTGACTCTTTAACCAGTCCACAAAATCAGTGTGATTCTATACCCAGCACTAGAGAGAGAGAGAGAGAGAGAGAGAGACAGAGACAGAGACAGAGACAGAGAGAGAGAGAGATCTTGACTTGAAGAAATTACTGAAAGCCAAGCGGTGGTGGCCCATGCCTTTCTTTAATTCCAGCACTCAGGAAGCAGACGCAGGTGGACTGCTGTGAATTCAAGGCCAGGCAGGTCTACAAAGTGATTCCAGGACAGCCAAGGCTACACAGAGAAACCCTGTCTCCAAAAGCCAAAACCAAAAAAGAAAAGAAAAAAGAAAAAAGAAACAACCGAAGAGACATTAAATAAAAAAATAAAAGTAAAAAAATAAATAAATAAAATTACAAACATTATTCATGTGTGATAAAACAGGGGCCACACAAGCCCAGAAGAAAGAAAGAAGGAAAAAACAAAAACAAAAAAAGGAAGGAAGGAAGGAAGGAAGGTGAAAAAAAGAATTAAATATCTCAGACTGTGTGCACAAAAATACATGGGGTGCGGGGGGGGGCAGTGTTTGGTGGGTGGGGAGGGGGGAGAAAGCAGCTCATTAGACAGGCCCTCATTGTCCTGCCTCTGTGTTCCATGAACACTCAAATCTCTTACAACTCAGTGAATCGCAAAAAGAAAAAGAAAAAAGAAAGAGGAAAGGAAAGGAAAAAAATTCCCGACTATACATTGATGCAACCAGTCACTATCTTCTGATTTGTCTGATTCTTCAAGATTCTTCTGTGGTGCACTGATGTGAGATCACTCACCTGTATGCTTATGTGTACCCTGGTCTGACTTAGAAGTCAGAGATCTGCCTTCACAGTGCATGGATTAAAGCAATGAACTACCAGGGCCAATTTGATTTCTTTTTTTTTTTTTCTTTTTTTCTTTTTCTTTTTTTAAAAATTTTTATTTATTTATTTATTTTTTTTTTGGTTTTGTGAGACAGGCTTTCTCTGTGTAGCCTTGGCTGTCCTGGACTCGCTTTGTAGACCAGGCTGGCCTTGAACTCACATCGATCCGCCTGCCTCTGCCTCCTGAGTGCTGGGATTAAAGGCATGCGCCACCACGCCCGGCTCCAATTTGATTTCTTGAATTTAGTAATTTTCGTTTTGTATTCCTTCTCGTTTTTTTATACTGTTTATCTATCACATATTTCTTTTTCTGTGTGTCTTCATTTTATTTTCAAAATCCCCCCCCCCCCCCGTCTCTCTGAGAGGGATGGATGTGTGTGTGTGTGTGTGTGTGTGTGTGTGTGTGTGTGTTCGTTTCTCTCTCTTCCCCATCCCCCACCGTGTGGAATGTGCAAGTCAAAGTTCAAACAAAGTTTGGCTCTTGACATCGCCATAATGAAGCCCCCATGTGGACGGCAACCGTCATGGCGTCTGACCTCACCAATATGGAAGCAGCAGCCTTCTCTGTCTTTTTGCTTTGTTTTGTTTCTTAAAAGAGGTTTTTTTCTGTGTAGCTTTGGCTGTCCTGGACTCACTTTGTAGACCAGGCTGGCCTGGAGCTCACAGCGATCCGCCTGCCTCTGCCTCCCGAGTGCTGGGATTAAAGGCGTGTGCAACTGATGCTCAGCCAAACAAATATCTTTTTAAAAAATATACAAATTAAATACATATAAGCATGAACATAATTCACGCGTGATAAAACAGAGGCCACAGAAGCTAAATATTTAATTCATTACTCAGTTATTTATAAAGGATAAACTAGTCCTCTATTTAGTGTAGCCTCCGTACTACACTAATACATAAATACAAAGATAATAGATAGATAGACAGACAGATAGATAGATAGATAGATAGATAGATAGGGGAGGCACAGACAGACAAATGGAGACCAATGTTTATTAGTCATCAGTACTGATTCTATTTATTAGTAATGCAGCAGTGACTCTAACCAGTCCACAAAAACAGTATGATTCTACTATACTCAGCACTACAGGCATACAGTGGGGTGGGAGTGCCGGGGGTAGGGAGAGAGGGGGGAGGGAGGGAGAGGGAGAGGGACAGGGAGAGGGAGAGGGAGAGACCTTGACTCAAAGAAATAACTGAAAGCCAGGGGGTGGCGGCGCAGGGCTTTCTTTTATCCCAGGAGAGTCAGGCAGATTGCTGTGAGTTTAAGGCCAGCCTAGTCTACAAACTGAGTCCAGGACAGCCAAGCCTACGCAGAATCCCTGTCTCAAAAAACAGAAACAACAACAACAAAACAAAAAATAAATAAATAAACAACCGTAGAGATGAGTACAAAATAAATGAAAGAATGAATGAATGAATAAAAGTATGAACATAATTCATGCCGGTGTATGTACATGCAGGCAGAGCACTGTATACGTAATAGTCAAGAAATCTTCAAAAAGGAAAAAACAAAACAAAACAAAAAACCCAGTGAATTCTGAGACAATAAAGGCTACATAAAGAGACTGGCACCATCTCTTAAAACGAAACGAAACAAAACAAAAACCATCTGGGCGTGGTGGTGGCACACACCTTTAATCCCAGCACTCACTGCTGAGGCAGGGAGGGGCAGGCAGATCACTGTGAGTTTGAGGCCAGACTGGTCTACAACGTGATTCCAGGACAGCCAAGGCTACTACTCAGAGAAACCCTGTCGGGGGAAGGGGAAGGGGAAGGGGGAGGGGGGACCAAAAACCAAATGAGCGTTTCCCTGTGACACTTGAAAACGGCGGACTTTCCACATCGGCCACGGAGGCCTCTCCACCTCCAAGGAGAAACTAAGGTGTCACTGGAAGGTAATCAAGAGATAAGAAGTTCAGTTACCCACCCTTTCTGGCATAAGGCCAAAGGCTGAGGGAGGAGTGATGATGACCTTCAGATTCTTTTTCACTCAACCCAAGCAGATATTGATAGAATTCGAGCCCGTCTGGGGCGGCCCAGGGCTCCCATCCCGGCACTTGGGGGCCAGAGGCTGGTGGGTCGCTCCGAATCGGAGGCGAGCCTGGCATACACAGAGAGGGTTCTGAGAAAGCCACGGCATATTAGGTATGGCCCCTGCGTGCCTGCACCAAAACTGACTCTAAACGTGAAGCCCTTCACTGCACAGAAAAGACAAACCAAAGCAAAATGGCAGACTGGTCTGCAGAGCAAGCTGCGCGACAGCCAGGGCTGTTGCATCGAAACGCTACCCCTGAAAACAAGCAAACACCTACACACAAACACAAAATTGCAGCCCTTGGGAGGTGAGGGCAAGTGAACCTCTGAGTCTGTGTCCAGTTTGGTCTACCGAGTGACTTCCAGGACAGCCACGACTACACAGAGGGAACCTTGACTTTACAGAAAACAGAAAACAAAACAGAAATCCAACACGTAGCCGGGCTTGGTGGCGCCCACCCGTGCCCGCCCGCCATCCATCCCAGCGCTCGGGAGGCAGACGCGGGCAGGCAGGCTGGCTAAGCGCTGTGACTTCCAGGCAGGCCAGCCTGGTCTACAGAGCGAGTCTGGGGCAGCCAAGGCCACACAGAGAGACCCTGTCTCGAACCCCTCCCACCCAAAAAGCAAAACAATTCCAACATTTGGCAGGCAGAAGACAGTGAATCGCTCGCTCAGTGTGAGTTCGGCCTGCTCTACAGAGTGAGTTCCAAGATGGCCAGGACTACTACACAGAGAAACCCTTGACTGCTGCACAGAAACGAAACAAAACAAAACGAAATTCCAACACTGCAAATCCAGATACAGGGCAATCTCTGTTTCCAGCCCATACTGGTCTACAGAGAAAGTTGCATGACAGTCATGGCTATTACAAGCAAACCCTGCCTGAAAAACAAAATTAACTAACTAGCTAACTAACTAACTAGCTAGCTAGCTAGATAAATGAAGAAATAACAACCTATGTGGAACCAAAACCCAAAGCTTGTTTGCTTTGCTTTCTGTGAGACAGGGTTTCTCTGTGTAGCCTTCATTTATATATATATATATAATTTTTTAATTTTATTATTATTATTTTTTTTTTTTTGGTTTTTCAAGACAGGGTTTCTCTGTGTAGCCTTGGCCATCCTGGACTCACTTTGTAGACCAGGCTGGCCTCGAACTCACAGCGATCCGCCTGCCTCTGCCTCCCAAGTGCTGGGATTAAAGGCGTGCGCCACCACGCCTGGCTCATTTATTTATCTTATAAGGTAAATATTTAATTCTTTTGAACAAGTATTTAATTCTTTACTCAACTACTTAGAAACGATAAACTATTCTCCATACCCTATGTAACCTTGGAAATCCCTAACTAGATGAGGCCTGCCTCCAGCTCACAGAGTTTCACCTGCCTCTACCTTCAGAGCTATGGGATTAAAGACATACAGGACCACACAGCTGGCTTCTTTAAGTTCTGGTTTCAGAACTTTAACCCAATTTGCATGTGCCGAATGATAGGGTAGCCTCTGCTGATCTGCACAGTCCCCCTTGCTCCATGAACAGACAAACCACATAAATGTTTTAACTCACCGTCTTAAAACAAAACAAACAACAGCAACATAAATAAATAAATAAATAAATAAATAAATAAGAGCTGGAGAGGTGGCTCAGAGGTTAAGAGCACTGACTGCTCCTCCAGAGGTCCTGAGTTGCATTCCCAGCGAGCACACAGTGGCTCACAACCATCTATAATGTGATCTAATGTCTTCCTCTGACAGGCAGGCGTACTAAGCAGGTAGAGAGAGCACTGTATACAAAATAATAAATAAAGACATATTTTTTTAAACTGAAAATAAACTTTTAAAGTAATAATAATGACAGGGGAAAAAAAAACCTAGTTCAGACTAGTTCAGAATCTTTCAGTAGCCAGGCTTTGGTGGCACTCGCTTTTCTTTAATCCCAGCAATCGGGAGGCAGAGACAGATGTATCTTTGTGAGTTTGAGGCCAGCTTGGTCTACACAGTGAGTCCAGGACAGCCAAGGCTACATAGAGAAACCCTGTCTCCAAAAACCAAAACCAAACAAAATTAGACTAAGGAACAACAGCAGACCTCTGAGATGGTTCCTTTTGTTTGAATTCTAAGGCCCAGCCACACAGAAAAGAAATTCATCAAAAGTGATCTCTGTGTTTATCATCCCTCTAGATGGCAGGGACATAAATCCAATTCACACGTGTGTGTGTGTGTGTGTGTGTGTGTGTGTGTGTGTGTGTGTGTGTGAGAGAGAGAGAGAGAGAGAGAGAGAGAGAGAGAGAGAGAGAGAGAGAGAGAGAGAGAATTGTGTGAGGAGGCTCTCTCTCCTGATATAGAAAGTATACCCTTTCAATAAAAAGGAGAAGAAAAAAATAAAATAAATAACCAACCAACCAATAAACAAACAAACAAATAACAACAACAACAACAAAAGCAAAAACCACTACAAGCAGTCATTTGTTTTGGAATATAATTTACAGGGAAAAGAAATGTGTGGGTTCACATACAGGCTCAAACATAAACAGGAGACCAACGAGACCAAAAGACAGAGCAGCCAATGCCTGTTCTTATCGTTCAGGGTACTATTTATGTGAAATGGTTTGGTGTCCTTCCTAGTCCCCTCTAGCATGACCTAGAAACCTAGAAGTGACTGACTTAAGGTGAAATCAGGAAGCAGTCCATTTCTAGAAGAGGAAAGAAATGGGTGCTGGGAGTGAGATAGGTAGGAAGGAAAGAAGGAAGAAGGGGGTCTAAAACCAATCTCAGCACGTCAGAGGCAGTGGTCATAGCTAGAGACTGTGAATGATCAACCAGCTGAGGATTAATTATTAACACCCATGCATGCTCGTTCTTGCGTGCGCAAGCACACACACACACACACACACACACACACACACACACACGATGACACAAGAAAAGCTCCAATGAGTGCAGTTACAAAGAGAGAATTGGTTGTTTTGTTATTTATCTTTAAAGATGTGTGTGTATTCGCATGCACGCTAGGGTGTATATAAGTCTTAGAAGAATCACATATGTACACGTTAACAAACCATTTCTAGTTTAGATCCTCCAGGTCCCCATCTACCCATGGAACACGCCAGATTTCCATTGAGCCCTATTTTGCTCTCTTAAAAATGAGACCACAGGAGGCACACCAGACCTCCCTCTCTGCTGGGGCCTTTCATTTTGTTTTTCTCTCTTTCTGTTTTAGATTGATTTCTGGATTAAGTGTGGAGTGTTCTGCTTGCCTCTTAGGACATTTGGAAGAGCAGCCAGTGTTTTAACCCCTCCTGAGGCATTTTTTAATTTTACTTCGTTTTATTTTATTTCTTTTTGTGGTTTTCAAGACAGGGTTTCTCTGTGTAACAGCTCTGACTGCCCTGGAGCTCATGCCTGCCTCTGCCTCCCATGTTCTGAGACAACAGGCATGCATGCGCCAACACCACCCGGCTCCATTGCATTTTGCGTAATGCTCTCTTTGGTTTAAATGCTGAGGCGCTGTCACACAGAAAAGAGTGTAATTTATAAGAACAACACACCATCATCCAGGCGCTGTGGTGCTCGCTGGATGATACCATCACAAGGGCAATATTGGCCCTGCCACTCCAGTACTGGCACCTGCCATGGAGGAGGTGGGCGGTGCTCTCCCTCTCCACCTGGCGGGTGTGACAGCCAAGTTTTTGTGTTTGGTTTTGTTTCTGTCTCCCACTACCACATTCCCCACACCATCCACCCAGAGACAGGGATTCTCCGTGTAGCGTTGGCTATCCAGTCCTGGGCTCCCTTTGTAGACCAGGCTGGCCTTATACTCACAGCGATCTGCCTGCCCCTGCCTCCTGAGTGCTGCAATTAAAGTCATGCACCACAATGCCATGCCTGGCTTAGTTTTTGTTTTTGTTTTCCTTTGCCTTTAATCCCAGCAGTTGGGAGACAGAGGGGAGAGAATCACTTGCACTTGAAAGTCCAGGACAGGGAAGGCTACACGGGAAACCTTGTCTGGAAACAAACAAGCAAGCAAGCAAGAAAAAACTACAATTTCTTTAACACAAGAAAAGTTCTAGTTCCAAACTAGGTCAGTATACACAGCGATTTTCAAGACAGACAGGAATACATAGAGAGACTCTGTCTCCAAAATAGTTTAAACACTGTGTAAGTAGATAAGTAAGTAAGTAAATACATCGATGATAGATAGATAGATAGATAGATAGATAGATAGATAGATAGATAGGATTAAAGGCATGTGCCACCATGCCTGGCTAAATATTTAATTCTTTACTCAACTATTTAAAAAGGATAAACTATTCCTTTATTTAGTGAATTCTCTGTACTATACTAATACATAAACACATAGATGTTAGACACTTACATACATACACACATAGATAGAAAAATAGATAGATAGATAGATAGATAGATAGATAGATAGATAGATAGATAGATACAAAACACACAGACAGACAAATGGAGACCAATCTTCATAGTTACCTCATTTGGTCACAGCAGAGTCAAGCAGCCTGGTCTAGGTAGAGCCAGCTACCTTCTAAAACTTATTAGTCATCAGTCAGTACTGAATCTATTTATTAGCAATGCAGCAGTGACACTATAACCAGCCCAAAAAATCAATATGATTATATACCCAGCAAGAGGGGGGGAGAGGGAGAGGGAGAGAGAGAGAGAAAGAGAGAGAGAGAGAGAGAGAGAGAGAGAGAGAGAGAGAGAGAGAGAAAGGGAGAATTGTGTGAGGAGGCTCTCTCTCCTTATCTAGAAGCTATACACACCCTTACAATAAAAAAAGAAGCAGAAATAAATAAAATAACCAACCAACAAACAAATATTAACAACCATACAAAAAAGAAAACTACAAGCCGTCATTATTTTTGGAATATAATTTACAGGGGAAAGAAATGTGTGGATTCACATACAGGCTCAAACATGAACAGGAGACCAATGAGACCAAAAGACAGAGCAGCCAATGCCTGTTCTTATCGTTAAGAGTACTATATATGTGAAATGGTTTGGGGTCCTTCCTAGTCCCCTCTAGCAAGACCTAGAAGTGAGTGACTTAAGGTGACATCAGGAAGCATTCCATTTCTTGAAGCGGAAAGAAATGGGTCCTGGGAGTGAGATAGGTAGGAAGGAAAGAAGGAAGAATGGGGTCAAAAACCAATCTCAGCACGTCAGAGGCGGTGGTCATAGCTAGAGACTGTGAATGATCACTCAGCTGTGGATTAATTTTTAACACCCGTGGGGGGTGCCGACGCACACATACACACACACACACACACACACACACACACACACACACACACACACACGATGACACAAGAAAAGCTCCAATGAGTGCAGTTTCAAAGAGAGAATTGGTTGTTTTGTTATTTATCTTTAAAGATGTGTGTGTATTCGCATGCACGCTAGGGTATATATACGTCTTAGAAGAATCACATATGTACACGTTAACAAACCATTTCTAGTTTAGATCCTCCAGGTCCCCATCTACCCATGGAACACGCCAGATTTCTATTGAGCCCTATTTTGCTCTCTTAAAAATGAGACCACAGGAGGCACACCAGACCTCCCTCTCTGCTGGGGCCTTTCATTTTGTTTTTCTCTCTTTCTGTTTTAGATTGATTTCTGGATTAAGTGTGGAGTGTTCTGCTTGCCTCTTAGGACATTTGGAAGAGCAGCCAGTGTTTTAACCCCTCCTGAGGCATTTTTTAATTTTACTTCGTTTTATTTTATTTCTTTTTGTGGTTTTCAAGACAGGGTTTCTCTGTGTAACAGCTCTGACTGCCCTGGAGCTCATGCCTGCCTCTGCCTCCCATGTTCTGAGACAACAGGCATGCATGCGCCAACACCACCCGGCTCCATTGCATTTTGCGTAATGCTCTCTTTGGTTTAAATGCTGAGGCGCTGTCACACAGAAAAGAGTGTAATTTATGAGAACAACACACCGTCATCCGGGCGCTGTGATGCTCCCTGGATGATACCATGAGAAGGGCAATATTGGCCCCGCCACTCCAGTACTGGCACCCGACATGGAGGAGGTGGGCAGGGCTCTCCCTCTCCACCAGGCAGGTGTGACAGTTAAGTTTTGGTGTTTTGTTTTGCTTTGTTTCTGTCTCCCACTACCACCACCCCCACACCCTCCGCCCAGAGACAGGGTTTCTCTGTGTAGCGTTGGCTATCCAGTCCTCGGCTCACTTTGTTGACCAGGCTGGCCTTAAACTCACAGCGATATGCCTGCCTATGCCTCCTGAGTGCTGACATTAAAGGCCTGCACCACCATGACATGCCTAGCTTTGTTTTTGGGTTTGTTTTTCTTTGCCTTTAATCCCAGCAGTTGGGAGACAGAGGCAAGAGAATCACTTACACTTGCAAGTCCAGGACAGGCAAGGCTACATCAGAAACCTTGTCTGGAAACAAACAATCAAGCAAGCAAGCAAGCAAGCAAGCAAACAAAAAACTACAATTTCTTTAACCCAAGAAAAGTTCTAGTTCCAAACTAGGTCAGTATACACAGCGATTTTCAAGACAGACAGGAATACATAGAGAGACACTGTCTCCAAAATAATTTAAACACTGTGTAAGTAGAGAAGTTAGTATGTAAATACATCGATGATAGATAGATAGATAGATAGATAGATAGATAGACAGACAGACAGGATTAAAGGTGTGTGCCACCATGCCTGGCTAAATATTTAATTCTTTACTCAACTATTTAAAAAGGATAAACGAGTCCTTTATATAGTTTACTCTCCGTACTATACTAATACATAAATACATAGATGTTAGATACATACATACATACACACATAGATAGATAGATAGATAGATAGATAGATAGATAGAAAGATAGATAATAGACACACAGACAGACAAATGGATACCAATCCTCATAGTTCCCTCATTAGATCACAGCAGAGTCAGGCAACCTGGTCTAGGTAGTGCCAGCTACCTTCTAATGTTTATTAGTCATCAGTCAGTACTGAATCTATTTATTAGCAATGCAGCAGTGACTCTATAACCAGCCCAGAAAATCAATGTGATTCTATACCCAGTAAGAGAGGGGGGAGGGGAGAGAGAGAGAGAATTGTGTGAGGAGGCTCTCTCTCCTGATCTAGAAAGTATACCCACACTTTCAATAAAAAAGAGAAGAAAAAAATAAAATAAATAACCAACCAACAAACAAACAACAAGAAAAACAAGAAAAAGACCACTACAAGCAGTAATTTGCTTTGGAATATAATTTACAGGGGAACAAATGTGTGGATTCACATACAGGCTCAAACATAAACAGGAGAGCAACGAGAACAAAAGACAGAGCAGCCGATGCCTGTTCTTATCGTTCAGGGTACTATTTATGTGAAATGGTTTGGTGTCCTTCCTAGTCCCCTCTGGCATGACTTAGAAATGACTGACTTAAGGTGACATCAGGAAGCAGTCCATTTCTTGAAGAGGAATGAAATAGGTGCTGGGAGTTAGATAGCTAGGAAGGAAAGAAGGAAGAATGGGGTAAAAAAACAATCTCAGTACATCAGAGGCGGTGGTTATAGCTAGAGACTGTGACTGATTTCTCAGCTGGGGATTAATTTATAACACCCGTGCTCCGGTGCCCGCTCACACATACACACACACACACACACACACACACACACACACACACGATGAAACAAGAAAAGCTCCAATGAGGGCAGTTACAAAGACAGAATCAGTTGTTTTGTTATTTATCTTTAAAGATTTGTGTGTGTGTTCGCATGCACGCTGGGGTGTATATAAGTCTTAGAAGAATCACATATGTACACTTTAACAAACCATTTCTAGTTTAGATCCTCGAGGTCCCCATCTACCCATTGAACACGCCAGATTTCCATTGAGCCCTATCTCGCTCTCTTAAAAATGAGACCACAGGAGCCACACCAGACCTCCCTCTCAGCTGGGGCCTTTCATTTTGTTTTTCTCTCTTTCTGTTTTAGATTGATTTCTGGATTAATTGTGGAGTGTTCTGCTTGCCTCTCAGGACCATTGGAAGAGCAGCCAGTGCTTTTAACCCCTCCTGAGGCATTTTTTACTTTTATTTTGTTTCTTTTTATTTCTTTTTGTGCTTTTCCAAGACAGGGTTTCTCTGTCTAAGAGGTCTGATTGCCCTGGAGCTCACGCCTGCCTCTGCCTCCCAAGTTCTGAGACAACAGGCATGCGTGCGCCACCACCGCCCGGCTCCATTTTATTTTGCGTAATGCTTCTTTGGTTTAAATGCTGAACTGCTGTCACACCGAAAAGAGTGTAATTTATGAGAACAACACACCATCATCCGGCGCTGTGGTGCTTGCTGGATGATACCATCGCAAGGGGAATATTGGCCCCGCCCCTCCAGTACTGGCACCAGCCACGGAGGAGGTGGGCGGGGCTCTACCTCTCCACTTCGCGGGTGTGACAGCCAAGTTTTGGTTTTTGTTTTGTTTTGTTTCTGTCTCCCACATCCACCACCCCCACACGCTACACCCAGAGACAGCGTTTCTGGGTGTAGCATTGGCTGTCCATTCCTGGGCTCCCTTTGCAGACCAAGCTGATCTTAAACTCACAGCGATCTGCCTGACTCTGCCTCCAGAGTTCTGGGATTAAAGGCGTAGCCAGACGGTGGTGGCACATGCCTTTTTTTAATCCTAGCACTCGGGAGGCAGAGACAGGTGGATTGTTGTGAGTTTGAGGCCAGCCTCATCTACACAGCGGGTCCACAACAGCCAAGCTTCCATAAAGAAACGCTGTCTTCAGGAACCCAAACCAAAACCAAACCAAAAGAAACAAAAAAATGTAGACCGAGGATCTACACCAGACCTCTGAAACGGTTCCTTTCACTTTATTTATCTTTATTTCATTTCATTATTTTTTTATTTCTTTTTTTTTTGGGCGGGGGCAAGGGATTCAGTTTTCACGTTAGGGTTTCTCTGTGTAGCCTTGACTGTCCTGGACTTACTTGATTTTGTAGACCAGGCTGTACTAAAATTTACGGAAATCCGACTGCCTCTGCCTCCCGAGTGCTGGGATTATTGGCATGCGCCACCGCCGCCTGGCCTTATTTGAATTTTTTTCTGTGCATCATTCGGTATGAATGTGTCAGATCCCTTCTAGTGGCGTTACAGACAGTTGTGAGCTGCCATGTGGGTGTTGGGAATCCAACCCAGGTCCTTTGGAAGAGCTGACAGTGCTCCTCACCACTGATCCATCTCTCTAGTCCCATTTGCTTTGTCTTCATGCTCTCTTTCTTTGAATTCTGAGGCAACACCACACAGGGGGGAAAACATTTCTGAAGTGATCTTCTCTGTTCTCTGTGTTTACCATCCCTCTAGATGGCAGGGACTTAAATCTAATTCACATTGGGTGGGGGGCAGGGGGCAGAGCAGAGGGTCGAGGGCGTGGTGGGCCAGGGGTCGGGAGGGGGGAGAGGAGGGGCACTTGCAGGCACGTGGGGGAACAGGGGGGGATTGTGAGGAACCTCTCAACCCTGACCTAGAAATTACCCTTTAAATTAAAAGTGTAAAAAAAACAGTATTACAAACATACATTTGTTTTGGAATATAATTTATGGTAGAAAGAAATGTGTGGGTTCGCATACAAGCCCAAACCTACACAAGAGACTGGAGAGACCAAAAAGCAGAGCAGCCGATGCCTGTTTTTTTTGTTCAGGGTACTATTTATGTGAAATGGGTTGGAGTCCTTCCTAGTCCCCTCTACCATGACCTAGAAGTGTGACTGTCTTAAGCTGAAATCAGGAAGCAGTCCATTTCTGGAAGAGGAAAGAAAGGGTTGCTATGAGTTCAATGGCCAGCCTGGTCTACTAAGTGAGTCCAGGATGGCCAAGGCTACACAGAGAAACCCTGTCTCAAAAAACAAACAACAAACAAACACACAAAGTTTTAGGTAACACAATGCTTCCCAATGTCTCCTCCCTGTTTCTCTTCCCCACCTCCAGCAAATGACATCACCTCCCCGACCACACACACACACAGAAGGGGGGGGGAGCACACATCTGCGATCAGACCTGGAACAAACCAGAAAACTATGGTAGTCTGCTATTTCTGGAGCAAACACTGGACCTCTCTTCAAGGCGATCTGGTGTCTTCTTCTGGCCTGCAGATAAACATAGAGAAATGAGTGAATGAATGAATGAATGAATGAATAAGTAAATAAATAAAATAGCTCCAGGATGAGGTAGAGAAAGATTATGGTGCCCTCTTCTGGCCTGCAGGTGCAGATAGATAGATAGACAGATAAATAGAAAGAAAGAAAGAAAGAAAGTTCGATCTTCACAGACTGAGTAATTAATCAAATATTTATTAATAAATGGCTCCAGGAGGAGGAGGAGGAGGTGGAGGAGGAGGAGGAGAAAGATATCTGGTGCACTCTTCTGGCCTGCCCGTATATATATCTGCAGATAGACAAGCATAGGATAGATAGATAGATAGATAGATAGATAGATAGATGATAGATAGATAGATAAATAGATAGCCTGATAAATAGATAAACAAATAGACAGATAAATAAATAAATGGATAGAAAGTTAGGCAAATGAATGAATAAACAAACACACAAATAAACAAGTAAATAAAAAAACAAGTAAGTAAGTAAGTAAATAAATAAATAAATAAATGGCCCGCCCGTCCCTCTCCCCACAGTGGCATGGGAAAACAAACAAACAAACCAAACTTCATCAAACTTCCACGGTTAGGCAGAAGGGTCGACTTCCATAGTTTTAGGTTAGGACCCGCATCCCTTGAAAGGGACAACTGGTCGACCTCCATGGTTATAGGACTCGCATCAGTTGTGTATACAGATATAAATATATATATATTATTTAAAAAAAAAGAGTCCAGAAGGGGTGATCGCCAACCTCCAGGCAGGTCGGGTCGCGAGCGAGGCAAAATGGATAAAGCCTACCCTGCCCCCTCCAGCGGTCACACCGCTGCCACCGCCTTTGCCTCACATCCAGGCTTGGCCAGGGGCGGAGCGGGGGCGGGCAGGAAAAGGCGGCGGTGGTGAAGCAGGCAGGGGGCGCTTTCTCCCGGAGATGCGGAGGGGAAAAACAGGAACTCATCGTTCGGGAGACAGGGAGAGTGAGAGAGGGGTGGACGGGCCGCCTAGACAAACCATTGTGTCGAGAGCTGACTTTCAATAGATAACAGTGAGGAAGCTGCTCTGCAACATAGAAACCCCAACCCAGAAGCAGGTCGTCTATGATTGGTTTAGCGCCAGGTTCCACAGGAACTTGTGCTGACATGATGGGCGAGAGGGTGGCCCCCTTTCTGGCCGAGCCCTGTTTCCCGGGACGAATGGCTTTCCGCACCTGACTCCGGTCCCGACGGGCGGCGGGGAAGCCCGCCGGCCAGCCGGCGGCGACACCCCCGTGAGAGGGCGCACGCGCGACGGCGACGACGATGGACTGCCGGTAGGGACGGACGGGGACCCGGCTATCCGGGGCCAAGCAAGGCTCCTTCGGCGCTGCCTTATCGTTCTGCCTGGGCGGGATTCTAACTTAGAGGCGTTCAGTCATAATCCCACAGAAGGGGGAAAGAGGGCAAGAGTCTGAGAGAGCCACGGGAGGGAGAGAAGGACCTCACACCCACAGGCCGAATCCCTACGGGCCCCACCAACCCCCCCCCCCCATCCCGAGGGGACAGAGGTGACCTCCACAGGGGTCTTTAAACCTGCGCGCTGGAACGCGACAGCCAGGTACCAAGAAAGGATTGGGGAGGACACATGAAGTCCAAAAATTTACACCAATCCGACTGCCACTGACTCCTGTGTGCTGGGATTATTGGCATGCGCCACCACTGCCCGGCCTTATTTTAATTTTTTAATGTACATCATTCGCTATGAATGTGTCAGATCCCTTCTAGTAGTGTTAAAGACAGTTGTGAGCTGCCATGTGGGTGTTGGGAATCCAACCCAGGTCCTTTGGAAGAGCTGACAGTCCTCCTCACCACCGATCCATCTCTCTAGTCCCATTTGCTTTGTCTTCATGTTCTCTTTCTTTGAATTATGAGGAACCGCCACACAGGGGGGAAAGAATCTTCTGAAGTGATCTTCTCTGTTCTCTGTGTTTACCATCCCTCTAGATGGCAGGGACTTAAGTCCAATTCACAGGGGGTGGGGGGCAGGGGGGCAGAGCGGAGCGCCGGGGGCGGGGGGGCGGGGGGGGTTGTGAGGAGTCTCTCACCCCAGACTTTGAAAGTACCCTTTAATTTAAAAGTGTAAAAAAAAAAAAACCAATGTTACTACTAACACACATTTGTTTTGGAATATAATTTATGGTAGAAAGAAATGTGTGGGTTCACATACAAGCCCAAACATACACAAGAGACTGGAGAGACCAAAAGGCAGAGCAGCCGATGCCTGTTCTTTTCGTTCAGGGTACTATTTATGTGAAATGGGTTGGAGTCCTTCCTAGTCCCCTCTACCATGACCTAGAAGTGTGACTGTCTTAAGCTGAAATCAGGAAGCAGTCCATTTCTGGAAGAGGAAAGAAAGGGTTGCTATGAGTTCAAGGGCCAGCCTGGTCTACAAAGTGAGTCCAGGATGGCCAAGGCTACAGAGAGAAACCCTGTCTCGGAACCAAACAAACAAACAAACAAACAAACAAAGAAACATAAAAAAATCTTAAAAGAATCCCACACGCAGCTGCCGGTTATCATATGGTGGTGCACGCGTTTAATCCCAGCACTTGGGAAGCAGAGGCAGGTGGAACACTGTGAGTTCGAGGCCACCTTGGTCTACAAAGTGAGTCCAGGACAGTTAAGGCTACACAGAGAAACCCTGTCTGAAAAAAAAGTAAAGATGAGACCACAGGAGCAACACCAGACCTCCCCCTCAGCTGGGTCGTTTCATTTTGTTTTTCTCTCTTTCTGTTCTCTTTGAGTTCTGCATTAAGTGTGCAGTGTTCTGCCTGCATCTCCACCTGCGGGCCAGGAGAGGGCGCCATGTCTCCTCATAAATGGTTGTGAGCCACCACGTGGCTGCTGGGAACTGAAGGCTATACCTTCCCAAGAGCAGCCAGTGCTCTTCAACCCTGACGCATTTTTATTTTTGTTATTTTTATTTTTTATGTTTGTGGTTTTTCGAGACAGGGGTTCTCTGTGCAACAGCTCTGGCTGTCCTGGAACTCACGGAGATCCACTGGCCTCTGCCTCCCAAGCACCGGGAGTAAAGGCGTGCGCCGCTATTTTATGTCTCTTAATGCTCTCTTTGGTTTAAATGCTGAGGTGCTGTCACACAGAAAGGAGTATAACTTATAAGAAAAATGCACGATCATCCAGATGCTGTGGCGCTCGCTTTTAGATAAAAATAATGACATGGATGGGAAAAAACAGGACAAATAAAACAACAACACAAAAATGCACATAAAATTTACTGAATCATTAATAAAGAATAAGCAATGAAACGTGGTCTTACAAACAGGCAAAAAGACAAAGAAAGAGACATATGGTTAGAGAGACCCTAAGGCAGAGTAGCCATGATTTGAGAAACTGATCATTTTATTTTCGCTAATTACAGCAGAAAACACAAATAGAATTGACTGGTCTGGAACTTTTCCTGTGTCTCAGGCAGACATATTTAGTTAATTTTGGGTTCTTTGAAAGCTAGTTTATTTGTGTAGCCTTCACACAAACACACACACACACACAAAAACCGGGGGGGGGGGCAAGCATGAAGGGGGAAGGAGAGAAAGAGAGAGAGAGAGAGAGAGAGAGAGAGAGAGAGAGAGAGAGAGAGAGAGAGAGAAACCCTGTGTAAAATAACGTGTCTGTCTAGAATTCAGGGTGTAAAGAAGGTGAGATATCCATAGGGCCTTATGAATATCCATTCGAGTCAGAGGGAGACAGATAGACTGTGAATTCAGGTGGCTAGTCTGGCCTAAATAGTGAATTCAGAGACAATAAGGGCTACATAAAGAGACTGACCCTGTCTGTGAAAATCCAAACAAACAGCAAACAAATGAGAGTTTTCCTGTGAAACATGAAAATGCCCGACTTTCATATCAGCCAGCCATGAAGGCTTCCTGACCTCCACCTCCAAGGAGAAGTAGGGTGTAACTGGAAGATAATTAAGAGATAAACAGTCAAGCAGCAGCCTCACCCACACTTTCTGACACAAGGTCAAAGGGTAACCTTCAACTTTTGCTTTTTTTCCTTTGAAAGGAATAGGCCTTGTTCTGGCCTGTAAGTCTGTGTGTGTGTGTGTGTGTGTGTGTGTGTGTGTGTGTGTGTGTGTGTGTGTGTGTGTGTCTTTGTTTTTCCCCCAAAACAGGGTTTCTCTGTGTAGCCTTGGCTGTCCTGTCCTGGACTCGCTCTGTAGACCGGGCCTACCTCAAACTTATAAAGATCTGCCTGCCTGCCTCTGCTTCCTGAATGCTGGGATTAAAGGCCTGCAGCACCATGCCCAGCTTTGTTTCTGTTCCCTGCCCCCAGTGTTCACATTTAAGTCCATCCATATGAGTCTGGTGTCTGAGAGTGGTCAGTGAGTGGCCACTCTTGAACACATAACCAAAACAAAACAAAACCAAATTATCAAACGGGAATGGCAAAAGCAGTATAATCTTTGTTTCCAGGCCAGATTGGCCTATAGCGAAAGTTCAAAACAGCCATGGCCATGACAAACAAGCCTGTCTGGTTTGGTTGGTTGGTTGGGTATTTTTGTTTTCGTTTTTCTTTTTGTTTTTGTTTTTGAGGCAGGTTTTCTCTGTGTAGCCTTGGCTATCTTGGACTGACTTTGTAAACCAGGCTGGACTCGAACTAACAGAGATCTACCTGCATCTGCTTCCAGAGTGCTGGGATTGAATACCTGTGTGTTTTTAATTCCCTGTTACTTTATTGTTCATTCTATTTGATTTTATAAGGTAGCGCTCTCTCTCTCTCTCTCTCTCTCTCTCTCTCTCTCTCTCTCTCTCTCTGTGTGTGTGTGTGTGTGTGTGTGTGTGTGTGTGTAAATGACCATGTGTGGTCTGATACCCTCATCATTTATGATTGCTCATGCAAACTATGATTGAACCTTAGACTCTGATGAGTGGCTAACCCAAACCCTAACCGGCCCAACCCCTCAGGACATACAAAGTAAAGTAGAATAAGCCCAAGTGAAAGAGAGCAAAATTGACCTGCCTGACAAATCAGTTATTGGCAAATCAGTTAGGATAGGCAGCTTTGGGGAGGGAGGCTCCTTTTGAAAACACCTCACTGCTTGGGGTCCCTCCTTGGTTGTGTCTGCTGTTGCTGCCAATGCTGTTCCTGCCCAGCCCAACTTCTGGTCTCAGAATAAATACAGTGTTAGAGCAAATTAAAGCACTAGTCCAATGGTGCTAGAGATGATCTTCTCTTTCCAGCTGCTGGGTGCTGACATGACAGGCATGTATGGATTAAGTGAATGCATAATAAGAGGATGGAGCCCAGGGCTTTGGAAGCACCCTAGGCCATGGCTTCCCCTTCCCCCCTCCCCCTACCCCCAACCTTCTCTGTCCTTCTCTTTTTCTCTTTCTCTCTCTCCCTCTCTCTCTCTCTCTCTCTCTTGACAATTTTTGGGGTGTGGGTGGGTGGCACTTTTTGCCCAGGATGACTCCTACTTGTTAGGCATGGGCCAGCATGTTCATTACAGGGAGGAGTGGAGCCCAAGGCTTTTGAAGCAGCCTAGGTTAGGGCTTTCCCTTCCCCTCATGTGTCTGGAGCACTGAAGGTAAGGGAGGTGGAACAATCCATGGCGCCTGCTACCATGGCTACCACATAAATTTAAAGCAAATTTAATAGTGAAATAAAAATCAAATGTGTGCCTTGAATCACACACAACACTCAGGACGAAGAGGCTGGCAGATCACTGTGAGTTGGAGGCCAGCCGGGTCTACAGATTGAGTCTGGGATGGACAAGGCTACACAGAGAGACCCTGTCTTGACAAACCTAAACAAAACAAACAAACAAAAACAAAAAACCCACCAAAAACAAAAATCAAGTTTGCTAAAAAGACACATGAGCAACCCACACACAATCTGTTTATTTCCAGACATGGGCCAGCATATCCAAAGTTAATGCAGGACAGACAGAGCTTCGGATTCCCTAACCTATAGATACATAGATAGATAGACAGACAGACACACAGACACACAGACAGACAGATGGTAGTTAGGATAAGAGTCACTGGAAATCACTCGCTATCCCTCTCCAGATCAGACCTCCCTTTAATGCACAGAATTCTAACTGCTATATGTCCACTGAGTGATTGGATTAAAGGTGTGTGTGTATGCGCGCACGAGCGAGACCACACCTGGCCTCCTTTCATTTCTTTACCTTCCATTGATCTAAGTCTGGGGTTCTAGTGGTCAGTGTGTGGCTAATCTTGAACCCATAACGCTGTCACTTTATTATATGTTTAGTTTAAAGTCAAATTCTCTGACGGTGTTCACCAAAATGAAGCCACCTTCTGGAGGGCAGATATCACGGTGGCTTACCTCACCAATACGGAAGCAGTCCTGGGACATACTTTTCAAGGTCATTTATTCTGGAGGACCAGAACTTAAACCCAATTTGCATGTGTGGAATTCTGAGGAAGTTCTCCTAATCTACACAGTACCCTCGCTGTGTGAAAAGAAAATCAACCAAATTGTTTAACTCCCTGTCTTTTAAAAAATTGTTTTTTAATTAATAAAAATATTAGAAGGAAGCCGGGCGTGATGGCGCATGACTTTAATCCCAGCACTTGGGAAGCAGAGGCAGGTGGATCGCTGTAAGTTCAAGGCCAGCCTGGTCTACAAAATGAGTCCATGACGGCCAAGGCTAACACAGAGAAACCTTGTCTCGAAAAATATATATATATTAGAAGGAAGAGAAGGAAGAGGAGGAGGAGGAGGAAAGGAAGGAAGGAAGGAAAGAGCCAGGCCTGGTGACAGCAATGCACTGATTATTTAAATTTTTCATGGCATTAGTCATAAGAAAAAAAATAAAATAAAACAGATATAATTAATTGTCCTGGCATGCACCACCAGGCCCTGCTTCCCTTAATTTCATTTATTTATTTACTTATTTATATTGGTTTTTTAAGACAGGGTTTCTCTGGGTAGCCTTGGGTGTCCTGGAACTCTGTTTTTAGACCACGCTGGTCTCAAACTCACAGAGATCCACCTACCCCTGCCTCCCAAATGCTGGGATGAATGGTGTGTGCCACCATGCTGGTCCTTTCAGCTCTTTATCTCCAAGAAAGTTTCTAGGTAGTCCTGGGAGTTCCAAACTAAGTCCATCTACACATCAGTTTCTAAGACAGCCAGAGGGAAGGAGAGAGAGAGACAGAGAGAGAGAGAGAGAGAGAGAGAGAGAGAGAGAGAGAGAGAGAGAGACAGAGAGACAGAGAGACAGAGAGAGACAGAGAGAGACAGAGAGAGACAGAGAGAGAAAGAGAGTCCATCTCCAAAAACCTTAGATAAGTAAGATACACAGACAGAAAGGCAAATGGAGGCCAAGCATCATAGTTTCCTCATGTAATCACAGCAGAGACAGGTGGACTTCTGTGTTTGGTTTTTCCAAGTACATATTTAAGTCTTTATTCAGCTATCTATCAAGGATAAACCGGTCCTTTATTTAGTGTAGTCTCCGTACCCCACGTGGAACCATTGAAATCCCTAACTAGATGAGGCCTGCCTCCAGCTCATAGAGTTTCACCTGCCTCTGCCTTCAGAGCTATGGGATTCAAGGCCTACAGGACCACACAGAGCTGGCTTATTTAAGTTCTGGTTTCAGAAGTTAAACCCAATGTGCATGTACAGAATTATAGGGAAGCCTATCTGATCTACACAGTTCCCTCGCTCCATGAAAAGACAAACCACATAAAGGCTTAACTCGCTCTCTGAAAACAAAAAAACAAAAATTAAGAGCTGGATGGAGAGGTGGCTCAGAGGTTAAAGGAGCACTGACTGCCCCTCCAGAGGTCCTGAGTTGCGTTCCCAGGAGCACACGGTGGCTCACGGCCATCTATAATTTGATCTAACTTTCTCCCCTGGCGTGCAGGCATACACGCAGGCAGATGGAGCACTGTACACATAATAATGAATAAATATTTTTAATTGAAAAAAAACTTTTAAATTAACCATAATGACAGGGGGGAAAATTAGTTCAGAATCTTTCAGTAGCCAAGCGGTGGTGGCACATGCCTTTCTTTAATCCCAGCCCTTGGGAGGCAGAGACAGGTGGATTGTTGTGAGTTTGAGGCCAGCCTCGTCTACACAGCGGGTCCAAGACAGCCAAGGTTCCAGAAAGGAATGCTGTCTTCAGGAAACAAAACCAAAACCAAACCAAAGGAAACAAAAAAATTTAGACCAAGGAGCTACACCAGACTTCTGAGACGGTTCCTTTCATTTTATTTACCTTTATTTCATTTCATTATTTTTTTTATTTCTTTTTTTTTGGGCGGGGGCAAGGGATTCGTTTTTCATGTTAGGGTTTCTCTGTGTAGCCTTGACTGTCCTGGACTTACTTGCTTTTTTAGACCAGGCTGTCCTAAAACTTACTGCAATCCGACTGCCTCTGCCTTCTGAGTGCTGGGATTATTAGCGTGGGCCACCACCGCCCGGCCTTATTTTAATTTTTTTCTGTGCATCATTCAGTATGAATGTGTCAGATCCCTTCTAGTGGCGTTACAGACAGTTGTGAGCTGCCGTGTGGGTGTTGGGATTCCAACAGAGGTTCTTTGGAAGAGCTGCCAGTGCTCTTCACGACCGATCCATCTCTCTAGTCCCATTTGCTTTGTCTTCATGCTCTCTTTCTTTGAATTCTGAGGCACCGCCAAACAGGGGAGAAAAAAATCTTCCGAAGTGATCTTCTCTGTTCTCTGTTTACCATCCCTCTAGATGGCAGGGACTTAAATCCAATTCACACGGGGTGGGGGGCATGGGGGCGGAGCAGAGGGCCGGGGGCGGAGGGTGGGGGGGCACTTGCATGCGTGCAGGGGGCAGGAGGGTGATTGTGAGGAGCCTCTCACCCCAGACCTTGAAAGTACCCTTTAAATTAAAAGTGTAAAAAAAAAAACAACATTACTACCAACACTCATTTGTTTTGGAATATAATTTATGGTAGAAAGAAATGTGTTGGTTCGCGTACAGGCCCAAACATACACAAGATACTGGAGAGACCAAAAGGTAGACCAGCCGATGCCTGTTCTTTTCGTTCAGTGTACTATTTTTCTGAAATGGGTTGGAGTCCTTCCTAGTCCCGTCTACCATGACCTAGAAGTGTGACTGTCTTAAGCTGAAATCAGGAAGCAGTCCATTTCTGGAAGAGGAAAGAAAGGGTTGCTATGAGTTCAAGGGCCAGCCTGGTCTACAAAGTGCGTCCAGGATGGCCAAGGCTACACAGAGAAACCATGTATCGAAAAACAAAAAAATACAAATGAACAAACATAAAAAAAATCTTAAAAGTATCCCTGACACATCTGCTGGGTATGGTATGGTGGTGCACGCGTTTAATCCCAGCACTCGGGAGCAGCAGAGGCACATGGATCGCTGTAAAATTTCAGGGCCAGCCAGACTGGTCTACAAAGCGAGTCCAGGACATCCAAGGCTAACACAGAGAGACCCTGTCTCCAAAAGACAAAAAAGAAAAAAGAAAAGAATCTGACATCTAAATTTTAACCAACCATTAGCTAGTTTACATCCTACAGGTGCCCATCTACCCACGGAACACGCCACATTTCCACTGAGTCCTATCTCGCTGTGGTAAAAGTGAGACCACAGGAGCAACACCAGACCTCCCCCTCAGCTGGGTCGTTTCATTTTGTTTTTCTCTCTTTCTGTTCTCTTTGAGTTCTGCATTAGGTGTGCAGTGTTCTGCCTGCATCTCCACCTGCGGGCCAGGAGAGGGCACCAGGTCTCCTCATAAATGGTTGTGAGCCACCACGTGGCTGCTCGGAACTGAAGGCTCTACCTTCCCAAGAGCAGCAGGTGCTCTTCAACCCTGACGCATTTTTATTTTTGTTATTTTTATTTTTTATGTTTGTGGTTTTTCGAGACAGGGGTTCTCTGTGCAACAGCTCTGGGTGTCCTGGAACTCACGGAGATCCACTGGCCTCTGCCTCCCAAGCACCGGGAGTAAAGGCGTGTGCTGCCGTTTTATGTTTCTTAATGCTCTCTTTGGTTTAAATGCTGAGGTGCTGTCACAGAGAAAGGAGAATAACTTATCAGAAAAATGCACCATCATCCAGACGCTGTGGCGCTCGCTTTTAGATAAAAATAATGACATCGATGGGAAAAGACAGGACGACCCCACCCCGGCCCCGCCCGTGCGCCGCCCCCCAGGGCTGCCAAGGATGCGGGGAGACAGGGAAAGGGGTTGACACTTGGGTGGAGGGGTCAGGAGGAACAGGGAGAAGGAAAGATCCGCCAGGAGCCACTGGCGTGGCCAGGCGCGCGCTGCAGGGTTGAATCCTCCGGGCGGACTGCACGGACCTCATCCCATTTACCTCTTAACGCTTTCACTCCCTGTTGACCTCTCTCTTCAAAATTCTTTTCAAATTTCCCTTACGGTACTTGTTGACTATAGGTCTCCTGCCGGTATTTAGCCTTAGATGGAGTTTACCACCCGCTTTGGGCTGCATTCCCAAGCAACCCTACTCCGGGAAGACCCGGACCCGGCGCGCTGGGGGCCGCTACCGGCCTCATGCCGTCCACGGGCTGGGCCTTGATCAGAAGGATTGGGCCCCCCACAAGGGGCGCCGGGAAGTGGGTCTTTTGTACACCACATTTCCTGTGCCACGCCGAGTGGCGGGGATTCGGCACTGGGCTCTTCCCTGTTCACTCGCCATTACTGAGGGAATCCTGGTTAGTTTCTTTTCCTATGCTGACTAATATGCTTAAATTCAGCGGGTTGCCACCTCTGATCTAAGGTCGCGGAGCCAGAGGGAGAGGACACGGTGTGGCAGGAGAGGGGCGGCGGCCACGGGAAAGGGACCGAGGCCCCTTTCTTCTCCACCACCCCGCCCGCCCTCCATGACACACGTCTGAGGGGTCCGCGAGAGAAAGAGCAAGAAGATCGAAGGGAAGAGCGCGGAGGTGGAGGCGGCGGCGAAGCAGGAACACGAGCTGGCGACCTCGCTTTGGCGAGTGGCTGGGGTCCCAGGGCACGCAACGTGGCACGGAGATGGGGCCGACACGCGCAGCCTCTACCTGACCCCATCCCCCGGGGAGCGCTTGCATCAGCAAAGGGATAGACTGCGGCGTCCTGCAGGACCCTCACTGGAGGGGGACAACCCCCGGGCAGAGGAAAGACGGAGAAGGTGGCGGGGCCGGTCCAGGGAGCACAGACCGATGGCGCAGCCTCGGCACGGGCTCGGCCAACCTTACGGACTCGGGCGGCATGACAATGCTCCCAGATGGCTAAGGGGTGCGTGGGGCGGGAACCCAAACCCGGGGACCGGCGTGGCCGCATGAGATGTCGGGCAGACACGGTGGCAGAAGACGAAGGAGAACGCAGAGGGCCGAGATCCGGACCCTGATGACTCCAAGGGTACGACGACCCCGCCTAGAGAGGTCTAACCTGGACCACGACCTCCATCACCGCCAACGCGTGACCGCTCACACTGCCACACGGCCGTCAACACAGACACCAGGGACATGGGAAGACTGCCAGCGACCCCCCTTCCTTTCCCACCACCTTGCCTCTCGAAGCTTTGCGGCCTTTCTTCACGCTCTCCTCTGCACGGAGGCCGGAAAGCGGCGATGGCGGCACGCCGACAACCACCCCACACGTCTGAACTTCTGCGGACGGAGGGCCCGGAGTCGGGGACCCTGCAAACAAACCCACAGCCACTCGAACCCACCCCTCAGAGACGGACACCGAAGGGGTTTTGCGATTGATTGTCAAGTGACACTCAGACAGGCGTATCCCTGGGAGGAACCCAGGGCCGCAAGTGCGTTCGAAGTGTCAATGATAAATGTGTCCTGCAATTCACATTAATTCTCGCAGCTAGCTGTGTTCTTCATCGCCGCACGAGCCGAGTGATCCACCGCTAAGAATCGTACGAGTTTTTCGTCGGGCGTGTGGGAGAGACGGGAGTCCCTCGCTCACATCACACGTGCTGGTGTCGGCACAGTGCCCCGCCCCCCACACCGGGAGAGAGGGCTCGCCTCGGGCCGGCCAGCAAGAGCAAAACAGAAGGAACACGAACTCTGGGGGATGGGTCGGTCAGAAGGAACGGGAAAAGAACCACACACACACACAGCAACACGGGACCCGCCCAGCGAACACGGTCGAGGCGCCCATGACACGGGAAGCCAGGACGGCAAGCCAGGCACAGCTGCAAGAGGCCCACGGACGCCCAAAGGGGAGGCTCCCACCCCAACCCGCAACCACGGCCTGGGGAGCGTCCCTGGAAGGCTGAAAGCGGGCAAGAGTCTGAGAGAGCCGCTGGAGGGATAGAGGGACCTCACACACCCCCAAGCCAACTCCCTACGGGCCCCGCCGCCTCCCCCCTACCCTGGGGGCAGAGAGGCGATTTCCACGGGGTCTTTAAACCTGCGCGCCTGAACGCGACAGCCAGGTACTCGGAAAGGTTCGGGGAGGACACTCGAGGTCAGAAAAGCCAGGAGGCGATGGATGCCGGACCCACCGCGGCCATCGCCGACCGCATGCAACACACTCTAGGCTCGGTAAATCCGGAGCCACCGCGTAGGTGGCCGAGATGAGACGCGAAAGCGCCCCCCACCACAACCACGACATAGACTGGCACCACCGCCATGGGAGGAGATGAGCCTGATGGGAAAAAGGGGCGGCCTGGGGGTCGCGGCAGGCACCTAGCATGCAGGGTCGGCCACCCCAGGGAAGAAGCAGAAGGAGCGAAGAGATGGGAGAGGATTGTGAGAGAGGGCCGGGAATGGCAAGGGCTGCCCACCCCACAACAGACGGCAACGTGCCCCGCCTCCTCACCATCCTCTACCTCTTTCCTCTTCCCTCCTTCTTTCAACCCAGAGGACCGAACGACCAAGACCGACCACATGCGGCAGCAGCCAATGCGACCTGGGAAACGTGCCTCCCGGCAGGGAAAAACAAAGACACGGACGGACGAACGGACAGACGGGCATGGCCAGCCGACCGGCGCCTCTTCTTAATGATCCTTCTGCAGGTTCACCTACGAAAACTTTGTTACGACTTTTACTTCCTCTAGATAGTCAAGTTCAAACGTCTTCTCAGCGCTCCGCCAGGGCCTTGGGCCGACCCCGATGGGGCCAATCCGAGGGCCTCACTAAACCGGCCAATTGGTAGTAGCGACAGGCAGTGTGTACAAAGGGCAGGGACTTAATCAATGCAAGCTTATGACCCACACTTACTGGGAATTCCTCGTTCATGGGGAATAATTGCAATCCCTGATCCCTGTCACAAATGGGGTTCAACGGGTTACCCGTGCCTGCCAGCTTAGGGTAGGAACACACTGAGCCAGAGAGTGTAGCGCGCGTGTAGCCCCGGACATCTAAGGGCATCACAGACTTATTATTGCTCAATCTCTGGTGGTTGAACGCCACTTGTCCCTCTAAGAAGTTGGGGGACGCCGACTGCTTGGGGGTTGCGTAACTAGTTAGCATGCCAGAGTCTCGTTTGTTATCAGAATTAACCAGAAAAATCGCTCCACCAACTAAGAACGGCCATGCACCACCACCCATGGAATCAAGAAAGAGCTATCAATCTGTCAATCCTGTCCATGTCCCGGCCGGGTAAGGTTTCCTGTGTTGAGTCAAATTAAGCCACAGGCTCCACTCCTGGTGGTGCCCTTCCATCAATTCCTTTAAGTTTCACCTTTGCAACCATACTCCCCCTGGAACCCAAAGAACTTGGTTTCCGGGAAGCTGCCCGGCAGGTCATGGGAAGACCATTTCATTTTGCGTAATGTTCTCTTTGGTTTAAATGCTGAGGCTCTGTCACGCAGAAAAGAGTGTAATTTATGAGAACAACACAACATCATCCGGGCGCAGTGGTGCTCTGTGGATGATACCATCGCAAGGGCAATATTGGCCCAATCCCTCCAGTACTGGCACCGGCCATAGAGAGGGGGGCGAGGCTCTCCCGCTCCACTGGGCAGGTGTAAGAACCAAGTTTTGGGGTTTTGTTCTGTTTTGTTTCTGTCTCCCACTACCACCCCTCCCACACCCTCGGCCCAGAGACAGGGTTTCTCTGTGTAGCGTTGGCTGCCCAGTCTGGGGCTCCTTTTGTAGACCAGGCTGGCCTTAAACTCACAGCTATCTGCCTGCCTCTGCCTCCAGAGTGCTGGGATTAAAGGCCTGCACCACCATGCCATGCCTGGCTTTGTTTTTGGTTTTGTTTTCCTTTGCCTTTAACCCCAGCACTTGGGAGACAGAGGCGAGAGAATCACTTGCACTTGCATGTCCAAGTCAGGCAAGGCTACATGAGAAACCTTGTCTGGAAACAAACAAGCAAGCAAGCAAGCAAGCAAGCAAACAAAAAACAATTTCTTTAACCCAAGAAAAGTTCTAGTTCCAAACTTGGTCAGTATACACAGCGATTTTCAAGACAGAGAGGAATATAGAGAGAGACTCTGTCTCCAAAATAATTTAAACACTGTGTAAGTAGATAAGTAAGTAAGTAAATACATCGATGATAGATTGATCGATAGATTGATCGATAGATAGATAGATAGATAGATAGATAGATAGGATTAAGGGTGTGTGCCACCATGCCTGGCTAAATATTTAATTTTTTACTCAAATATTTTAAAAGATTATACTAGTCATTTATTTAGTGTATTCTCCGTACTATACTAATACATAAATACACAGATGTTAGATACATACACACATACACCCATAGATACATAGATAGATATAGAGAGAGATACAGAGATAGAAAGATAATACACACAGAGACAGACAAATGGAGGCCAATCCTCATAGTTCCCTCATTTGATCACCACAGAGTCAGGCAGCCTGGTCTAGGGAGTGCCAGCGACCTTCTAATGTTTATTAGTCATCATTCAGTACTTAATCTATTTATTAGCAATGCAGTAGTGACTCTATAACCAGCACAGAAAATGTGATTCTATATCCAGCACAAGAAGGTGGGGGGGAGAAAGAGAGAGAGATCTTGACTAAAAGAAATAACTGGCCGGGTGTGGTAGCACGCACCTTTAATCCTAGCACTCGGGAGGCAGAGGCAGGTGGATCGCTGTGAGTTCGAGGCCAGCCTGGTCTACAAAGCGAATCCAGGACAGCCAAGGCTACACAGAGAGACCCTGCCTCAAAAAAAAATCCAAAAATAAATAAATGAATAAATAAATAAATAAATAAATAAATGGGAAAAAATGGAACCAAAATCGAGAAAAAGGAAAGCATTTTCTCTGTACGTAAGCAATTCTAAGTTGTTATACCATGCCTTCTATGTACTTTGGGTTAAACTTTGTGTTCCTATGAAAAGTGTCCGTTTTCAAAGAATAGCCAAATGGCTCTTATGTGTGGTGCCTGATTTTCAAACTTTTCAAAAAGCACGGCCTGCCTGCCTGCCTTCCTTGAATTCCCAGCACCCCGGAGGTAGAGGCAGACAGATCACTGTGAGTTCGAGGCCAGCCGGTCAGCCAGCCAGCCTGCCTGCCTGCTTGCCTGTATGTCTGTCTGTCTGTGTCAAACCAAACCAAAGGAAACCAAGTAGCAGGGCCTGCCATGCATCTGGGCCATAGGAGGACAATAAAGCCTCAATGGGTTGTATATAGACCATCATGAGTTTGGGGATAGGAAACTATGATTGGAAGGCATGGTAGGAAATTAAAAATCGATTAAATTGAGAGCCCTGCCCCTCCACAAACCTAATCAAACAAACACTCAGTCAGTCTTGAAACCCTCAGTTAGCGAGTGTCTAAGCCAACTGTACACTTTCATCCATCGGGAGTGTGCTTGGTTAAAAGAAACTGAGAAAAGAAAAAGAAAAACAAAGATGGGCGGGGGCTGGAGAGAGACGGCTCAGTGGTTAAGAGCACTGTCTGCTCAATTCCCAGCTCCCACATGGCAGCTCCCACCTGTCTGTCTTTAACTCCAGGTCTAAGGTTATCTGACACTTTCATGCCTGCCTTGTTCTCAGAAGTCGGAAGCAATTTTGGAGGTGCATCACAGTACAGGATCACCTCCAAGAAAGCCCACATGGCTAATGACCTCCTTGAACAAGATGGTCCTCGGCATGCCTGGCAGTTGTGCGCAGCCGAGCCAAAGAGTTTCTCATTCATGAAATAAAATAAAATACAAAAACCAAACCCTAGCCCTGAAATGATGATGTGGCTGGTGTGCCTGAAACAAAAATATAGGTATGTGACCCAACAGGAACAGGAACAGGAACAGGTCTCTCTCAACACCAGGAGGATTTAACCTATCTTGGTCTCCACTGGTAAAGATCCACCCCACCCCCCCACTCGTAATCAAAATGAGAGCTATAAATGGGGCAGCTTTCTCCACACATCTTGTGCCTTAAGACAGTGGAAAGTCTAGCCAGCACTCAGTCTGGAGGCAGAGGCAGGTAGATCTCCATGAGCCTGGTCTACAGAGTGACTTCCAGGAGCTGTCACACAGAGGAAATCTCTGTCTTGAACCCTCCCACCCCCCACCCCTCCTAAAAGGGTGGAAAAATCACTTTTCTTCAGGAAGAAGTGGACACTAACCAGTCTGCAAAGAGGTGTGTGTGTGTGTTTGAGGGGTGGGGTGGGTGTTCCTCTTTACTTATGAAAGAAACAGTGAGTCAAGCAAAGCCTTCCTTTGATTTTTATCCTCACATTGTGGGATTACATTGCTAGAGGAAGACTAGAGGAGTCAGAGGTGGTTCTTTCTAAGTAAACATTAGAGACCATATCTTCAACTGGAGCGAGTGAGGGTTTGTTGTTGTTGTTATTGTTGTTGTTGTTGTTGTTGTTGTTTTCCTTTTCTTGGGGGGGCGAGTTCTAAAACATTCCCTCTGAAAGCAAACTGAACTCATGCACCAGGAGAATCATGTCTCAGCAGTTAAGAGTACCGGGTGTTCTGACACACGCCTCGTGAGTACCAGTAGTCCACAGATGCACGCACAGCCAGACAAGCTGAGAAACAAATAAATACCTGGAAACTAATTCTTTATCCATTTATTCACATTATTTTATTGAGTCAGGGTTAGTGAAAGAGGGCTGGGAGGTAGGGAGAGTACCAGCTATGGGTCAGGAGGGGAGGGTTGTCTTCTTATGCTGTGAGGATGAAGTTTCATATGTCGGTCCAGATGGGCTGGCTATTTTCTCCAAGAAGAATCTTCCTTCTGGCCTCTCCCTCCTACATGGAGGCAAGAAAGCAAGCAGAGAAAACAGCTGTCAAGTTGGGACCCATAAAGCAAGTGTCCATTCCACAAATGCGGACAGGAAGGAGAGAGAGAGAGAGAGAGAGAGAGAGAGAGAGAGAGAGAGAGAGAGGTGGGGGAGGGGGGAGAGATCTGCATCTAACACACAAAGTTTTAGGTAACACAATGCTTCCCAATGTCTCCTCCCTATTTCTCTTCCCCACCTCCAGCAAATGACATCACCTCCCCCCCCCCACACACACAGTAATGGGTGGGAGCGCGCATCTGTGATCAGACCTGGAACAAAACAGAAAACTATGGTAGTCTGCCATTTTTGGAGTTAACACTGGACCTCTCTTCAAGGCGATCTGGTGTCTTCTTCTGGCCTTCAGATAAACCTAGAGAAAGTAATGAATGAATGAATGAATGAATGAATGAATAAGTAAATAAATAAAATAGCTCCTGGAGGAGGTAGAGAAAGATTATGGTGCCCTCTTCTTGCCTGCAGGTGCAGATAGATAGATAGATAGACAGATAAATAGAAAGAAAGAAAGAAGGAAGGAAAGAAAGTTCGATCTTCACAGACTGAGTAATTAACCACATATTTATTGATAAATGGCTCCAGGAGGAGGAGGAGGAGGAGGTGAAGGAGGAGGAGGAGAAACATATCTGGTGCACTCTTCTGGCCGGCCCTATATATATATCTGCAGATAGACAAGCGTAGGATAGATAGATTGATAGATAGATAGATAGATAAACAAATAGATAGCTTGATAAATAGATAAACAGATAAATAAATAAATGGATAGAAAGATAGGCAAATGAATGAATAAACAAACACACAAATAAACAAGTAAATAAATAAACAAATAAGTAAATTAATTAATTAATAGCCCACCGGTCCCCCTCCCCCCAGTGGCATGGGAAAACAAACAAACAAACCAAACTTCATCAAACTTCCGTGGTTAGGCAGAAGGGACAACTGGTCGACTTCCATAGTTTTAGGTTAGGACCCGCATCCCTTGAAAGGGACAACTGGTCGACCTCCATGGTTATAGGACTCGCATCAGTTGTGTGTATATATATATATATAATTTAAAAAAAAAAAAAAAGAGTCCAGAAGGGACATCTGGTCGACCTGAGGTGTCCCAAATGAGAGCACACGACTCCCCGCGTGGGACTACTTGTCTACCCGGTCTCTGGGGAGAAGGGCGGTGTGATCCCCAACCTCCAGGCGGGTCGGGGCACGAGCAAGGTAAAATGGATAAAGCCTACCCCGCCCCCCCCCCAGCGGTCACACCGCTACCACCGCCTTCACCTCACACCCCGGCTTGGCCAGGGTTGGAGTGGGGTCGGGCAGGAAGAGGCGGCTGCGGCGACGCGGGCAGGGGTCGCTTTCTCCCGGAGATGCAGAGGGGAAAAACGGGAACCCGTCATTCGGGAGACAGGGGGAGTGAGAGTGGGGCGGACGGGCAGGCGAGACAAACCCTTGTGTCCAGGGCTGACTTTCAGTAGATAACAGCAAGGGAGCTTCTCTGCAACATAGAAACCCCAACCCAGAAGCAGGTCGTATATGATTGGTTTAGCGCCAGGTTCCACAGGAACTTGCACTGATGTGACAGGCGAGAGGGTGGCCCCCTTTCCAGCTGCGCCCCGTTTCCCGGGACGAATGGCTCTCCGCACCAGACCCCGGTCCCAACGTGCGGCGGGGAAGACCGCTGGCTGGCCGTTGGCGACACCCCCGGGAGAGGGCGCACATGCGACATCGACGACGATGGACCGCCAGTGGGGACGGACGGGGACCCGGCTATCCGGAGCCAACTGAGGCTACCTCGGCGCTGCCATATCATTCTGCCTGGGCGGGATTATAACTTAGAGCGTTCAGTCATAATCCCACAGAAGGGGGAAAGAGGGCAAGAGTCTGAGAGAGCCACGGGAGGGAGAGAAGGACCTCACACCCACAGGCCGACTCCCTACAGGCCCCGCCGACCCCCCCCCTCCCGTGGGCTGAGAGGTGACCTCCCCAGGGGTCTTTAAACCTGCGCGCCGGAACGCAACAGCCAGGTACCCGGAAAGGTTCGGGGAGGACACGCAAGGTCAGAAAGCCCGGGAGGGGAGGGATGCTGGACCCATCGTGGCCATCTCTGACCACATGCGACACGCTCTGGGCGCGGTAAAGCCAGAGTCGAGGCGTAGACGGCTGAGATGAGACAGGACAGCGCCCCCCACCACAACCACGACATAGACACGCACCACCGCCATGGGTGGTGACGAGCAGGATGAGAAAGAGGGGCGGCCCACGGGTCGCAGCAGGAAATGAGTGGGCGGGGTTGGTTACCCAGGGGAAGAAGCAGAAAGAGAAAAGAGACGGCAGACGAGCACTAGAGCTGGACGGGAAGGGCAAGGGCTTCTGCCCCCACAACAGATGGCAACGCGCCCCGCCTCCTCACCATCCTCTTTCCTCTTCCCTCCTTTCAAATCACAGAGGACCGACCAACCAACCATGCACACGGCAGCAGGAGATGCGACCCGGGACACGCGCCTCCCGGCGAGGAGTGACAAAGACAGACAGACTGATGGACACGGCCTGCCGACCTGTGCCTCTCCTTAATGATCCTTCTGCATGTTCACCTACGGAAACCTTGTTATGACTTTTACTTCCTCTAGATAGTCAAGTTCGACCGCCTTCTCAGCGCTCCGCCAGGGCCTTGGGCCGACCCGGGCGGGTCCGATCCGAGGGCCTCACTAAACCATCCAATCGGTAGTAGCGACGGGCAGTGTGTACAAAGGGCAGCGACTTAATCAACGCAAGCTTATGACCTGCACTTACTGGGAATTCCTCGTTCATGGGAAATAATTGCAATCCCCGATCCCCATCACGAATGGGGTTCAACGGGTTACCCGTGCCTGCCAGCTTAGGGTAGGCACACGCTGAGCCAGTCAGTGTAGCTTGCGTGCAGCCCCGGACATCTAAGGGCATCACAGACCTGTCATTGCTCAATCTTGGGTGGCTGAACGCCACTTGTCCCTCTAAGAAGTTGGGGGACCCCGACCACTCAGGGGTCGCGTAACTAGTTAGCATGCCAGAGTCTCGTTCGTTATCGGAATTAACCAGACAAATCGCTCCACCAACTAAGAACGGCCATGCACCACCACCCTCGGAATCGAGAAAGAGCTATCAATCTGTCAATCCTGTTCGTGTCCAGGCCAGGTAAGGTTTCCCGTGTTTAGTCAAATTAAGCCGCAGGCTCCACTACTGGTGGTGCCCTTCCATCAATTCCTTTAAGTTTCAGCTTTGCAACCATACTCCCTCCGGAACCCAAAGACTTTGGTTTCCCGGAAGCTGCCTGGCAGGTCATGGGAATACCGCCGCCACATCGCCAGTCGGGATCATTTATGGTCAGAACTACAAAGGTATCTGATCGTCTTCGAACCTCAGACTTTCGTTCTTGATTAATGAAAACATTCTTGGCAAATGCTTTTACTCTGGTGCTTCTTGTGCCAGTCCAAGAATTTCACCTCTAACGGTGCAATATGAATGTCCCCGGCCTTCCCTCTTAATCATGGCCTCAGTTCTGACTTTTGGAAGAGCAGCCAGTGCTTTTAACCCCTCCTGAGGCATTTTTTACTTTTATTTCGTTTCTTTTTATTTCTTTTTGTAGTTTTTTGAGACAGGGTTTCACTGTGTAACAGCTCTGACTGCCCTGGAGCTCACGCCTGCCTCTGCCTCCCCCGTTCTAAGACAACAGGCATGCATGCTCCAGAACCACCTGGCTCCATTTCATTTTGCATAATGCTCTCTTTTGTTTATATGCTGAGGTGCTGTCACACAGAACAGAGTGTAATTTATGAGAACAACACACCATAATCCGGGTGCTGTGCTGCTCCCTGGATGATACCATCATAATTGTAATATTGGCCCCGCCCCTCCAGTACTGTCATGAGCCCTGGCAGAGGTGGGCGGTGCTCTCCATCTCTACCAGGCGGGTGTGACAGCCAAGTTTTGGTGTTTTGTTTTGTTTTGTTTTGTTTCTGTCTCCTACTACCACCACCCCCACACCCTCCGCCCAGAGACAGGGTTTCTCTGTGTAGCATTGGATATCCAGTCATGGGCTCCCTTTGTAGACCAGGCTGGCCTTAAACTCACAGCGATCTGCCTGCCTCTGCCTCCTGAATGCTGGGATAAAAGTCCTGCACCACCATGCCATGCCTGGGTTTGTTTTTGGTTTGTTTTACTTTGCCTTTACTCCCAGCACTTGGGAGACAGAGGCGAGAGAATCACTTGCACTTGCAAGTCCAGGACAGGAAAGGCTACGCGAGAAACCTTGTCTGGAAACAAACAAACAAGCAAGCAAGCAAGCAAACAAACAAACAAAAAACTACAATTTCTTTAACCCAAGAAAAGTTCTAGTTCCAAACTAAGTCAGTATATACAGCGATTTTCAAGACAGACAGGAATACATAGAAAGACTCTGTCTCCAAAATAATTTAAACACTGTGTAAGTTGATAAATAAGTAAGTAAATACATCGATGATAGATAGATAGATAGATAGATAGATAGATAGATAGATAGGATTAAAGGTGTGTGCCACCATGCCTGGCTAAATATTTAATTCTTTACTCAAACATTTTAAAAGATTAAACTAGTCCTTTATTTAATGTATTCTCCATACTATACTAATACATAAATACATAGATGTTAGATACATACATACAGACAGACATAGATAGATAGATAGAGAGATAGAGAGATAGAGAGATAGATAGAGAGATAATAGACACACAGACAGAAAAATGGATACCAATCCCCATAGTTCCCTCATTTGATCACAGCAGAATCAGGCCGACTTGTCTAGGTAGTGCCAGCTACCTTCTAATGTTTATTAGTCATCAGTGAGTATTGAATCTATTTATTAGCAATGCAGCAGTGACTCTATAACCAGCCCAGAAAATCAATGTGATTCTATACCCAGCACGAGAATTTGGGAGGTAGAGAGAGAGAGAGAGAGAGAGAGAGAGAGAGAGAGAGAGAGAGAGAGAGAATTGTGTGAGGAGGCTCTCTCTCCTGATATAGAAACTATACCCATCCTTTCAATAAAAAAGAGAAGAAGAAAAAATAAAGTAAATAACCAAGCAACCAACAAACAAATAACAACAACAACAACAACAACAAAAGACCACTACAAGCAGTCATTTTTTTGTAATATAATTTACAGTGGAAAGAATGTGTGCGTTCACATACAGGCTCAAACATGAACAGGAGACCAATGAGACCAAAAGACAGAGCAGCCGATGTCTGTTCTTAACGTTCAGGGTACTATTTATGTGAAATGGTTTGGGGTCCTTCGTAGACCCCTCTATCATGACCTAGAAGTGACAGACTTAAGGTGACATCATGAAGCAGTCCATTTCTTGAAGAGAAAAGAGATGGGTGCTGGGATTGAGATAGGTAGGAAGGAAAGAAGGAAGAACGGGATCAAAAACCAATCTCAGCACGTAAGAGGCGGTGGTCATAGCTATAGACTGTGACTGATCACTCAGCTGAGGATTAATTTTTAACACCCGTGAATGCTCGTGCTTGCGCGCGCGTGCACGCACGCACGCAAACACACACACACACACACACACACACACACACACACACACACGATGAAACAAGAAAAGCTCCGATGAGTGCAGTTACAAAGACAATATCGGTTGTTTTGTTATTTATTTTCAAATATGTGTGTTTATTCGCATGCATGCTAGGGTGAATATAAGTATTAGAAGAATCACATATGTACACTTTAACAAACCATTTCTAGTTTAGATCCTCGTGGTCCCCTTCTACCCATGGAACACGCCAGATTTCCATTGAGCCCTATCTAAAAATGAGCCCTCTCTTAAAAATGAGACCATAGGAGCAACACCAGTCCTAACTCTTGCTGGGGCCTTTCATTTTGTTTTTCTCTCTCTGTTTCAGATTGATTCCTGGATTAAGAGTGGAGTGTTCTCCTTGCCTCTCAGGACCATCGGAAGAGCAGCCAGTGCTTTTAACTCCTCCTGAGGAATTTTTTACTTTTATTTTGTTTCTTTTTATTTCTCTTTGTGTTTTTTTGAGACAGGGTTTCTCTGTGTAACAGCTCTGACTGCCCTGGAGCTCATGCCTGCCTCTGCCACCCAAGTTCTGAGACTACAGGCATACATGCACCTCCACCGACCGGCTCCATTTCATTTTGCATAATGCTTCTTTGGTTTAAAAACCCCTCCAGTACTGGCCCCCGCCATGGCAGAGGTGGGCAGTGCTCTCCCTCCCCACCTGGCAGGTGTGACAGCCAAGTTTTGGTGTTTTGTTTTGTTTCGTTTCTGTCTCCCACTACCACCTCCCCCACACACTCCACCCTGAGACAGGGTTTCTCCGTGTAGCATTGGCTGTCCTGTCCTGGGCTCTCTTTATAGAACAGACTGGTCTTAAACTCACAGCGATCTGCCTGCCTCTGCCTCGCAAGTGCTGGGATTAAAGGTGTAGCCAGTTGGTGATGGCACATGCCTTTTTTTAATCCCAGCACTCGAGAGGTAGAGACAGGTGGACTGTAGTGAGTTTGAGGCCAGCCTCATCTACACAGCGGGTCCAGGACAGCCAAGGTTCCATAAACAAACGCTGTCTTCAGGAACCAACACCAAAACCAAACCAAAAGAAACAAAAAAATTTAGACTGAGGAGTTACACCAGACCTCTGAGATGGTTCATTTCATTTTATTTACCTTTATTTCATTTCATTATTTTTTATTTCTTTTTTTTGGGCGGGGGCAAGGGATTCATTTTTCACGTTAGGGTTTCTCTGTGTAGCCTTGACTGTCCTGGACTTACTTACTTTGGTAGACCACGCTGTCCTAAAATTTACGGCAATCCCACTGCCTCTGCCTCCCAAGTGCTGGGATTATTGGCATGTGCCACCACCGCCCGGCCTTATTTTAATTTTTTTCTGTGCATCATTCAGTATGAATGTGTCAGATCCCTTCTAGTGTCGTTACAGACAGTTGTGAGCTGCCCTGTGGGTGTTGGGAATCCAACCCAGGTCCTTTGGAAGAGCTGACAGTGCACCTCACCACCGATCCATCTCTCTAGTCCCATTTGCTTTGTCTTCATGCTCTCTATCTTTGAATTCTGAGGCACCACAACTCAGGGGGGAAAAACATTTCCGAAGTGATCTTCTCTGTTCTCTGTGTTTACCATCCCTTTAGATGGCAGGGACTTAAATCCAATTCACACGGGGTGGGGGCATGGGGGCAGAACAGATGGTCGAGTGCACGGTGGGCAAGGGGCGCAGGGCGGAAGAGGGGCACTTGCAGGCACACGAGGGGAGAGGGGGGATTGTGAAGAGCCTCTCACCCCTGACCTAGAAAGTACCCTTTAAATTAAAAGTGTAAAAAAAACCGTACTACAAACACACATTTGTTTTGGAATATAATTTATGGTAGAAAGCATTGTGTGGGTTCGCATACAAGCCCAAACATACACAAGAGACTGGATAGATCAAAAGGCAGAGCAGCCGATGCTTGTTCTTTTCGTTCAGGGTACTATTTATGTGAAATGGGTTGGAGTCCTTCCTAGTCCCCTCTACAATGACCTAGAAGTGTGACTGTCTTAAGTTGAAATCAGGAAGCAGTCCATTTCTGGAAAAGGAAAGAAAGGGTTGTTATGAGTTCAAGGTCCAGCCTGGTCTACAAAGTGAGTCCAGGATGGCCAAGGCTACACAGAGATACCCTGTCTCGGAAAAAAACAAACAAACAAAGAAGCATAAAAAAATCTTAAAAGAATCCCACACTCATCTGCCGGGTTTGGTATGGTGGCGCACGCCTTTAATCCCAGCACTTGGGAGGCAAAGGCCGGTGGATCACTGTGAGTTCGAGGCCGCCTTGGTCTACGAAGTGAGTCCAGGACAGCTAAGGCTACACAGAGAAACCCTGTCTCAAAAAAAAAAGTAAAGATGAGACCATAGGAGCAACACCAGCCCTCCCCCTCAGCTGCGTCGTTTCATTTTGGTTTTTTCTTTTTCTGTTCTCTTTGAGTTCTGAATTAAGTGTGCAGTGTTCTGCCTGTATCTCCAGCTCTGGGCCAGGAGAGGGCAGCAGGTCTCCTCATAAATGGTTGTGAGCCACTACGTGGCTGCTGGGACTGAAGGCTATACTTTCCCAAGAGCAGCCAGTGCTCTTCAACTCTGACGCATTTTTATTTTTCTTATTTTTATTTTTTATGTTTGTGGTTATTCCAGACAGGGTTTCTCTGTGCAACAGCTCTGGCTGTCCTGGAACTCATGGAGATCCACCGGCCACTGCCTCCCAAGCGCCGGGAATATAGGCGTGCGCCGCCATTTTATGTTTCTTAATGCTCTCTTTGGTTTAAATGCTGAGGTGCTGTCACACAGAAAGGAGTATAACTTATAAGAAAAATGCACCATCATCCAGATGCTGTGGCGCTCGCTTTTAGATGAAAATAATGACATGGATGGGAAAAAACAGGACAAATAAAACAACAACCCAAAAATGCACATAAAATTTACTGAATCATTAATAAAGAATAAGCAATGAAACGTGGGCTTACAAACAGGCAAAAAGATAAAGAAAGAGACATATGAAGCCGGGCGTGGAGGCGCATACCTTTAATCCCAGCAGTCAAGAGGCAGAGGCAGGCGGATCACTGTGAGTTCGAGGCCAGCCTGGTCTATAAAGTGAGTCCAGGACAGCCAAGGCTACACAGAGAAACCTTGTCTCGAAAAACCAAAAAAAAAAAAAAAAAAGAGAGAGAGAGAGAGAGACATATGGTTAGAGAGACCCTAAGACAGAGGAGCCATGAATAGAGAAACGGATCATTTTATTTTCAGTAATTACAACAGAAAACACAAATAGAATTGACTGGTGTGGAACTTTTCCTGTGTCTCAGGAAGACTTATTTAGTTAGTTTTGGGTTCTTTGAGAGCTAGTTTCTTTGTGTAGCCTTGACACACAAGCGCACACACACACACACACACACACACACACACACACAAATGGGGGGGCAAGCATGAAGGGCAAAGGAGAGAGAGAGTGAGAGAGAGAGAGAGAGAGAGAGAGAGAGAGAGAGAGAGAGAGAGAGAGAGAGAGAAACCCTATGTAAAATAACGTGTCTGTCTGGAGTTCACGGTGTAAAGAAGGTGAGATATCCATAGGGACTTATGAATATCTGTGGGAGTCAGAGGGAGACAGATAGACTGTGAATTCAGGTGGCTAGTCTGGCCTAAATAGTGAATTCAGAGACAATAAAGGCTACATAAAGAGATTGACCCTGTCTGTGAAAATCCAAACAAACAGCAAACAAATGAGTGTTTTCCTGTGAAACATGAAAATGCCCGACTTTCATATCAGCCAGCCATGAAGGCTGCTCGACCTCCACTTCCAAGGAGAAGTAGGGTGTAACTGGAAGACAATTAAGAGATAAGCAATCAAGCAGGAGCCTCACCCATCCTTTCTGACACAAGGTCAAAGGGTAACCTTCAACTTTTCCTTTTTTTCCTTTGAAAGGAATAGGCCTTGTTCTGGCCTGTAAGTCTGTGTGTGTGTGTGTGTGTGTGTGTGTGTGTGTGTGTGTGTGTGTGTGTGTATGTGTGTCTTTTTCCCCAAAAACAGGGTTTCTCTGTGTAGCCTTGGCTGTCTTGTCCTGGACTCTCTCTGTCGACCGGGCCCACCTCAAAATTATAAAGATCCCCCTGCCTCTGCTTCCTGATTACTGGCATTAAAGGCCTGCACCACCATGCCTAGCTTTGTTTCTGTTCCCCCAACCCCCACTGCTCACATAAAAGTCCATCCATATGAGTCTGGTGTCTGAGAGTGGTCAGTGAGTGGCCACTCTTGAACACATAACCAAACCAAAACAAAACCAAATTACCAAACGGGAAAGGCAAAAGCAGGCCAAACTCTGTTTCCAGGCCAGACTGGCCTACAGCAAATGTTCAAAGACAGCCATGCCCATCACAAACAAGCCTGTCTGGTTTGGATGGTTGGTTGGGTGTTTTTGTTTTTGTTTTTGTTTTTGTTTTTGTTTTTGTTTTGAGGCAGGTTTTCTCTGTGTAGCCTTGGCTATCTTGGACTGACTTTGTAAACCAGGCTGGGCTCGATCTAACAGAGATCTACCTGCATCTGCTTCCAGAGTGCTGGGATTGAATGCCTGTGTGTTTTTAATTCCCTGTTACTTTATTGTCCATTCAATTTGATTTTATGAGGTAGCTCTCTCTCTCTCTCTCTCTCTCTCTCTCTCTCTCTCTCTCTCTCTCTCTCTCTGTGTGTGTGTGTGTGTGTGTGTGTGTGTGTGTGTGTGTGTGTGTATAGGACCATGTGTGGTCTGATACTGTCATCCTTTATGATTACTCATACAAACTATGATTGAACATTAGACTCTGATGAGTGGTTAACCCAAACCCTAACCAGGCCAACCCCTCAGGCCATACAAAGTGAAAGTAGAATAAACAGAGAGCTGTGAAAACAGGGGAAACCTTTCTTCTCTAACAGGGAGGCCCAAGTGAAAGAGAGCGAAAGTGACCTCCTGACAAATCAGTTAGTGGAAAATCAGTAAGGGAAGGCAGCATCAGGAAGGGAGGATCCTTTTGAAAACACTTCACCGCTTGGGGTCCCTCCTTTGTTGTGTCTGCTGTTGCCACCAATGCTGTTCCTGTCCAGCCCCAACTTCTGGTCTCAGACTAAATACAGAGTTAGAGCAAATTAAAGCACCAGTCCAATGGTGCTAGAGATGATCTTCTCTTTCCAGCTGCTGGGTGCTGACATGACAGGCATGCATGGATTAAGTGCATGTAGTACTAAGAGGATGGAGCCCATGGCTTTGTAAGCACCCTTGGCCATAGCTTCCCCTTCCCCTTCCCCTCTGCACCCCAACTTAGGTAAAGGCGGTGGAACAACCATCCATGAGGCTTGCCCCCACAGGGCAGTTCCAGAGAAATCAGACAGCCTCACGCAGACATACTTGCATTCAAAATTGAAATAGAAAGGACAGAAAAACAAACCAAAACAACAACAACAACAACAAACCGATGCACATAAAAACAATAAAGAAAATAAGGAGAAATGAAATATGGATTTACAGAGAAAGAAAAAGGAAAAAAAAGCCAAAGTAAAAATACAAAAACCATATGATTAGGTATCAGGGAGACCTTCCCTAAGACAGGCAGAGCAGCAATGAATTGATCATTTTAATTTTCATGTTATTAGTTGTAATTAACCCCAGCACTCAGTAGGCAGAGGCAAAAGAGGCAAGCAGATCTTTGTCTACAACAGAGAAGCCCTGTCTCAAACAGAAGGAAACAAAAAACACTAAACAACAACAACAATAGACTCACAGATAAAGAAATCATTTAAAGGGAAGACATGAAATATGGATTTACAGAGAAAGAGAGAGAGAGAGAGAGAGAGAGAGAGAGAGAGAGAGAGAGAGAGAGAGGTAAAAGTAAAAAAACAGAACAGTAGCAACAACAACAACAAAAGCCAAAACCTTAGGTTCAGGGAGACCCTAAGGCAGAGCAGCAAGGAACTGATCACTTTATTTTTCATTACATTAGTTGTAATTAAAACCTGAAATAAGACTACCACACCTCTAATGCCAGCACTTGGGAGGCAAAACTAAGAGGATCGCTGTGAGTTGGAGGGCAGCCTGGTCTCCAAAGCAAGTCCAGGACAGCCAAGGCTACATGAGAAACCCTGTCAGGAAACAAACAAGCTAACAAACAACTACAATTTCTTTAACCCCAAGAAAAGGTCTAGCTCCAACCTAGTATGCACAACGATTTCCGAGACAGACAGGAATACATAGAGAGACACTGTCTCCAAAATAACTTAGGAGATAAGTAAGTAAGCAAGCAAGCAAGCAAGCAAATACATAGGTGATATATAGATACATGATTACAGACACACAGACAGACAAATGGAGACCAATCCTCATAGTTCCCTCATTTGATCACGGCAGAGTCAGGCAGCCTGTTCTACGTAGTGTTGGCTAGAATGTTTATTAACAATTAGTACGACTTCTATTTATTAGTAATGCAGTGGCTCATGCCTTTCTTTAATTCCAGCACTCAGGAAGCAGAGGCAGGTGGACTGCTGTGAACTCAAGGCCAGGCTGTTCTACAAAGTGATTCCAGGACAGCCAAGGCTACACAGAGAAACCCTGTCTCCAAAAACCAAAACCAAAAAAGAAAAAAGAGAAAAAAGAAAAAAGAAACAACCGAAGAGACATTAAATAAAAAAATAAAAATAAATAAATAAATAAATAAAATTACAAACATTGTTCATGTGTGACAAAACAGGGGCCACACATGCCCAGAAGAAAGAAAGAAGGAAAAAAAGAAAAAGGGAAAGAAGGAAGGAAGGAAGGAAGGAAGGAAGGAATGAGGGAAGGAAGGGTGAAAAAAATTAAATATCTCAGACTGTGTGCACAAAAATACATGGGTTGTGGGCATGGGGGGGCAGTGTTGAGTGGGTGGGGAGGGGGGAGAACGCAGCTCATTAGACAGGCCCTCATTGTCCTGCCTCTGTGTTCCATGAACACTCAAATCTCTTACAACTCAGTGAATCGCAAAAAGAAAAAGAAAAAAGAAAGAGGAAAGGAAAGGAAAAAATTCCCGACTATACATTGATGCAACCACTCACTACCTTATGATTTGTCTGATTCTTCAAGATTCTTCTGTGGTGAACTGATGTGAGATCACTCACCTGTATGCTTATGTGTACCCTGGTCTGACTTAGAAGTCAGAGATCTGCCTTCACAGTGCATGGATTAAAGCAATGAACTACCAGGGCCAATTTGATTTCATTTTTTGGGTGTTTTTGGGTTGTGTTTTTTTTTTTTTTTTTTTTTTTTGGTTTTTTGAGACAGGCTTTCTCTGTGTAGCCTTGGCTGTCCAGGACTCCCTTTGTAGACCAGGCTGGCCTGGAGCTCACAGCGATCCGCCTGCCTTTGCCTCCCGAGTGCTGGGATTAAAGGCGTGTGCAACTGATGCTCAGCCAAACAAATAAAGGTGGGTGTGTGTGCCCACACAAGCAAGACCACACTCAGCCTCCTTTCATTTCTTTACCTTCCATTGATCTAAGTCTGGGTTTCTAGTGTTCAGTGTGTGGCTAATCTTGAACCCATAATGCTGTCACTTTATTATATGTTTAGTTTAAAGTCAAATTCTCTGACGGTGTTCACCAAAATGAAGCCACCTTCTGGAGGGCAGATATCACGGTGGCTTACCTCACCAATATGGAAGCAGTCCTGGGACATACTTTTCAAGGTCGTTTACTCTGGAGGACCAAAACTTAAACCCAATTTGCATGTGTGGAATTCTGAGGAAGTTCTCCTAATCTACACAGTACCCTCGCTGTGTGAAAAGAAAATCAACCAAACTGTTTAACTCCCCGTCTTTTAAAAAAATTGTTTATTAATTAATAAAAATTTTAGAAGGAAACCGGGCCTGATGTCGCATGCCTTTAATCCCAGCACTCGGGAGGCAGAGGCAGGCGGATCACTGTGAGTTCAAGGCCAGCCTAGTCTACAAAGTGAGTCCAGGATGGCCAAGGCTAACACAGAGAAACCTTGTCTCGAAAAAAAATGTACATATTAGAAGGAGGAGAAGGAAGAGGAGGAGGAGGAGGAAAGGAAGGAAGGAAGGAAAGAGCCAGGCCTGGTGGCAGCAACGCACTGAATATTTAAATTTTTCATGGCATTAGTCATAAGAAAAAAAATAAAATAAAGCAGATATAATTAATTGTCCTGGCATGCACCACCAGGCCCTGCTTCCTTTAATTTCATTTATTTATTTACTTATTTATATTGGTTTTTTGAGACAGGGTTTCTCTGGGTAGCCTTGGGTGTCCTGGAACTCTGTTTTTAGACCAGGCTGGTCTCAAACTCACAGAGATCCACCTACCCCTGCCTCCCAAGTGCTGGGATGAATGGCGTGTGCCACCATGCTGGTCCTTTCAGCTCTTTATCTCCAAGAAAGTTTCTAGGTAGTCCTGGGAGTTCCAACCTTAGTCCATCTACACATCAGTTTCAAAGACAGCCAGAGGGGGGCAGAGAGAGAGAGAGAGAGAGAGAGAGAGAGAGAGAGAGAGAGAGAGAGTCTATCTCCACAAACCTTAGATAAGTAAGATACACAGACAGAAAGACAAATGGAGGCCAAGCATCATAGTTTCCTCATGTAATCACAGCAGAGAAAGGTGGACTTCTGTGTTTGGTTTTTCCAAGTACATATTTAAGTCTTTATTCAGCTATCTATCAAGGATAAACTGGTCCTTTATTTAGTGTAGTCTCCGTACCCCACGTGGAACCATTGAAATCCCTAACTAGATGAGGCCTGCCTCCAGCTCACAGAGTTTCACCTGCCTCTGCCTTCAGAGCTATGGGATTCAAGGCCTATAGGACCACACAGAGCTGGCTTCTTTAAGTTCTGGTTTCAGAACTTAACCCCAATGTGCATGTACAGAATTATAGGGAAGCCTCTTCTGATCTACACAGTTCCCTCGCTCCATGAAAAGACAAACCACATAAAGGCTTAACTCGCTCTCTGAAAACAAAAAAAAAAAATTAAGAGCTGGATGGAGAGGTGGCTCAGAGGTTAAGAGCACTGACTGCCCCTCCAGAGGTCCTGAGTTGCGTTCCCAGCGAGCACAAGGCGGCTCACGGCCATCTATAATTTGATCTAACGTCCTCCTCTGGCGTGCAGGCATAAACGCAGGCAGATAAAGCACTGTACACATAATAATGAATAAATATTTTAAATTGAAAATAAACTTTTAAATTAACCATAATGACAGGGGGAAAAACTAGTTCAGAATCTTTCAGTAGCCAGGAGGTGGTGGCACATGCCTTTCTTTAATCCCAGGACTTTGGAGGCAGAGACAGGTGGATTGTTGTGAGTTTGAGGCCAGCCTTGTCTACACAGCGGGTCCAGGACAGCCAAGGTTCCATAAAGAAACGCAGTCCTCAGGAATCAAAACCAAAACCAAACCAAAAAAAAGAAAAAAATTTAGTCCGAGGAGCTACACCATACCTCTGAGACGGTTCCTTTCATTTTATTTACCTTTATTTCATTTCATCATTTTTTTTATTTCTTTTTTTTGGGGGGGGGGCAAGGGATTCGTTTTTCACGTTAGCGTTTCTCTGTGTAGCCTCTACTGTCCTGGAGTTACTTGCTTTTTTAGACCAGGCTGCCCTAAAATTCACGGCAATCCGACTGCCTCTGTCTCCCGAGTGCTGGGATTATTGTCATGCGCCACCACCGCCCGGCCTTATTTTAATTTTTTTCTGTGCATCATTCGGTATGAATGTGTCAGATCCCTTCTAGTGGTGTTACAGACAGTTGTGAGCTGCCCTGTGGGTGTTGGGAATCCAACCCAGGTCCTTTGGAAGAGCTGACAGTGCTCCTCACCACTGATCCATCTCTCTAGTCCCATTTGTTTTGTCTTCAGGCTCTCTTTCTTTGAATTCTGAGGCACTGCCACACAGGGGGGAAAACATTTCTGAAGTGATCTTCTCTCTTCTCTGTGTTTACCATCCCTCTAGATGGCAGGGACTTAAATCCAATTCACACGTGGTGGGGGGCTGTGTGGCAGAGCAGAGGGTCGGGGGCACGGTAGGCCAGGGGACCGTGGCGGAGGAGGGCCAATGCAGGTGCGCCGGGGGCGGGAGGGGGATTGTGAGGAGCCTCTCACCCCAGACCTTGAAAGTACTCTTTAAATTAAAAGTGTAAAAAAAAACCAACATTACTACTAACACACATTTGTTTTGGAATATAATTTATGGCAGAAAGAAATGTGTGGGTTCGCATACAAGCCCAAACATAAACAAGAGACTGGAGAGACCAAAGGCAGAGCAGCCGATGCCTGTTCTTTTCGTTCAGGGTACTATTTATGTGAAATGGGTTGGAGTCCTTCCTAGTCCCCTCTACAATGACCTAGAAGTTTGACTATCTTAAGCTGAAATCAGGAAGCAGTCCATTTCTGGAAGAGGAAAGAAAAGGTTGCTATGAGTTCAAGGTCCAGCCTGGTCTACAAAGTGAGTCCAGGATGGCCAATGCTACACAGAGAAACCATGTATCGAAAAACAAAAAAATACAAACGGACAAACATAAAAAAATCTTAAAAGAATCCCAGACACATCTGCCGTGTATGGTATGGTGGTGCACGCGTTTAATCCCACCACTTGGGAGGCAAAGACATGTGGATCGCTGTAAAATTGTCTCGAAAAGCCAAAAAAGAAAAAAAAAAGAATCTGACATCTAAACTTTAACCAATCATTACCTAGTTTACATCCTACAGGTGCACATCTACCCAAGGAACACACCAAATTTCCACTGAGTCCTATCTTGCTGTCGTAAAAATGAGACCACAGGAGCAACACCAGACCTCCCCCTCAGCTGGGTTGTTTCATTTTGTTTTTCTCTCTTTCTGTTCTCTTTGAGTTCTGCATTAGGTGTGCAGTGTTCTGCCTGCATCTCCACCTGCGGGCCAGGAGAGGGCGCCAGGTCTCCTCATAAATGGTTGTGAGCCACCACGTGGCTGCTGGGAACTGAAGGCTCTACCCTCCCAAGAGCAGCCAGTGCTCTTCAACCCTGACACATTTTTATTTTTGTTATTTTTATTTTTTATGTTTGTGGTTTTTCGAGACAGGGTTTCTCTGTGCAACATCTCTGGCTGTCCTGGAACTCATGGAGATCCACCGGCCTCTGCCTCCCAAGCGCCGGGAGGGGACTCGGTGTGGCTGGAGAGGGGCGGCGGCCACGGGAAAGGGACCGAGGCCCCTTTCTTCTCCACCACCCTGCCCGCCGTCCATGACACACGTCTGACGGGTTCGCGAGAGAAAGAGCGAGAAGATCGACCGGGAGGAGCGCGGAGGTGGAGGCGGCGGCGAAGCGGGAACACGAGCCGGCGACCTCGCTTTGGCGAGTGCCCTGGGTCCCAGGGCACGCAACATGGCGTGGCGACGGGGCCGACACTCGCTGCCTCTCCCTGACCCCACCCCCCGGGGAGGGCTCACATTGGCGAACGGATGGACCGCGGCGTCCCAAGGGACCGTCGCCAGAGCAAGCCAACCCCTGGGCAGAGGAAAGACGGAGAAGGCGGCGGGGCCGGTCCAGGGCGCAGAGACCTAAGGAGCAGCCACGGCACGGGGTCGGCCAACCTTGCGGGCTCGGGCGGCGGCGCGACGACGCTCCCAGATGGGGAAGGGGTGCGCGGGTCGGGAACCCGGACCTGGGGAACGGCGTGGCCCCGTGAGATGATGGGCAGACATGGAGGCAGAAGATGAAGGAGAACGAGGAGGGCCGAGATCCAGACCCTGATGACTTCAAGGGTACGACGACCCCGCCTAGAGAGGCAGAACCTGGACCGAGACCCCTCCGTCACCGCCTAAGCGTGACCGCTCGCGCCACCACACGGCCATCAACACAGACCCTGGGGACACGGTAAGACCGTCACCGACCCGCCTTCCTCGCCCACCACTGCGCCTCTCAAAGCGTTGCGGCCTTTCTTCAAGCTCTCCTCTGCACGGAGGCCGGGAGGCGGCGACAGCGGCCCGCCGACAACCACCCCACATGTCTGAACTTCGGGGGATGGAGGGCCTGGAGTCAAGAACCCTGCGAACAAACCACCAGCCGCGTGAACCCACCCCTCGGAGATGGACATCGAAGGGGTGTGGCGATTGATCTTCAAGGGACGCTCAGACAGGCATAGCCCCGGGAGGAACCCGGGGACACAAGAGAGTTCGATGTGTCGATGATCAATGTGTCCTGCGATTCACATTAATTCTCGCAGCTAGCTGCGTTCTTCATCGACGCACGAGCTGAGTGATACACTGCTAAGAGTCCTACGAGTTTTTCGTCGGGCGTGTGGGAGAGACGGGAGTCCCTCGCTCACATCACACGTGCTGGTGTCGGCACAGTGCCCGGCCCCCCACACTGGGAGAGAGGGCTCGCCTTGGGCTGGCCAGCAAGAGCAAAACAGATGGAACACGAACTCCGGGGGATGGGTCGGTTGGACCGAACGGGAAAAGAACCACACACACACACAGTGACACGGGACCCGCCCAGCGAACACAGCCGAGACGCCCAAGACATGGGAAGCCGGGACGGCAAGCTGGACACAGCTGCGCGTGCCCCACGGATGCCCAAAGGGGAGGGTCCCACCCCAACCCTCAACCACGGCCTCGGGAGCGGCCCTGGAAGGAGGAAAGTGGGGGAGAGTCTGAGAGAGCCGCGGGAGGGAGAGAGGGAACTCACACACCTCCAGGCTGACTCCCTACGGGCCCACCGCCCCCCCTGACCCTGGGGGCTGAGAGGCGAACTCCCCAGGGGTCTTTAAACCTGCGCGCCGGAACGCGACAGTCAGGTACCCGGAAAGGTTCGGGGAGGACACGCGAGGTCAGAAAAGCCGGGAGGGGATGGATGCCGGACACACTGAGGCCATCGCCGACCGCAGGCAACACGCTTCGGGCTTGGTAAAGTCGTAGCTGTGGCATAGGCGGCCGAGATGAGGCGCGACAGCGCACCCCACCACAACCACGACATAGACTCGCACCACCGCTAAGGGAGGAGACGAGCCGGACGGGAAAGAGGGGCGGCCCGCGGGACGCGGCATTCACCTAGCGTGGGGGGTGGGCCACCCCGGGGAAGAAGCGGAAGGAGCGAAGAGAAGGGAGAGGATTGCGAGAGAGGGATGAGAATGGCAAGAGCTGCCCAACCCACAACAGACGGCAATGCGCCCCGCCTCCTCACCATCCTCTACCTCTTTCCTCTTCCCTCCTTCTTTCAACCCAGAGGACCGAATGACCGAGACCGACTGCATGGGGCAGCAGGCGATGCGACCCGGGACAGGCGCCTCCCGGTGGGGAGGAACAAAGACGGACGGACAGACGGACGGACGGACGGACGGACGGACGGACGTGGCCAGCCTACCGGCGCCTCTCCTTAATGATCCTTCCGCAGGTTCAGCTATGGAAACCTTGTTACGCCTTTTACTTCCTCTAGATAGTCAAGTTTGACCATCTTCTCAGCGCTCCAGCATGGCCATCAGCCGACTCCAGCAGGGCTGATCCGAGGGCCTCACTAAACCATCCAATCGGTAGTAGCGACGGGCAGTGTGTACAAAGGGCAGCGACTTAATCAACGCAAGCTTATGACCTGATCTTACTGGGAATTCCTCGTTCCTGGGGAATAATTGCAATACCGGATCCCCATCACCAATGGGGTTAAACGGTTACCCTTGCCTGACAGCTTAGGGTAGGCACACGCTGAGCCAGTGTAGCGCGCCTGCAGCCCCGGACATCTAAGGGCATCACAGACCTGTCATTGCTCAATCTCCGGTGGCTGAACGCCACTTGTCCTCTAAGAAGTTGGGGGACGGGACGCCGACCGCTCGGGGGACGCGTAACTAGTTAGCATGCCAGAGTCTCGTTTGTTATAAGAATTAACCAGACAAATCGCTCCACCAACTAAGAACGGCCAAGCACCACAACCCAGGGAATCAAGAAAGAGCTATCAATCTGTCAATCCTGTCCGTATCCAGGCAGGGTAAGGTTTCCCGTGTTGAGTCAAATTAAACCGCAGGCTCCACTACTGGTGGTGCCCTTCCTTCAATTCCTTTAAGTCTCAGCTTTGCAACCATACTCCCTCCCCCCCCCCCCGGAATCCAAAGACTTTGGTTTCCGGGAAGCTGCCCAGCAGGTCATGGGAATACCATTTCATTTTGCATAATGCTCTCTTTGGTTTAAATGCTGAGGCACTGTCACACAGAAAAGAGTGTAATTTATGAGAACAACACACCATCATCCGGGCCCAGTGGTGCTCGCTGGATGATACCATCACAAGGGCAATATTGACCCAATCCCTCCAGTACTGGCACCGGCCATGGAGGAGGTGGGCGGTGCTCTCCCTCTCCACTGGGCAGGTGTAACAACCAAGTTTTGGGGTTTTGTTTTGTTTTGTTTCTGTCTCCCACTACCACCACCCCCACCCCCTCTGCCTAGAGACAGGGTTTCTCTGTGTAGCATTGGCTGTCCAGCCCAGGGCTCCCTTTGTAGACCAGGCTGGCCTTAAACACACAGCGATCTGCCTGCCTCTGCCTCCAGAGTGCTGGGATTAAAGGCCTGCACCACCATGCCATGCCTGGCTTTGTTTTTGGTTTTGTTTTCCTTTGCTTTAATCCCAGCACTTGGGAGATAGAGGCAAGAGAATCACCTGTACTTGCTTGTCCAGGACAGGCAAGGCTACATGAGAAACCTTGTCTGGAAACAAACAAGCAAGCAAGCAAGCAAGCAAGCAAACAAAAAACTACAATTTCTTTAACCCAAGAAAAGTTCTAGTTCGAAACTAAGTCAGTATATACAGCAATTTTCAAGACAGACAGGAATATAGAGAGAAACTCTGTCTCCAAAATAATGTAAACACTGTGTAAGTAGATAAGTAAGTAAGTAAATACATCGATGATAGATAGATAGATAGATAGATAGATAGATAGATAGATAGAATTAAAGGTGTGTGCCACCATGCCTGGCTAAATATTTAATTCTTTACTCAACTATTTTAAAAGATTAAACGAGTTCTTTATTTAGTGTATTCTCCGTACTATACTAATACATAAATACATAGATGTTAGATACATACACACATACACCCATAGATACATAGATAGATAGAGAGAGAGATACAGAGATAGAAAGATAATACACACACAGACAGACAAATGGATACCAATCCTCATAGTTCCCTCATTTGATCACCACAGAGTAAGGCAGCCTGGTCTAGGTAGTGCCAGCTACCTTCTAATGTTTATTAGTCATCAGTCAGTACTGAATCAATTTATTAGCAATGCAGCAGTGACTCTATAACCAGCCCAGAAAATCAATGTGATTGTATACACAGCACGAGAGGGTGGGAGGAGAGAGAGAGAGAGATCTTGACTAAAAGAAATAGCTGGCCGGGCGTGTTAGCACACACCTTTAATCCTAGCATTCGGGAGGCAGAGGCAGGCGGATCACTGTGAGTTCGAGGCCAGCCTGGTCTACAAAGCGAATCCAGGACAGCCAAGGCTACACAGAGAGACCCTGTCTCAAAAAAATTCCAAAAATAAAATAAATAAATAAATAAATAAATAAATAAATAAATAAATGGGAAGAAATGGAACCAAAATCCAGAAAAAGGAAAGTATTTTCTCTGTACGTAAGCAATTCTAAGTTGTTATACCATTCCTTCTATGTACTTTGGGTTAAACTTTGTGTTCCTAAGAAAAGTGTCCGTTTTCAAAGAATAGCCAAATGGCTCTTATGTGTGGTGCCTGATTTTCAAACTTTTCAAAAAGCACGACCTGCCTACCTGCCTTCCTTGAATTCCCAGCACCCCGGAGGTAGAGGCAGACAGATCACTGCAAGTTCGAGGCCAGCCGGTCAGCCAGCCAGCCTGCCTGCTTGCCTGTCTGTCTGTCTGTCTGTCTGTCTGTCTGTGTCAAACTATACCAAAGGAAACCAAGTAGCAGGGCCTGCCATGCATCTGGGCCATAGGAGGACAATGAAGTCTCACTCGGTTGTATATAGACCATGATGAGTTTGGGGATAGGAAACTATGATTGGAAGGCATGGTAGGAAATTAAAAATCGATTAAATTGAGAGCCCTGCCCCTCCACAAACCTAATCAAACAAACACTCAGTCAGTCTTGAAACCCTCAGTTAGCGAGTGTCTAAGCCAACTGTACACTTTCATCCATCGGGAGTGTGCTTGGTTAAAAGAAACTGAGAAAAGAAAAAGAAAAACAAAGATGGGCGGGGGCTGGAGAGAGACGGCTCAGTGGTTAAGAGCACTGTCTGCTCAATTCCCAGCTCCCACATGGCAGCTCCCACCTGTCTGTCTTTAACTCCAGGTCTAAGGTTATCTGACACTTTCATGCCTGCCTTGTTCTCAGAAGTCGGAAGCAATTTTGGAGGTGCATCACAGTACAGGATCACCTCCAAGAAAGCCCACATGGCTAATGAGCTCCTTGAACAAGATGGCCCTCGGCATGCCTGGCAGTTGTGCGCAGCCGAGCCAAAGAGTTTCTCATTCATGAAATAAAATAAAATACAAAAACCAAACCCTAGCCCTGAAATGATGATGTGGCTGGTGTGCCTGAAACAAAAATATAGGTATGTGACCCAACAGGAACAGGAACAGGAACAGGTCTCTCTCAACACCAGGAGGACTTAACCTATCTTGGTCTCCACTGGTAAAGATCCACCCCACCCCCCCCACTCGTAATCAAAATGAGAGCTATAAATGGGGCAGCTCTCTCCACACATCTTGTGCCTTAAGACAGTGGAAAGTCTAGCCAGCACTCAGTCTGGAGGCAGAGGCAGGTAGATCTCCATGAGCCTGGTCTACAGAGTGACTTCCAGGAGCTGTCACACAGAGGAAACCTCTGTCTTGAACCCTCCCACCCCCACCCCTCCTAAAAGGGTGGAAAAATCACTTTTCTTCAGGAAGAAGTGGACACTAACCAGTCTGCAAAGAGGTGTGTGTGTGTGTTTGAGGGGTGGGGTGGGTGTTCCTCTTTACTTATGAAAGAAACAGTGAGTCAAGCAAAGCCTTCCTTTGATTTTTATCCTCACATTGTGGGATTACATTGCAAGAGGAAGACTAGAGGAGTCAGAGGTGGTTCTTTCTAAGTAAACATTAAAGACCATATCTTCAACTGGAGCGAGTGAGGGTTTGTTGTTGTTGTTATTGTTGTTGTTGTTGTTGTTGTTGTTGTTTTCCTTTTCTTGGGGGGGGCGAGTTCTAAAACATTCCCTCTGAAAGCAAACTGAACTCATGCACCAGGAGAATCATGTCTCAGCAGTTAAGAGTACCGGGTGTTCTGACACACGCCTCGTGAGTACCAGTAGTCCACAGATGCACGCACAGCCAGACAAGCTGAGAAACAAATAAATACCTGGAAACTAATTCTTTATCCATTTATTCACATTATTTTATTGAGTCAGGGTTAGTGAAAGAGGGCTGGGAGGTAGGGAGAGTACCAGCTATGGGTCAGGAGGGGAGGGTTGTCTTCTTATGCTGTGAGGATGAAGTTTCATATGTCGGTCCAGATGGGCTGGCTATTTTCTCCAAGAAGAATCTTCCTTCTGGCCTCTCCCTCCTACATGGAGGTAAGAAAGCAAGCAGAGAAAACAGCTGTCAAGTTGGGACCCATAAAGCAAGTGTCCATTCCACAAATGCGGACAGGAAGGGGAGAGAGAGAGAGAGAGAGAGAGAGAGAGAGAGAGAGAGAGAGAGAGAGAGAGAGAGTTGGGAGACGGGGAGAGACCTGCATCTAACACACAATGTTTTAGGTAACACAATGCTCCCCAATGTCTCCTCCCTGTTTCTCTTCCCCACCTCCAGCAAATGACATCACCTCCCCGACTACACACACACACACAGAAAGGGGGGGGGAGCGCACATCAGCGATCAAACCTGGAACAAAACAGAATACTATGGTAGTCTGCTATTTCTGGAGCAAACACTGGACCTCTCTTCAAGGTGATCTGGTGTCTTCTTCTGGCCTGCAGATAAACATAGAGAAATGAATGAATGAGTGAATGAATGAATGAATAAGTAAATAAATAAAATAGCTCCTGGAGGAGGTAGATAAAGATTTTGGTGCCCTCTTCTGTCAACCAGGTGCAGATAGATAGATAGACAGATAAATAGAAAGAAAGAAAGAAAGAAAGAAAGAAAGAAAGAAAGAAAGAAAGGTCGATCTTCACAGACTGAGTAATTAATCAAATATTTATTAATAAATGGCTCCAGGAGGAGGAGGAGGAGGAGGTGGAGGAGGAGGAGGAGAAAGATATCTGGTACACTCTTCTGGCCTGCCCGTATATATATCTGCAGATAGACAAGCATAGGATAGATAGATAGATAGATAGACAGATAGATAGATAGATAAACAAATAGATAGCTTGATAAATAGATAAACAAATAGACAGATAAATAAATAAATGGATAGAAAGTTAGGCAAATGAATGAATAAAAAACACACAAATAAACAAGTAAATAAATAAACAAGTAAGTAAGTAAATAAATAAATAAATAAATAAATGGCCCGCCCGTCCCCCTCCCCACAGTGGCATGGGAAAACAAACAAACAAACCAAACTTCATCAAACTTCCGTGGTTAGGCAGAAGGGAAAACTGGTCGACTTCCATAGTTTTAGGTTAGGACACGCATCCCTTGAAAGGGACAACTGGTCGACCTCCATGGTTATAGGACTCGCATCAGTTGTGTATACAGATATATATATATATATATATATATATATATATATAATATTATTTTAAAAAAAAAGAGTCCAGAAGGGACATCTGGTTGACCTAAGGTGTCCCAAATGAGAGCTGGCGACTCCCCGCGTGGGACTACTGGTCTATCCGGTCTCTGGGGAGAAGGGCGGGGTGATCCCCAACCTCCAGGTGGGTCGGGGCGCAAGCGAGGCAAAACGGATAAAGTCTACCCCGCCCCCCCAGTGGTCACACCGCTGTCACTGCCTTTGCCTCACACCCCAGTTTGGCCAGGGTCGGAGCGGGGGCGGGCGGGAAAAGGCGACTGCGGCGAAGCAGGCAGGGGGCGCTTTCTCCTGGAGATGCCAATGGGAAAAACGGGAACCCGTCGTTCCGGAGACAGGGAGAGTGAGAGAGCGGCAGACGGGCTGACAAGACAAACCATTGTGTCGAGAGATGACTTTCAATAGATAACAGCGAGGAAGCTGCTCTGCAACATAGAAACCCCAACCCAGAAGCAGGTCGTCTATGATTGGTTTAGCGCCAGGTTCCACAGGAACTTGCGCTGACGTGACGGGCAAGAGGGTGGCCCCCTTTCTGGCTGCGCCCCGTTTCCCGGGACCAATGGCTCTCCACACCAGACCCCGGTACCGACACAAGGCGGGGAAGCCCATCGGCCGGCCGGCAGCGACAACCCCTTGAGAGGGCACACGCGCAAAGGTGACGATGATGGACCGCCGGCTGGGACGGAAGGGGACCTGGCTATCTGGGGCCAACCGAGGCTCCTTCAGCGATGCGGTATCGTTCTGCCTGGGCGGGATTCTAACTTAGAGGCGTTCAGTCATAATCCCACAGAAGGGGGAAAGAGGGTAAGAGTCTGAGAGAGCCACAGGAGGGAGAGAAGGACCTCACACCCACAGGCCACTCCCTAAAGGCCCCGCAGACCCCCCCATCTCGGGGGCAGAGAGGTGACCTCCCCAGGGGTCTTTAAACCTGCATGCCTGAACGCGACAGCCAGGTACCCGGAAACGATCGGGGAGGACACGCCAGGTCAGAGAGTCCGGGAGGGGACAGATCCTGGACCCATCGCGGCCATCGCCAATCACACTTGACACGCTCCGGGCGCAGTAAAGCCAGAGTCGAGGCATAGGCGGCCGAGATGAGACGTGACAGCGCCCCCCACCACAACCATGACATTGACTCGCACCACCGCCATGGGTGGAGACAAGCGGGACGAAAAAGAGGGGCAGCCCGCGGGTGGCGGCAGGAAGAGAGCAGGCAGGGTCGGTCACCCCGGGGAAGAAGCAGAAAGAGCAAAGAGACAGGAGAGGAGCAAGAGGGACGGGAACAGCAAGGGCTGCCGCCCCACAACAGATGGCAATGCAACCCGCCTCCTCACCATCCTCTTTCCTCTTCCCTCCTTCTTTCAAAACCCAGAGGACCTACCGACCAACCGCACACACGGCAGCAGGTGATGCGACCTGGGACACTTGCCTAATGGTAAGGAGTGACAAAGACAGACAGACTGACAGACACGGCCTGCCGAACTGTGCCTCTCGTTAATGATCCTTCCCGAGGTTCACCTACAGAAACCTTGTTATGACTTTTACTTCCTCTAGGTAGTCAAGTTCGACCATCTTCTCAGGGCTACGCCAGGGCCATAAGCCAACCCTGGCGGGGGCCGATCCAAGGGCCTCACTAAATCATCCAATCGGTAGTAGCGACAGGCTGTGTGTACAAAGGGCAGGGACTTAATCAACGCAAGCTTATGACCCGCACTTACTGGGAATTCCTCGTTCATGGGGAATAATTGCAATCCCCGATCACCATCAGGAATGGGGTTCAACGGGTTACCCGCGCCTGCCGGCGTAGGGTAGGCACACGCTGAGCCAGTCAGTGTAGCTTGCGTGCAGCCCCGGACATCTAAGGGCATCACAGACCTGTCATTGCTCAATCTTGGGTGGCTGAATGCCACTTGTCCCTCTAAGAAGTTGGGGGACGCCGACCGCTCGGGGGTCGCGTAACTAGTTAGCATGCCAGAGTCTCGTTCGTTATCGGAATTAACCAGACAAATCGCTCCACCAACTAAGAACGGCCATGCACCACCACCCACAGAATCGAGAAAGAGATATCAATCTGTCAATCCTGTCCGTGTCCGGGCCGGATGAGGTTTCCTGTGTTGAGTCAAATTAAACGCAGGCTCCACTCCTGGTGGTGCCCTTCCATCAATTCCTTTAAGTTTCAGCTTTGCAACCATACTCCTTCCGGAACCCAAAGACTTTGGTTTCCTGTAAGCTGCCTGCCAGGTCATGGGAATACCGCCGCCACATCGCCAGTCGGCATAATTTATGGTCGGAATTACGAAGGTATCTGATCGTCTTCGAACCTCTGACTTTCGTTCTTGATTAATGAAAACATTCTTGGCAAATGCTTTCGCTCTGGTCCTTCTTGCGCCAGTCCAAGAATTTCAACTCTAACAGTGCAATATGAATATCCCCGGCCATCCCTCTTATTCATGGCCTCAGTTCTGACGTTTGGAAGAGCAGCCAGTGCTTTTAACCACTCCTGAGGCATTTTTTACTTTTATTTCGATTCATTTTATTTCTTTTTGTGGTTTTTCGAGACAGGGTTTCTCTGTGTAACAGCTCTGACTGCCCTGGAGCTCATGCCTGCCTCTGCCTCCCAAGTTCTGAGACAACACGAATGCATGTGCCACCACCGGGCAGCTCCATTTCATTTTGCATAATGCTCTCTTTGGTTTAAATGCTGAGGCGCTGTCACACAGAAAAGAGTGTAATTTATGAGAACAACACACCGTCATCCGGGCGCTGTGATGCTCCCGGGATGATACCATGAGAAGGGCAATATTGGCCCCGCCACTCCAGTACTGGCACCCGACATGGAGGAGGTGGGCAGGGCTCTCCCTCTCCACCAGGCAGGTGTGACAGTTAAGTTTTGGTGTTTTGTTTTGCTTTGTTTCTGTCTCCCACTACCACCACCCCCACACCCTCCGCCCAGAGACAGGGTTTCTCTGTGTAGCGTTGGCTATCCAGTCCTCGGCTCACTTTGTAGACCAGGCTGGCCTTAAAGTCACAGCGATATGCCTGCCTCTGCCTCCTGAGTGCTGAGATTAAAGGCCTGCACCACCATGACATGCCTAGCTTTGTTTTTGGGTTTGTTTTTCTTTGCCTTTAATCCCAGCAGTTGGGAGACAGAGGCAAGAGAATCACTTGCACTTGCAAGTCCAGGAAAGGCAAGGCTACATGAGAAACCTTGTCTGGGAACAAACAAACAAGCAAGCAAGCAAGCAAGCAAGCAAACAAAAAACTACAATTTCTTTAACCCAAGAAAAGTTCTAGATCCAAACTAGGTCAGTATACACAGCGAATTTCAAGACAGACAGGATTACATAGAAAGACTCTGTCTCCAAAATAATTTAAACACTGTGTAAGTAGATAAGTAAGTAAGTAAATACATCGATAATAGATAGATAGATAGATAGATAGATAGATAGATAGATAGATAGGATTAAAGGTGTGTGCCACCATGCCTGGCTAAATATTTAATTCTTTACTCAACTATTTTAAAAGATTAAACTAGTTCTTTATTTAGTGTATTCTCCATACAAAACTAATACGTAAATACATAGATGTTAGATACATACATACATACACACATAGATAGATAGATAGATAGGTAAATAGATAGATAATAGACATAAAGACAGACAAATGGATACCTATTCTCATAGTTCCTTCATTTGATCACAGCAGTGTCAGGCAGCCTGGACTAGGTAGTGCCAGCTAACTTCTAATGTATATTTGTCATCTGTCAGTACTGAATCTTTTTATTAGCAATGCAGCAGTGTCTCTATAACCAGCCCAGAAAATCAATGTGATTCTATACCCACCAGGAGAAGGTGGCGGGCGGGGGGGGGGGGAGAGAATTGTTTGAGGAGGCTCTCTTTCCTGATATAGAAAGTATACCCACCCTTTCAATAAAAAAGAGAAGAAGAAAAATATAAAATAAATAACCAACCAACCAACAAACAAACAACAACAACAACAGCAACAAAAAGACCACTACAAGCAGTAAATTGTTTTGGAATATAATTTAAATGGGAAAGAAATGTGTGGATTCACATACAGGCTGAAACATGAACAGGAGACCAACAAGAACAAAAGACAGAGCAGCCAATGCCTGTTCTTATCGTTCAGGGTACTATTTATGTGAAATGGTTTGGTGTCCTTCCTAGTCCCCTCTAGCATGACCTAGAAGTGACTGACTTAAGGGGACATCAGGAAGCAGTCCATTTCTAGAAGAGGAAAGAAATGGGTGCTGGGAGTGAGATAGGTAGGAAGGAAAGAAGGAAGAAGGGGGTCTAAAACCAATCTCAGCACGTCAGAGGCAGTGGTCATAGCTAGAGACTGTGAATGATCAACCAGCTGAGGATTAATTATTAACACCCATGCATGCTCGTTCTTGCGTGCGCAAGCACACACACACACACACACACACACACACACACACACACACACACACGATGACACAAGAAAAGCTCCAATGAGTGCAGTTACAAAGAGAGAATTGGTTGTTTTGTTATTTATCTTTAAAGATGTGTGTGTATTCGCATGCACGCTAGGGTGTATATAAGTCTTAGAAGAATCACATATGTACACGTTAACAAACCATTTCTAGTTTAGATCCTCCAGGTCCCCATCTACCCATGGAACACGCCAGATTTCCATTGAGCCCTATTTTGCTCTCTTAAAAATGAGACCACAGGAGGCACACCAGACCTCCCTCTCTGCTGGGGCCTTTCATTTTGTTTTTCTCTCTTTCTGTTTTAGATTGATTTCTTGATTAAGTGTGGAGTGTTCTGCTTGCCTCTTAGGACATTTGGAAGAGCAGCCAGTGTTTTAACCCCTCCTGAGGCATTTTTTAATTTTACTTCGTTTTATTTTATTTCTTTTTGTGGTTTTCAAGACAGGGTTTCTCTGTGTAACAGCTCTGACTGCCCTGGAGCTCATGCCTGCCTCTGCCTCCCATGTTCTGAGACAACAGGCATGCATGCGCCAACACCACCCGGCTCCATTGCATTTTGCGTAATGCTCTCTTTGGTTTAAATGCTGAGGCGCTGTCACACAGAAAAGAGTGTAATTTATAAGAACAACACACCATCATCCAGGCGCTGTGGTGCTCGCTGGATGATACCATCACAAGGGCAATATTGGCCCTGCCACTCCAGTACTGGCACCTGCCATGGAGGAGGTGGGCGGTGCTCTCCCTCTCCACCTGGTGGGTGTGACAGCCAAGTTTTTGTGTTTGGTTTTGTTTCTGTCTCCCACTACCACATTCCCCACACCATCCACCCAGAGACAGGGATTCTCCGTGTAGCGTTGGCTATCCAGTCCTGGGCTCCCTTTGTAGACCAGGCTGGCCTTATACTCACAGCGATCTGCCTGCCTCTGCCTCCTGAGTGCTGCAATTAAAGTCATGCACCACAATGCCATGCCTGGCTTAGTTTTTGTTTTTGTTTTCCTTTGCCTTTAATCCCAGCAGTTGGGAGACAGAGGGGAGAGAATCACTTGCACTTGAAAGTCCAGGACAGGGAAGGCTACACGGGAAACCTTGTCTGGAAACAAACAAGCAAGCAAGGAAGAAAAAACTACAATTTCTTTAACACAAGAAAAGTTCTAGTTCCAAACTAGGTCAGTATACACAGCGATTTTCAAGACAGACAGGAATACATAGAGAGACTCTGTCTCCAAAATAGTTTAAACACTGTGTAAGTAGATAAGTAAGTAAGTAAATACATCGATGATAGATAGATAGATAGATAGATAGATAGATAGATAGATAGGATTAAAGGCATGTGCCACCATGCCTGGCTAAATATTTAATTCTTTACTCAACTATTTAAAAAGGATAAACTATTCCTTTATTTAGTGAATTCTCTGTACTATACTAATACATAAACACATAGATGTTAGACACTTACATACATACGCACATAGATAGAAAAATAGATAGATAGATAGATAGATAGATAGATAGATAGATAGATAGATACAAAACACACAGACAGACAAATGGAGACCAATCTTCATAGTTACCTCATTTGATCACAGCAGAGTCAAGCAGCCTGGTCTAGGTAGAGCCAGCTACCTTCTAAAACTTATTAGTCATCAGTCAGTACTGAATCTATTTATTAGCAATGCAGCAGTGACACTATAACCAGCCCAAAAAATCAATATGATTATATACCCAGCAAGAGGGGGGGGGAGAGGGAGAGGGAGAGAGAGAGAGAGAGAGAGAGAGAGAGAGAGAGAGAGAGAGAGAGAGAGAGAGAGAGGGAGAATTGTGTGAGGAGGCTCTCTGCCTTATCTAGAAACTATACACACCCTTACAATAAAAAAAGAAGCAGAAATAAATAAAATAACCAACCAACAAACAAATATTAACAACCATACAAAAAAGAAAACTACAAGCAGTCATTATTTTTGGAATATAATTTACAGGGGAAAGAAATGTGTGGATTCACATACAGGCTCAAACATGAACAGGAGACCAATGAGACCAAAAGACAGAGCAGCCAATGCCTGTTCTTATCGTTAAGGGTACTATATATGTGAAATGGTTTGGGGTCCTTCCTAGTCCCCTCTAGCAAGACCTAGAAGTGACTGACTTAAGGTGACATCAGGAAGCAGTCCATTTCTTGAAGCGGAAAGAAATGGGTCCTGGGAGTGAGATAGGTAGGAAGGAAAGAAGGAAGAATGGGGTCAAAAACCAATCTCAGCACGTCAGAGGCGGTGGTCATAGCTAGAGACTGTGAATGATCACTCAGCTGTGGATTAATTTTTAACACCCGTGGGGGGTGCCGACGCGCACACACACACACACACACACACACACACACACACACACACACACGATGACACAAGAAAAGCTCCAATGAGTGCAGTTACAAAGAGAGAATTGGTTGTTTTGTTATTTATCTTTAAAGATGTGTGTGTATTCACATGCACGCTAGGGTGTATATAAGTCTTAGAAGAATCACATATGTACACGTTAACAACCCATTTCTAGTTTAGATCCTCCAGGTCCCCATCTACCCATGGAACATGCCAGATTTCTATTGAGCCCTATTTTGCTCTCTTAAAAATGAGACCACAGGAGGCACACCAGACCTCCCTCTCTGCTGGGGCCTTTCATTTTGTTTTTCTCTCTTTCTGTTTTAGATTGATTTCTTGATTAAGTGTGGAGTGTTCTGCTTGCCTCTTAGGACATTTGGAAGAGCAGCCAGTGTTTTAACCCCTCCTGAGGCATTTTTTAATTTTACTTCGTTTTATTTTATTTCTTTTTGTGGTTTTCAAGACAGGGTTTCTCTGTGTAACAGCTCTGACTGCCCTGGAGCTCATGCCTGCCTCTGCCTCCCATGTTCTGAGACAACAGGCATGCATGCGCCAACACCACCCGGCTCCATTGCATTTTGCGTAATGCTCTCTTTGGTTTAAATGCTGAGGCGCTGTCACACAGAAAAGAGTGTAATTTATAAGAACAACACACCATCATCCAGGCGCTGTGGTGCTCGCTGGATGATACCATCACAAGGGCAATATTGGCCCTGCCACTCCAGTACTGGCACCTGCCATGGAGGAGGTGGGCGGTGCTCTCCCTCTCCACCTGGCGGGTGTGACAGCCAAGTTTTTGTGTTTGGTTTTGTTTCTGTCTCCCACTACCACATTCCCCACACCATCCACCCAGAGACAGGGATTCTCCGTGTAGCGTTGGCTATCCAGTCCTGGGCTACCTTTGTAGACCAGGCTGGCCTTATATTCACAGCGATCTGCCTGCCTCTGCCTCCTGAGTGCTGCAATTAAAGTCATGCACCACAATGCCATGCCTGGCTTAGTTTTTGTTTTTGTTTTCCTTTGCCTTTAATCCCAGCAGTTGGGAGACAGAGGGGAGAGAATCACTTGCACTTGAAAGTCCAGGACAGGGAAGGCTACACGGGAAACCTTGTCTGGAAACAAACAAGCAAGCAAGCAAGAAAAAACTACAATTTCTTTAACACAAGAAAAGTTCTAGTTCCAAACTAGGTCAGTATACACAGCGATTTTCAAGACAGACAGGAATACATAGAGAGACTCTGTCTCCAAAATAGTTTAAACACTGTGTAAGTAGATAAGTAAGTAAGTAAATACATCGATGATAGATAGATAGATAGATAGATAGATAGATAGATAGATAGATAGATAGGATTAAAGGCATGTGCCACCATGCCTGGCTAAATATTTAATTCTTTACTCAACTATTTAAAAAGGATAAACTATTCCTTTATTTAGTGAATTCTCTGTACTATACTAATACATAAACACATAGATGTTAGACACTTACATACATACACACATAGATAGAAAAATAGATAGATAGATAGGTAGATGGATAGATAGATAGATAGATAGATACAAAACACACAGACAGACAAATGGAGACCAATCTTCATAGTTACCTCATTTGATCACAGCAGAGTCAAGCAGCCTGGTCTAGGTAGAGCCAGCTACCTTCTAAAACTTATTAGTCATCAGTCAGTACTGAATCTATTTATTAGCAATGCAGCAGTGACACTATAACCAGCCCAAAAAATCAATATGATTATATACCCAGCAAGAGGGGGGGGGGAGAGGGAGAGGGAGAGAGAGAGAGAGAGAGAGAGAGAGAGAGAGAGAGAGAGAGAGGGAGAATTGTGTGAGGAGGCTCTCTCTCCTTATCTAGAAACTATACACACCCTTACAATAAAAAAAGAAGCAGAAATAAATAAAATAACCAACCAACAAACAAATATTAACAACCATACAAAAAAGAAAACTACAAGCAGTCATTATTTTTGGAATATAATTTACAGGGGAAAGAAATGTGTGGATTCACATACAGGCTCAAACATGAACAGGAGACCAATGAGACCAAAAGACAGAGCAGCCAATGCCTGTTCTTATCGTTAAGGGTACTATATATGTGAAATGGTTTGGGGTCCTTCCTAGTCCCCTCTAGCAAGACCTAGAAGTGACTGACTTAAGGTGACATCAGGAAGCAGTCCATTTCTTGAAGCGGAAAGAAATGGGTCCTGGGAGTGAGATAGGTAGGAAGGAAAGAAGGAAGAATGGGGTCAAAAACCAATCTCAGCACATCAGAGGCGGTGGTCATAGCTAGAGACTGTGAATGATCACTCAGCTGTGGATTAATTTTTAACACCCGTGGGGGGTGCCGACACACACATACACACACACACACACACACACACACACACACACACACACGATGACACAAGAAAAGCTCCAATGAGTGCAGTTACAAAGAGAGAATTGGTTGTTTTATTATTTATCTTTAAAGATGTGTGTGTATTCACATGCACGCTAGGGTGTATATAAGTCTTAGAAGAATCACATATTTACACGTTAACAACCCATTTCTAGTTTAGATCCTCCAGGTCCCCATCTACCCATGGAACACGCCAGATTTCCATTGAGCCCTATTTTGCTCTCTTAAAAATGAGACCACAGGAGGCACACCAGACCTCCCTCTCTGCTGGGGCCTTTCATTTTGTTTTTCTCTCTTTCTGTTTTAGATTGATTTCTGGATTAAGTGTGGAGTGTTCTGCTTGCCTCTTAGGACATTTGGAAGAGCAGCCAGTGTTTTAACCCCTCCTGAGGCATTTTTTAATTTTACTTCGTTTTATTTTATTTCTTTTTGTGGTTTTCAAGACAGGGTTTCTCTGTGTAACAGCTCTGACTGCCCTGGAGCTCATGCCTGCCTCTGCCTCCCATGTTCTGAGACAACAGGCATGCATGCGCCAACACCACCCGGCTCCATTGCATTTTGCGTAATGCTCTCTTTGGTTTAAATGCTGAGGCGCTGTCACACAGAAAAGAGTGTAATTTATGAGAACAACACACCGTCATCTGGGCGCTGTGATGCTCCCTGGATGATACCATGAGAAGGGCAATATTGGCCCCGCCACTCCAGTACTGGCACCCGACATGGAGGAGGTGGGCAGGGCTCTCCCTCTCCACCAGGCAGGTGTGACAGTTAAGTTTTGGTGTTTTGTTTTGCTTTGTTTCTGTCTCCCACTACCACCACCCCCACACCCTCCGCCCAGAGACAGGGTTTCTCTGTGTAGCGTTGGCTATCCAGTCCTCGGCTCACTTTGTAGACCAGGCTGGCCTTAAAGTCACAGCGATATGCCTGCCTCTGCCTCCTGAGTGCTGACATTAAAGGCCTGCACCACCATGACATGCCTAGCTTTGTTTTTGGGTTTGTTTTTCTTTGCCTTTAATCCCAGCAGTTGGGAGACAGAGGCAAGAGAATCACTTGCACTTGCAAGTCCAGGAAAGGCAAGGCTACATGAGAAACCTTGTCTGGGAACAAACAAACAAGCAAGCAAGCAAGCAAGCAAGCAAACAAAAAACTACAATTTCTTTAACCCAAGAAAAGTTCTAGATCCAAACTAGGTCAGTATACACAGCGAATTTCAAGACAGACAGGATTACATAGAAAGACTCTGTCTCCAAAATAATTTAAACACTGTGTAAGTAGATAAGTAAGTAAGTAAATACATCGATAATAGATAGATACATAGATAGATAGATAGATAGATAGATAGATAGATAGATAGATAGATAGGATTAAAGGTGTGTGCCACCATGCCTGGCTAAATATTTAATTCTTTACTCAACTATTTTAAAAGATTAAACTAGTTCTTTGTTTAGTGTATTCTCCATACAAAACTAATACGTAAATACATAGATGTTAGATACATACATACACACATAGATAGATAGATAGATAGGTAAATAGATAGATAATAGACATAAAGACAGACAAATGGATACCAATTCTCATAGTTCCTTCATTTGATCACAGCAGTGTCAGGCAGCCTGGACTAGGTAGTGCCAGCTAACTTCTAATGTATATTTGTCATCTGTCAGTACTGAATCTTTTTATTAGCAATGCAGCAGTGTCTCTATAACCAGCCCAGAAAATCAATGTGATTCTATACCCACCAGGAGAAGGTGGCGGGCGAGGGGGGGGGGAGAGAATTGTTTGAGGAGGCTCTCTTTCCTGATATAGAAAGTATACCCACCCTTTCAATAAAAAAGAGAAGAAGAAAAATATAAAATAAATAACCAACCAACCAACAAACAAACAACAACAACAACAGCAACAAAAAGACCACTACAAGCAGTAAATTGTTTTGGAATATAATTTAAATGGGAAAGAAATGTGTGGATTCACATACAGGCTGAAACATGAACAGGAGACCAACAAGAACAAAAGACAGAGCAGCCAATGCCTGTTCTTATCGTTCAGGGTACTATTTATGTGAAATGGTTTGGTGTCCTTCCTAGTCCCCTCTAGCATGACCTAGAAGTGACTGACTTAAGGTGACATCAGGAAGCAGTCCATTTCTAGAAGAGGAAAGAAATGGGTGCTGGGAGTGAGATAGGTAGGAAGGAAAGAAGGAAGAAGGGGGTCTCAAACCAATCTCAGCATGTCAGAGGCAGTGGTCATAGCTAGAGACTGTGAATGATCAACCAGCTGAGGATTAATTATTAACACCCATGCATGCTCGTTCTTGCGTGCGCAAGCACACACACACACACACACACACACACACACACACACACACACGATGACACAAGAAAAGCTCCAATGAGTGCAGTTACAAAGAGAGAATTGGTTGTTTTATTATTTATCTTTAAAGATGTGTGTGTATTCACATGCACGCTAGGGTGTATATAAGTCTTAGAAGAATCACATATGTACACGTTAACAACCCATTTCTAGTTTAGATCCTCCAGGTCCCCATCTACCCATGGAACACGCCAGATTTCCATTGAGCCCTATTTTGCTCTCTTAAAAATGAGACCACAGGAGGCACACCAGACCTCCCTCTCTGCTGGGGCCTTTCATTTTGTTTTTCTCTCTTTCTGTTTTAGATTGATTTCTGGATTAAGTGTGGAGTGTTCTGCTTGCCTCTTAGGACATTTGGAAGAGCAGCCAGTGTTTTAACCCCTCCTGAGGCATTTTTTAATTTTACTTCGTTTTATTTTATTTCTTTTTGTGGTTTTCAAGACAGGGTTTCTCTGTGTAACAGCTCTGACTGCCCTGGAGCTCATGCCTGCCTCTGCCTCCCATGTTCTGAGACAACAGGCATGCATGCGCCAACACCACCCGGCTCCATTGCATTTTGCGTAATGCTCTCTTTGGTTTAAATGCTGAGGCGCTGTCACACAGAAAAGAGTGTAATTTATGAGAACAACACACCGTCATCCGGGCGCTGTGATGCTCCCTGGATGATACCATGAGAAGGGCAATATTGGCCCCGCCACTCCAGTACTGGCACCCGACATGGAGGAGGTGGGCAGGGCTCTCCCTCTCCACCAGGCAGGTGTGACAGTTAAGTTTTGGTGTTTTGTTTTGCTTTGTTTCTGTCTCCCACTACCACCACCCCCACACCCTCCGCCCAGAGACAGGGTTTCTCTGTGTAGCGTTGGCTATCCAGTCCTCGGCTCACTTTGTAGACCAGGCTGGCCTTAAAGTCACAGCGATATGCCTGCCTCTGCCTCCTGAGTGCTGACATTAAAGGCCTGCACCACCATGACATGCCTAGCTTTGTTTTTGGGTTTGTTTTTCTTTGCCTTTAATCCCAGCAGTTGGGAGACAGAGGCAAGAGAATCACTTGCACTTGCAAGTCCAGGAAAGGCAAGGCTACATGAGAAACCTTGTCTGGGAACAAACAAACAAACAAGCAAGCAAGCAAGCAAGCAAACAAAAAACTACAATTTCTTTAACCCAAGAAAAGTTCTAGATCCAAACTAGGTCAGTATACACAGCGAATTTCAAGACAGACAGGATTACATAGAAAGACTCTGTCTCCAAAATAATTTAAACACTGTGTAAGTAGATAAGTAAGTAAGTAAATACATCGATAATAGATAGATACATAGATAGATAGATAGATAGATAGATAGATAGATAGATAGATAGGATTAAAGGTGTGTGCCACCATGCCTGGCTAAATATTTAATTCTTTACTCAACTATTTTAAAAGATTAAACTAGTTCTTTGTTTAGTGTATTCTCCATACAAAACTAATACGTAAATACATAGATGTTAGATACATACATACACACATAGATAGATAGATAGATAGGTAAATAGATAGATAATAGACATAAAGACAGACAAATGGATACCAATTCTCATAGTTCCTTCATTTGATCACAGCAGTGTCAGGCAGCCTGGACTAGGTAGTGCCAGCTAACTTCTAATGTATATTTGTCATCTGTCAGTACTGAATCTTTTTATTAGCAATGCAGCAGTGTCTCTATAACCAGCCCAGAAAATCAATGTGATTCTATACCCACCAGGAGAAGGTGGCGGGCGAGGGGGGGGGGAGAGAATTGTTTGAGGAGGCTCTCTTTCCTGATATAGAAAGTATACCCACCCTTTCAATAAAAAAGAGAAGAAGAAAAATATAAAATAAATAACCAACCAACCAACAAACAAACAACAACAACAACAGCAACAAAAAGACCACTACAAGCAGTAAATTGTTTTGGAATATAATTTAAATGGGAAAGAAATGTGTGGATTCACATACAGGCTGAAACATGAACAGGAGACCAACAAGAACAAAAGACAGAGCAGCCAATGCCTGTTATTATCGTTCAGGGTACTATTTATGTGAAATGGTTTGGTGTCCTTCCTAGTCCCCTCTAGCATGACCTAGAAGTGACTGACTTAAGGTGACATCAGGAAGCAGTCCATTTCTAGAAGAGGAAAGAAATGGGTGCTGGGAGTGAGATAGGTAGGAAGGAAAGAAGGAAGAAGGGGGTCTCAAACCAATCTCAGCATGTCAGAGGCAGTGGTCATAGCTAGAGACTGTGAATGATCAACCAGCTGAGGATTAATTATTAACACCCATGCATGCTCGTTCTTGCGTGCGCAAGCACACACACACACACACACACACACACACACACACACACACACACACACGATGACACAAGAAAAGCTCCAATGAGTGCAGTTACAAAGAGAGAATTGGTTGTTTTATTATTTATCTTTAAAGATGTGTGTGTATTCACATGCACGCTAGGGTGTATATAAGTCTTAGAAGAATCACATATGTACACGTTAACAACCCATTTCTAGTTTAGATCCTCCAGGTCCCCATCTACCCATGGAACACGCCAGATTTCCATTGAGCCCTATTTTGCTCTCTTAAAAATGAGACCACAGGAGGCACACCAGACCTCCCTCTCTGCTGGGGCCTTTCATTTTGTTTTTCTCTCTTTCTGTTTTAGATTGATTTCTGGATTAAGTGTGGAGTGTTCTGCTTGCCTCTTAGGACATTTGGAAGAGCAGCCAGTGTTTTAACCCCTCCTGAGGCATTTTTTAATTTTACTTCGTTTTATTTTATTTCTTTTTGTGGTTTTCAAGACAGGGTTTCTCTGTGTAACAGCTCTGACTGCCCTGGAGCTCATGCCTGCCTCTGCCTCCCATGTTCTGAGACAACAGGCATGCATGCGCCAACACCACCCGGCTCCATTGCATTTTGCGTAATGCTCTCTTTGGTTTAAATGCTGAGGCGCTGTCACACAGAAAAGAGTGTAATTTATGAGAACAACACACCGTCATCCGGGCGCTGTGATGCTCCCTGGATGATACCATGAGAAGGGCAATATTGGCCCCGCCACTCCAGTACTGGCACCCGACATGGAGGAGGTGGGCAGGGCTCTCCCTCTCCACCAGGCAGGTGTGACAGTTAAGTTTTGGTGTTTTGTTTTGCTTTGTTTCTGTCTCCCACTACCACCACCCCCACACCCTCCGCCCAGAGACAGGGTTTCTCTGTGTAGCGTTGGCTATCCAGTCCTCGGCTCACTTTGTAGACCAGGCTGGCCTTAAAGTCACAGCGATATGCCTGCCTCTGCCTCCTGAGTGCTGACATTAAAGGCCTGCACCACCATGACATGCCTAGCTTTGTTTTTGGGTTTGTTTTTCTTTGCCTTTAATCCCAGCAGTTGGGAGACAGAGGCAAGAGAATCACTTGCACTTGCAAGTCCAGGAAAGGCAAGGCTACATGAGAAACCTTGTCTGGGAACAAACAAACAAACAAGCAAGCAAGCAAGCAAGCAAACAAAAAACTACAATTTCTTTAACCCAAGAAAAGTTCTAGATCCAAACTAGGTCAGTATACACAGCGAATTTCAAGACAGACAGGATTACATAGAAAGACTCTGTCTCCAAAATAATTTAAACACTGTGTAAGTAGATAAGTAAGTAAGTAAATACATCGATAATAGATAGATACATAGATAGATAGATAGATAGATAGATAGATAGATAGATAGATAGATAGGATTAAAGGTGTGTGCCACCATGCCTGGCTAAATATTTAATTCTTTACTCAACTATTTTAAAAGATTAAACTAGTTCTTTGTTTAGTGTATTCTCCATACAAAACTAATACGTAAATACATAGATGTTAGATACATACATACACACATAGATAGATAGATAGATAGGTAAATAGATAGATAATAGACATAAAGACAGACAAATGGATACCAATTCTCATAGTTCCTTCATTTGATCACAGCAGTGTCAGGCAGCCTGGACTAGGTAGTGCCAGCTAACTTCTAATGTATATTTGTCATCTGTCAGTACTGAATCTTTTTATTAGCAATGCAGCAGTGTCTCTATAACCAGCCCAGAAAATCAATGTGATTCTATACCCACCAGGAGAAGGTGGCGGGCGAGGGGGGGGGGGAGAGAATTGTTTGAGGAGGCTCTCTTTCCTGATATAGAAAGTATACCCACCCTTTCAATAAAAAAGAGAAGAAGAAAAATATAAAATAAATAACCAACCAACCAACAAACAAACAACAACAACAACAGCAACAAAAAGACCACTACAAGCAGTAAATTGTTTTGGAATATAATTTAAATGGGAAAGAAATGTGTGGATTCACATACAGGCTGAAACATGAACAGGAGACCAACAAGAACAAAAGACAGAGCAGCCAATGCCTGTTCTTATCGTTCAGGGTACTATTTATGTGAAATGGTTTGGTGTCCTTCCTAGTCCCCTCTAGCATGACCTAGAAGTGACTGACTTAAGGTGACATCAGGAAGCAGTCCATTTCTAGAAGAGGAAAGAAATGGGTGCTGGGAGTGAGATAGGTAGGAAGGAAAGAAGGAAGAAGGGGGTCTCAAACCAATCTCAGCATGTCAGAGGCAGTGGTCATAGCTAGAGACTGTGAATGATCAACCAGCTGAGGATTAATTATTAACACCCATGCATGCTCGTTCTTGCGTGCGCAAGCACACACACACACACACACACACACACACACACACACACACGATGACACAAGAAAAGCTCCAATGAGTGCAGTTACAAAGAGAGAATTGGTTGTTTTGTTATTTATCTTTAAAGATGTGTGTGTATTCGCATGCACGCTAGGGTGTATATAAGTCTTAGAAGAATCACATATGTACACGTTAACAACCCATTTCTAGTTTAGATCCTCCAGGTCCCCATCTACCCATGGAACACGCCAGATTTCCATTGAGCCCTATTTTGCTCTCTTAAAAATGAGACCACAGGAGGCACACCAGACCTCCCTCTCTGCTGGGGCCTTTCATTTTGTTTTTCTCTCTTTCTGTTTTAGATTGATTTCTGGATTAAGTGTGGAGTGTTCTGCTTGCCTCTTAGGACATTTGGAAGAGCAGCCAGTGTTTTAACCCCTCCTGAGGCATTTTTTAATTTTACTTCGTTTTATTTTATTTCTTTTTGTGGTTTTCAAGACAGGGTTTCTCTGTGTAACAGCTCTGACTGCCCTGGAGCTCATGCCTGCCTCTGCCTCCCATGTTCTGAGACAACAGGCATGCATGCGCCAACACCACCCGGCTCCATTGCATTTTGCGTAATGCTCTCTTTGGTTTAAATGCTGAGGCGCTGTCACACAGAAAAGAGTGTAATTTATGAGAACAACACACCGTCATCCGGGCGCTGTGGTGCTCGCTGGATGATACCATCACAAGGGCAATATTGGCCCTGGCACTCCAGTACTGGCACCTGCCATGGAGGAGGTGGGGGGTGCTCTCCCTCTCCACCTGGCGGGTATGACAGCCAAGTTTTTGTGTTTGGTTTTGTTTCTGTCTCCCACTACCACATTCCCCACACCATCCACCCAGAGACAGGGATTCTCCGTGTAGCGTTGGCTATCCAGTCCTGGGCTCCCTTTGTAGACCAGGCTGGCCTTATACTCACAGCGATCTGCCTGCCTCTGCCTCCTGAGTGCTGCAATTAAAGTCATGCACCACAATGCCATGCCTGGCTTAGTTTTTGTTTTTGTTATCCTTTGCCTTTAATCCCAGCAGTTGGGAGACAGAGGGGAGAGAATCACTTGCACTTGAAAGTCCAGGACAGGGAAGGCTACACGGGAAACCTTGTCTGGAAACAAACAAGCAAGCAAGCAAGAAAAAACTACAATTTCTTTAACACAAGAAAAGTTCTAGTTCCAAACTAGGTCAGTATACACAGCGATTTTCAAGACAGACAGGAATACATAGAGAGATTCTGTCTCCAAAATAGTTTAAACACTGTGTAAGTAGATAAGTAAGTAAGTATCATCTATCGATGATAGATAGATAGATAGATAGATAGATAGATAGATAGATAGATAAAAAGACAGATAGAATTAAAGGCATGTGCCACCATGCCTGGCTAAATATATAATTCTTTACTCAACTATTTAAAAAGGACAAACATGTCCTTTATTTAGTGTATTCTCCGTAGTATACTAATACATAAATACATAAATGTTAGATACATACATACATACAAACATAGATAGATAGATAGATGGATAGATAGATAGATAGATAGATAATACACACACAGACAGACAAATGGATACCAATCCTCATAGTTCCCTCGTTGGATCACAGCAGAGTCAGGCAGACTGGTCTAGGTAGTGCCAGCTCCCTTCTAATGTTTATTAGTCATCAGTCAGTACTGAATCTATTTATCATCAATGCAGCAGTGACTCTATAACCAGCCCAGAAAATCAGCGTGATTCTATACCTAGCACGAGAGGGGGGAGGGGGAGAGAGAGAGAGAGAGAGAGAGAGAGAGAGAGAGAGAGAATTGTGTGAGGAGGCTCTTTCTCCTGATATAGAAAGTATACCCACCCTTTCAATAAAAAAGAGAAGAAGAAAAAAAGTAAATAACCAAGCAACCAACAAACAATTAACAACAACAACAACAACAAAAGACCACTACAAGCGGTCATTTGTTTTGGAATATAATTTACAGGGGAAAGAAATGTATAGGTTCACATACAGGCTCTATCATAAACAGGAGAGCAACGAGACTAAAAGACAGAGCAGCCGATGCCTTTTCTTATCGTTCAGGGTACTATTTATGTGAAATGGTTTGGGGTCCATCCTAGTCCCCTCTAGCATGACCTAGAAGTGACTTATTTAAGGTTTTCAGGAAGCAGTCCTCTTGAAGAGGAAAGAAATGGCTGCTGAGAGTGAGATAGGTAGGAAGGAAAGAAGGAAGAACGGGGTCAAAAACCAATCTCAGCACGTCAGAGGCAGTGGTCATAGCTAGAGACTGTGACTGGTCACTCAGCACATACACACACACAGACACACACACACTCACATACACACACACACGCGCGCGAGCGCGATGAAACAAGAAAATCTACAATGAGTGCATTTACAAAGACAGAATCGGTTGTTTTGTTATTTATCTTTAAAGATGTGTGTGTGTTCGTATGCATGCTGGGCTGTATATAAGTCTTAGAAGAATCACATATGTACACTTTAACAAACCATTTCTAGTTTAGATCCTCCAGGTCCCCATCTACCCATGGAACACGCCAGATTTCCATTGAGCCCTATTTTGCTCTTTTAAAAATGAGACCACAGGAGCCACACCAGACCTCCCTCTCAGCTGGGGCCTTTCATTTTGTTTTTCTCTCTTTCTGTTTCTGATTAATTTCTGGATTAAGAGTGGAGTGTTCTGCTTGCCTCTCAGGACTTTTGGAAGAGCAGCCAGTGCTTTTAACCCCTCCTGAGGCATTTTTTACTTTTATTTCGTTTCTTTTTATTTCTTTTTGTGGCTTTTCGAGACAGGGTTTCTTTGTGCAACAGCTATGGCTGTCCTGGAACTCACGGAGACCCAGCGGCCTCTGCCTCCCAAGCGCCGGGAGTAAAGGCGGGCGTGATGTCGCATGCCTTTAATCCCAGCACTCAGGAGGCAGCGGCAGATGGATCGCTGTGAGTTCAAGGCCAGCCTGGTCTACAAAGTGAGTCCAGGAAGGCCAAGGCTAAAACAGAGAAACCTTGGCTCGAAAAAATATATATATTAGAAGGAGAAGAAGGAAGAGGAGGAGGAGGAGGAAAGGAAGGAAGAAAGGAAAGAGCCAGGCCTGGTGGCAGCAATGCACTGAATATTTAAATTTTTCATGGCATTAGTCATAAGAAAAAAAATAAAATAAAGCAGATATAATTAATTGTCCTGGCATGCACCACCAGGCCCTGCTTCCTTTAATTTCATTTATTTATTTACTTATTTATATTGGTTTTTTGAGACAGGGTTTCTCTGGGTAGCCTTGGGTGTCCTGGAACTCTGTTTTTAGACCAGGCTGGTCTCAAACTCACAGAGATCCACCTACCCCTGGCTCCCAAGTGCTGGGATGAATGGCGTGTGCCACCATGCTGGTCCTTTCAGCTCTTTATCTCCAAGAAAGTTTCTAGGTAGTCCTAGGAGTTCCAACCTTAGTCCATCTACACATCAGTTTCAAAGACAGCCAGAGGGGGGCAGAGAGAGAGAGAGAGAGAGAGAGAGAGAGAGAGAGAGAGAGAGAGAGTCTATCTCCACAAACCTTAGATAAGTAAGATACACAGACAGAAAGACAAATGGAGGCCAAGCATCATAGTTTCCTCATGTAATCACAGCAGAGACAGGTGGACTTCTGTGTTTGGTTTTTCCAAGTACATATTTAAGTCTTTATTCAGCTATCTATCAAGGGTAAACTGGTCCTTTATTTAGTGTAGTCTCCGTACCCCACGTGGAACCATTGAAATCCCTAACTAGATGAGGCCTGCCTCCAGCTCACAGAGTTTCACCTGCCTCTGCCTTCAGAGCTATGGGATTCAAGGCCTACAGGACCACACCGAGCTGGCTTCTTTAAGTTCTGGTTTCAGAACTTAACCCCAATGTGCATGTACAGAATTATAGGGAAGCCTCTTCTGATCTACACAGTTCCCTCGCTGCTCCATGAAAAGACAAACCACATAAAGGCTTAACTCGCTCTCTGAAAACGAAAAACAAAAATTAAGAGCTGGATGGAGAGGTGGCTCAGAGGTTAAGAGCACTGACTGCCCCTCCAGAGGTCCTGAGTTGCGTTCCCAGCGAGCACACGGTGGCTCACAGCCATCTATAATTTGATCTAACGTCCTCCTCTGGCGTGCAGGCATACACGCAGGCAGATGGAGCACTGTACACATAATAATGAATAAATATTTTAAATTGAAAATAAACTTTTAAATTAACCATAATGACAGGGGGAAAAAAACTAGTTCAGAATCTTTCAGTAGCCAGGCGGTGGTGGCACACGCTTTTCTTTCATCCCAGCACTCGGGAGGCAGAGACAGGTGGGTTGTTGTGAGTTTGAGGCCAGCCTCGTTTACACAGCGGGTCCAGGACAGCTAAGGTTCCATAAAGAAACGCTGTCTTCTGGAACCAAAACCAAAACCAAACCAAAAGAAACAAAAAAAAAATTAGACCGAGGAGCTACACCAGACCTCTGAAACGGTTCCTTTCATTTTATTTGCCTTTATTTCATTTTATTTTTTTTTCTATTTCTTTTTTTTTGGGGGGTGGGGGGCAAGGGATTCGTTTTTCACGTTAGGGTTTCTCTGTGTAGCCTTGACTGTCCTGGACTTACTTGCTTTTGTAGACCAGGCTGTCCTAAAATTTACAGCAATCCGACTGCCTCTTCCTCCCAAGTGCTGGGATTATTGGCGTGCGCCACCACCGCCTGGCCTTATTTTAATTTTTTTCTGTGCATCACTTGGTATGAATGTGTCAGATCCCTTGGTAGTGGCGTTACAGACAGTTGTGAGCTGCCGTGTGGGTGTTGGGAATCCAGCCCAGGTCCTTTGGAAGAGCTGACAGTGCTCCTCACCAACGATCCATCTCTCTAGTCCCATTTGCTTTGTCTTCATGCTCTCTTTCGTTTGAATTCTGAGGCACCGCCACACAGGGGGAAAAAAAATCTTCCGAAGTGATCTTCTCTGTTCTCTGTGTTTACCATCCCTCTAGATGGCAGAGACTTAAATCCAATTCACACGGGGTGGGGGGCAGGGGGCGGAGCGGAGGGCCGGGGCCATGGCGAGCCGGTGGCGGGGGGCGCGGGGGGGGGATTGTGAGGAGCCTCTCACCCCTGACCTAGAAAGTACCCTTTAAATTAAAAGTGTAAAAAAAAACAATACTACAAACTCACATTTGTTTTGGAATATAATTTATGGTAGAAAGAAATGTGTGGGTTCCCATAGAAGCCCAAACATGCACAAGAGACTGGATAGATCAAAAGGCAGAGCAGCCGATGCCTGTTCTTATCGTTCAGGGTACTATTTATGTGAAATGGGTTGGAGTCCTTCCTAGTCCCCTCTACCATGACCTAGAAGTGTGACTGTCTTAAGCTGAAATCAGGAAGCAGTCCATTTCTGGAAGAGGAAAGAAAGGGGTGCTATGAGTTCAAGGGCCAGCCTGGTCTACAAAGTGAGTCCAGGATGGCAAAGGCTACACAGAGAAACCCTGTCTCGAAAAACAACAACAGAAAAACAAACAAACATAAAAAAATCTTAAAAGAATCCCACACACATCTGCCGGGTAAGGTATGGTGGTGCACGCCTTTAATCCCAGCACTCGGGAGGCAGAGGCACGTGGATCGCTGTAAAAATTCAGGGCTAGCCAGATTGGTCTACAAAGCGAGTCCAGGACATCCAAGGCTAACACAGAGAGACCCTGTCTCGAAAAGCCAAAAAAGAAAAAAGGAAAAAAAAACAAAAAAAAGAATCTGACATCTAAACTTTAACCAACCATTACCTAGTTTACAGCCTACAGGTGCCCATCTATCTACCCATGGAACAGGCCACACATTTCCACTGAGTTCTGCATTAAGTATGCAATGTTCTGCCTGCATCTCCACGTGCGGGCCAGGAGAGGGCGCCAGGTCTCCTCATAAATGGTTGTGAGCCACCACGTGGCTGCTGGGAACTGAAGGCTATACCTTCCCAAGAGCAGCCAGTGCTCTTCAACCCTGACGCATTTTTATTTTTGTTATTTTTATTTTTTATGTTTGTGGTTTTTCGAGACAGGGGTTCTCTGTGCAACAGCTCTGGCTGTCCTGGAACTCACGGAGATCCACCGGCCTCTGCCTCCCAAGCGCCCGGAGTAAAGGTGTGCGCCGCCATTTTATGTCTCTTAATGCTCTCTTTGGTTTAAATGCTGAGGTGCTGTCACACAGAAAGGAGTATAACTTATAAGAAAAATGCACCATCATCCAGACGCTGTGGCGCTCGCTTTTAGATAAAAATTATGACATGGATGGGGAAAAACAGGACAAATAAAGCAACAACCCAAAAATGCACATAAAATTTACTGAATCATTAATAAAGAATAAGCAATGAAACATGGGCTTACAAACAGGCAAAAAGATAAAGAAAGAGACATATGGTTAGAGAGACCCTAAGGCAGAGTAGCCATGAATTGAGAACCTGATCATTTTATTTTCGCTAATTACAACAGAAAACACAAATAGAATTGACTGGTCTGGAACTTTTCCTGTGTCTCAGGCAGACTTATTTAGTTAGTTTTGGCTTCTTTGAGAGCTAGTTTTTTTGTGTAGCCTTCACACACACACACACACACACACACACACTCGGGGGGGGGGCAGGGAGGGGGGAAGCATGAAGGGGGAAGGAGAGAGAGAGAGAGAGAGAGAGAGAGAGAGAGAGAGAGAGAGAGAGAGAGAAACCCTGTGTAAAATAACATGTCTGTCTGGAGTTCAGGGTGTAAAGAAGGTGAGCTATCCATAGGGCCTTATGAATGTCCATTGGGAGTCAGAGGGAGACAGATAGACTGTGAATTCAGGTGGCTAGTCTGCCCTAAATAGTGAATTCAGAGACAATAAAGGCTACATAAAGAGATTGACCCTATCTGTGAAAATCCAAACAAACAGCAAACAAATGAGAGTTTTCCTGTGAAACATGAAAATGCCCGACTTTCACATCAGCCAGCCATGAAGGCTGCTCGACCTCCACCTCCAAGGAGAAGTAGGGTGTAACTGGAAGATAATTAAGAGATAAGCAGTCAAGCAGCAGCCTCACCCACCCTTTCTGACACAAGGTCAAAGGGTAACCTTCAACTTTTGCTTATTTTCCTTTGAAAGGAATAGGCATTGTTCTGGCCTGTAAATCTGTATGTTTGTGTGTGTGTCTTCCCCCCCCCAAAACAGGGTTTCTCTGTGTAGCCTTGGCTGTCCTGTCTTGGACTCAGTCTGTAGACCGGGCCCACCTTAAACTTATAAAGATCTGCCTGGCTCTGCTTCCTGAATGCTGGGATTAAAGGCCTGCACCACCACACCCAGCTTTGTTTCTGTTTTTGTCTCCCCCCCCCCAGTGTTCACATACACTTCCATCCATATGAGTCTGGTGTCTGAGAGTGGTCAGTGAGTGGCCACTCTTGAACACATAACCAAAACAAAACAAAACCAAATTACCAAACGGGAAAGGCAAAAGCAGGCCAATCTCTGTTTCCAGGCCAGACTGGCCTACAGTGAAAGTTCAAAGACAGCCATGCCCATCATAAACAAGCCTGTCTGGTTTGGTTGGTTGGTTGGGTTTTTTTGTTTTTGTTTTTGTTTTTGTTTTTGAGGCAGGTTTTCTCTGTGTAGCCTTGGCTGTCTTGGACTGACTTTGTAAACCAGGCTGGGCTCTAACTAACAGAGATCTACCTGCATCTGCTTCCAGAGTGCTGGGATTGAAAGCCCATGTGTTTTTAATTCCCTGTTACTTTATTGTCCATTCAATTTGATTTTATAAAGTAGCTCTCTCTCTCTCTCTCTCTCTCTCTCTCTCTCTCTCTCTCTCTCTCTCTCTCTCTCTCTCTGTCTGTGTGTGTGTGTGTGTGTGTGTGTGTGTGTGTGTGTGTGTGTGTGTGTAAATGACCATGTGGGGTCTGATACCCTCATCCTTTATGATTGCTCATACAAACTATGATTGAACCTTAGACTCTGATGAGTAGCTAACCCAAACCCTAACTGGGCCAACCCCTCAGGCCATACAAAGTGAAAGTAGAATAAACAGAGAGCTGTGAAAACAGGGGAAACCTTCCTTCTCTAACAGGGAGGCCCAAGTGAAAGAGATCGAAAGTGACCTGCCTGACAAATCAGTTAGTGGCAAATCAGTTAGGGAGGGAGGCTCCTTTTGAAAACACTTCACCGCTTGGGGTCCCTCCTTTGTTGTGTCTGCTGTTGCTGCTAATGCTGTTCCCACCCAGCCCCAACTTCTGGTCTCAGACTAAATACAGAGTTAGTGCAAATTAAAGCACCAGTCCAATGGTGCTAGAGATGATCTTCTCTTTCCAGCTGCTGGGTGCTGACATGACAGGCATGCATGGATTAAGTGCATGCAGTACTAAGAGGATGGAGCCCACGGCTTTGGAAGCACCCTAGGCCGTGGCTTCCCCTCCCCCCACCCCCAACTTAGGTAAAGGCGGTGGAACAACCATCCATGAGGCTTGCCCCCACAGGGCAGTTCCAGAGAAATCAGACAGCCTCACGCAGACATACTTGCATGCAAAATCAAAACAAAAAGGACAGAAAAACAAACCAAAAAAACCAACAACAACAAACCGATGCACATAAAAACAATAAGAAGAAAATAAGGAGAAATGAAATATGGATTTACAGAGAAAGAAAAAGGAAAAAAAAAAGCAAAAGTAAAAATACAAAAACCATATGGTTAGGGATCAGGGAGACCTTGCCTAAGACAGACAGAGCAGCAATGAATTAATCATTTTAATTTTCATGTCATTAGTTGTAATTAACCCCAGCACTCAGGAGGCAGAGGCAAAAGAGACTAGCAGATCTTTGTCTACAACAGAGAAGCCCTGTCTCAAACAAAAGGAAACAAAAAACACTAAACAACAACAACAATAGACACACAGATAAAGAAATCATTTAAAAGGGAAGACATGAAATATGGATTTGCAGAGAGAGAGAGAGAGAGAGAGAGAGAGAGAGAGAGAGAAGTAAAAGTAAAAAAATAAAACAGCAACAACAACAACAACAAAACAAAAACAAAAACCTTAGGGTCAGGGAGACCCTAAGGCAGAGCAGCAAGGAACTGATCACTTTATTTTTCATTACATTAGTTGTAACTAAAACCTGAAATAAGACTACCACACCTCTAATCCCAGCACTTGGGAGGCAAAGCCAAGAGGATCGCTGTGAGTTGGAGGCCAGCCTGGTCTCGAAAGCAAGCCAAGGCTACATGAGAAACCCTGTCAGGAAACAAACAAGCAAACAAAAAACTACAATTTCTTTAACCCCAAGAAAAGGTCTAGCTCCAACCTAGGTCAGTATGCACAATGATTTCCAAGACGGGCAGGAATACATAGAGAGACACTATCTCCAAAATAACTTAGTAGATAAGTAAGCAAGCAAGCAAGCAAATACATAGGTGATATATAGATAGATGATTACAGACACACAGACAGACAAATGGAGACCAATTCTCATAGTTCCCTCATTTGATCACGGCAGAGTCAGGCAGCCTGTTCTACGTAGTGTTGGCTAGAATGTTTATTAACAATTAGTATGACTTCTATGTATTAGTAATGCAGCAGTGACTCTTTAACCAGTCCACAAAATCAGTGTGATTCTATACCCAGCACTAGAGAGAGAGAGAGAGAGAGAGAGAGAGAGAGAGAGAGAGAGAGAGAGATATCTTGACTTGAAGAAATTACTGAAAGCCAAGCGGTGGTGGCCCATGCCTTTCTTTAATTCCAGCACTCAGGAAGCAGAGGCAGGTGGACTGCTGTGAATTCAAGGCCAGGCAGGTCTACAAAGTGATTCCAGGACAGCCAAGGCTACACAGAGAAACCCTGTCTCCAAAAGCCAAAACCAAAAAAGAAAAGAAAAAAGAAAAAAGAAACAACCGAAGAGACATTAAATAAAAAATATAAATAAATAAATAAATAAATAAAATTACAAACATTATTCATGTGTGATAAAATAGGGGCCACACAAGCCCAGAAGAAAGAAAGAAGGAAAAAACAAAAACAAAAAAAGGAAGGAAGGAAGGAAGGAAGGAAGGAAGGTGAAAAAAAGAATTAAATATCTCAGACTGTGTGCACAAAAATACATGGGGTGCGGGGCGGGGAGGGGGGGCAGTGTTTGGTGGGTGGGGAGGGGGGAGAAAGCAGCTCATTAGACAGGCCCTCATTGTCCTGCCTCTGTGTTCCATGAACACTGAAATCTCTTACAACTCAGTGAATCGCAAAAAGAAAAAGAAAAAAGAAAGAGGAAAGGAAAGGAAAAAAATTCCCGACTATACATTGATGCTACCAGTCACTACCTTCTGATTTGTCTGATTCTTCAAGATTCTTCTGTGGTGCACTGATGTGAGATCACTCACCTGTATGCTTATGTGTACCGTGGTCTGACTTAGAAGTCAGAGATCTGCCTTCACAGTGCATGGATTAAAGCAATGAACTACCAGGGCCAATTTGATTTCTTTTTTTTTTTTTTCTTCTTTTTTTCTTTTTCTTTTTTCTTCTTCTTCTTCTTCTTCTTCTTTTTTTTTTTTTTTTTTTTTTGGTTTTTTGGTTTTTTGAGACAGGCTTTCTCTGTGTAGCCTTGGCTGACCTGGACTCGCTTTGTAGACCAGGCTGGCCTTGAACTCACATCGATCCGCCTGCCTCTGCCTCCCGAGTGCTGGGATTAAAGGCATGGGCCACCACACCCGGCTCCAATTTGATTTCTTGAATTTAGTAATTTTCGTTTTGTATTCCTTCTCGTTTTTTTTATACTGTTTATCTATCACATATTTCTTTTTTTGTGTGTCTTCATTTTATTTTCAAAATCCCCCCCCCTGTCTCTCTGAGAGGGATGTGTGTGTGTGTGTGTGTGTGTGTGTGTGTGTGTGTGTTCGTTTCTCTCTCTTCCCCATCCCCCACCGTGTGGAATGTGCAAGTCAAAGTTCAAACAAGGTTTGGCTCTTGACATCGCCATAATGAAGCCCCCATGTGGACGGCAACCGTCATGGCGTCTGACCTCACCAATACGGAAGCAGCAGCCTTCTCTGTCTTTTTGCTTTGTTTTGTTTCTTAAAAGAGGTTTTTTTCTGTGTAGCTTTGGCTGTCCTGGACTCACTTTGTAGACCAGGCTGGCCTGGAGCTCACAGCGATCCGCCTGCCTCTGCCTCCCGAGTGCTGGGATTAAAGGCGTGTGCAACTGATGCTCAGCCAAACAAATATCTTTTTAAAAAATATACAAATTAAATACATATAAGCATGAACATAATTCACGCGTGATAAAACAGAGGCCACACAAGCTAAATATTTAATTCATTACTCAGCTATTTATAAAGGATAAACTAGTCCTCTATTTAGTGTAGCCTCCGTACTACACTAATACATAAATACAAAGATAATAGATAGATAGACAGACAGATAGATAGATAGATAGATAGATAGATAGGGGAGGCACAGACAGACAAATGGAGACCAATGTTTATTAGTCATCAGTACTGATTCTATTTATTAGTAATGCAGCAGTGACTCTAACCAGTCCACAAAAACAGTATGATTCTACTATACTCAGCACTACAGGCATACAGTGGGGTGGGAGTGCCGGGGGTAGGGAGAGAGGGGGGGGAGGGAGAGGGAGAGGGACAGGGAGAGGGAGAGGGAGAGACCTTGACTCAAAGAAATAACTGAAAGCCAGGGGGTGGCGGCGCAGGGCTTTCTTTTATCCCAGGAGAGTCAGGCAGATTGCTGTGAGTTTAAGGCCAGTCTAGTCTACAAAGTGAGTCCAGGACAGCCAAGCCTACGCAGAATCCCTGTCTCAAAAAACAGAAACAACAACAACAAAACAAAAAATAAATAAATAAACAACCGTAGAGATGAGTACAAAATAAATGAAAGAATGAATGAATGAATGAATAAAAGTATGAACATAATTCATGCCGGTGTATGTACATGCAGGCAGAGCACTGTATACGTAATAGTCAAGAAATCTTCAAAAAGGAAAAAACAAAACAAAACAAAAAACCCAGTGAATTCTGAGACAATAAAGGCTACATAAAGAGACTGGCACCATCTCTTAAAACGAAACGAAACAAAACAAAAACCATCTGGGCGTGGTGGTGGCACACACCTTTAATCCCAGCACTCACTGCTGAGGCAGGGAGGGGCAGGCAGATCACTGTGAGTTTGAGGCCAGACTGGTCTACAACGTGATTCCAGGACAGCCAAGGCTACTACTCAGAGAAACCCTGTCGGGGAAGGGGAAGGGGAAGGGGGAGGGGGGACCAAAAACCAAATGAGTGTTTCCCTGTGACACTTGAAAACGGCGGACTTTCCACATCGGCCACGGAGGCCTCTCCACCTCCAAGGAGAAACTAAGGTGTCACTGGAAGGTAATCAAGAGATAAGAAGTTCAGTTACCCACCCTTTCTGGCATAAGGCCAAAGGCTGAGGGAGGAGTGATGATGACCTTCAGATCCTTTTTCACTCAACCCAAGCAGATATTGATAGAATTCGAGCCCGTCTGGGGCGGCCCACAGCTCCCATCCCGGCACTTGGGGGCCAGAGGCTGGTGGGTCGCTCCGAATCGGAGGCGAGCCTGGCATACACAGAGAGGGTTCTGAGAAAGCCACGGCATATTAGGTATGGCCCCTGCGTGCCTGCACCAAATCTGACTCTAAACGTGAAGCCCTTCACGGCACAGAAAAGACAAACCAAAGCAAAATGGCAGACTGGTCTGCAGAGCAAGCTGCGCGACAGCCAGGGCTGTTGCATCGAAACGCTACCCCTGAAAACAAGCAAACACCTACACACAAACACAAAATTGCAGCCCTTGGGAGGTGAGGGCAAGTGAACATCTGAGTCTGTGTCCAGTTTGGTCTACCGAGTGACTTCCAGGACAGCCACGACTACACAGAGGGAACCTTGACTTTACAGAAAACAGAAAACAAAACAGAAATCCAACACGTAGCCGGGCTTGGTGGCGCCCACCCGTGCCCGCCCGCCATCCATCCCAGCGCTCGGGAGGCAGAGGCGGGCAGGCAGGCTGGCTAAGCGCTGTGACTTCCAGGCAGGCCAGCCTGGTCTACAGAGCGAGTCTGGGGCAGCCAAGGCCACACAGAGAGACCCTGTCTCGAACCCCTCCCACCCAAAAAGCAAAACAATTCCAACATTTGGCAGGCAGAAGACAGTGAATCGCTCGCTCAGTGTGAGTTCGACCTGCTCTACAGAGTGAGTTCCAAGATGGCCAGGACTACTAGACAGAGAAACCCTTGACTGCTGCACAGAAACGAAACAAAACAAAACGAAATTCCAACACTGCAAATCCAGATACAGGGCAATCTCTGTTTCCAGCTCATACTGGTCTACAGAGAAAGTTGCATGACAGTCATGGCTATTACAAGCAAACCCTGCCTGAAAAACAAAATTAACTAACTAGCTAACTAACTAGCTAGCTAGCTAGCTAGATAAATGAAGAAATAACAACCTATGTGGAACCAAAACCCAAAGCTTGTTTGCTTTGCTTTCTGTGAGACAGGGTTTCTCTGTGTAGCCTTCATTTATATATATATATATATAATTTTTTAATTTTATTATTATTGTTATTTTTTTTTGGTTTTTCGAGACAGGGTTTCTCTGTGTAGCCTTGGCCATCCTGGACTCACTTTGTAGACCAGGCTGTCCTCGAACTCACAGCGATCCGCCTGCCTCTGCCTCCCAAGTGCTGGGATTAAAGGCGTGCGCCACCACGCCTGGCTCATTTATTTATCTTATAAGGTAAATATTTAATTCTTTTGAACAAGTATTTAATTCTTTACTCAACTACTTAGAAACGATAAACTATTCTCCATACCCTATGTAACCTTGGAAATCCCTAACTAGATGAGGCCTGCCTCCAGCTCACAGAGTTTCACCTGCCTCTACCTTCAGAGCTTTGGGATTAAAGACATACAGGACCACACAGCTGGCTTCTTTAAGTTCTGGTTTCAGAACTTTAACCCAATTTGCATGTGCCGAATGATAGGGTAGCCTCTGCTGATCTGCACAGTCCCCCTTGCTCCATGAACAGACAAACCACATAAATGTTTTAACTCACCGTCTTAAAACAAAACAAACAACAGCAACATAAATAAATAAATAAATAAATAAATAAATAAATAAGAGCTGGAGAGGTGGCTCAGAGGTTAAGAGCACTGACTGCTCCTCCAGAGGTCCTGAGTTGCATTCCCAGCGAGCACACAGTGGCTCACAACCATCTATAATGTGATCTAATGTCTTCCTCTGACAGGCAGGCGTACAAGCAGGTAGAGAGAGCACTGTATACAAAATAATAAATAAAGACATATTTTTTTAAACTGAAAATAAACTTTTAAAGTAATAATAATGACAGGGAAAAAAAAACCTAGTTCAGACTAGTTCAGAATCTTTCAGTAGCCAGGCTTTGGTGGCACTCGCTTTTCTTTAATCCCAGCAATCGGGAGGCAGAGACAGATGTATCTTTGTGAGTTTGAGGCCAGCTTGGTCTACACAGTGAGTCCAGGACAGCCAAGGCTACATAGAGAAACCCTGTCTCCAAAAACCAAAACCAAACAAAATTAGACTAAGGAAGAACAGCAGACCTCTGAGATGGTTCCTTTTGTTTGAATTCTAAGGCCCAGCCACACAGAAAAGAAATTCTTCAAAAGTGATCTCTGTGTTTATCATCCCTCTAGATGGCAGGGACATAAATCCAATTCACGCGTGTGTGTGTGTGTGTGTGTGTGTGTGTGTGTGTGTGTGTGTGTGTGAGAGAGAGAGAGAGAGAGAGAGAGAGAGAGAGAGAGAGAGAGAGAGAATTGTGTGAGGAGGCTCTCTCTCCTGATCTAGAAAGTATACCCTTTCAATAAAAAGGAGAAGAAAAAAATAAAATAAATAACCAACCAACCAACCAATAAACAAACAAACAAATAACAACAACAACAAAAGCAAAAACCACTACAAGCAGTCATTTGTTTTGGAATATAATTTACAGGGGAAAGAAACGTGTGGGTTCACATACAGGCTCAAACATAAACAGGAGACCAACGAGACCAAAAGACAGAGCAGCTGATGCCTGTTCTTATCGTTCAGGGTACTATTTATGTGAAATGGTTTGGGGTCCTTCCTAGTCCCCTCTAGCATGACCTAGAAACCTAGAAGTGACTGACTTAAGGTGACATCAGGAAGCAGTCCATTTCTGGAAGAGGAAAGAAATGGGTGCTGGGAGTGAGATAGGTAGGAAGGAAAGAAGGAAGAAGGGGGTCAAAAACCAATCTCAGCACGTCAGTGGCGGTGATCATAGCTAGAGATTGTGACTGATCACTCAGCTGAGGATTATTTATTTATTTATTTATTTATTTATTTATTTATTTTTTGGTTTTTTGAGACAGGGTTTCTCTGTGTAGCCTTGGCTGTCCTGGACTCACTTTGTAGACCAGGCTGGCCTCGAACTCACAGCGATCCGCCTACCTCTGCCTCCCAAGTGCTGGGATGAAAGGCGTGCGCCACCACCGCCTGGCTGAGGATTAATTTTTAACGCGCGCGCGCGCGCACACACACACACACACACACACACACACACACACACACGATGAAACAAGAAAAGCTCCAATGAGTGCAGTTACAAAGACAGAATTGGTTGTTTTGTTATTTATCTTTAAAGATGTGTGTGTGTTCGCATGCACGCTGGGGTGTATATAAGTCTTAGAAGAATCACATATCTACACTTTAACAAACCATTTCTAGTTTAGATCCTCGACGTCCCCATCTACCCATGGAACACGCCAGATTTCCATTGAGCCCTATCTCGCTCTCTTAAAAATGAGACCACAGAAGCAACACCAGACCTCCCTCTCTGCTGGGGCCTTTCATTTTGTTTTTCTCTCTTTCTGTTTTAGATTGATTTCTGGATTAACTGTGGAGTGTTCTGCTTGCCTCTCAGGACCTTTGGAAGAGCAGCCAGTGCTTTTAACCCCTCCTGAGGCATTTTTTACTTTTATTTCGTTTCATTTTATTTCTTTTTGTGGTTTTTCGAGACAGGGTTTCTCTGTGTAACAGCTCTGACTGCCCTGGAGCTCACGCCTGCCTCTGCCTCCCAAGTTCTGAGACAACAGGCATGCATGCGCCACCACCGCCCGGCTCCATTTCATTTTGCGTAATGCTCTCTTTGGTTTAAATGCTGAGGCGCTGTCACACCGAAAAGAGTGTAATTTATGAGAACAACACACCATCATCCGGGCGGGCGCTGTGGTGCTCGCTGGATGATACCGTCGCAAGGGCGATATTGGCCCCGCCCCTCCAGTACTGGCACCCGCCATGGCAGAGGTGGGCGCGGCTCTCCCTCTCCACCGGGCCGGTGTGACAGCTAAGTTTTGGTGTTTTGTTTTGTTTTGTTTTGTTTTGTTTTGTTTCTGTCTCCCACTACCACCACCCCCACACCCTCCACCCCGAGACAGGGTTTCTCTGTGTAGCGTTGGCTGTCCAGTCCTGGGCTCCCTTTGTAGACCAGGCTGGCCTTAAACTAACAGCGATCTGCCTGCCTCTGCCTCCCGAGGGCTGGGATGAAAGGCGTGCACCACCACGCAATGCCTGGCTTTGTTTTTGGTTTTGTTTTCCTTTGCCTTTAATCCCAGCACTTGGGAGACAAAGGCGAGAGAATCACTTGCACTTGCAAGTCCAGGACAGGCAAGGCTACATGAGAAACCTTGTCTGGAAACAAGCACGCACGCAAGCAAGCAAGCAAGCAAGCAAAAAACTACAATTTCTTTAACCCAAGAAAAGTTCTAGTTCCAAACTAGGTCAGTATACACAGCGATTTTCAAGACAGACAGGAATACATAGAGAGACTCTGTCGCCAAAATAATTTAAACACTGTGTAAGTAGATAAGTAAGTAAGTAAATACATCGATGATAGATAGATAGATAGATAGATAGATAGATAGATAGATAGATAGATAGGATTAAAGGTGTGTGCCACCATGCCTGGCTAAATATTTAATTCTTTACTCAACTATTTAAAAAGGATAAACTAGTCCTTTATTTAGTGTATTCTCCGTACTATACTAATACATAAATACATAGATGTTAGATACATACATACACACACAGATAGATAGATAGATAGATAGATAGATAGATAGATAGATAATAGACACACAGACAGACAAATGGAGACCAATCCTCATAGTTCCCTCATTTGATCACAGCAGAATCAGGCAGGCTGGTCTAGGTAGTGCCAGCTACCTTCTAATGTTTATTAGTCATCAGTCAGTACTGAATCTATTTATTAGCAATGCAGCAGTGACAAACAAATAAATAAATGCATGAGCATAACTCATGTGTGATAAAACAGGGGCTACACAAGCACGAAAGAAAGAAAGAAAGAAAGAAAGAAAGAAAGAAAGAAAGAAAGAAAGAGAAAGAATTAACTATCTTAGCAACAGATATCAATAGGGATTTATAGATGTCAGATGGGAGACAGAGAGAGAGGCAGATATGCTGTGAATAGTGAACTGGTTAAGGACACTGACTGCTCCTCCTGAGTTCAATGCCTAGCAACAATATGAATGGTGGCTCACAACCATCTGTAATATCTATAATGTGATCTGATGCCTTCTTCTGGCCTGCCGGTGTACGTACATGCAGGCAGAGCACTGTATACATAATAGTCAATAAATCTTCAAAAAGAAAAAAAATAACCAAAAAACAAAAACAGACACAATACAGCCCCTCCAGAGGTCCTGAGTTGCGTTCCCAGCGAGCACACGGTGGCTCACAGCCATCTATAATTTGATCTAACGTCCTCCTCTGGCGTGCAGGCGTACACGCAGGCAGATGGAGCACTGTACACATAAAAATGAATAAATATTTTTAATTGAAAATAAGCTTTTAAATCAACCATAATGACAGGGGAAAAAAAACTAGTTCAGAATCTTTCAGTAGCCAGGCAGTGGTGGCACACGCCTTTCTTTCATCCCAGCACTCGGGAGGCAGAGACAGGTGGGTTGTTGTGAGTGTGAGGCCAGCCTCGTCTACACAGCGGGTCCAGGACAGCCAAGGTTCCATAAAGAAACGCTGTCTTCTGGAACCAAAACCAAAACCAAACCAAAAGAAACAAACAAACAAACAAAAAATTAGACGGAGGAGCTACACCAGACCTCTGAGACGGTTCCTTTCATTTTATTCGCCTTTATTTCATTTTATTATTTTTTTCTATTTCTTTTTTTTGGGGGAGGGGTGAAGGGATTCGTTTTTCACGTTAGGGTTTCTCTGTGTAGCCTTGACTGTCCTGGACTTACTTGCTTTTGTAGACCAGGCTGTCCTAAAACTTACAGCAATCCGACTGCCTCTGCCTCCCGAGTGCTGGGATTATTGGCGTGCGCCACCACCGCCCGGCCTTATTTTAATTTTTTTCTGTGCATCAGTCGGTATGAATGTGTCAGATCCCTTGGTAGTGGCGTTACAGACAGTTGTGAGCTGCCGTGTGGGTGTTGGGAATCCAACCCAAGTCCTTTGGAAGAGCCGACAGTGCTCCTCACCACAGATCCATCTCTCTAGTCCCATTGGCTTTGTCTTCATGCTCTCTTTCGTTTGAATTCTGAGGCACTGCCACACAGGGGGGGAAAAAAAATCTTCCGAAGTGATCTTCTCTGTTCTCTGTGTTTACCATCCCTCTAAATGGCAGGGACTTAAATCCAATTCACACGGAGTGGGGGGCACGGGGTGGAGCGGAGGGCCGCGGGCACGGGGGAGGGGGGCGGGGATTGTGAGGAGCCTCTCACCCCTGACCTGGAAAGTACCCTTTAAATTAAAAGTGTAAAAAAAAAAACAACAACAACAATACTACAAACACACATTTGTTTTGGAATATAATTTATGGTAGAAAGAAATGTGTGGGTTCGCATACAAGCCCAAACATACACAAGAGACTGGAGAGACCAAAAGGCAGAGCAGCCGATGCCTGTTCTTTTCGTTCAGGGTACTATTTATGTGAAATGGGTTGGAATCCTTCCTAGTCCCCTCTACCATGACCTAGAAGTGTGACTGTCTTAAGCTGAAATCAGGAAGCAGTCCATTTCTGGAGGAAAGAAAGGGATGCTATGAGTTCAAGGGCCAGCCTGGTCTACAAAGTGAGTCCAGGATGGCCAAGGCTACAGAGAGAAACCCTTTCTCGAAAAACAAAACAAAACAAACAAACAAACAAACAGAAAAAAATCTTAAAAGAATCCCACACGCATCTGCCGGGTAAGGTATGGTGGTGCACGCCTTTAATCCCGGCACTCGGGAGGCAGAGGCACGTGGATCGCTGTAAAAATTCAGGGCCAGCCAGACTGGTCTACAAAGCGAGTCCAGGACATCCAAGGCTAACACAGAGAGACCCTGTCTCGAAAAGCCAAAAAAGAAAAAAGGAAAAAGAAAAGAAAAAGAATCTGACATCTAAACTTTAACCAACCATTAGCTAGTTTACATCCTACAGGTGCCCATCTACTCACGGAACACGCCACATTTCCACTGAGTCCTATCTCGCTGTCATAAAAATGAGACCACAGGAGCAACACCAGACCTCCCCCTCAGCTGGGTCGTTTCATTGTGTTTTTCTCTCTTTCTGTTCTCTTTGAGTTCTGCATTAAGTGTGCAGTGTTCTGCCTGCATCTCCACCTGCAGGCCAGGAGAGGGCGCCAGGTCTCCTCATAAATGGTTGTGAGCCACCACGTGGCTGCTGGGAACTGAAGGCTATACCTTCCCAAGAGCAGCCAGTGCTCTTCAACCCTGACGCATTTTTATTTTTGTTATTTTTATTTTTTATGTTTGTGGTTTTTCGAGACAGGGGTTCTCTGTGCAACAGCTCTGGCTGTCCTGGAACTCACGGAGATCCACCGGCCTCTGCCTCCCAAGCGCCCGGAGTAAAAGGCGTGCGCCGCCATTTTATGTCTCTTAATGCTCTCTTTGGTTTAAATGCTGAGGTGCTGTCACACAGAAAGGAGTATAACTTATAAGAAAAATGCACCATCATCCAGACGCTGTGGCGCTCGCTTTTAGATAAAAATAATGACATGGATGGGGAAAAACAGGACAAATAAAACAACAACCCAAAAATGCACATAAAATTTACTGAATCATTAATAAAGAATAAGCAATGAAACGTGGGCTTACAAACAGGCAAAAAGATAAAGAAAGAGACATATGGTTAGAGAGACCCTAAGGCAGAGTAGCCATGAATTGAGAACCTGATCATTTTATTTTCAGTAATTACAACAGAAAACACAAATAGAATTGACTGGTCTGGAACTTTTCCTGTGTCTCAGGCAGACTTATTTAGTTAGTTTTGGCTTCTTTGAGAGCTAGTTCTTTTGTGTAGCCTTCACACACACACACACACACACACACACACACACACACACACGGGGGGGGGGGCAGGGAGGGGGGAAGCATGAAGGGGGAAGGAGAGAGAGAGAGAGAGAGAGAGAGAGAGAGAGAGAAACCCTGTGTAAAATAACATGTCTGTCTGGAGTTCAGGGTGTAAAGAAGGTGAGATATCCATAGGGCCTTATGAATGTCCATTGGGAGTCAGAGGGAGACAGATAGACTGTGAATTCAGGTGGCTAGTCTGGCCTAAATAGTGAATTCAGAGACAATAAAGGCTACATAAAGAGACTGACCCTGTCTGGGAAAAACCAAACAAACAGCAAACAAATGAGAGTTTTCCTGTGAAACCTGAAAATGCCCGACTTTCACATCAGCCAACCATGAAGGCTGCTCGACCTCCACCTCCAAGGAGAAGTAGGGTGTAACTGGAAGATAATTAAGAGATAAGCAGTCAAGCAGCAGCCTCACCCACCCTTTCTGACACAAGGTCAAAGGGTAACCTTCAACTTTTGCGTTTTTTCCTTTGAAAGGAATAGGCATTGTTTTGGCCTGTAAGTCTGTATGTTTGTGTGTGTGTCTTCCCCCCACCCCCCCAAAACAGGGTTTCTCTGTGTAGCCTTGGCTTTCCTGTCTTGGACTCGCTCTGTAGACCGGGCCCACCTCAAACTTATAAAGATCTGCCTGGCTCTGCTTCCTGAATGCTGGGATTAAAGGCCTGCACCACCACACCCAGCTTTGTTTCTGTTTTTGTCTCCCCCCCCCCCCAGTGTTCACATACACTTCTATCCATATGAGTCTGGTGTCTGAGAGTGGTCAGTGAGTGGCCACTCTTGAACACATAACCAAAACAAAACAAAACCAAATTACCAAACGGGAAAGGCAAAAGCAGGCCAATCTCTGTTTCCAGGCCAGACTGGCCTACAGTGAAAGTTCAAAGACAGCTATGCCCATCATAAACAAGCCTGTCTGGTTTGGTTGGTTGGTTGGGTTTTGTTTTTGTTTTTGTTTTTGTTTTTGTTTTTGAGGCAGGTTTTCTCTGTGTAGCCTTGGCTGTCTTGGACTGACTTTGTAAACCAGGCTGGGCTCGAACTAACAGAGATCTACCTGCATCTGCTTCCAGAGTGCTGGGATTGAAAGCCCATGTGTTTTTAATTCCCTGTTACTTTATTGTCCATTCAATTTGATTTTATAAAGTAGCTCTCTCTCTCTCTCTCTCTCTCTCTCTCTCTCTCTCTCTCTCTCTGTGTGTGTGTGTGTGTGTGTGTGTGTAAATGACCATGTGGGGTCTGATACCCTCATCCTTTATGATTGCTCATACAAACTATGATTGAACCTTAGACTCTGATGAGTAGCTAACCCAAACCCTAACTGGGCCAACCCCTCAGGCCATACAAAGTGAAAGTAGAATAAACAGAGAGCTGTGAAAACAGGGGAAACCTTCCTTCTCTAACAGGGAGGCCCAAGTGAAAGAGAGCGAAAGTGACCTGCCTGACAAATCAGTTAGTGGCAAATCAGTTAGGGAAGGCAGCGTCGGGGAGGGAGGCTCCTTTTGAAAACACTTCACCGCTTGGGGTCCCTCCTTTGTTGTGTCTGCTGTTGCTGCTAATGCTGTTCCCACCCAGCCCCAACTTCTGGTCTCAGACTAAATACAGAGTTAGTGCAAATTAAAGCACCAGTCCAATGGTGCTAGAGATGATCTTCTCTTTCCAGCTGCTGGGTGCTGACATGACAGGCATGCATGGATTAAGTGCATGCAGTACTAAGAGGATGGAGCCCAAGGCTTTGGAAGCACCCTAGGCCGTGGCTTCCCCTCCCCCCACCCCCAACTTAGGTAAAGGCGGTGGAACAACCATCCATGAGGCTTGCCCCCACAGGGCAGTTCCAGAGAAATCAGACAGCCTCACGCAGACATACTTGCATGCAAAATCAAAACAAAAAGGACAGAAAAACAAACCAAAAAAACCAACAACAACAAACCGATGCACATAAAAACAATAAGAAAATAAGGAGAAATGAAATATGGATTTACAGAGAAAGAAAAAGGGAAAAAAAATCAAAAGTAAAAATACAAAAACCATATGGTTAGGGATCAGGGAGACCTTGCCTAAGACAGACAGAGCAGCAATGAATTGATCATTTTAATTTTCATGTCATTAGTTGTAATTAACCCCAGCACTCAGGAGGCAGAGGCAAAAGAGGCAAGCAGATCTTTGTCTACAACAGAGAAGCCCTGTCTCAAACAAAAGGAAACAAAAAACACTAAACAACAACAACAATAGACACACAGATAAAGAAATCATTTAAAAGGGAAGACATGAAATATGGATTTGCAGAGAGAGAGAGAGAGAGAGAGAGAGAGAGAGAGAGAGAAGTAAAAGTAAAAAAAACAAAACAGCAACAACAACAACAACAAAACAAAAACAAAAATTAGGGTCAGGGAGACCCTAAGGCAGAGCAGCAAGGGACTGATCACTTTATTTTTCATTACATTAGTTGTAATTAACACCTGAAATAAGGGCTGGAGGTTAAGAGCACTGACTGCTCTTCCAGAGGTCCTGAGTTCAATTCCCAGCAACCACATGGTGGCTCACAGCCATCTATAATGTGATCTAATGTGCACTGTATACGTAATAAATAAATCTTTAAAAAAAAAAAATAAAAATAAAACCTGAAATAAGACTACCACACCTCTAATCCCAGCACTTGGGAGGCAAAGCCAAGAGGATCGCTGTGAGTTGGAGGCCAGCCTCGTCTCGAAAGCAAGCCAAGGCTACATGAGAAACCCTGTCAGGAAACAAACAAGCAAACAAAAAACTACACTTTTTTGCACAACAATTTCCAAGACGGACAGGAATACATAGAGAGACACTGTCTCCAAAATAACTTAGTAGATAAGTAAGTAAGCAAGCAAGCAAGCAAGCAAGCAAATACATAGGTGATATATAGATAGATGATTACAGACACACAGACAGACAAATGGAGACCAATTCTCATAGTTCCCTCATTTGATCACGGCAGAGTCAGGCAGCCTGTTCTACGTAGTGTTGGCTAGAATGTTTATTAACAATTAGTATGACTTCTATGTATTAGTAATGCAGCAGTGACTCTTTAACCAGTCCACAAAATCAGTGTGATTCTATACCCAGCACTAGAGAGAGAGAGAGAGAGAGAGAGAGAGAGAGAGAGAGAGAGAGAGAGATCTTGACTTGAAGAAATTACTGAAAGCCAAGCGGTGGTGGCCCATGCCTTTCTTTAATTCCAGCACTCAGGAAGCAGAGGCAGGTGGACTGCTGTGAATTCAAGGCCAGGCAGGTCTACAAAGTGATTCCAGGACAGCCAAGGCTACACAGAGAAACCCTGTCTCCAAAAGCCAAAACCAAAAAAGAAAAGAAAAAAGAAAAAAGAAACAACCGAAGAGACATTAAATAAAAAATATAAATAAATAAATAAATAAATAAAATTACAAACATTATTCATGTGTGATAAAATAGGGGCCACACAAGCCCAGAAGAAAGAAAGAAGGAAAAAACAAAAACAAAAAAAGGAAGGAAGGAAGGAAGGAAGGAAGGAAGGAAGGTGAAAAAAAGAATTAAATATCTCAGACTGTGTGCACAAAAATACATGGGGTGCGGGGCGGGGAGGGGGGGGCAGTGTTTGGTGGGTGGGGAGGGGGGAGAAAGCAGCTCATTAGACAGGCCCTCATTGTGTTCCATGAACACTGAAATCTCTTACAACTCAGTGAATCGCAAAAAGAAAAAGAAAAAAGAAAGAGGAAAGGAAAGGAAAAAAATTCCCGACTATACATTGATGCTACCAGTCACTACCTTCTGATTTGTCTGATTCTTCAAGATTCTTCTGTGGTGCACTGATGTGAGATCACTCACCTGTATGCTTATGTGTACCGTGGTCTGACTTAGAAGTCAGAGATCTGCCTTCACAGTGCATGGATTAAAGCAATGAACTACCAGGGCCAATTTGATTTCTTTTTTTTTTTTTTCTTCTTTTTTTCTTTTTCTTTTTTCTTCTTCTTCTTCTTCTTCTTCTTTTTTTTTTTTTTTTTTTTTTGGTTTTTTGGTTTTTTGAGACAGGCTTTCTCTGTGTAGCCTTGGCTGACCTGGACTCGCTTTGTAGACCAGGCTGGCCTTGAACTCACATCGATCCGCCTGCCTCTGCCTCCCGAGTGCTGGGATTAAAGGCATGGGCCACCACACCCGGCTCCAATTTGATTTCTTGAATTTAGTAATTTTCGTTTTGTATTCCTTCTCGTTTTTTTTATACTGTTTATCTATCACATATTTCTTTTTTTGTGTGTCTTCATTTTATTTTCAAAATCCCCCCCCCTGTCTCTCTGAGAGGGATGTGTGTGTGTGTGTGTGTGTGTGTGTGTGTGTGTGTGTTCGTTTCTCTCTCTTCCCCATCCCCCACCGTGTGGAATGTGCAAGTCAAAGTTCAAACAAGGTTTGGCTCTTGACATCGCCATAATGAAGCCCCCATGTGGACGGCAACCGTCATGGCGTCTGACCTCACCAATACGGAAGCAGCAGCCTTCTCTGTCTTTTTGCTTTGTTTTGTTTCTTAAAAGAGGTTTTTTTCTGTGTAGCTTTGGCTGTCCTGGACTCACTTTGTAGACCAGGCTGGCCTGGAGCTCACAGCGATCCGCCTGCCTCTGCCTCCCGAGTGCTGGGATTAAAGGCGTGTGCAACTGATGCTCAGCCAAACAAATATCTTTTAAAAAATATACAAATTAAATACATATAAGCATGAACATAATTCACGCGTGATAAAACAGAGGCCACACAAGCTAAATATTTAATTCATTACTCAGCTATTTATAAAGGATAAACTAGTCCTTTATTTAGTGTAGCCTCCATACTACACTAATACATAAATACAAAGATAATAGATAGATAGATAGATAGATAGATAGATAGATAGAGGAGGCACAGACAGACAAATGGAGACCAATGTTTATTAGTCATCAGTACTGATTCTATTTATTAGTAATGCAGCAGTGACTCTAACCAGTCCACAAAAACAGTATGATTCTACTATACTCAGCACTACAGGCATACAGTGGGGTGGGAGTGCCGGGGGTAGGTAGAGAGGGGGGGGGAGGGAGAGGGAGAGGGACAGGGAGAGGGAGAGGGAGAGGGAGAGACCTTGACTCAAAGAAATAACTGAAAGCCAGGGGGTGGCGGCGCAGGGCTTTCTTTTATCCCAGGAGAGTCAGGCAGATTGCTGTGAGTTTAAGGCCAGCCTAGTCTACAAAGTGAGTCCAGGACAGCCAAGCCTACGCAGAATCCCTGTCTCAAAAAACAGAAACAACAACAACAAAACAAAAAATAAATAAATAAACAACCGTAGAGATGAGTACAAAATAAATGAAAGAATGAATGAATGAATGAATAAAAGTATGAACATAATTCATGCCGGTGTATGTACATGCAGGCAGAGCACTGTATACGTAATAGTCAAGAAATCTTCAAAAAGGAAAAAACAAAACAAAACAAAAAACCCAGTGAATTCTGAGACAATAAAGGCTACATAAAGAGACTGGCACCATCTCTTAAAACGAAACGAAACAAAACAAAAACCATCTGGGCGTGGTGGTGGCACACACCTTTAATCCCAGCACTCACTGCTGAGGCAGGGAGGGGCAGGCAGATCACTGTGAGTTTGAGGCCAGACTGGTCTACAACGTGATTCCAGGACAGCCAAGGCTACTACTCAGAGAAACCCTGTCAGGGGAAGGGGAAGGGGAAGGGGGAGGGGGGACCAAAAACCAAATGAGCTTTTCCCTGTGACACTTGAAAACGGCGGACTTTCCACATCGGCCACGGAGGCCTCTCCACCTCCAAGGAGAAACTAAGGTGTCACTGGAAGGTAATCAAGAGATAAGAAGTTCAGTTACCCACCCTTTCTGGCATAAGGCCAAAGGCTGAGGGAGGAGTGATGATGACTTTCAGATCCTTTTTCACTCAACCCAAGCAGATATTGATAGAATTCGAGCCCGTCTGGGGCGGCCCACAGCTCCCATCCCGGCACTTGGGGGCCAGAGGCTGGTGGGTCGCTCCGAATCGGAGGCGAGCCTGGCATACACAGAGAGGGTTCTGAGAAAGCCACGGCATATTAGGTATGGCCCCTGCGTGCCTGCACCAAATCTGACTCTAAACGTGAAGCCCTTCACGGCACAGAAAAGACAAACCAAAGCAAAATGGCAGACTGGTCTGCAGAGCAAGCTGCGCGACAGCCAGGGCTGTTGCATCGAAACGCTACCCCTGAAAACAAGCAAACACCTACACACAAACACAAAATTGCAGCCCTTGGGAGGTGAGGGCAAGTGAACCTCTGAGTCTGTGTCCAGTTTGGTCTACCGAGTGACTTCCAGGACAGCCACGACTACACAGAGGGAACCTTGACTTTACAGAAAACAGAAAACAAAACAGAAATCCAACACGTAGCCGGGCTTGGTGGCGCCCACCTGTGCCCGCCCGCCATCCATCCCAGCGCTCGGGAGGCAGAGGCGGGCAGGCAGGCTGGCTAAGCGCTGTGACTTCCAGGCAGGCCAGCCTGGTCTACAGAGCGAGTCTGGGGCAGCCAAGGCCACACAGAGAGACCCTGTCTCGAACCCCTCCCACCCAAAAAGCAAAACAATTCCAACATTTGGCAGGCAGAAGACAGTGAATCGCTCGCTCAGTGTGAGTTCGGCCTGCTCTACAGAGTGAGTTCCAAGATGGCCAGGACTACTACACAGAGAAACCCTTGACTGCTGCACAGAAACGAAACAAAACAAAACGAAATTCCAACACTGCAAATCCAGATACAGGGCAATCTCTGTTTCCAGCTCATACTGGTCTACAGAGAAAGTTGCATGACAGTCATGGCTATTACAAGCAAACCCTGCCTGAAAAACAAAATTAACTAACTAGCTAACTAACTAGCTAGCTAGCTAGCTAGATAAATGAAGAAATAACAACCTATGTGGAACCAAAACCCAAAGCTTGTTTGCTTTGCTTTCTGTGAGACAGGGTTTCTCTGTGTAGCCTTCATTTATATATATATATATAATTTTTTAATTTTATTATTATTATTATTATTTTTTTGGTTTTTCGAGACAGGGTTTCTCTGTGTAGCCTTGGCCATCCTGGACTCACTTTGTAGACCAGGCTGTCCTCGAACTCACAGCGATCCGCCTGCCTCTGCCTCCCAAGTGCTGGGATTAAAGGCGTGCGCCACCACGCCTGGCTCATTTATTTATCTTATAAGGTAAATATTTAATTCTTTTGAACAAGTATTTAATTCTTTACTCAACTACTTAGAAACGATAAACTATTCTCCATACCCTATGTAACCTTGGAAATCCCTAACTAGATGAGGCCTGCCTCCAGCTCACAGAGTTTCACCTGCCTCTACCTTCAGAGCTATGGGATTAAAGACATACAGGACCACACAGCTGGCTTCTTTAAGTTCTGGTTTCAGAACTTTAACCCAATTTGCATGTGCCGAATGATAGGGTAGCCTCTGCTGATCTGCACAGTCCCCCTTGCTCCATGAACAGACAAACCACATAAATGTTTTAACTCACCGTCTTAAAACAAAACAAACAACAGCAACAACATAAATAAATAAATAAATAAATAAATAAATAAATAAGAGCTGGAGAGGTGGCTCAGAGGTTAAGAGCACTGACTGCTCCTCCAGAGGTCCTGAGTTGCATTCCCAGCGAGCACACAGTGGCTCACAACCATCTATAATGTGATCTAATGTCTTCCTCTGACAGGCAGGCGTACAAGCAGGTAGAGAGAGCACTGTATACAAAATAATAAATAAAGACATATTTTTTTAAACTGAAAATAAACTTTTAAAGTAATAATAATGACAGGGAAAAAAAAACCTAGTTCAGACTAGTTCAGAATCTTTCAGTAGCCAGGCTTTGGTGGCACTCGCTTTTCTTTAATCCCAGCAATCGGGAGGCAGAGACAGATGTATCTTTGTGAGTTTGAGGCCAGCTTGGTCTACACAGTGAGTCCAGGACAGCCAAGGCTACATAGAGAAACCCTGTCTCCAAAAACCAAAACCAAACAAAATTAGACTAAGGAAGAACAGCAGACCTCTGAGATGGTTCCTTTTGTTTGAATTCTAAGGCCCAGCCACACAGAAAAGAAATTCTTCAAAAGTGATCTCTGTGTTTATCATCCCTCTAGATGGCAGGGACATAAATCCAATTCACGCGTGTGTGTGTGTGTGTGTGTGTGTGTGTGTGTGTGTGTGTGTGTGTGTGAGAGAGAGAGAGAGAGAGAGAGAGAGAGAGAGAGAGAGAGAGAGAGAGAGAATTGTGTGAGGAGGCTCTCTCTCCTGATCTAGAAAGTATACCCTTTCAATAAAAAGGAGAAGAAAAAAATAAAATAAATAACCAACCAACCAACCAATAAACAAACAAACAAATAACAACAACAACAAAAGCAAAAACCACTACAAGCAGTCATTTGTTTTGGAATATAATTTACAGGGGAAAGAAACGTGTGGGTTCACATACAGGCTCAAACATAAACAGGAGACCAACGAGACCAAAAGACAGAGCAGCCGATGCCTGTTCTTATCGTTCAGGGTACTATTTATGTGAAATGGTTTGGGGTCCTTCCTAGTCCCCTCTAGCATGACCTAGAAACCTAGAAGTGACTGACTTAAGGTGACATCAGGAAGCAGTCCATTTCTGGAAGAGGAAAGAAATGGGTGCTGGGAGTGAGATAGGTAGGAAGGAAAGAAGGAAGAAGGGGGTCAAAAACCAATCTCAGCACGTCAGTGGCGGTGATCATAGCTAGAGATTGTGACTGATCACTCAGCTGAGGATTATTTATTTATTTATTTATTTATTTATTTATTTATTGGTTTTTTGAGACAGGGTTTCTCTGTGTAGCCTTGGCTGTCCTGGACTCACTTTGTAGACCAGGCTGGCCTCGAACTCACAGCGATCCGCCTACCTCTGCCTCCCAAGTGCTGGGATGAAAGGCGTGCGCCACCACCGCCTGGCTGAGGATTAATTTTTAACGCGCGCGCACACACACACACACACACACACACACACACACACACACACACACACACGATGAAACAAGAAAAGCTCCAATGAGTGCAGTTACAAAGACAGAATTGGTTGTTTTGTTATTTATCTTTAAAGATGTGTGTGTGTTCGCATGCACGCTGGGGTGTATATAAGTCTTAGAAGAATCACATATCTACACTTTAACAAACCATTTCTAGTTTAGATCCTCGACGTCCCCATCTACCCATGGAACACGCCAGATTTCCATTGAGCCCTATCTCGCTCTCTTAAAAATGAGACCACGGGAGCAACACCAGACCTCCCTCTCTGCTGGGGCCTTTTATTTTGTTTTTCTCTCTTTCTGTTTTAGATTGATTTCTGGATTAACTGTGGAGTGTTCTGCTTGCCTCTCAGGACCTTTGGAAGAGCAGCCAGTGCTTTTAACCCCTCCTGAGGCATTTTTTACTTTTATTTCGTTTCATTTTATTTCTTTTTGTGGTTTTTTCGAGACAGGGTTTCTCTGTGTAACAGCTCTGACTGCCCTGGAGCTCACGCCTGCCTCTGCCTCCCAAGTTCTGAGACAACAGGCATGCATGCGCCACCACCGCCCGGCTCCATTTCATTTTGCGTAATGCTCTCTTTGGTTTAAATGCTGAGGCGCTGTCACACCGAAAAGAGTGTAATTTATGAGAACAACACACCATCATCCGGGGGCGCTGTGGTGCTCGCTGGATGATACCGTCGCAAGGGCGATATTGGCCCCGCCCCTCCAGTACTGGCACCCGCCATGGCAGAGGTGGGCGCGGCTCTCCCTCTCCACCGGGCCGGTGTGACAGCTAAGTTTTGGTGTTTTGTTTTGTTTTGTTTTGTTTTGTTTTGTTTCTGTCTCCCACTACCACCACCCCCACACCCTCCACCCCGAGACAGGGTTTCTCTGTGTAGCGTTGGCTGTCCAGTCCTGGGCTCCCTTTGTAGACCAGGCTGGCCTTAAACTAACAGCGATCTGCCTGCCTCTGCCTCCCGAGGGCTGGGATGAAAGGCGTGCACCACCACGCAATGCCTGGCTTTGTTTTTGGTTTTGTTTTCCTTTGCCTTTAATCCCAGCACTTGGGAGACAAAGGCGAGAGAATCACTTGCACTTGCAAGTCCAGGACAGGCAAGGCTACATGAGAAACCTTGTCTGGAAACAAGCACGCACGCAAGCAAGCAAGCAAGCAAGCAAAAAACTACAATTTCTTTAACCCAAGAAAAGTTCTAGTTCCAAACTAGGTCAGTATACACAGCGATTTTCAAGACAGACAGGAATACATAGAGAGACTCTGTCGCCAAAATAATTTAAACACTGTGTAAGTAGATAAGTAAGTAAGTAAATACATCGATGATAGATAGATAGATAGATAGATAGATAGATAGATAGATAGGATTAAAGGCATGTGCCACCATGCCTGGCTAAATATTTAATTCTTTACTCAACTATTTAAAAAGGATAAACTAGTCCTTTATTTAGTGTATTCTCCGTACTATACTAATACATAAATACATAGATGTTAGATACATACATACACACACAGATAGATAGATAGATAGATAGATAGATAGATAGATAGATAATAGACACACAGACAGACAAATGGAGACCAATCCTCATAGTTCCCTCATTTGATCACAGCAGAATCAGGCAGGCTGGTCTAGGTAGTGCCAGCTACCTTCTAATGTTTATTAGTCATCAGTCAGTACTGAATCTATTTATTAGCAATGCAGCAGTGACAAACAAATAAATAAATGCATGAGCATAACTCATGTGTGATAAAACAGGGGCTACACAAGCACGAAAGAAAGAAAGAAAGAAAGAAAGAAAGAAAGAAAGAAAGAAAGAGAAAGAATTAACTATCTTAGCAACAGATATCAATAGGGATTTATAGATGTCAGATGGGAGACAGAGAGAGAGGCAGATATGCTGTGAATAGTGAACTGGTTAAGGACACTGACTGCTCCTCCTGAGTTCAATGCCTAGCAACAATATGAATGGTGGCTCACAACCATCTGTAATATCTATAATGTGATCTGATGCCTTCTTCTGGCCTGCCGGTGTACGTACATGCAGGCAGAGCACTGTATACATAATAGTCAATAAATCTTCAAAAAGAAAAAAAATAACCAAAAAACAAAAACAGACACAATACAGCCCCTCCAGAGGTCCTGAGTTGCGTTCCCAGCGAGCACACGGTGGCTCACAGCCATCTATAATTTGATCTAACGTCCTCCTCTGGCGTGCAGGCGTACACGCAGGCAGATGGAGCACTGTACACATAAAAATGAATAAATATTTTTAATTGAAAATAAGCTTTTAAATCAACCATAATGACAGGGGAAAAAAAACTAGTTCAGAATCTTTCAGTAGCCAGGCAGTGGTGGCACACGCCTTTCTTTCATCCCAGCACTCGGGAGGCAGAGACAGGTGGGTTGTTGTGAGTGTGAGGCCAGCCTCGTCTACACAGCGGGTCCAGGACAGCCAAGGTTCCATAAAGAAACGCTGTCTTCTGGAACCAAAACCAAAACCAAACCAAAAGAAACAAACAAACAAACAAAAAATTAGACGGAGGAGCTACACCAGACCTCTGAGACGGTTCCTTTCATTTTATTCGCCTTTATTTCATTTTATTATTTTTTTCTATTTCTTTTTTTTGGGGGAGGGGTGAAGGGATTCGTTTTTCACGTTAGGGTTTCTCTGTGTAGCCTTGACTGTCCTGGACTTACTTGCTTTTGTAGACCAGGCTGTCCTAAAACTTACAGCAATCCGACTGCCTCTGCCTCCCGAGTGCTGGGATTATTGGCGTGCGCCACCACCGCCCGGCCTTATTTTAATTTTTTTCTGTGCATCAGTCGGTATGAATGTGTCAGATCCCTTGGTAGTGGCGTTACAGACAGTTGTGAGCTGCCGTGTGGGTGTTGGGAATCCAACCCAAGTCCTTTGGAAGAGCCGACAGTGCTCCTCACCACCGATCCATCTCTCTAGTCCCATTGGCTTTGTCTTCATGCTCTCTTTCGTTTGAATTCTGAGGCACTGCCACACAGGGGGGGGAAAAATCTTCCGAAGTGATCTTCTCTGTTCTCTGTGTTTACCATCCCTCTAAATGGCAGGGACTTAAATCCAATTCACACGGAGTGGGGGGCACGGGGGTGGAGCGGAGGGCCGCGGGCACGGGGGGGGGGCGGGGATTGTGAGGAGCCTCTCACCCCTGACCTGGAAAGTACCCTTTAAATTAAAAGTGTAAAAAAAAAAACAACAACAACAATACTACAAACACACATTTGTTTTGGAATATAATTTATGGTAGAAAGAAATGTGTGGGTTCGCATACAAGCCCAAACATACACAAGAGACTGGAGAGACCAAAAGGCAGAGCAGCCGATGCCTGTTCTTTTCGTTCAGGGTACTATTTATGTGAAATGGGTTGGAATCCTTCCTAGTCCCCTCTACCATGACCTAGAAGTGTGACTGTCTTAAGCTGAAATCAGGAAGCAGTCCATTTCTGGAGGAAAGAAAGGGATGCTATGAGTTCAAGGGCCAGCCTGGTCTACAAAGTGAGTCCAGGATGGCCAAGGCTACAGAGAGAAACCCTTTCTCGAAAAACAAAACAAAACAAACAAACAAACAGAAAAAAATCTTAAAAGAATCCCACACGCATCTGCCGGGTAAGGTATGGTGGTGCACGCCTTTAATCCCGGCACTCGGGAGGCAGAGGCACGTGGATCGCTGTAAAAATTCAGGGCCAGCCAGACTGGTCTACAAAGCGAGTCCAGGACATCCAAGGCTAACACAGAGAGACCCTGTCTCGAAAAGCCAAAAAAGAAAAAAGGAAAAAGAAAAGAAAAAGAATCTGACATCTAAACTTTAACCAACCATTAGCTAGTTTACATCCTACAGGTGCCCATCTACTCACGGAACACGCCACATTTCCACTGAGTCCTATCTCGCTGTCATAAAAATGAGACCACAGGAGCAACACCAGACCTCCCCCTCAGCTGGGTCGTTTCATTGTGTTTTTCTCTCTTTCTGTTCTCTTTGAGTTCTGCATTAAGTGTGCAGTGTTCTGCCTGCATCTCCACCTGCGGGCCAGGAGAGGGCGCCAGGTCTCCTCATAAATGGTTGTGAGCCACCACGTGGCTGCTGGGAACTGAAGGCTATACCTTCCCAAGAGCAGCCAGTGCTCTTCAACCCTGACGCATTTTTATTTTTGTTATTTTTATTTTTTATGTTTGTGGTTTTTCGAGACAGGGGTTCTCTGTGCAACAGCTCTGGCTGTCCTGGAACTCACGGAGATCCACCGGCCTCTGCCTCCCAAGCGCCCGGAGTAAAAGGCGTGCGCCGCCATTTTATGTCTCTTAATGCTCTCTTTGGTTTAAATGCTGAGGTGCTGTCACACAGAAAGGAGTATAACTTATCAGAAAAATGCACCATCATCCAGACGCTGTGGCGCTCGCTTTTAGATAAAAATAATGACATGGATGGGGAAAAACAGGACAAATAAAACAACAACCCAAAAATGCACATAAAATTTACTGAATCATTAATAAAGAATAAGCAATGAAACGTGGGCTTACAAACAGGCAAAAAGATAAAGAAAGAGACATATGGTTAGAGAGACCCTAAGGCAGAGTAGCCATGAATTGAGAACCTGATCATTTTATTTTCAGTAATTACAACAGAAAACACAAATAGAATTGACTGGTCTGGAACTTTTCCTGTGTCTCAGGTAGACTTATTTAGTTAGTTTTGGCTTCTTTGAGAGCTAGTTCTTTTGTGTAGCCTTCACACACACACACACACACACACACACACACACACACACACACACACACACACGGGGGGGGGGCAGGGAGGGGGGAAGCATGAAGGGGGAAGGAGAGAGAGAGAGAGAGAGAGAGAGAGAGAGAGAGAGAGAGAGAGAGAGAGAAACCCTGTGTAAAATAACATGTCTGTCTGGAGTTCAGGGTGTAAAGAAGGTGAGATATCCATAGGGCCTTATGAATGTCCATTGGGAGTCAGAGGGAGACAGATAGACTGTGAATTCAGGTGGATAGTCTGGCCTAAATAGTGAATTCAGAGACAATAAAGGCTACATAAAGAGACTGACCCTGTCTGGGAAAAACCAAACAAACAGCAAACAAATGAGAGTTTTCCTGTGAAACCTGAAAATGCCCGACTTTCACATCAGCCAACCATGAAGGCTGCTCGACCTCCACCTCCAAGGAGAAGTAGGGTGTAACTGGAAGATAATTAAGAGATAAGCAGTCAAGCAGCAGCCTCACCCACCCTTTCTGACACAAGGTCAAAGGGTAACCTTCAACTTTTGCGTTTTTTCCTTTGAAAGGAATAGGCATTGTTTTGGCCTGTAAGTCTGTATGTTTGTGTGTGTGTCTTCCCCCCACCCCCCCAAAACAGGGTTTCTCTGTGTAGCCTTGGCTTTCCTGTCTTGGACTCGCTCTGTAGACCGGGCCCACCTCAAACTTATAAAGATCTGCCTGGCTCTGCTTCCTGAATGCTGGGATTAAAGGCCTGCACCACCACACCCAGCTTTGTTTCTGTTTTTGTCTCCCCCCCCCGCCCCAGTGTTCACATACACTTCTATCCATATGAGTCTGGTGTCTGAGAGTGGTCAGTGAGTGGCCACTGTTGAACACATAACCAAAACAAAACAAAACCAAATTACCAAACGGGAAAGGCAAAAGCAGGCCAATCTCTGTTTCCAGGCCAGACTGGCCTACAGTGAAAGTTCAAAGACAGCTATGCCCATCATAAACAAGCCTGTCTGGTTTGGTTGGTTGGTTGGGTTTTGTTTTTGTTTTTGTTTTTGTTTTTGTTTTTGAGGCAGGTTTTCTCTGTGTAGCCTTGGCTGTCTTGGACTGACTTTGTAAACCAGGCTGGGCTCGAACTAACAGAGATCTACCTGCATCTGCTTCCAGAGTGCTGGGATTGAAAGCCCGTGTGTTTTTAATTTCCTGTTACTTTATTGTCCATTCAATTTGATTTTATAAAGTAGCTCTCTCTCTCTCTCTCTCTCTCTCTCTCTCTCTCTCTCTCTGTGTGTGTGTGTGTGTGTGTGTGTGTAAATGACCATGTGGGGTCTGATACCCTCATCCTTTATGATTGCTCATACAAACTATGATTGAACCTTAGACTCTGATGAGTAGCTAACCCAAACCCTAACTGGGCCAACCCCTCAGGCCATACAAAGTGAAAGTAGAATAAACAGAGAGCTGTGAAAACAGGGGAAACCTTCCTTCTCTAACAGGGAGGCCCAAGTGAAAGAGAGCGAAAGTGACCTGCCTGACAAATCAGTTAGTGGCAAATCAGTTAGGGAAGGCAGCGTCGGGGAGGGAGGCTCCTTTTGAAAACACTTCACCGCTTGGGGTCCCTCCTTTGTTGTGTCTGCTGTTGCTGCTAATGCTGTTCCCACCCAGCCCCAACTTCTGGTCTCAGACTAAATACAGAGTTAGTGCAAATTAAAGCACCAGTCCAATGGTGCTAGAGATGATCTTCTCTTTCCAGCTGCTGGGTGCTGACATGACAGGCATGCATGGATTAAGTGCATGCAGTACTAAGAGGATGGAGCCCAAGGCTTTGGAAGCACCCTAGGCCGTGGCTTCCCCTCCCCCCACCCCCAACTTAGGTAAAGGCGGTGGAACAACCATCCATGAGGCTTGCCCCCACAGGGCAGTTCCAGAGAAATCAGACAGCCTCACGCAGACATACTTGCATGCAAAATCAAAACAAAAAGGACAGAAAAACAAACCAAAAAAACCAACAACAACAAACCGATGCACATAAAAACAATAAGAAAATAAGGAGAAATGAAATATGGATTTACAGAGAAAGAAAAAGGGAAAAAAAAATCAAAAGTAAAAATACAAAAACCATATGGTTAGGGATCAGGGAGACCTTGCCTAAGACAGACAGAGCAGCAATGAATTGATCATTTTAATTTTCATGTCATTAGTTGTAATTAACCCCAGCACTCAGGAGGCAGAGGCAAAAGAGGCAAGCAGATCTTTGTCTACAACAGAGAAGCCCTGTCTCAAACAAAAGGAAACAAAAAACACTAAACAACAACAACAATAGACACACAGATAAAGAAATCATTTAAAAGGGAAGACATGAAATATGGATTTGCAGAGAGAGAGAGAGAGAGAGAGAGAGAGAGAGAGAGAGAGAGAGAGAAGTAAAAGTAAAAAAAACAAAACAGCAACAACAACAACAACAAAACAAAAACAAAAATTAGGGTCAGGGAGACCCTAAGGCAGAGCAGCAAGGGACTGATCACTTTATTTTTCATTACATTAGTTGTAATTAACACCTGAAATAAGGGCTGGAGAGATGGCTCAGCGGTTAAGAGCACTGACTGCTCTTCCAGAGGTCCTGAGTTCAATTCCCAGCAACCACATGGTGGCTCACAGCCATCTATAATGTGATCTAATGTGCACTGTATACGTAATAAATAAATCTTTAAAAAAAAAATAAAAATAAAACCTGAAATAAGACTACCACACCTCTAATCCCAGCACTTGGGAGGCAAAGCCAAGAGGATCGCTGTGAGTTGGAGGCCAGCCTCGTCTCGAAAGCAAGCCAAGGCTACATGAGAAACCCTGTCAGGAAACAAACAAGCAAACAAAAAACTACACTTTTTTGCACAACAATTTCCAAGACGGACAGGAATACATAGAGAGACACTGTCTCCAAAATAACTTAGTAGATAAGTAAGTAAGCAAGCAAGCAAGCAAGCAAGCAAATACATAGGTGATATATAGATAGATGATTACAGACACACAGACAGACAAATGGAGACCAATTCTCATAGTTCCCTCATTTGATCACGGCAGAGTCAGGCAGCCTGTTCTACGTAGTGTTGGCTAGAATGTTTATTAACAATTAGTATGACTTCTATGTATTAGTAATGCAGCAGTGACTCTTTAACCAGTCCACAAAATCAGTGTGATTCTATACCCAGCACTAGAGAGAGAGAGAGAGAGAGAGAGAGAGAGAGAGAGAGAGAGAGAGAGAGAGATCTTGACTTGAAGAAATTACTGAAAGCCAAGCGGTGGTGGCCCATGCCTTTCTTTAATTCCAGCACTCAGGAAGCAGAGGCAGGTGGACTGCTGTGAATTCAAGGCCAGGCAGGTCTACAAAGTGATTCCAGGACAGCCAAGGCTACACAGAGAAACCCTGTCTCCAAAAGCCAAAACCAAAAAAGAAAAGAAAAAAGAAAAAAGAAACAACCGAAGAGACATTAAATAAAAAATATAAATAAATAAATAAATAAATAAAATTACAAACATTATTCATGTGTGATAAAATAGGGGCCACACAAGCCCAGAAGAAAGAAAGAAGGAAAAAACAAAAACAAAAAAAGGAAGGAAGGAAGGAAGGAAGGAAGGAAGGAAGGTGAAAAAAAGAATTAAATATCTCAGACTGTGTGCACAAAAATACATGGGGTGCGGGGCGGGGAGGGGGGGGCAGTGTTTGGTGGGTGGGGAGGGGGGAGAAAGCAGCTCATTAGACAGGCCCTCATTGTGTTCCATGAACACTGAAATCTCTTACAACTCAGTGAATCGCAAAAAGAAAAAGAAAAAAGAAAGAGGAAAGGAAAGGAAAAAAATTCCCGACTATACATTGATGCTACCAGTCACTACCTTCTGATTTGTCTGATTCTTCAAGATTCTTCTGTGGTGCACTGATGTGAGATCACTCACCTGTATGCTTATGTGTACCATGGTCTGACTTAGAAGTCAGAGATCTGCCTTCACAGTGCATGGATTAAAGCAATGAACTACCAGGGCCAATTTGATTTCTTTTTTTTTTTCTTCTTTTTTTCTTTTTCTTTTTTCTTCTTCTTCTTCTTTTTTTTTTTTTTTTTTTTTTTTTTTTGGTTTTTTGAGACAGGCTTTCTCTGTGTAGCCTTGGCTGTCCTGGACTCGCTTTGTAGACCAGGCTGGCCTTGAACTCACATCGATCCACCTGCCTCTGCCTCCCGAGTGCTGGGATTAAAGGCATGGGCCACCACACCCGGCTCCAATTTGATTTCTTGAATTTAGTAATTTTCGTTTTGTATTCCTTCTCGTTTTTTTTATACTGTTTATCTATCACATATTTCTTTTTTTGTGTGTCTTCATTTTATTTTCAAAATCCCCCCCCTGTCTCTCTGAGAGGGATGTGTGTGTGTGTGTGTGTGTGTGTGTGTGTGTGTGTGTGTTCGTTTCTCTCTCTTCCCCATCCCCCACCGTGTGGAATGTGCAAGTCAAAGTTCAAACAAGGTTTGGCTCTTGACATCGCCATAATGAAGCCCCCATGTGGACGGCAACCGTCATGGCGTCTGACCTCACCAATACGGAAGCAGCAGCCTTCTCTGTCTTTTTGCTTTGTTTTGTTTCTTAAAAGAGGTTTTTTTCTGTGTAGCTTTGGCTGTCCTGGACTCACTTTGTAGACCAGGCTGGCCTGGAGCTCACAGCGATCCGCCTGCCTCTGCCTCCCGAGTGCTGGGATTAAAGGCGTGTGCAACTGATGCTCAGCCAAACAAATATCTTTTTAAAAAATATACAAATTAAATACATATAAGCATGAACATAATTCACGCGTGATAAAACAGAGGCCACACAAGCTAAATATTTAATTCATTACTCAGCTATTTATAAAGGATAAACTAGTCCTTTATTTAGTGTAGCCTCCATACTACACTAATACATAAATACAAAGATAATAGATAGATAGATAGATAGATAGATAGATAGATAGAGGAGGCACAGACAGACAAATGGAGACCAATGTTTATTAGTCATCAGTACTGATTCTATTTATTAGTAATGCAGCAGTGACTCTAACCAGTCCACAAAAACAGTATGATTCTACTATACTCAGCACTACAGGCATACAGTGGGGTGGGAGTGCCGGGGGTAGGTAGAGAGGGGGGGGGAGGGAGAGGGAGAGGGACAGGGAGAGGGAGAGGGAGAGGGAGAGACCTTGACTCAAAGAAATAACTGAAAGCCAGGGGGTGGCGGCGCAGGGCTTTCTTTTATCCCAGGAGAGTCAGGCAGATTGCTGTGAGTTTAAGGCCAGCCTAGTCTACAAAGTGAGTCCAGGACAGCCAAGCCTACGCAGAATCCCTGTCTCAAAAAACAGAAACAACAACAACAAAACAAAAAATAAATAAATAAACAACCGTAGAGATGAGTACAAAATAAATGAAAGAATGAATGAATGAATGAATAAAAGTATGAACATAATTCATGCCGGTGTATGTACATGCAGGCAGAGCACTGTATACGTAATAGTCAAGAAATCTTCAAAAAGGAAAAAACAAAACAAAACAAAAAACCCAGTGAATTCTGAGACAATAAAGGCTACATAAAGAGACTGGCACCATCTCTTAAAACGAAACGAAACAAAACAAAAACCATCTGGGCGTGGTGGTGGCACACACCTTTAATCCCAGCACTCACTGCTGAGGCAGGGAGGGGCAGGCAGATCACTGTGAGTTTGAGGCCAGACTGGTCTACAACGTGATTCCAGGACAGCCAAGGCTACTACTCAGAGAAACCCTGTCAGGGGAAGGGGAAGGGGAAGGGGGAGGGGGGACCAAAAACCAAATGAGCGTTTCCCTGTGACACTTGAAAACGGCGGACTTTCCACATCGGCCACGGAGGCCTCTCCACCTCCAAGGAGAAACTAAGGTGTCACTGGAAGGTAATCAAGAGATAAGAAGTTCAGTTACCCACCCTTTCTGGCATAAGGCCAAAGGCTGAGGGAGGAGTGATGATGACCTTCAGATCCTTTTTCACTCAACCCAAGCAGATATTGATAGAATTCGAGCCCGTCTGGGGCGGCCCACAGCTCCCATCCCGGCACTTGGGGGCCAGAGGCTGGTGGGTCGCTCCGAATCGGAGGCGAGCCTGGCATACACAGAGAGGGTTCTGAGAAAGCCACGGCATATTAGGTATGGCCCCTGCGTGCCTGCACCAAATCTGACTCTAAACGTGAAGCCCTTCACGGCACAGAAAAGACAAACCAAAGCAAAATGGCAGACTGGTCTGCAGAGCAAGCTGCGCGACAGCCAGGGCTGTTGCATCGAAACGCTACCCCTGAAAACAAGCAAACACCTACACACAAACACAAAATTGCAGCCCTTGGGAGGTGAGGGCAAGTGAACCTCTGAGTCTGTGTCCAGTTTGGTCTACCGAGTGACTTCCAGGACAGCCACGACTACACAGAGGGAACCTTGACTTTACAGAAAACAGAAAACAAAACAGAAATCCAACACGTAGCCGGGCTTGGTGGCGCCCACCCGTGCCCGCCCGCCATCCATCCCAGCGCTCGGGAGGCAGAGGCGGGCAGGCAGGCTGGCTAAGCGCTGTGACTTCCAGGCAGGCCAGCCTGGTCTACAGAGCGAGTCTGGGGCAGCCAAGGCCACACAGAGAGACCCTGTCTCGAACCCCTCCCACCCAAAAAGCAAAACAATTCCAACATTTGGCAGGCAGAAGACAGTGAATCGCTCGCTCAGTGTGAGTTCGACCTGCTCTACAGAGTGAGTTCCAAGATGGCCAGGACTACTAGACAGAGAAACCCTTGACTGCTGCACAGAAACGAAACAAAACAAAACGAAATTCCAACACTGCAAATCCAGATACAGGGCAATCTCTGTTTCCAGCTCATACTGGTCTACAGAGAAAGTTGCATGACAGTCATGGCTATTACAAGCAAACCCTGCCTGAAAAACAAAATTAACTAACTAGCTAACTAACTAGCTAGCTAGCTAGCTAGATAAATGAAGAAATAACAACCTATGTGGAACCAAAACCCAAAGCTTGTTTGCTTTGCTTTCTGTGAGACAGGGTTTCTCTGTGTAGCCTTCATTTATATATATATATATATAATTTTTTAATTTTATTATTATTATTATTATTTTTTTGGTTTTTCGAGACAGGGTTTCTCTGTGTAGCCTTGGCCATCCTGGACTCACTTTGTAGACCAGGCTGTCCTCGAACTCACAGCGATCCGCCTGCCTCTGCCTCCCAAGTGCTGGGATTAAAGGCGTGCGCCACCACGCCTGGCTCATTTATTTATCTTATAAGGTAAATATTTAATTCTTTTGAACAAGTATTTAATTCTTTACTCAACTACTTAGAAACGATAAACTATTCTCCATACCCTATGTAACCTTGGAAATCCCTAACTAGATGAGGCCTGCCTCCAGCTCACAGAGTTTCACCTGCCTCTACCTTCAGAGCTATGGGATTAAAGACATACAGGACCACACAGCTGGCTTCTTTAAGTTCTGGTTTCAGAACTTTAACCCAATTTGCATGTGCCGAATGATAGGGTAGCCTCTGCTGATCTGCACAGTCCCCCTTGCTCCATGAACAGACAAACCACATAAATGTTTTAACTCACCGTCTTAAAACAAAACAAACAACAGCAACAACATAAATAAATAAATAAATAAATAAATAAATAAATAAGAGCTGGAGAGGTGGCTCAGAGGTTAAGAGCACTGACTGCTCCTCCAGAGGTCCTGAGTTGCATTCCCAGCGAGCACACAGTGGCTCACAACCATCTATAATGTGATCTAATGTCTTCCTCTGACAGGCAGGCGTACAAGCAGGTAGAGAGAGCACTGTATACAAAATAATAAATAAAGACATATTTTTTTAAACTGAAAATAAACTTTTAAAGTAATAATAATGACAGGGAAAAAAAAACCTAGTTCAGACTAGTTCAGAATCTTTCAGTAGCCAGGCTTTGGTGGCACTCGCTTTTCTTTAATCCCAGCAATCGGGAGGCAGAGACAGATGTATCTTTGTGAGTTTGAGGCCAGCTTGGTCTACACAGTGAGTCCAGGACAGCCAAGGCTACATAGAGAAACCCTGTCTCCAAAAACCAAAACCAAACAAAATTAGACTAAGGAAGAACAGCAGACCTCTGAGATGGTTCCTTTTGTTTGAATTCTAAGGCCCAGCCACACAGAAAAGAAATTCTTCAAAAGTGATCTCTGTGTTTATCATCCCTCTAGATGGCAGGGACATAAATCCAATTCACGCGTGTGTGTGTGTGTGTGTGTGTGTGTGTGTGTGTGTGTGTGTGTGTGAGAGAGAGAGAGAGAGAGAGAGAGAGAGAGAGAGAGAGAGAGAGAGAGAGAGAGAATTGTGTGAGGAGGCTCTCTCTCCTGATCTAGAAAGTATACCCTTTCAATAAAAAGGAGAAGAAAAAAATAAAATAAATAACCAACCAACCAACCAATAAACAAACAAACAAATAACAACAACAACAAAAGCAAAAACCACTACAAGCAGTCATTTGTTTTGGAATATAATTTACAGGGGAAAGAAACGTGTGGGTTCACATACAGGCTCAAACATAAACAGGAGACCAACGAGACCAAAAGACAGAGCAGCCGATGCCTGTTCTTATCGTTCAGGGTACTATTTATGTGAAATGGTTTGGGGTCCTTCCTAGTCCCCTCTAGCATGACCTAGAAACCTAGAAGTGACTGACTTAAGGTGACATCAGGAAGCAGTCCATTTCTGGAAGAGGAAAGAAATGGGTGCTGGGAGTGAGATAGGTAGGAAGGAAAGAAGGAAGAAGGGGGTCAAAAACCAATCTCAGCACGTCAGTGGCGGTGATCATAGCTAGAGATTGTGACTGATCACTCAGCTGAGGATTATTTATTTATTTATTTATTTATTTATTGGTTTTTTGAGACAGGGTTTCTCTGTGTAGCCTTGGCTGTCCTGGACTCACTTTGTAGACCAGGCTGGCCTCGAACTCACAGCGATCCGCCTACCTCTGCCTCCCAAGTGCTGGGATGAAAGGCGTGCGCCACCACCGCCTGGCTGAGGATTAATTTTTAACGCGCGCGCACACACACACACACACACACACACACACACACACACACACACACGATGAAACAAGAAAAGCTCCAATGAGTGCAGTTACAAAGACAGAATTGGTTGTTTTGTTATTTATCTTTAAAGATGTGTGTGTGTTCGCATGCACGCTGGGGTGTATATAAGTCTTAGAAGAATCACATATCTACACTTTAACAAACCATTTCTAGTTTAGATCCTCGACGTCCCCATCTACCCATGGAACACGCCAGATTTCCATTGAGCCCTATCTCGCTCTCTTAAAAATGAGACCACGGGAGCAACACCAGACCTCCCTCTCTGCTGGGGCCTTTTATTTTGTTTTTCTCTCTTTCTGTTTTAGATTGATTTCTGGATTAACTGTGGAGTGTTCTGCTTGCCTCTCAGGACCTTTGGAAGAGCAGCCAGTGCTTTTAACCCCTCCTGAGGCATTTTTTACTTTTATTTCGTTTCATTTTATTTCTTTTTGTGGTTTTTTCGAGACAGGGTTTCTCTGTGTAACAGCTCTGACTGCCCTGGAGCTCACGCCTGCCTCTGCCTCCCAAGTTCTGAGACAACAGGCATGCATGCGCCACCACCGCCCGGCTCCATTTCATTTTGCGTAATGCTCTCTTTGGTTTAAATGCTGAGGCGCTGTCACACCGAAAAGAGTGTAATTTATGAGAACAACACACCATCATCCGGGCGGGCGCTGTGGTGCTCGCTGGATGATACCGTCGCAAGGGCGATATTGGCCCCGCCCCTCCAGTACTGGCACCCGCCATGGCAGAGGTGGGCGCGGCTCTCCCTCTCCACCGGGCCGGTGTGACAGCTAAGTTTTGGTGTTTTGTTTTGTTTTGTTTTGTTTTGTTTTGTTTCTGTCTCCCACTACCACCACCCCCACACCCTCCACCCCGAGACAGGGTTTCTCTGTGTAGCGTTGGCTGTCCAGTCCTGGGCTCCCTTTGTAGACCAGGCTGGCCTTAAACTAACAGCGATCTGCCTGCCTCTGCCTCCCGAGGGCTGGGATGAAAGGCGTGCACCACCACGCAATGCCTGGCTTTGTTTTTGGTTTTGTTTTCCTTTGCCTTTAATCCCAGCACTTGGGAGACAAAGGCGAGAGAATCACTTGCACTTGCAAGTCCAGGACAGGCAAGGCTACATGAGAAACCTTGTCTGGAAACAAGCACGCACGCAAGCAAGCAAGCAAGCAAGCAAAAAACTACAATTTCTTTAACCCAAGAAAAGTTCTAGTTCCAAACTAGGTCAGTATACACAGCGATTTTCAAGACAGACAGGAATACATAGAGAGACTCTGTCGCCAAAATAATTTAAACACTGTGTAAGTAGATAAGTAAGTAAGTAAATACATCGATGATAGATAGATAGATAGATAGATAGATAGATAGATAGATAGGATTAAAGGCATGTGCCACCATGCCTGGCTAAATATTTAATTCTTTACTCAACTATTTAAAAAGGATAAACTAGTCCTTTATTTAGTGTATTCTCCGTACTATACTAATACATAAATACATAGATGTTAGATACATACATACACACACAGATAGATAGATAGATAGATAGATAGATAGATAGATAGATAGATAATAGACACACAGACAGACAAATGGAGACCAATCCTCATAGTTCCCTCATTTGATCACAGCAGAATCAGGCAGGCTGGTCTAGGTAGTGCCAGCTACCTTCTAATGTTTATTAGTCATCAGTCAGTACTGAATCTATTTATTAGCAATGCAGCAGTGACAAACAAATAAATAAATGCATGAGCATAACTCATGTGTGATAAAACAGGGGCTACACAAGCACGAAAGAAAGAAAGAAAGAAAGAAAGAAAGAAAGAAAGAGAAAGAATTAACTATCTTAGCAACAGATATCAATAGGGATTTATAGATGTCAGATGGGAGACAGAGAGAGAGGCAGATATGCTGTGAATAGTGAACTGGTTAAGGACACTGACTGCTCCTCCTGAGTTCAATGCCTAGCAACAATATGAATGGTGGCTCACAACCATCTGTAATATCTATAATGTGATCTGATGCCTTCTTCTGGCCTGCCGGTGTACGTACATGCAGGCAGAGCACTGTATACATAATAGTCAATAAATCTTCAAAAAGAAAAAAAATAACCAAAAAACAAAAACAGACACAATACAGCCCCTCCAGAGGTCCTGAGTTGCGTTCCCAGCGAGCACACGGTGGCTCACAGCCATCTATAATTTGATCTAACGTCCTCCTCTGGCGTGCAGGCGTACACGCAGGCAGATGGAGCACTGTACACATAAAAATGAATAAATATTTTTAATTGAAAATAAGCTTTTAAATCAACCATAATGACAGGGGAAAAAAAACTAGTTCAGAATCTTTCAGTAGCCAGGCAGTGGTGGCACACGCCTTTCTTTCATCCCAGCACTCGGGAGGCAGAGACAGGTGGGTTGTTGTGAGTGTGAGGCCAGCCTCGTCTACACAGCGGGTCCAGGACAGCCAAGGTTCCATAAAGAAACGCTGTCTTCTGGAACCAAAACCAAAACCAAACCAAAAGAAACAAACAAACAAACAAAAAATTAGACGGAGGAGCTACACCAGACCTCTGAGACGGTTCCTTTCATTTTATTCGCCTTTATTTCATTTTATTATTTTTTTCTATTTCTTTTTTTTGGGGGAGGGGTGAAGGGATTCGTTTTTCACGTTAGGGTTTCTCTGTGTAGCCTTGACTGTCCTGGACTTACTTGCTTTTGTAGACCAGGCTGTCCTAAAACTTACAGCAATCCGACTGCCTCTGCCTCCCGAGTGCTGGGATTATTGGCGTGCGCCACCACCGCCCGGCCTTATTTTAATTTTTTTCTGTGCATCAGTCGGTATGAATGTGTCAGATCCCTTGGTAGTGGCGTTACAGACAGTTGTGAGCTGCCGTGTGGGTGTTGGGAATCCAACCCAAGTCCTTTGGAAGAGCCGACAGTGCTCCTCACCACCGATCCATCTCTCTAGTCCCATTGGCTTTGTCTTCATGCTCTCTTTCGTTTGAATTCTGAGGCACTGCCACACAGGGGGGGGAAAAAATCTTCCGAAGTGATCTTCTCTGTTCTCTGTGTTTACCATCCCTCTAAATGGCAGGGACTTAAATCCAATTCACACGGAGTGGGGGGCACGGGGGTGGAGCGGAGGGCCGCGGGCACGGGGGGGGGGGGGGCGGGGATTGTGAGGAGCCTCTCACCCCTGACCTGGAAAGTACCCTTTAAATTAAAAGTGTAAAAAAAAAACAACAACAACAATACTACAAACACACATTTGTTTTGGAATATAATTTATGGTAGAAAGAAATGTGTGGGTTCGCATACAAGCCCAAACATACACAAGAGACTGGAGAGACCAAAAGGCAGAGCAGCCGATGCCTGTTCTTTTCGTTCAGGGTACTATTTATGTGAAATGGGTTGGAATCCTTCCTAGTCCCCTCTACCATGACCTAGAAGTGTGACTGTCTTAAGCTGAAATCAGGAAGCAGTCCATTTCTGGAGGAAAGAAAGGGATGCTATGAGTTCAAGGGCCAGCCTGGTCTACAAAGTGAGTCCAGGATGGCCAAGGCTACAGAGAGAAACCCTTTCTCGAAAAACAAAACAAAACAAACAAACAAACAAACAGAAAAAAATCTTAAAAGAATCCCACACGCATCTGCCGGGTAAGGTATGGTGGTGCACGCCTTTAATCCCGGCACTCGGGAGGCAGAGGCACGTGGATCGCTGTAAAAATTCAGGGCCAGCCAGACTGGTCTACAAAGCGAGTCCAGGACATCCAAGGCTAACACAGAGAGACCCTGTCTCGAAAAGCCAAAAAAGAAAAAAGGAAAAAGAAAAGAAAAAGAATCTGACATCTAAACTTTAACCAACCATTAGCTAGTTTACATCCTACAGGTGCCCATCTACTCACGGAACACGCCACATTTCCACTGAGTCCTATCTCGCTGTCATAAAAATGAGACCACAGGAGCAACACCAGACCTCCCCCTCAGCTGGGTCGTTTCATTGTGTTTTTCTCTCTTTCTGTTCTCTTTGAGTTCTGCATTAAGTGTGCAGTGTTCTGCCTGCATCTCCACCTGCGGGCCAGGAGAGGGCGCCAGGTCTCCTCATAAATGGTTGTGAGCCACCACGTGGCTGCTGGGAACTGAAGGCTATACCTTCCCAAGAGCAGCCAGTGCTCTTCAACCCTGACGCATTTTTATTTTTGTTATTTTTATTTTTTATGTTTGTGGTTTTTCGAGACAGGGGTTCTCTGTGCAACAGCTCTGGCTGTCCTGGAACTCACGGAGATCCACCGGCCTCTGCCTCCCAAGCGCCCGGAGTAAAAGGCGTGCGCCGCCATTTTATGTCTCTTAATGCTCTCTTTGGTTTAAATGCTGAGGTGCTGTCACACAGAAAGGAGTATAACTTATCAGAAAAATGCACCATCATCCAGACGCTGTGGCGCTCGCTTTTAGATAAAAATAATGACATGGATGGGGAAAAACAGGACAAATAAAACAACAACCCAAAAATGCACATAAAATTTACTGAATCATTAATAAAGAATAAGCAATGAAACGTGGGCTTACAAACAGGCAAAAAGATAAAGAAAGAGACATATGGTTAGAGAGACCCTAAGGCAGAGTAGCCATGAATTGAGAACCTGATCATTTTATTTTCAGTAATTACAACAGAAAACACAAATAGAATTGACTGGTCTGGAACTTTTCCTGTGTCTCAGGTAGACTTATTTAGTTAGTTTTGGCTTCTTTGAGAGCTAGTTCTTTTGTGTAGCCTTCACACACACACACACACACACACACACACACACACACACACGGGGGGGGGCAGGGAGGGGGGAAGCATGAAGGGGGAAGGAGAGAGAGAGAGAGAGAGAGAGAGAGAGAGAGAGAGAGAGAGAGAGAGAGAGAGAGAGAAACCCTGTGTAAAATAACATGTCTGTCTGGAGTTCAGGGTGTAAAGAAGGTGAGATATCCATAGGGCCTTATGAATGTCCATTGGGAGTCAGAGGGAGACAGATAGACTGTGAATTCAGGTGGCTAGTCTGGCCTAAATAGTGAATTCAGAGACAATAAAGGCTACATAAAGAGACTGACCCTGTCTGGGAAAAACCAAACAAACAGCAAACAAATGAGAGTTTTCCTGTGAAACCTGAAAATGCCCGACTTTCACATCAGCCAACCATGAAGGCTGCTCGACCTCCACCTCCAAGGAGAAGTAGGGTGTAACTGGAAGATAATTAAGAGATAAGCAGTCAAGCAGCAGCCTCACCCACCCTTTCTGACACAAGGTCAAAGGGTAACCTTCAACTTTTGCGTTTTTTCCTTTGAAAGGAATAGGCATTGTTTTGGCCTGTAAGTCTGTATGTTTGTGTGTGTGTCTTCCCCCCACCCCCCCAAAACAGGGTTTCTCTGTGTAGCCTTGGCTTTCCTGTCTTGGACTCGCTCTGTAGACCGGGCCCACCTCAAACTTATAAAGATCTGCCTGGCTCTGCTTCCTGAATGCTGGGATTAAAGGCCTGCACCACCACACCCAGCTTTGTTTCTGTTTTTGTCTCCCCCCCCCCCCAGTGTTCACATACACTTCTATCCATATGAGTCTGGTGTCTGAGAGTGGTCAGTGAGTGGCCACTCTTGAACACATAACCAAAACAAAACAAAACCAAATTACCAAACGGGAAAGGCAAAAGCAGGCCAATCTCTGTTTCCAGGCCAGACTGGCCTACAGTGAAAGTTCAAAGACAGCTATGCCCATCATAAACAAGCCTGTCTGGTTTGGTTGGTTGGTTGGGTTTTGTTTTTGTTTTTGTTTTTGTTTTTGTTTTTGAGGCAGGTTTTCTCTGTGTAGCCTTGGCTGTCTTGGACTGACTTTGTAAACCAGGCTGGGCTCGAACTAACAGAGATCTACCTGCATCTGCTTCCAGAGTGCTGGGATTGAAAGCCCGTGTGTTTTTAATTTCCTGTTACTTTATTGTCCATTCAATTTGATTTTATAAAGTAGCTCTCTCTCTCTCTCTCTCTCTCTCTCTCTCTCTCTCTCTCTCTCTCTCTCTCTCTCTGTGTGTGTGTGTGTGTGTGTGTGTAAATGACCATGTGGGGTCTGATACCCTCATCCTTTATGATTGCTCATACAAACTATGATTGAACCTTAGACTCTGATGAGTAGCTAACCCAAACCCTAACTGGGCCAACCCCTCAGGCCATACAAAGTGAAAGTAGAATAAACAGAGAGCTGTGAAAACAGGGGAAACCTTCCTTCTCTAACAGGGAGGCCCAAGTGAAAGAGAGCGAAAATGACCTGCCTGACAAATCAGTTAGTGGCAAATCAGTTAGGGAAGGCAGCGTCGGGGAGGGAGGCTCCTTTTGAAAACACTTCACCGCTTGGGGTCCCTCCTTTGTTGTGTCTGCTGTTGCTGCTAATGCTGTTCCCACCCAGCCCCAACTTCTGGTCTCAGACTAAATACAGAGTTAGTGCAAATTAAAGCACCAGTCCAATGGTGCTAGAGATGATCTTCTCTTTCCAGCTGCTGGGTGCTGACATGACAGGCATGCATGGATTAAGTGCATGCAGTACTAAGAGGATGGAGCCCAAGGCTTTGGAAGCACCCTAGGCCGTGGCTTCCCCTCCCCCCACCCCCAACTTAGGTAAAGGCGGTGGAACAACCATCCATGAGGCTTGCCCCCACAGGGCAGTTCCAGAGAAATCAGACAGCCTCACGCAGACATACTTGCATGCAAAATCAAAACAAAAAGGACAGAAAAACAAACCAAAAAAACCAACAACAACAAACCGATGCACATAAAAACAATAAGAAAATAAGGAGAAATGAAATATGGATTTACAGAGAAAGAAAAAGGGAAAAAAAAATCAAAAGTAAAAATACAAAAACCATATGGTTAGGGATCAGGGAGACCTTGCCTAAGACAGACAGAGCAGCAATGAATTGATCATTTTAATTTTCATGTCATTAGTTGTAATTAACCCCAGCACTCAGGAGGCAGAGGCAAAAGAGGCAAGCAGATCTTTGTCTACAACAGAGAAGCCCTGTCTCAAACAAAAGGAAACAAAAAACACTAAACAACAACAACAATAGACACACAGATAAAGAAATCATTTAAAAGGGAAGACATGAAATATGGATTTGCAGAGAGAGAGAGAGAGAGAGAGAGAGAGAGAGAGAGAGAGAGAGAGAGAGAGAAGTAAAAGTAAAAAAAACAAAACAGCAACAACAACAACAACAAAACAAAAACAAAAATTAGGGTCAGGGAGACCCTAAGGCAGAGCAGCAAGGGACTGATCACTTTATTTTTCATTACATTAGTTGTAATTAACACCTGAAATAAGGGCTGGAGAGATGGCTCAGCGGTTAAGAGCACTGACTGCTCTTCCAGAGGTCCTGAGTTCAATTCCCAGCAACCACATGGTGGCTCACAGCCATCTATAATGTGATCTAATGTGCACTGTATACGTAATAAATAAATCTTTAAAAAAAAAATAAAAATAAAACCTGAAATAAGACTACCACACCTCTAATCCCAGCACTTGGGAGGCAAAGCCAAGAGGATCGCTGTGAGTTGGAGGCCAGCCTCGTCTCGAAAGCAAGCCAAGGCTACATGAGAAACCCTGTCAGGAAACAAACAAGCAAACAAAAAACTACACTTTTTTGCACAACAATTTCCAAGACGGACAGGAATACATAGAGAGACACTGTCTCCAAAATAACTTAGTAGATAAGTAAGTAAGCAAGCAAGCAAGCAAGCAAGCAAATACATAGGTGATATATAGATAGATGATTACAGACACACAGACAGACAAATGGAGACCAATTCTCATAGTTCCCTCATTTGATCACGGCAGAGTCAGGCAGCCTGTTCTACGTAGTGTTGGCTAGAATGTTTATTAACAATTAGTATGACTTCTATGTATTAGTAATGCAGCAGTGACTCTTTAACCAGTCCACAAAATCAGTGTGATTCTATACCCAGCACTAGAGAGAGAGAGAGAGAGAGAGAGAGAGAGAGAGAGAGAGATCTTGACTTGAAGAAATTACTGAAAGCCAAGCGGTGGTGGCCCATGCCTTTCTTTAATTCCAGCACTCAGGAAGCAGAGGCAGGTGGACTGCTGTGAATTCAAGGCCAGGCAGGTCTACAAAGTGATTCCAGGACAGCCAAGGCTACACAGAGAAACCCTGTCTCCAAAAGCCAAAACCAAAAAAGAAAAGAAAAAAGAAAAAAGAAACAACCGAAGAGACATTAAATAAAAAATATAAATAAATAAATAAATAAATAAAATTACAAACATTATTCATGTGTGATAAAATAGGGGCCACACAAGCCCAGAAGAAAGAAAGAAGGAAAAAACAAAAACAAAAAAAGGAAGGAAGGAAGGAAGGAAGGAAGGAAGGAAGGAAGGTGAAAAAAAGAATTAAATATCTCAGACTGTGTGCACAAAAATACATGGGGTGCGGGGCGGGGAGGGGGGGGCAGTGTTTGGTGGGTGGGGAGGGGGGAGAAAGCAGCTCATTAGACAGGCCCTCATTGTCCTGCCTCTGTGTTCCATGAACACTGAAATCTCTTACAACTCAGTGAATCGCAAAAAGAAAAGGAAAAAAGAAAGAGGAAAGGAAAGGAAAAAAATTCCCGACTATACATTGATGCTACCAGTCACTACCTTCTGATTTGTCTGATTCTTCAAGATTCTTCTGTGGTGCACTGATGTGAGATCACTCACCTGTATGCTTATGTGTACCATGGTCTGACTTAGAAGTCAGAGATCTGCCTTCACAGTGCATGGATTAAAGCAATGAACTACCAGGGCCAATTTGATTTCTTTTTTTTTTTTTTTCTTCTTTTTTTCTTTTTCTTTTTTCTTCTTCTTCTTCTTCTTTTTTTTTTTTTTGGTTTTTTGAGACAGGCTTTCTCTGTGTAGCCTTGGCTGTCCTGGACTCGCTTTGTAGACCAGGCTGGCCTTGAACTCACATCGATCCGCCTGCCTCTGCCTCCCGAGTGCTGGGATTAAAGGCATGGGCCACCACACCCGGCTCCAATTTGATTTCTTGAATTTAGTAATTTTCGTTTTGTATTCCTTCTCGTTTTTTTTATACTGTTTATCTATCACATATTTCTTTTTTTGTGTGTCTTCATTTTATTTTCAAAATCCCCCCCCTGTCTCTCTGAGAGGGATGTGTGTGTGTGTGTGTGTGTGTGTGTGTGTGTGTGTGTGTGTTCGTTTCTCTCTCTTCCCCATCCCCCACCGTGTGGAATGTGCAAGTCAAAGTTCAAACAAGGTTTGGCTCTTGACATTGCCATAATGAAGCCCCCATGTGGACGGCAACCGTCATGGCGTCTGACCTCACCAATACGGAAGCAGCAGCCTTCTCTGTCTTTTTGCTTTGTTTTGTTTCTTAAAAGAGGTTTTTTTCTGTGTAGCTTTGGCTGTCCTGGACTCACTTTGTAGACCAGGCTGGCCTGGAGCTCACAGCGATCCGCCTGCCTCTGCCTCCCGAGTGCTGGGATTAAAGGCGTGTGCAACTGATGCTCAGCCAAACAAATATCTTTTTAAAAAATATACAAATTAAATACATATAAGCATGAACATAATTCACGCGTGATAAAACAGAGGCCACACAAGCTAAATATTTAATTCATTACTCAGCTATTTATAAAGGATAAACTAGTCCTTTATTTAGTGTAGCCTCCATACTACACTAATACATAAATACAAAGATAATAGATAGATAGATAGATAGATAGATAGATAGATAGATAGAGGAGGCACAGACAGACAAATGGAGACCAATGTTTATTAGTCATCAGTACTGATTCTATTTATTAGTAATGCAGCAGTGACTCTAACCAGTCCACAAAAACAGTATGATTCTACTATACTCAGCACTACAGGCATACAGTGGGGTGGGAGTGCCGGGGGTAGGTAGAGAGGGGGGAGGGAGGGAGAGGGAGAGGGACAAGGAGAGGGAGAGGGAGAGACCTTGACTCAAAGAAATAACTGAAAGCCAGGGGGTGGCGGCGCAGGGCTTTCTTTTATCCCAGGAGAGTCAGGCAGATTGCTGTGAGTTTAAGGCCAGCCTAGTCTACAAAGTGAGTCCAGGACAGCCAAGCCTACGCAGAATCCCTGTCTCAAAAAACAGAAACAACAACAACAAAACAAAAAATAAATAAATAAACAACCGTAGAGATGAGTACAAAATAAATGAAAGAATGAATGAATGAATGAATAAAAGTATGAACATAATTCATGCCGGTGTATGTACATGCAGGCAGAGCACTGTATACGTAATAGTCAAGAAATCTTCAAAAAGGAAAAAACAAAACAAAACAAAAAACCCAGTGAATTCTGAGACAATAAAGGCTACATAAAGAGACTGGCACCATCTCTTAAAACGAAACGAAACAAAACAAAAACCATCTGGGCGTGGTGGTGGCACACACCTTTAATCCCAGCACTCACTGCTGAGGCAGGGAGGGGCAGGCAGATCACTGTGAGTTTGAGGCCAGACTGGTCTACAACGTGATTCCAGGACAGCCAAGGCTACTACTCAGAGAAACCCTGTCGGGGGAAGGGGAAGGGGAAGGGGGAGGGGGGACCAAAAACCAAATGAGCGTTTCCCTGTGACACTTGAAAACGGCGGACTTTCCACATCGGCCACGGAGGCCTCTCCACCTCCAAGGAGAAACTAAGGTGTCACTGGAAGGTAATCAAGAGATAAGAAGTTCAGTTACCCACCCTTTCTGGCATAAGGCCAAAGGCTGAGGGAGGAGTGATGATGACCTTCAGATCCTTTTTCACTCAACCCAAGCAGATATTGATAGAATTCGAGCCCGTCTGGGGCGGCCCAGGGCTCCCATCCCGGCACTTGGGGGCCAGAGGCTGGTGGGTCGCTCGGTATCGGAGGTGAGCCTGGCATACACAGAGAGGGTTCTGAGAAAGCCACGGCATATTAGGTATGGCCCCTGCGTGCCTGCACCAAAACTGACTCTAAACGTGAAGCCCTTCACTGCACAGAAAAGACAAACCAAAGCAAAATGGCAGACTGGTCTGCAGAGCAAGCTGCGCGACAGCCAGGGCTGTTGCATCGAAACGCTACCCCTGAAAACAAGCAAACACCTACACACAAACACAAAATTGCAGCCCTTGGGAGGTGAGGGCAAGTGAACCTCTGAGTCTGTGTCCAGTTTGGTCTACCGAGTGACTTCCAGGACAGCCACGACTACACAGAGGGAACCTTGACTTTACAGAAAACAGAAAACAAAACAGAAATCCAACACGTAGCCGGGCTTGGTGGCACCCACCCGTGCCCGCCCGCCATCCATCCCAGCGCTCGGGAGGCAGAGGCGGGCAGGCAGGCTGGCTAAGCGCTGTGACTTCCAGGCAGGCCAGCCTGGTCTACAGAGCGAGTCTGGGGCAGCCAAGGCCACACAGAGAGACCCTGTCTCGAACCCCTCCCACCCAAAAAGCAAAACAATTCCAACATTTGGCAGGCAGAAGACAGTGAATCGCTCGCTCAGTGTGAGTTCGGCCTGCTCTACAGAGTGAGTTCCAAGATGGCCAGGACTACTACACAGAGAAACCCTTGACTGCTGCACAGAAACGAAACAAAACAAAACGAAATTCCAACACTGCAAATCCAGATACAGGGCAATCTCTGTTTCCAGCCCATACTGGTCTACAGAGAAAGTTGCATGACAGTCATGGCTATTACAAGCAAACCCTGCCTGAAAAACAAAATTAACTAACTAGCTAACTAACTAGCTAGCTAGCTAGCTAGATAAATGAAGAAATAACAACCTATGTGGAACCAAAACCCAAAGCTTGTTTGCTTTGCTTTCTGTGAGACAGGGTTTCTCTGTGTAGCCTTCATTTATATATATATATATATATATATATATATATATATATATATATATATATATATACATATATATATATATATATATATATATATAAAATTTTTTAATTTTATTATTGTTTTATTATTGTTATTTTTTTTGGTTTTTCGAGACAGGGTTTCTCTGTGTAGCCTTGGCCATCCTGGACTCACTTTGTAGACCAGACTGGCCTCGAACTCACAGCGATCCGCCTGCCTCTGCCTCCCAAGTGCTGGGATTAAAGGCGTGCGCCACCACGCCTGGCTCATTTATTTATCTTATAAGGTAAATATTTAATTCTTTTGAACAAGTATTTAATTCTTTACTCAACTACTTAGAAACGATAAACTATTCTCCATACCCTATGTAACCTTGGAAATCCCTAACTAGATGAGGCCTGCCTCCAGCTCACAGAGTTTCACCTGCCTCTACCTTCAGAGCTATGGGATTAAAGACATACAGGACCACACAGCTGGCTTCTTTAAGTTCTGGTTTCAGAACTTTAACCCAATTTGCATGTGCCGAATGATAGGGTAGCCTCTGCTGATCTGCACAGTCCCCCTTGCTCCATGAACAGACAAACCACATAAATGTTTTAACTCACCGTCTTAAAACAAAACAAACAACAGCAACATAAATAAATAAATAAATAAATAAATAAATAAGAGCTGGAGAGGTGGCTCAGAGGTTAAGAGCACTGACTGCTCCTCCAGAGGTCCTGAGTTGCATTCCCAGCGAGCACACAGTGGCTCACAACCATCTATAATGTGATCTAATGTCTTCCTCTGACAGGCAGGCGTACTAAGCAGGTAGAGAGAGCACTGTATACAAAATAATAAATAAAGACATATTTTTTTAAACTGAAAATAAACTTTTAAAGTAATAATAATGACAGGGGAAAAAAAAAACCTAGTTCAGACTAGTTCAGAATCTTTCAGTAGCCAGGCTTTGGTGGCACTCGCTTTTCTTTAATCCCAGCAATCGGGAGGCAGAGACAGATGTATCTTTGTGAGTTTGAGGCCAGCTTGGTCTACACAGTGAGTCCAGGACAGCCAAGGCTACATAGAGAAACCCTGTCTCCAAAAACCAAAACCAAACAAAATTAGACTAAGGAACAACAGCAGACCTCTGAGATGGTTCCTTTTGTTTGAATTCTAAGGCCCAGCCACACAGAAAAGAAATTCATCAAAAGTGATCTCTGTGTTTATCATCCCTCTAGATGGCAGGGACATAAATCCAATTCACACGTGTGTGTGTGTGTGTGTGTGTGTGTGTGTGTGTGTGTGTGTGTGTGAGAGAGAGAGAGAGAGAGAGAGAGAGAGAGAGAGAGAGAGAGAGAGAGAGAATTGTGTGAGGAGGCTCTCTCTCCTGATATAGAAAGTATACCCTTTCAATAAAAAGGAGAAGAAAAAAATAAAATAAATAACCAACCAACCAATAAACAAACAAACAAATAACAACAACAACAACAAAAGCAAAAACCACTACAAGCAGTCATTTGTTTTGGAATATAATTTACAGGGAAAAGAAATGTGTGGGTTCACATACAGGCTCAAACATAAACAGGAGACCAACGAGACCAAAAGACAGAGCAGCCAATGCCTGTTCTTATCGTTCAGGGTACTATTTATGTGAAATGGTTTGGGGTCCTTCCTAGTCCCCTCTAGCATGACCTAGAAACCTAGAAGTGACTGACTTAAGGTGACATCAGGAAGCAGTCCATTTCTGGAAGTGGAAAGAAATGGGTGCTGGGAGTGAGATAGGTAGGAAGGAAAGAAGGAAGAAGGGGGTCTCAAACCAATCTCAGCACGTCAGAGGCAGTGGTCATAGCTAGAGACTGTGAATGATCAACCAGCTGAGGATTAATTATTAACACCCATGCATGCTCGTTCTTGCGTGTGCAAGCACACACACACACACACACACACACACACGCACACACACACACACACGATGACACAAGAAAAGCTCCAATGAGTGCAGTTACAAAGAGAGAATTGGTTGTTTTGTTATTTATCTTTAAAGATGTGTGTGTATTCGCATGCACGCTAGGGTGTATATAAGTCTTAGAAGAATCACATATGTACACGTTAACAAACCATTTCTAGTTTAGATCCTCCAGGTCCCCATCTACCCATGGAACACGCCAGATTTCCATTGAGCCCTATTTTGCTCTCTTAAAAATGAGACCACAGGAGGCACACCAGACCTCCCTCTCTGCTGGGGCCTTTCATTTTGTTTTTCTCTCTTTCTGTTTTAGATTGATTTCTGGATTAAGTGTGGAGTGTTCTGCTTGCCTCTTAGGACATTTGGAAGAGCAGCCAGTGTTTTAACCCCTCCTGAGGCATTTTTTAATTTTCCTTCGTTTTATTTTATTTCTTTTTGTGGTTTTCAAGACAGGGTTTCTCTGTGTAACAGCTCTGACTGCCCTGGAGCTCATGCCTGCCTCTGCCTCCCATGTTCTGAGACAACAGGCATGCATGCGCCAACACCACCCGGCTCCATTGCATTTTGCGTAATGCTCTCTTTGGTTTAAATGCTGAGGCGCTGTCACACAGAAAAGAGTGTAATTTATGAGAACAACACACCCTCATCCGGGCGCTGTGATGCTCCCTGGATGATACCATGAGAAGGGCAATATTGGCCCGGCCACTCCAGTACTGGCACCCGACATGGAGGAGGTGGGCAGGGCTCTCCCTCTCCACCAGGCAGGTGTGACAGTTAAGTTTTGGTGTTTTGTTTTGCTTTGTTTCTGTCTCCCACTACCACCACCCCCACACCCTCCGCCCAGAGACAGGGTTTCTCTGTGTAGCGTTGGCTATCCAGTCCTCGGCTCACTTTGTAGACCAGGCTGGCCTTAAAGTCACAGCGATATGCCTGCCTCTGCCTCCTGAGTGCTGACATTAAAGGCCTGCACCACCATGACATGCCTAGCTTTGTTTTTGGGTTTGTTTTTCTTTGCCTTTAATCCCAGCAGTTGGGAGACAGAGGCAAGAGAATCACTTGCACTTGCAAGTCCAGGAAAGGCAAGGCTACATGAGAAACCTTGTCTGGGAACAAACAAACAAGCAAGCAAGCAAGCAAGCAAGCAAACAAAAAACTACAATTTCTTTAACCCAAGAAAAGTTCTAGATCCAAACTAGGTCAGTATACACAGCGAATTTCAAGACAGACAGGATTACATAGAAAGACTCTGTCTCCAAAATAATTTAAACACTGTGTAAGTAGATAAGTAAGTAAGTAAATACATCGATAATAGATAGATAGATAGATAGATAGATAGATAGATAGATAGATAGAAAGATAGATAGATAGGATTAAAGGTGTGTGCCACCATGCCTGGCTAAATATTTAATTCTTTACTCAACTATTTTAAAAGATTAAACTAGTTCTTTGTTTAGTGTATTCTCCATACAAAACTAATACGTAAATACATAGATGTTAGATACATACATACACACATAGATAGATAGATAGATAGGTAAATAGATAGATAATAGACATAAAGACAGACAAATGGATACCAATTCTCATAGTTCCTTCATTTGATCACAGCAGTGTCAGGCAGCCTGGACTAGGTAGTGCCAGCTAACTTCTAATGTATATTTGTCATCTGTCAGTACTGAATCTTTTTATTAGCAATGCAGCAGTGTCTCTATAACCAGCCCAGAAAATCAATGTGATTCTATACCCACCAGGAGAAGGTGGCGGGCGGGGGGGGGGGGGGGAGAGAATTGTTTGAGGAGGCTCTCTTTCCTGATATAGAAAGTATACCCACCCTTTCAATAAAAAAGAGAAGAAGAAAAATATAAAATAAATAACCAACCAACCAACAAACAAACAACAACAACAACAGCAACAAAAAGACCACTACAAGCAGTAAATTGTTTTGGAATATAATTTAAATGGGAAAGAAATGTGTGGATTCACATACAGGCTGAAACATGAACAGGAGACCAACAAGAACAAAAGACAGAGCAGCCAATGCCTGTTCTTATCGTTCAGGGTACTATTTATGTGAAATGGTTTGGTGTCCTTCCTAGTCCCCTCTAGCATGACCTAGAAGTGACTGACTTAAGGTGACATCAGGAAGCAGTCCATTTCTAGAAGAGGAAAGAAATGGGTGCTGGGAGTGAGATAGGTAGGAAGGAAAGAAGGAAGAAGGGGGTCTCAAACCAATCTCAGCACGTCAGAGGCAGTGGTCATAGCTAGAGACTGTGAATGATCAACCAGCTGAGGATTAATTATTAACACCCATGCATGCTCGTTCTTGCGTGCGCAAGCACACACACACACACACACACACACACACACACACACACACACACACACACGATGACACAAGAAAAGCTCCAATGAGTGCAGTTACAAAGAGAGAATTGGTTGTTTTGTTATTTATCTTTAAAGATGTGTGTGTATTCGCATGCACGCTAGGGTGTATATAAGTCTTAGAAGAATCACATATGTACACGTTAACAAACCATTTCTAGTTTAGATCCTCCAGGTCCCCATCTACCCATGGAACACGCCAGATTTCCATTGAGCCCTATTTTGCTCTCTTAAAAATGAGACCACAGGAGGCACACCAGACCTCCCTCTCTGCTGGGGCCTTTCATTTTGTTTTTCTCTCTTTCTGTTTTAGATTGATTTCTGGATTAAGTGTGGAGTGTTCTGCTTGCCTCTTAGGACATTTGGAAGAGCAGCCAGTGTTTTAACCCCTCCTGAGGCATTTTTTAATTTTACTTCGTTTTATTTTATTTCTTTTTGTGGTTTTCAAGACAGGGTTTCTCTGTGTAACAGCTCTGACTGCCCTGGAGCTCATGCCTGCCTCTGCCTCCCATGTTCTGAGACAACAGGCATGCATGCGCCAACACCACCCGGCTCCATTGCATTTTGCGTAATGCTCTCTTTGGTTTAAATGCTGAGGCGCTGTCACACAGAAAAGAGTGTAATTTATGAGAACAACACACCGTCATCCGGGCGCTGTGGTGCTCGCTGGATGATACCATCACAAGGGCAATATTGGCCCTGGCACTCCAGTACTGGCACCTGCCATGGAGGAGGTGGGGGGTGCTCTCCCTCTCCACCTGGCGGGTATGACAGCCAAGTTTTTGTGTTTGGTTTTGTTTCTGTCTCCCACTACCACATTCCCCACACCATCCACCCAGAGACAGGGATTCTCCGTGTAGCGTTGGCTATCCAGTCCTGGGCTCCCTTTGTAGACCAGGCTGGCCTTATACTCACAGCGATCTGCCTGCCTCTGCCTCCTGAGTGCTGCAATTAAAGTCATGCACCACAATGCCATGCCTGGCTTAGTTTTTGTTTTTGTTATCCTTTGCCTTTAATCCCAGCAGTTGGGAGACAGAGGGGAGAGAATCACTTGCACTTGAAAGTCCAGGACAGGGAAGGCTACACGGGAAACCTTGTCTGGAAACAAACAAGCAAGCAAGCAAGAAAAAACTACAATTTCTTTAACACAAGAAAAGTTCTAGTTCCAAACTAGGTCAGTATACACAGCGATTTTCAAGACAGACAGGAATACATAGAGAGATTCTGTCTCCAAAATAGTTTAAACACTGTGTAAGTAGATAAGTAAGTAAGTATCATCTATCGATGATAGATAGATAGATAGATAGATAGATAGATAGATAGATAAAAAGACAGATAGAATTAAAGGCATGTGCCACCATGCCTGGCTAAATATATAATTCTTTACTCAACTATTTAAAAAGGACAAACATGTCCTTTATTTAGTGTATTCTCCGTAGTATACTAATACATAAATACATAAATGTTAGATACATACATACATACAAACATAGATAGATAGATAGATGGATAGATAGATAGATAGATAGATAATACACACACAGACAGACAAATGGATACCAATCCTCATAGTTCCCTCGTTGGATCACAGCAGAGTCAGGCAGACTGGTCTAGGTAGTGCCAGCTCCCTTCTAATGTTTATTAGTCATCAGTCAGTACTGAATCTATTTATCATCAATGCAGCAGTGACTCTATAACCAGCCCAGAAAATCAGCGTGATTCTATACCTAGCACGAGAGGGGGGAGGGGGAGAGAGAGAGAGAGAGAGAGAGAGAGAGAGAGAGAGAGAGAGAGAATTGTGTGAGGAGGCTCTTTCTCCTGATATAGAAAGTATACCCACCCTTTCAATAAAAAAGAGAAGAAGAAAAAAAGTAAATAACCAAGCAACCAACAAACAATTAACAACAACAACAACAACAAAAGACCACTACAAGCGGTCATTTGTTTTGGAATATAATTTACAGGGGAAAGAAATGTATAGGTTCACATACAGGCTCTATCATAAACAGGAGAGCAACGAGACTAAAAGACAGAGCAGCCGATGCCTTTTCTTATCGTTCAGGGTACTATTTATGTGAAATGGTTTGGGGTCCATCCTAGTCCCCTCTAGCATGACCTAGAAGTGACTTATTTAAGGTTTTCAGGAAGCAGTCCTCTTGAAGAGGAAAGAAATGGCTGCTGAGAGTGAGATAGGTAGGAAGGAAAGAAGGAAGAACGGGGTCAAAAACCAATCTCAGCACGTCAGAGGCAGTGGTCATAGCTAGAGACTGTGACTGGTCACTCAGCACATACACACACACAGACACACACACACTCACATACACACACACACACGCGCGCGCGCGATGAAACAAGAAAATCTACAATGAGTGCATTTACAAAGACAGAATCGGTTGTTTTGTTATTTATCTTTAAAGATGTGTGTGTGTTCGTATGCATGCTGGGCTGTATATAAGTCTTAGAAGAATCACATATGTACACTTTAACAAACCATTTCTAGTTTAGATCCTCCAGGTCCCCATCTACCCATGGAACACGCCAGATTTCCATTGAGCCCTATTTTGCTCTTTTAAAAATGAGACCACAGGAGCCACACCAGACCTCCCTCTCAGCTGGGGCCTTTCATTTTGTTTTTCTCTCTTTCTGTTTCTGATTAATTTCTGGATTAAGAGTGGAGTGTTCTGCTTGCCTCTCAGGACTTTTGGAAGAGCAGCCAGTGCTTTTAACCCCTCCTGAGGCATTTTTTACTTTTATTTCGTTTCTTTTTATTTCTTTTTGTGGCTTTTCGAGACAGGGTTTCTTTGTGCAACAGCTATGGCTGTCCTGGAACTCACGGAGACCCAGCGGCCTCTGCCTCCCAAGCGCCGGGAGTAAAGGCGGGCGTGATGTCGCATGCCTTTAATCCCAGCACTCAGGAGGCAGCGGCAGACGGATCGCTGTGAGTTCAAGGCCAGCCTGGTCTACAAAGTGAGTCCAGGAAGGCCAAGGCTAAAACAGAGAAACCTTGGCTCGAAAAAATATATATATTAGAAGGAGAAGAAGGAAGAGGAGGAGGAGGAGGAAAGGAAGGAAGAAAGGAAAGAGCCAGGCCTGGTGGCAGCAATGCACTGAATATTTAAATTTTTCATGGCATTAGTCATAAGAAAAAAAATAAAATAAAGCAGATATAATTAATTGTCCTGGCATGCACCACCAGGCCCTGCTTCCTTTAATTTCATTTATTTATTTACTTATTTATATTGGTTTTTTGAGACAGGGTTTCTCTGGGTAGCCTTGGGTGTCCTGGAACTCTGTTTTTAGACCAGGCTGGTCTCAAACTCACAGAGATCCACCTACCCCTGCCTCCCAAGTGCTGGGATGAATGGCGTGTGCCACCATGCTGGTCCTTTCAGCTCTTTATCTCCAAGAAAGTTTCTAGGTAGTCCTGGGAGTTCCAACCTTAGTCCATCTACACATCAGTTTCAAAGACAGCCAGAGGGGGGCAGAGAGAGAGAGAGAGAGAGAGAGAGAGAGAGAGAGAGAGAGAGAGAGTCTATCTCCACAAACCTTAGATAAGTAAGATACACAGACAGAAAGACAAATGGAGGCCAAGCATCATAGTTTCCTCATGTAATCACAGCAGAGACAGGTGGACTTCTGTGTTTGGTTTTTCCAAGTACATATTTAAGTCTTTATTCAGCTATCTATCAAGGGTAAACTGGTCCTTTATTTAGTGTAGTCTCCGTACCCCACGTGGAACCATTGAAATCCCTAACTAGATGAGGCCTGCCTCCAGCTCACAGAGTTTCACCTGCCTCTGCCTTCAGAGCTATGGGATTCAAGGCCTACAGGACCACACCGAGCTGGCTTCTTTAAGTTCTGGTTTCAGAACTTAACCCCAATGTGCATGTACAGAATTATAGGGAAGCCTCTTCTGATCTACACAGTTCCCTCGCTGCTCCATGAAAAGACAAACCACATAAAGGCTTAACTCGCTCTCTGAAAACGAAAAACAAAAATTAAGAGCTGGATGGAGAGGTGGCTCAGAGGTTAAGAGCACTGACTGCCCCTCCAGAGGTCCTGAGTTGCGTTCCCAGCGAGCACACGGTGGCTCACAGCCATCTATAATTTGATCTAACGTCCTCCTCTGGCGTGCAGGCATACACGCAGGCAGATGGAGCACTGTACACATAATAATGAATAAATATTTTAAATTGAAAATAAACTTTTAAATTAACCATAATGACAGGGGGAAAAAAACTAGTTCAGAATCTTTCAGTAGCCAGGCGGTGGTGGCACACGCTTTTCTTTCATCCCAGCACTCGGGAGGCAGAGACAGGTGGGTTGTTGTGAGTTTGAGGCCAGCCTCGTTTACACAGCGGGTCCAGGACAGCTAAGGTTCCATAAAGAAACGCTGTCTTCTGGAACCAAAACCAAAACCAAACCAAAAGAAACAAAAAAAAAATTAGACCGAGGAGCTACACCAGACCTCTGAAACGGTTCCTTTCATTTTATTTGCCTTTATTTCATTTTATTTTTTTTTCTATTTCTTTTTTTTTGGGGGGTGGGGGGCAAGGGATTCGTTTTTCACGTTAGGGTTTCTCTGTGTAGCCTTGACTGTCCTGGACTTACTTGCTTTTGTAGACCAGGCTGTCCTAAAATTTACAGCAATCCGACTGCCTCTTCCTCCCAAGTGCTGGGATTATTGGCGTGCGCCACCACCGCCTGGCCTTATTTTAATTTTTTTCTGTGCATCACTTGGTATGAATGTGTCAGATCCCTTGGTAGTGGCGTTACAGACAGTTGTGAGCTGCCGTGTGGGTGTTGGGAATCCAGCCCAGGTCCTTTGGAAGAGCTGACAGTGCTCCTCACCAACGATCCATCTCTCTAGTCCCATTTGCTTTGTCTTCATGCTCTCTTTCGTTTGAATTCTGAGGCACCGCCACACAGGGGGAAAAAAATCTTCCGAAGTGATCTTCTCTGTTCTCTGTGTTTACCATCCCTCTAGATGGCAGAGACTTAAATCCAATTCACACGGGGTGGGGGGCAGGGGGCGGAGCGGAGGGCCGGGGCCATGGCGAGCCGGTGGCGGGGGGCGCGGGGGGGGGATTGTGAGGAGCCTCTCACCCCTGACCTAGAAAGTACCCTTTAAATTAAAAGTGTAAAAAAAAACAATACTACAAACTCACATTTGTTTTGGAATATAATTTATGGTAGAAAGAAATGTGTGGGTTCCCATAGAAGCCCAAACATGCACAAGAGACTGGATAGATCAAAAGGCAGAGCAGCCGATGCCTGTTCTTATCGTTCAGGGTACTATTTATGTGAAATGGGTTGGAGTCCTTCCTAGTCCCCTCTACCATGACCTAGAAGTGTGACTGTCTTAAGCTGAAATCAGGAAGCAGTCCATTTCTGGAAGAGGAAAGAAAGGGGTGCTATGAGTTCAAGGGCCAGCCTGGTCTACAAAGTGAGTCCAGGATGGCAAAGGCTACACAGAGAAACCCTGTCTCGAAAAACAACAACAGAAAAACAAACAAACATAAAAAAATCTTAAAAGAATCCCACACACATCTGCCGGGTAAGGTATGGTGGTGCACGCCTTTAATCCCAGCACTCGGGAGGCAGAGGCACGTGGATCGCTGTAAAAATTCAGGGCTAGCCAGATTGGTCTACAAAGCGAGTCCAGGACATCCAAGGCTAACACAGAGAGACCCTGTCTCGAAAAGCCAAAAAAGAAAAAAGGAAAAAAAAACAAAAAAAAGAATCTGACATCTAAACTTTAACCAACCATTACCTAGTTTACAGCCTACAGGTGCCCATCTATCTACCCATGGAACAGGCCACACATTTCCACTGAGTTCTGCATTAAGTATGCAATGTTCTGCCTGCATCTCCACGTGCGGGCCAGGAGAGGGCGCCAGGTCTCCTCATAAATGGTTGTGAGCCACCACGTGGCTGCTGGGAACTGAAGGCTATACCTTCCCAAGAGCAGCCAGTGCTCTTCAACCCTGACGCATTTTTATTTTTGTTATTTTTATTTTTTATGTTTGTGGTTTTTCGAGACAGGGGTTCTCTGTGCAACAGCTCTGGCTGTCCTGGAACTCACGGAGATCCACCGGCCTCTGCCTCCCAAGCGCCCGGAGTAAAGGCGTGCGCCGCCATTTTATGTCTCTTAATGCTCTCTTTGGTTTAAATGCTGAGGTGCTGTCACACAGAAAGGAGTATAACTTATAAGAAAAATGCACCATCATCCAGACGCTGTGGCGCTCGCTTTTAGATAAAAATTATGACATGGATGGGGAAAAACAGGACAAATAAAGCAACAACCCAAAAATGCACATAAAATTTACTGAATCATTAATAAAGAATAAGCAATGAAACATGGGCTTACAAACAGGCAAAAAGATAAAGAAAGAGACATATGGTTAGAGAGACCCTAAGGCAGAGTAGCCATGAATTGAGAACCTGATCATTTTATTTTCGCTAATTACAACAGAAAACACAAATAGAATTGACTGGTCTGGAACTTTTCCTGTGTCTCAGGCAGACTTATTTAGTTAGTTTTGGCTTCTTTGAGAGCTAGTTTTTTTGTGTAGCCTTCACACACACACACACACACACACACACACACACACTCGGGGGGGGGGGCAGGGAGGGGGGAAGCATGAAGGGGGAAGGAGAGAGAGAGAGAGAGAGAGAGAGAGAGAGAGAGAGAGAGAGAGAGAGAGAGAAACCCTGTGTAAAATAACATGTCTGTCTGGAGTTCAGGGTGTAAAGAAGGTGAGCTATCCATAGGGCCTTATGAATGTCCATTGGGAGTCAGAGGGAGACAGATAGACTGTGAATTCAGGTGGCTAGTCTGGCCTAAATAGTGAATTCAGAGACAATAAAGGCTACATAAAGAGATTGACCCTATCTGTGAAAATCCAAACAAACAGCAAACAAATGAGAGTTTTCCTGTGAAACATGAAAATGCCCGACTTTCACATCAGCCAGCCATGAAGGCTGCTCGACCTCCACCTCCAAGGAGAAGTAGGGTGTAACTGGAAGATAATTAAGAGATAAGCAGTCAAGCAGCAGCCTCACCCACCCTTTCTGACACAAGGTCAAAGGGTAACCTTCAACTTTTGCTTATTTTCCTTTGAAAGGAATAGGCATTGTTCTGGCCTGTAAATCTGTATGTTTGTGTGTGTGTCTTCCCCCCCCCAAAACAGGGTTTCTCTGTGTAGCCTTGGCTGTCCTGTCTTGGACTCAGTCTGTAGACCGGGCCCACCTTAAACTTATAAAGATCTGCCTGGCTCTGCTTCCTGAATGCTGGGATTAAAGGCCTGCACCACCACACCCAGCTTTGTTTCTGTTTTTGTCTCCCCCCCCCCCAGTGTTCACATACACTTCCATCCATATGAGTCTGGTGTCTGAGAGTGGTCAGTGAGTGGCCACTCTTGAACACATAACCAAAACAAAACAAAACCAAATTACCAAACGGGAAAGGCAAAAGCAGGCCAATCTCTGTTTCCAGGCCAGACTGGCCTACAGTGAAAGTTCAAAGACAGCCATGCCCATCATAAACAAGCCTGTCTGGTTTGGTTGGTTGGTTGGGTTTTTTTGTTTTTGTTTTTGTTTTTGTTTTTGAGGCAGGTTTTCTCTGTGTAGCCTTGGCTGTCTTGGACTGACTTTGTAAACCAGGCTGGGCTCTAACTAACAGAGATCTACCTGCATCTGCTTCCAGAGTGCTGGGATTGAAAGCCCATGTGTTTTTAATTCCCTGTTACTTTATTGTCCATTCAATTTGATTTTATAAAGTAGCTCTCTCTCTCTCTCTCTCTCTCTCTCTCTCTCTCTCTCTCTCTCTCTCTCTGTCTGTGTGTGTGTGTGTGTGTGTGTGTGTGTGTGTGTGTGTGTGTGTGTGTGTAAATGACCATGTGGGGTCTGATACCCTCATCCTTTATGATTGCTCATACAAACTATGATTGAACCTTAGACTCTGATGAGTAGCTAACCCAAACCCTAACTGGGCCAACCCCTCAGGCCATACAAAGTGAAAGTAGAATAAACAGAGAGCTGTGAAAACAGGGGAAACCTTCCTTCTCTAACAGGGAGGCCCAAGTGAAAGAGATCGAAAGTGACCTGCCTGACAAATCAGTTAGTGGCAAATCAGTTAGGGAGGGAGGCTCCTTTTGAAAACACTTCACCGCTTGGGGTCCCTCCTTTGTTGTGTCTGCTGTTGCTGCTAATGCTGTTCCCACCCAGCCCCAACTTCTGGTCTCAGACTAAATACAGAGTTAGTGCAAATTAAAGCACCAGTCCAATGGTGCTAGAGATGATCTTCTCTTTCCAGCTGCTGGGTGCTGACATGACAGGCATGCATGGATTAAGTGCATGCAGTACTAAGAGGATGGAGCCCAAGGCTTTGGAAGCACCCTAGGCCGTGGCTTCCCCTCCCCCCACCCCCAACTTAGGTAAAGGCGGTGGAACAACCATCCATGAGGCTTGCCCCCACAGGGCAGTTCCAGAGAAATCAGACAGCCTCACGCAGACATACTTGCATGCAAAATCAAAACAAAAAGGACAGAAAAACAAACCAAAAAAACCAACAACAACAAACCGATGCACATAAAAACAATAAGAAGAAAATAAGGAGAAATGAAATATGGATTTACAGAGAAAGAAAAAGGAAAAAAAAAAGCAAAAGTAAAAATACAAAAACCATATGGTTAGGGATCAGGGAGACCTTGCCTAAGACAGACAGAGCAGCAATGAATTAATCATTTTAATTTTCATGTCATTAGTTGTAATTAACCCCAGCACTCAGGAGGCAGAGGCAAAAGAGACTAGCAGATCTTTGTCTACAACAGAGAAGCCCTGTCTCAAACAAAAGGAAACAAAAAACACTAAACAACAACAACAATAGACACACAGATAAAGAAATCATTTAAAAGGGAAGACATGAAATATGGATTTGCAGAGAGAGAGAGAGAGAGAGAGAGAGAGAGAGAGAGAGAGAGAAGTAAAAGTAAAAAAATAAAACAGCAACAACAACAACAACAAAACAAAAACAAAAACCTTAGGGTCAGGGAGACCCTAAGGCAGAGCAGCAAGGAACTGATCACTTTATTTTTCATTACATTAGTTGTAACTAAAACCTGAAATAAGACTACCACACCTCTAATCCCAGCACTTGGGAGGCAAAGCCAAGAGGATCGCTGTGAGTTGGAGGCCAGCCTGGTCTCGAAAGCAAGCCAAGGCTACATGAGAAACCCTGTCAGGAAACAAACAAGCAAACAAAAAACTACAATTTCTTTAACCCCAAGAAAAGGTCTAGCTCCAACCTAGGTCAGTATGCACAATGATTTCCAAGACGGGCAGGAATACATAGAGAGACACTATCTCCAAAATAACTTAGTAGATAAGTAAGCAAGCAAGCAAGCAAATACATAGGTGATATATAGATAGATGATTACAGACACACAGACAGACAAATGGAGACCAATTCTCATAGTTCCCTCATTTGATCACGGCAGAGTCAGGCAGCCTGTTCTACGTAGTGTTGGCTAGAATGTTTATTAACAATTAGTATGACTTCTATGTATTAGTAATGCAGCAGTGACTCTTTAACCAGTCCACAAAATCAGTGTGATTCTATACCCAGCACTAGAGAGAGAGAGAGAGAGAGAGAGAGAGAGAGAGAGAGAGAGAGAGACAGAGACAGAGACAGAGACAGAGACAGAGAGAGAGATCTTGACTTGAAGAAATTACTGAAAGCCAAGCGGTGGTGGCCCATGCCTTTCTTTAATTCCAGCACTCAGGAAGCAGACGCAGGTGGACTGCTGTGAATTCAAGGCCAGGCAGGTCTACAAAGTGATTCCAGGACAGCCAAGGCTACACAGAGAAACCCTGTCTCCAAAAGCCAAAACCAAAAAAGAAAAGAAAAAAGAAAAAAGAAACAACCGAAGAGACATTAAATAAAAAAATAAAAGTAAAAAAATAAATAAATAAAATTACAAACATTATTCATGTGTGATAAAACAGGGGCCACACAAGCCCAGAAGAAAGAAAGAAGGAAAAAACAAAAACAAAAAAAGGAAGGAAGGAAGGAAGGAAGGTGAAAAAAAGAATTAAATATCTCAGACTGTGTGCACAAAAATACATGGGGTGCGGGGGGGGGGGCAGTGTTTGGTGGGTGGGGAGAAGGGAGAAAGCAGCTCATTAGACAGGCCCTCATTGTCCTGCCTCTGTGTTCCATGAACACTCAAATCTCTTACAACTCAGTGAATCGCAAAAAGAAAAAGAAAAAAGAAAGAGGAAAGGAAAGGAAAAAAATTCCCGACTATACATTGATGCAACCAGTCACTATCTTCTGATTTGTCTGATTCTTCAAGATTCTTCTGTGGTGCACTGATGTGAGATCACTCACCTGTATGCTTATGTGTACCCTGGTCTGACTTAGAAGTCAGAGATCTGCCTTCACAGTGCATGGATTAAAGCAATGAACTACCAGGGCCAATTTGATTTCTTTTTTTTTTTTTTCTTTTTTTCTTTTTCTTTTTTTTAAAATTTTTATTTATTTATTTATTTTTTTTTTTTTTTTGGTTTTGTGAGACAGGCTTTCTCTGTGTAGCCTTGGCTGTCCTGGACTCGCTTTGTAGACCAGGCTGGCCTTGAACTCACATCGATCCGCCTGCCTCTGCCTCCTGAGTGCTGGGATTAAAGGCATGCGCCACCACGCCCGGCTCCAATTTGATTTCTTGAATTTAGTAATTTTCGTTTTGTATTCCTTCTCGTTTTTTTATACTGTTTATCTATCACATATTTCTTTTTCTGTGTGTCTTCATTTTATTTTCAAAATCCCCCCACTCCCCCCCCCCCGTCTCTCTGAGAGGGATGGATGTGTGTGTGTGTGTGTGTGTGTGTGTGTGTGTGTGTGTGTGTTCGTTTCTCTCTCTTCCCCATCCCCCACCGTGTGGAATGTGCAAGTCAAAGTTCAAACAAAGTTTGGCTCTTGACATCGCCATAATGAAGCCCCCATGTGGACGGCAACCTTCATGGCGTCTGACCTCACCAATATGGAAGCAGCAGCCTTCTCTGTCTTTTTGCTTTGTTTTGTTTCTTAAAAGAGGTTTTTTTCTGTGTAGCTTTGGCTGTCCTGGACTCACTTTGTAGACCAGGCTGGCCTGGAGCTCACAGCGATCCGCCTGCCTCTGCCTCCCGAGTGCTGGGATTAAAGGCGTGTGCAACTGATGCTCAGCCAAACAAATATCTTTTTAAAAAATATACAAATTAAATACATATAAGCATGAACATAATTCACGCGTGATAAAACAGAGGCCACAGAAGCTAAATATTTAATTCATTACTCAGCTATTTATAAAGGATAAACTAGTCCTCTATTTAGTGTAGCCTCCGTACTACACTAATACATAAATACAAAGATAATAGATAGATAGACAGACAGATAGATAGATAGATAGATAGATAGATAGGGGAGGCACAGACAGACAAATGGAGACCAATGTTTATTAGTCATCAGTACTGATTCTATTTATTAGTAATGCAGCAGTGACTCTAACCAGTCCACAAAAACAGTATGATTCTACTATACTCAGCACTACAGGCATACAGTGGGGTGGGAGTGCCGGGGGTAGGGAGAGAGGGGGGAGGGAGGGAGAGGGAGAGGGACAGGGAGAGGGAGAGGGAGAGACCTTGACTCAAAGAAATAACTGAAAGCCAGGGGGTGGCGGCGCAGGGCTTTCTTTTATCCCAGGAGAGTCAGGCAGATTGCTGTGAGTTTAAGGCCAGCCTAGTCTACAAACTGAGTCCAGGACAGCCAAGCCTACGCAGAATCCCTGTCTCAAAAAACAGAAACAACAACAACAAAACAAAAAATAAATAAATAAACAACCGTAGAGATGAGTACAAAATAAATGAAAGAATGAATGAATGAATAAAAGTATGAACATAATTCATGCCGGTGTATGTACATGCAGGCAGAGCACTGTATACGTAATAGTCAAGAAATCTTCAAAAAGGAAAAAACAAAACAAAACAAAAAACCCAGTGAATTCTGAGACAATAAAGGCTACATAAAGAGACTGGCACCATCTCTTAAAATGAAACGAAACAAAACAAAAACCATCTGGGCGTGGTGGTGGCACACACCTTTAATCCCAGCACTCACTGCTGAGGCAGGGAGGGGCAGGCAGATCACTGTGAGTTTGAGGCCAGACTGGTCTACAACCTGATTCCAGGACAGCCAAGGCTACTACTCAGAGAAACCCTGTCGGGGGAAGGGGAAGGGGAAGAAGGAGGGGGGACCAAAAACCAAATGAGCGTTTCCCTGTGACACTTGAAAACGGCGGACTTTCCACATCGGCCACGGAGGCCTCTCCACCTCCAAGGAGAAACTAAGGTGTCACTGGAAGGTAATCAAGAGATAAGAAGTTCAGTTACCCACCCTTTCTGGCATAAGGCCAAAGGCTGAGGGAGGAGTGATGATGACCTTCAGATCCTTTTTCACTCAACCCAAGCAGATATTGATAGAATTCGAGCCCGTCTGGGGCGGCCCAGGGCTCCCATCCCGGCACTTGGGGGCCAGAGGCTGGTGGGTCGCTCGGTATCGGAGGTGAGCCTGGCATACACAGAGAGGGTTCTGAGAAAGCCACGGCATATTAGGTATGGCCCCTGCGTGCCTGCACCAAAACTGACTCTAAACGTGAAGCCTTTCACTGCACAGAAAAGACAAACCAAAGCAAAATGGCAGACTGGTCTGCAGAGCAAGCTGCGCGACAGCCAGGGCTGTTGCATCGAAACGCTACCCCTGAAAACAAGCAAACACCTACACACAAACACAAAATTGCAGCCCTTGGGAGGTGAGGGCAAGTGAACCTCTGAGTCTGTGTCCAGTTTGGTCTACCGAGTGACTTCCAGGACAGCCACGACTACACAGAGGGAACCTTGACTTTACAGAAAACAGAAAACAAAACAGAAATCCAACACGTAGCCGGGCTTGGTGGCACCCACCCGTGCCCGCCCGCCATCCATCCCAGCGCTCGGGAGGCAGAGGCGGGCAGGCAGGCTGGCTAAGCGCTGTGACTTCCAGGCAGGCCAGCCTGGTCTACAGAGCGAGTCTGGGGCAGCCAAGGCCACACAGAGAGACCCTGTCTCGAACCCCTCCCACCCAAAAAGCAAAACAATTCCAACATTTGGCAGGCAGAAGACAGTGAATCGCTCGCTCAGTGTGAGTTCGGCCTGCTCTACAGAGTGAGTTCCAAGATGGCCAGGACTACTACACAGAGAAACCCTTGACTGCTGCACAGAAACGAAACAAAACAAAACGAAATTCCAACACTGCAAATCCAGATACAGGGCAATCTCTGTTTCCAGCCCATACTGGTCTACAGAGAAAGTTGCATGACAGTCATGGCTATTACAAGCAAACCCTGCCTGAAAAACAAAATTAACTAACTAGCTAACTAACTAGCTAGCTAGCTAGCTAGATAAATGAAGAAATAACAACCTATGTGGAACCAAAACCCAAAGCTTGTTTGCTTTGCTTTCTGTGAGACAGGGTTTCTCTGTGTAGCCTTCATTTATATATATATATATATATACATATATATATATATATATATATATATATAAAATTTTTTAATTTTATTATTGTTTTATTATTGTTATTTTTTTTGGTTTTTCGAGACAGGGTTTCTCTGTGTAGCCTTGGCCATCCTGGACTCACTTTGTAGACCAGACTGGCCTCGAACTCACAGCGATCCGCCTGCCTCTGCCTCCCAAGTGCTGGGATTAAAGGCGTGCGCCACCACGCCTGGCTCATTTATTTATCTTATAAGGTAAATATTTAATTCTTTTGAACAAGTATTTAATTCTTTACTCAACTACTTAGAAACGATAAACTATTCTCCATACCCTATGTAACCTTGGAAATCCCTAACTAGATGAGGCCTGCCTCCAGCTCACAGAGTTTCACCTGCCTCTACCTTCAGAGCTATGGGATTAAAGACATACAGGACCACACAGCTGGCTTCTTTAAGTTCTGGTTTCAGAACTTTAACCCAATTTGCATGTGCCGAATGATAGGGTAGCCTCTGCTGATCTGCACAGTCCCCCTTGCTCCATGAACAGACAAACCACATAAATGTTTTAACTCACCGTCTTAAAACAAAACAAACAACAGCAACATAAATAAATAAATAAATAAATAAATAAATAAGAGCTGGAGAGGTGGCTCAGAGGTTAAGAGCACTGACTGCTCCTCCAGAGGTCCTGAGTTGCATTCCCAGCGAGCACACAGTGGCTCACAACCATCTATAATGTGATCTAATGTCTTCCTCTGACAGGCAGGCGTACTAAGCAGGTAGAGAGAGCACTGTATACAAAATAATAAATAAAGACATATTTTTTTAAACTGAAAATAAACTTTTAAAGTAATAATAATGACAGGGGAAAAAAAAAACCTAGTTCAGACTAGTTCAGAATCTTTCAGTAGCCAGGCTTTGGTGGCACTCGCTTTTCTTTAATCCCAGCAATCGGGAGGCAGAGACAGATGTATCTTTGTGAGTTTGAGGCCAGCTTGGTCTACACAGTGAGTCCAGGACAGCCAAGGCTACATAGAGAAACCCTGTCTCCAAAAACCAAAACCAAACAAAATTAGACTAAGGAACAACAGCAGACCTCTGAGATGGTTCCTTTTGTTTGAATTCTAAGGCCCAGCCACACAGAAAAGAAATTCATCAAAAGTGATCTCTGTGTTTATCATCCCTCTAGATGGCAGGGACATAAATCCAATTCACACGTGTGTGTGTGTGTGTGTGTGTGTGTGTGTGTGTGTGTGTGTGTGAGAGAGAGAGAGAGAGAGAGAGAGAGAGAGAGAGAGAGAAAGAGAGAGAATTGTGTGAGGAGGCTCTCTCTCCTGATATAGAAAGTATACCCTTTCAATAAAAAGGAGAAGAAAAAAATAAAATAAATAACCAACCAACCAATAAACAAACAAACAAATAATAACAACAACAACAAAAGCAAAAACCACTACAAGCAGTCATTTGTTTTGGAATATAATTTACAGGGAAAAGAAATGTGTGGGTTCACATACAGGCTCAAACATAAACAGGAGACCAACGAGACCAAAAGACAGAGCAGCCAATGCCTGTTCTTATCGTTCAGGGTACTATTTATGTGAAATGGTTTGGGGTCCTTCCTAGTCCCCTCTAGCATGACCTAGAAACCTAGAAGTGACTGACTTAAGGTGACATCAGGAAGCAGTCCATTTCTGGAAGTGGAAAGAAATGGGTGCTGGGAGTGAGATAGGTAGGAAGGAAAGAAGGAAGAAGGGGGTCTCAAACCAATCTCAGCACGTCAGAGGCAGTGGTCATAGCTAGAGACTGTGAATGATCAACCAGCTGAGGATTAATTATTAACACCCATGCATGCTCGTTCTTGCGTGTGCAAGCACACACACACACACACACACACACACACACGCACACACACACACACACGATGACACAAGAAAAGCTCCAATGAGTGCAGTTACAAAGAGAGAATTGGTTGTTTTGTTATTTATCTTTAAAGATGTGTGTGTATTCGCATGCACGCTAGGGTGTATATAAGTCTTAGAAGAATCACATATGTACACGTTAACAAACCATTTCTAGTTTAGATCCTCCAGGTCCCCATCTACCCATGGAACACGCCAGATTTCCATTGAGCCCTATTTTGCTCTCTTAAAAATGAGACCACAGGAGGCACACCAGACCTCCCTCTCTGCTGGGGCCTTTCATTTTGTTTTTCTCTCTTTCTGTTTTAGATTGATTTCTGGATTAAGTGTGGAGTGTTCTGCTTGCCTCTTAGGACATTTGGAAGAGCAGCCAGTGTTTTAACCCCTCCTGAGGCATTTTTTAATTTTACTTCGTTTTATTTTATTTCTTTTTGTGGTTTTCAAGACAGGGTTTCTCTGTGTAACAGCTCTGACTGCCCTGGAGCTCATGCCTGCCTCTGCCTCCCATGTTCTGAGACAACAGGCATGCATGCGCCAACACCACCCGGCTCCATTGCATTTTGCGTAATGCTCTCTTTGGTTTAAATGCTGAGGCGCTGTCACACAGAAAAGAGTGTAATTTATGAGAACAACACACCCTCATCCGGGCGCTGTGATGCTCCCTGGATGATACCATGAGAAGGGCAATATTGGCCCGGCCACTCCAGTACTGGCACCCGACATGGAGGAGGTGGGCAGGGCTCTCCCTCTCCACCAGGCAGGTGTGACAGTTAAGTTTTGGTGTTTTGTTTTGCTTTGTTTCTGTCTCCCACTACCACCACCCCCACACCCTCCGCCCAGAGACAGGGTTTCTCTGTGTAGCGTTGGCTATCCAGTCCTCGGCTCACTTTGTAGACCAGGCTGGCCTTAAAGTCACAGCGATATGCCTGCCTCTGCCTCCTGAGTGCTGAGATTAAAGGCCTGCACCACCATGACATGCCTAGCTTTGTTTTTGGGTTTGTTTTTCTTTGCCTTTAATCCCAGCAGTTGGGAGACAGAGGCAAGAGAATCACTTGCACTTGCAAGTCCAGGAAAGGCAAGGCTACATGAGAAACCTTGTCTGGGAACAAACAAACAAGCAAGCAAGCAAGCAAGCAAGCAAACAAAAAACTACAATTTCTTTAACCCAAGAAAAGTTCTAGATCCAAACTAGGTCAGTATACACAGCGAATTTCAAGACAGACAGGATTACATAGAAAGACTCTGTCTCCAAAATAATTTAAACACTGTGTAAGTAGATAAGTAAGTAAGTAAATACATCGATAATAGATAGATACATAGATAGATAGATAGATAGATAGATAGATAGATAGATAGATAGATAGGATTAAAGGTGTGTGCCACCATGCCTGGCTAAATATTTAATTCTTTACTCAACTATTTTAAAAGATTAAACTAGTTCTTTGTTTAGTGTATTCTCCATACAAAACTAATACGTAAATACATAGATGTTAGATACATACATACACACATAGATAGATAGATAGATAGGTAAATAGATAGATAATAGACATAAAGACAGACAAATGGATACCAATTCTCATAGTTCCTTCATTTGATCACAGCAGTGTCAGGCAGCCTGGACTAGGTAGTGCCAGCTAACTTCTAATGTATATTTGTCATCTGTCAGTACTGAATCTTTTTATTAGCAATGCAGCAGTGTCTCTATAACCAGCCCAGAAAATCAATGTGATTCTATACCCACCAGGAGAAGGTGGCGGGCGGGGGGGGGGGAGAGAATTGTTTGAGGAGGCTCTCTTTCCTGATATAGAAAGTATACCCACCCTTTCAATAAAAAAGAGAAGAAGAAAAATATAAAATAAATAACCAACCAACCAACAAACAAACAACAACAACAACAGCAACAAAAAGACCACTACAAGCAGTAAATTGTTTTGGAATATAATTTAAATGGGAAAGAAATGTGTGGATTCACATACAGGCTGAAACATGAACAGGAGACCAACAAGAACAAAAGACAGAGCAGCCAATGCCTGTTCTTATCGTTCAGGGTACTATTTATGTGAAATGGTTTGGTGTCCTTCCTAGTCCCCTCTAGCATGACCTAGAAGTGACTGACTTAAGGTGACATCAGGAAGCAGTCCATTTCTAGAAGAGGAAAGAAATGGGTGCTGGGAGTGAGATAGGTAGGAAGGAAAGAAGGAAGAAGGGGGTCTAAAACCAATCTCAGCACGTCAGAGGCAGTGGTCATAGCTAGAGACTGTGAATGATCAACCAGCTGAGGATTAATTATTAACACCCATGCATGCTCGTTCTTGCGTGCGCAAGCACACACACACACACACACACACACACACACACACACACACACACACACGATGACACAAGAAAAGCTCCAATGAGTGCAGTTACAAAGAGAGAATTGGTTGTTTTGTTATTTATCTTTAAAGATGTGTGTGTATTCGCATGCACGCTAGGGTGTATATAAGTCTTAGAAGAATCACATATGTACACGTTAACAAACCATTTCTAGTTTAGATCCTCCAGGTCCCCATCTACCCATGGAACACGCCAGATTTCCATTGAGCCCTATTTTGCTCTCTTAAAAATGAGACCACAGGAGGCACACCAGACCTCCCTCTCTGCTGGGGCCTTTCATTTTGTTTTTCTCTCTTTCTGTTTTAGATTGATTTCTGGATTAAGTGTGGAGTGTTCTGCTTGCCTCTTAGGACATTTGGAAGAGCAGCCAGTGTTTTAACCCCTCCTGAGGCATTTTTTAATTTTACTTCGTTTTATTTTATTTCTTTTTGTGGTTTTCAAGACAGGGTTTCTCTGTGTAACAGCTCTGACTGCCCTGGAGCTCATGCCTGCCTCTGCCTCCCATGTTCTGAGACAACAGGCATGCATGCGCCAACACCACCCGGCTCCATTGCATTTTGCGTAATGCTCTCTTTGGTTTAAATGCTGAGGCGCTGTCACACAGAAAAGAGTGTAATTTATGAGAACAACACACCGTCATCCGGGCGCTGTGGTGCTCGCTGGATGATACCATCACAAGGGCAATATTGGCCCTGGCACTCCAGTACTGGCACCTGCCATGGAGGAGGTGGGGGGTGCTCTCCCTCTCCACCTGGCGGGTATGACAGCCAAGTTTTTGTGTTTGGTTTTGTTTCTGTCTCCCACTACCACATTCCCCACACCATCCACCCAGAGACAGGGATTCTCCGTGTAGCGTTGGCTATCCAGTCCTGGGCTCCCTTTGTAGACCAGGCTGGCCTTATACTCACAGCGATCTGCCTGCCTCTGCCTCCTGAGTGCTGCAATTAAAGTCATGCACCACAATGCCATGCCTGGCTTAGTTTTTGTTTTTGTTATCCTTTGCCTTTAATCCCAGCAGTTGGGAGACAGAGGGGAGAGAATCACTTGCACTTGAAAGTCCAGGACAGGGAAGGCTACACGGGAAACCTTGTCTGGAAACAAACAAGCAAGCAAGCAAGAAAAAACTACAATTTCTTTAACACAAGAAAAGTTCTAGTTCCAAACTAGGTCAGTATACACAGCGATTTTCAAGACAGACAGGAATACATAGAGAGATTCTGTCTCCAAAATAGTTTAAACACTGTGTAAGTAGATAAGTAAGTAAGTATCATCTATCGATGATAGATAGATAGATAGATAGATAGATAGATAGATAGATAGATAAAAAGACAGATAGAATTAAAGGCATGTGCCACCATGCCTGGCTAAATATATAATTCTTTACTCAACTATTTAAAAAGGACAAACATGTCCTTTATTTAGTGTATTCTCCGTAGTATACTAATACATAAATACATAAATGTTAGATACATACATACATACAAACATAGATAGATAGATAGATGGATAGATAGATAGATAGATAGATAATACACACACAGACAGACAAATGGATACCAATCCTCATAGTTCCCTCGTTGGATCACAGCAGAGTCAGGCAGACTGGTCTAGGTAGTGCCAGCTCCCTTCTAATGTTTATTAGTCATCAGTCAGTACTGAATCTATTTATCATCAATGCAGCAGTGACTCTATAACCAGCCCAGAAAATCAGCGTGATTCTATACCTAGCACGAGAGGGGGGAGGGGGAGAGAGAGAGAGAGAGAGAGAGAGAGAGAGAGAGAGAGAGAGAGAGAATTGTGTGAGGAGGCTCTTTCTCCTGATATAGAAAGTATACCCACCCTTTCAATAAAAAAGAGAAGAAGAAAAAAAGTAAATAACCAAGCAACCAACAAACAATTAACAACAACAACAACAACAAAAGACCACTACAAGCGGTCATTTGTTTTGGAATATAATTTACAGGGGAAAGAAATGTATAGGTTCACATACAGGCTCTATCATAAACAGGAGAGCAACGAGACTAAAAGACAGAGCAGCCGATGCCTTTTCTTATCGTTCAGGGTACTATTTATGTGAAATGGTTTGGGGTCCATCCTAGTCCCCTCTAGCATGACCTAGAAGTGACTTATTTAAGGTTTTCAGGAAGCAGTCCTCTTGAAGAGGAAAGAAATGGCTGCTGAGAGTGAGATAGGTAGGAAGGAAAGAAGGAAGAACGGGGTCAAAAACCAATCTCAGCACGTCAGAGGCAGTGGTCATAGCTAGAGACTGTGACTGGTCACTCAGCACATACACACACACAGACACACACACACTCACATACACACACACACACGCGCGCGCGCGATGAAACAAGAAAATCTACAATGAGTGCATTTACAAAGACAGAATCGGTTGTTTTGTTATTTATCTTTAAAGATGTGTGTGTGTTCGTATGCATGCTGGGCTGTATATAAGTCTTAGAAGAATCACATATGTACACTTTAACAAACCATTTCTAGTTTAGATCCTCCAGGTCCCCATCTACCCATGGAACACGCCAGATTTCCATTGAGCCCTATTTTGCTCTTTTAAAAATGAGACCACAGGAGCCACACCAGACCTCCCTCTCAGCTGGGGCCTTTCATTTTGTTTTTCTCTCTTTCTGTTTCTGATTAATTTCTGGATTAAGAGTGGAGTGTTCTGCTTGCCTCTCAGGACTTTTGGAAGAGCAGCCAGTGCTTTTAACCCCTCCTGAGGCATTTTTTACTTTTATTTCGTTTCTTTTTATTTCTTTTTGTGGCTTTTCGAGACAGGGTTTCTTTGTGCAACAGCTATGGCTGTCCTGGAACTCACGGAGACCCAGCGGCCTCTGCCTCCCAAGCGCCGGGAGTAAAGGCGGGCGTGATGTCGCATGCCTTTAATCCCAGCACTCAGGAGGCAGCGGCAGACGGATCGCTGTGAGTTCAAGGCCAGCCTGGTCTACAAAGTGAGTCCAGGAAGGCCAAGGCTAAAACAGAGAAACCTTGGCTCGAAAAAATATATATATTAGAAGGAGAAGAAGGAAGAGGAGGAGGAGGAGGAAAGGAAGGAAGAAAGGAAAGAGCCAGGCCTGGTGGCAGCAATGCACTGAATATTTAAATTTTTCATGGCATTAGTCATAAGAAAAAAAATAAAATAAAGCAGATATAATTAATTGTCCTGGCATGCACCACCAGGCCCTGCTTCCTTTAATTTCATTTATTTATTTACTTATTTATATTGGTTTTTTGAGACAGGGTTTCTCTGGGTAGCCTTGGGTGTCCTGGAACTCTGTTTTTAGACCAGGCTGGTCTCAAACTCACAGAGATCCACCTACCCCTGCCTCCCAAGTGCTGGGATGAATGGCGTGTGCCACCATGCTGGTCCTTTCAGCTCTTTATCTCCAAGAAAGTTTCTAGGTAGTCCTGGGAGTTCCAACCTTAGTCCATCTACACATCAGTTTCAAAGACAGCCAGAGGGGGGCAGAGAGAGAGAGAGAGAGAGAGAGAGAGAGAGAGAGAGAGAGTCTATCTCCACAAACCTTAGATAAGTAAGATACACAGACAGAAAGACAAATGGAGGCCAAGCATCATAGTTTCCTCATGTAATCACAGCAGAGACAGGTGGACTTCTGTGTTTGGTTTTTCCAAGTACATATTTAAGTCTTTATTCAGCTATCTATCAAGGGTAAACTGGTCCTTTATTTAGTGTAGTCTCCGTACCCCACGTGGAACCATTGAAATCCCTAACTAGATGAGGCCTGCCTCCAGCTCACAGAGTTTCACCTGCCTCTGCCTTCAGAGCTATGGGATTCAAGGCCTACAGGACCACACCGAGCTGGCTTCTTTAAGTTCTGGTTTCAGAACTTAACCCCAATGTGCATGTACAGAATTATAGGGAAGCCTCTTCTGATCTACACAGTTCCCTCGCTGCTCCATGAAAAGACAAACCACATAAAGGCTTAACTCGCTCTCTGAAAACGAAAAACAAAAATTAAGAGCTGGATGGAGAGGTGGCTCAGAGGTTAAGAGCACTGACTGCCCCTCCAGAGGTCCTGAGTTGCGTTCCCAGCGAGCACACGGTGGCTCACAGCCATCTATAATTTGATCTAACGTCCTCCTCTGGCGTGCAGGCATACACGCAGGCAGATGGAGCACTGTACACATAATAATGAATAAATATTTTAAATTGAAAATAAACTTTTAAATTAACCATAATGACAGGGGGAAAACAACTAGTTCAGAATCTTTCAGTAGCCAGGCGGTGGTGGCACACGCTTTTCTTTCATCCCAGCACTCGGGAGGCAGAGACAGGTGGGTTGTTGTGAGTTTGAGGCCAGCCTCGTTTACACAGCGGGTCCAGGACAGCTAAGGTTCCATAAAGAAACGCTGTCTTCTGGAACCAAAACCAAAACCAAACCAAAAGAAACAAAAAAAAAATTAGACCGAGGAGCTACACCAGACCTCTGAGACGGTTCCTTTCATTTTATTTGCCTTTATTTCATTTTATTTTTTTTTCTATTTCTTTTTTTTGGGGGGGTGGGGGGCAAGGGATTCGTTTTTCACGTTAGGGTTTCTCTGTGTAGCCTTGACTGTCCTGGACTTACTTGCTTTTGTAGACCAGGCTGTCCTAAAATTTACAGCAATCCGACTGCCTCTTCCTCCCAAGTGCTGGGATTATTGGCGTGCGCCACCACCGCCTGGCCTTATTTTAATTTTTTTCTGTGCATCACTCGGTATGAATGTGTCAGATCCCTTGGTAGTGGCGTTACAGACAGTTGTGAGCTGCCGTGTGGGTGTTGGGAATCCAGCCCAGGTCCTTTGGAAGAGCTGACAGTGCTCCTCACCAACGATCCATCTCTCTAGTCCCATTTGCTTTGTCTTCATGCTCTCTTTCGTTTGAATTCTGAGGCACCGCCACACAGGGGGAAAAAAATCTTCCGAAGTGATCTTCTCTGTTCTCTGTGTTTACCATCCCTCTAAATGGCAGGGACTTAAATCCAATTCACACGGAGTGGGGGGCAGGGGGCGGAGCGGAGGGCCGGGGCCGTGGCGAGCCGGTGGCGGGGGACGCGGGGGGGGGGGATTGTGAGGAGCCTCTCACCCCTGACCTAGAAAGTACCCTTTAAATTAAAAGTGTAAAAAAAAACAATACTACAAACTCACATTTGTTTTGGAATATAATTTATGGTAGAAAGAAATGTGTGGGTTCCCATAGAAGCCCAAACATGCACAAGAGACTGGATAGATCAAAAGGCAGAGCAGCCGATGCCTGTTCTTATCGTTCAGGGTACTATTTATGTGAAATGGGTTGGAGTCCTTCCTAGTCCCCTCTACCATGACCTAGAAGTGTGACTGTCTTAAGCTGAAATCAGGAAGCAGTCCATTTCTGGAAGAGGAAAGAAAGGGGTGCTATGAGTTCAAGGGCCAGCCTGGTCTACAAAGTGAGTCCAGGATGGCAAAGGCTACACAGAGAAACCCTGTCTCGAAAAACAACAACAGAAAAACAAACAAACATAAAAAAATCTTAAAAGAATCCCACACACATCTGCCGGGTAAGGTATGGTGGTGCACGCCTTTAATCCCAGCACTCGGGAGGCAGAGGCACGTGGATCGCTGTAAAAATTCAGGGCTAGCCAGACTGGTCTACAAAGCGAGTCCAGGACATCCAAGGCTAACACAGAGAGACCCTGTCTCGAAAAGCCAAAAAAGAAAAAAGGAAAAAAAACAAAAAAAAAAAAGAATCTGACATCTAAACTTTAACCAACCATTACCTAGTTTACAGCCTACAGGTGCCCATCTATCTACCCATGGAACAGGCCACACATTTCCACTGAGTTCTGCATTAAGTATGCAATGTTCTGCCTGCATCTCCACCTGCGGGCCAGGAGAGGGCGCCAGGTCTCCTCATAAATGGTTGTGAGCCACCACGTGGCTGCTGGGAACTGAAGGCTATACCTTCCCAAGAGCAGCCAGTGCTCTTCAACCCTGACGCATTTTTATTTTTGTTATTTTTATTTTTTATGTTTGTGGTTTTTCGAGACAGGGGTTCTCTGTGCAACAGCTCTGGCTGTCCTGGAACTCACGGAGATCCACCGGCCTCTGCCTCCCAAGCGCCCGGAGTAAAGGCGTGCGCCGCCATTTTATGTCTCTTAATGCTCTCTTTGGTTTAAATGCGAGGTGCTGTCACACAGAAAGGAGTATAACTTATAAGAAAAATGCACCATCATCCAGACGCTGTGGCGCTCGCTTTTAGATAAAAATTATGACATGGATGGGGAAAAACAGGACAAATAAAGCAACAACCCAAAAATGCACATAAAATTTACTGAATCATTAATAAAGAATAAGCAATGAAACATGGGCTTACAAACAGGCAAAAAGATAAAGAAAGAGACATATGGTTAGAGAGACCCTAAGGCAGAGTAGCCATGAATTGAGAACCTGATCATTTTATTTTCGCTAATTACAACAGAAAACACAAATAGAATTGACTGGTCTGGAACTTTTCCTGTGTCTCAGGCAGACTTATTTAGTTAGTTTTGGCTTCTATGAGAGCTAGTTTTGTTGTGTAGCCTTCACACACACACACACACACACACACACACACACACACACACACACACGGGAGGGGGGGCAGGGAGGGGGGAAGCATGAAGGGGGAAGGAGAGAGAGAGAGAGAGAGAGAGAGAGAGAGAGAGAGAGAGAGAGAGAGAGAGAAACCCTGTGTAAAATAACATGTCTGTCTGGAGTTCAGGGTGTAAAGAAGGTGAGCTATCCATAGGGCCTTATGAATGTCCATTGGGAGTCAGAGGGAGACAGATAGACTGTGAATTCAGGTGGCTAGTCTGCCCTAAATAGTGAATTCAGAGACAATAAAGGCTACATAAAGAGATTGACCCTATCTGTGAAAATCCAAACAAACAGCAAACAAATGAGAGTTTTCCTGTGAAACATGAAAATGCCCGACTTTCACATCAGCCAGCCATGAAGGCTGCTCGACCTCCACCTCCAAGGAGAAGTAGGGTGTAACTGGAAGATAATTAAGAGATAAGCAGTCAAGCAGCAGCCTCACCCACCCTTTCTGACACAAGGTCAAAGGGTAACCTTCAACTTTTGCTTTTTTTCCTTTGAAAGGAATAGGCATTGTTCTGGCCTGTAAATCTGTATGTTTGTGTGTGTGTCTTCCCCCCCCCCCAAAACAGGGTTTCTCTGTGTAGCCTTGGCTGTCCTGTCTTGGACTCAGTCTGTAGACCGGGCCCACCTCAAACTTATAAAGATCTGCCTGGCTCTGCTTCCTGAATGCTGAGATTAAAGGCCTGCACCACCACACCCAGCTTTGTTTCTGTTTTTGTCTCCCCCCCCCCCCAGTGTTCACATACACTTCCATCCATATGAGTCTGGTGTCTGAGAGTGGTCAGTGAGTGGCCACTCTTGAACACATAACCAAAACAAAACAAAACCAAATTACCAAACGGGAAAGGCAAAAGCAGGCCAATCTCTGTTTCCAGGCCAGACTGGCCTACAGTGAAAGTTCAAAGACAGCCATGCCCATCATAAACAAGCCTGTCTGGTTTGGTTGGTTGGTTGGGTTTTTTTGTTTTTTGTTTTTGTTTTTGTTTTTGAGGCAGGTTTTCTCTGTGTAGCCTTGGCTGTCTTGGACTGACTTTGTAAACCAGGCTGGGCTCTAACTAACAGAGATCTACCTGCAGCTGCTTCCAGAGTGCTGGGATTGAAAGCCCGTGTGTTTTTAATTCCCTGTTACTTTATTGTCCATTCAATTTGATTTTATAAAGTAGCTCTCTCTCTCTCTCTCTCTCTCTCTCTCTCTCTCTCTCTCTCTCTCTGTCTGTGTGTGTGTGTGTGTGTGTGTGTGTGTGTGTGTGTGTAAATGACCATGTGGGGTCTGATACCCTCATCCTTTATGATTGCTCATACAAACTATGATTGAACCTTAGACTCTGATGAGTAGCTAACCCAAACCCTAACTGGGCCAACCCCTCAGGCCATACAAAGTGAAAGTAGAATAAACAGAGAGCTGTGAAAACAGGGGAAACCTTCCTTCTCTAACAGGGAGGCCCAAGTGAAAGAGATCGAAAGTGACCTGCCTGACAAATCAGTTAGTGGCAAATCAGTTAGGGAGGGAGGCTCCTTTTGAAAACACTTCACCGCTTGGGGTCCCTCCTTTGTTGTGTCTGCTGTTGCTGCTAATGCTGTTCCCACCCAGCCCCAACTTCTGGTCTCAGACTAAATACAGAGTTAGTGCAAATTAAAGCACCAGTCCAATGGTGCTAGAGATGATCTTCTCTTTCCAGCTGCTGGGTGCTGACATGACAGGCATGCATGGATTAAGTGCATGCAGTACTAAGAGGATGGAGCCCAAGGCTTTGGAAGCACCCTAGGCCGTGGCTTCCCCTCCCCCCACCCCCAACTTAGGTAAAGGCGGTGGAACATCCATCCATGAGGCTTGCCCCCACAGGGCAGTTCCAGAGAAATCAGACAGCCTCACGCAGACATACTTGCATGCAAAATCAAAACAAAAAGGACAGAAAAACAAACCAAAAAAACCAACAACAACAAACCGATGCACATAAAAACAATAAGAAGAAAATAAGGAGAAATGAAATATGGATTTACAGAGAAAGAAAAAGGAAAAAAAAAAGCAAAAGTAAAAATACAAAAACCATATGGTTAGGGATCAGGGAGACCTTGCCTAAGACAGACAGAGCAGCAATGAATTAATCATTTTAATTTTCATGTCATTAGTTGTAATTAACCCCAGCACTCAGGAGGCAGAGGCAAAAGAGACTAGCAGATCTTTGTCTACAACAGAGAAGCCCTGTCTCAAACAAAAGGAAACAAAAAACACTAAACAACAACAACAATAGACACACAGATAAAGAAATCATTTAAAAGGGAAGACATGAAATATGGATTTGCAGAGAGAGAGAGAGAGAGAGAGAGAGAGAGAGAGAGAGAGAAGTAAAAGTAAAAAAATAAAACAGCAACAACAACAACAACAAAACAAAAACAAAAACCTTAGGGTCAGGGAGACCCTAAGGCAGAGCAGCAAGGAACTGATCACTTTATTTTTCATTACATTAGTTGTAACTAAAACCTGAAATAAGACTACCACACCTCTAATCCCAGCACTTGGGAGGCAAAGCCAAGAGGATCGCTGTGAGTTGGAGGCCAGCCTGGTCTCGAAAGCAAGCCAAGGCTACATGAGAAACCCTGTCAGGAAACAAACAAGCAAACAAAAAACTACAATTTCTTTAACCCCAAGAAAAGGTCTAGCTCCAACCTAGGTCAGTATGCACAATGATTTCCAAGACGGGCAGGAATACATAGAGAGACACTATCTCCAAAATAACTTAGTAGATAAGTAAGCAAGCAAGCAAGCAAATACATAGGTGATATATAGATAGATGATTACAGACACACAGACAGACAAATGGAGACCAATTCTCATAGTTCCCTCATTTGATCACGGCAGAGTCAGGCAGCCTGTTCTACGTAGTGTTGGCTAGAATGTTTATTAACAATTAGTATGACTTCTATGTATTAGTAATGCAGCAGTGACTCTTTAACCAGTCCACAAAATCAGTGTGATTCTATACCCAGCACTAGAGAGAGAGAGAGAGAGAGAGAGAGAGACAGAGACAGAGACAGAGACAGAGAGAGAGAGAGAGATCTTGACTTGAAGAAATTACTGAAAGCCAAGCAGTGGTGGCCCATGCCTTTCTTTAATTCCAGCACTCAGGAAGCAGACGCAGGTGGACTGCTGTGAATTCAAGGCCAGGCAGGTCTACAAAGTGATTCCAGGACAGCCAAGGCTACACAGAGAAACCCTGTCTCCAAAAGCCAAAACCAAAAAAGAAAAGAAAAAAGAAAAAAGAAACAACCGAAGAGACATTAAATAAAAAAATAAAAGTAAAAAAATAAATAAATAAAATTACAAACATTATTCATGTGTGATAAAACAGGGGCCACACAAGCCCAGAAGAAAGAAAGAAGGAAAAAACAAAAACAAAAAAAGGAAGGAAGGAAGGAAGGAAGGTGAAAAAAAGAATTAAATATCTCAGACTGTGTGCACAAAAATACATGGGGTGCGGGGGGGGGGCAGTGTTTGGTGGGTGGGGAGGGGGGAGAAAGCAGCTCATTAGACAGGCCCTCATTGTCCTGCCTCTGTGTTCCATGAACACTCAAATCTCTTACAACTCAGTGAATCACAAAAAGAAAAAGAAAAAGAAAGAGGAAAGGAAAGGAAAAAAATTCCCGACTATACATTGATGCAACCAGTCACTATCTTCTGATTTGTCTGATTCTTCAAGATTCTTCTGTGGTGCACTGATGTGAGATCACTCACCTGTATGCTTATGTGTACCCTGGTCTGACTTAGAAGTCAGAGATCTGCCTTCACAGTGCATGGATTAAAGCAATGAACTACCAGGGCCAATTTGATTTCTTTTTTTTTTTCTTTTTTTCTTTTTCTTTTTTTAAAATTTTTATTTATATATATATTTTTTTTTTTGGTTTTGTGAGACAGGCTTTCTCTGTGTAGCCTTGGCTGTCCTGGACTCGCTTTGTAGACCAGGCTGGCCTTGAACTCACATCGATCCGCCTGCCTCTGCCTCCTGAGTGCTGGGATTAAAGGCATGCGCCACCACGCCCGGCTCCAATTTGATTTCTTGAATTTAGTAATTTTCGTTTTGTATTCCTTCTCTGTTTTTTTATACTGTTTATCTATCACATATTTCTTTTTCTGTGTGTCTTCATTTTATTTTCAAAATCCCCCCCCCTGTCTCTCTGAGAGGGATGTGTGTGTGTGTGTGTGTGTGTGTGTGTGTGTGTGTGTGTTCGTTTCTCTCTCTTCCCCATCCCCCACCGTGTGGAATGTGCAAGTCAAAGTTCAAACAAAGTTTGGCTCTTGACATCGCCATAATGAAGCCCCCATGTGGACGGCAACCGTCATGGCGTCTGACCTCACCAATATGGAAGCAGCAGCCTTCTCTGTCTTTTTGCTTTGTTTTGTTTCTTAAAAGAGGTTTTTTTCTGTGTAGCTTTGGCTGTCCTGGACTCACTTTGTAGACCAGGCTGGCCTGGAGCTCACAGCGATCCGCCTGCCTCTGCCTCCCGAGTGCTGGGATTAAAGGCGTGTGCAACTGATGCTCAGCCAAACAAATATCTTTTTAAAAAATATACAAATTAAATACATATAAGCATGAACATAATTCACGCGTGATAAAACAGAGGCCACACAAGCTAAATATTTAATTCATTACTCAGCTATTTATAAAGGATAAACTAGTCCTCTATTTAGTGTAGCCTCCGTACTACACTAATACATAAATACAAAGATAATAGATAGATAGACAGACAGATAGATAGATAGATAGATAGATAGATAGATAGGGGAGGCACAGACAGACAAATGGAGACCAATGTTTATTAGTCATCAGTACTGATTCTATTTATTAGTAATGCAGCAGTGACTCTAACCAGTCCACAAAAACAGTATGATTCTACTATACTCAGCACTACAGGCATACAGTGGGGTGGGAGTGCCAGGGGTAGGGAGAGAGGGGGGAGGGAGGGAGAGGGAGAGGGACAGGGAGAGGGAGAGGGAGAGACCTTGACTCAAAGAAATAACTGAAAGCCAGGGGGTGGCGGCGCAGGGCTTTCTTTTATCCCAGGAGAGTCAGGCAGATTGCTGTGAGTTTAAGGCCAGCCTAGTCTACAAACTGAGTCCAGGACAGCCAAGCCTACGCAGAATCCCTGTCTCAAAAAACAGAAACAACAACAACAAAACAAAAAATAAATAAATAAACAACCGTAGAGATGAGTACAAAATAAATGAAAGAACGAATGAATGAATAAAAGTATGAACATAATTCATGCCGGTGTATGTACATGCAGGCAGAGCACTGTATACGTAATAGTCAAGAAATCTTCAAAAAGGAAAAAACAAAACAAAACAAAAAACCCAGTGAATTCTGAGACAATAAAGGCTACATAAAGAGACTGGCACCATCTCTTAAAACGAAACGAAACAAAACAAAAACCATCTGGGCGTGGTGGTGGCACACACCTTTAATCCCAGCACTCACTGCTGAGGCAGGGAGGGGCAGGCAGATCACTGTGAGTTTGAGGCCAGACTGGTCTACAACGTGATTCCAGGACAGCCAAGGCTACTACTCAGAGAAACCCTGTCGGGGGAAGGGGAAGGGGAAGGGGGAGGGGGGACCAAAAACCAAATGAGCGTTTCCCTGTGACACTTGAAAACGGTGGACTTTCCACATCGGCCACGGAGGCCTCTCCACCTCCAAGGAGAAACTAAGGTGTCACTGGAAGGTAATCAAGAGATAAGAAGTTCAGTTACCCACCCTTTCTGGCATAAGGCCAAAGGCTGAGGGAGGAGTGATGATGACCTTCAGATCCTTTTTCACTCAACCCAAGCAGATATTGATAGAATTCGAGCCCGTCTGGGGCGGCCCACGGCTCCCATCCCGGCACTTGGGGGCCAGAGGCTGGTGGGTCGCTCCGAATCGGAGGCGAGCCTGGCATACACAGAGAGGGTTCTGAGAAAGCCACGGCATATTAGGTATGGCCCCTGCGTGCCTGCACCAAAACTGACTCTAAACGTGAAGCCCTTCACTGCACAGAAAAGACAAACCAAAGCAAAATGGCAGACTGGTCTGCAGAGCAAGCTGCGCGACAGCCAGGGCTGTTGCATCGAAACGCTACCCCTGAAAACAAGCAAACACCTACACACAAACACAAAATTGCAGCCCTTGGGAGGTGAGGGCAAGTGAACCTCTGAGTCTGTGTCCAGTTTGGTCTACCGAGTGACTTCCAGGACAGCCACGACTACACAGAGGGAACCTTGACTTTACAGAAAACAGAAAACAAAACAGAAATCCAACACGTAGCTGGGCTTGGTGGCGCCCACCCGTGCCCGCCCGCCATCCATCCCAGCGCTCGGGAGGCAGAGGCGGGCAGGCAGGCTGGCTAAGCGCTGTGACTTCCAGGCAGGCCAGCCTGGTCTACAGAGCGAGTCTGGGGCAGCCAAGGCCACACAGAGAGACCCTGTCTCGAACCCCTCCCACCCAAAAAGCAAAACAATTCCAACATTTGGCAGGCAGAAGACAGTGAATCGCTCGCTCAGTGTGAGTTCGGCCTGCTCTACAGAGTGAGTTCCAAGATGGCCAGGACTACTACACAGAGAAACCCTTGACTGCTGCACAGAAACGAAACAAAACAAAACGAAATTCCAACACTGCAAATCCAGATACAGGGCAATCTCTGTTTCCAGCCCATACTGGTCTACAGAGAAAGTTGCATGACAGTCATGGCTATTACAAGCAAACCCTGCCTGAAAAACAAAATTAACTAACTAGCTAACTAACTAACTAGCTAGCTAGCTAGATAAATGAAGAAATAACAACCTATGTGGAACCAAAACCCAAAGCTTGTTTGCTTTGCTTTCTGTGAGACAGGGTTTCTCTGTGTAGCCTTCATTTATATATATATATATATATATATATATATACATATATATATATATATGTATATAAAATTTTTTAATTTTATTATTGTTATTTTTTTTTTTTTGGTTTTTCGAGACAGGGTTTCTCTGTGTAGCCTTGGCCATCCTGGACTCACTTTGTAGACCAGGCTGGCCTCGAACTCACAGCGATCCGCCTGCCTCTGCCTCCCAAGTGCTGGGATTAAAGGCGTGCGCCACCACGCCTGGCTCATTTATTTATCTTATAAAGTAAATATTTAATTCTTTTGAACAAGTATTTAATTCTTTACTCAACTACTTAGAAACGATAAACTATTCTCCATACCCTATGTAACCTTGGAAATCCCTAACTAGATGAGGCCTGCCTCCAGCTCACAGAGTTTCACCTGCCTCTACCTTCAGAGCTATGGGATTAAAGACATACAGGACCACACAGCTGGCTTCTTTAAGTTCTGGTTTCAGAACTTTAACCCAATTTGCATGTGCCGAATGATAGGGTAGCCTCTGCTGATCTGCACAGTCCCCCTTGCTCCATGAACAGACAAACCACATAAATGTTTTAACTCACCGTCTTAAAACAAAACAAACAACAGCAACATAAATAAATAAATAAATAAATAAATAAATAAATAAATAAGAGCTGGAGAGGTGGCTCAGAGGTTAAGAGCACTGACTGCTCCTCCAGAGGTCCTGAGTTGCATTCCCAGCGAGCACACAGTGGCTCACAACCATCTATAATGTGATCTAATGTCTTCCTCTGACAGGCAGGCGTACTAAGCAGGTAGAGAGAGCACTGTATACAAAATAATAAATAAAGACATATTTTTTTAAACTGAAAATAAACTTTTAAAGTAATAATAATGACAGGGGAAAAAAAAAACCTAGTTCAGACTAGTTCAGAATCTTTCAGTAGCCAGGCTTTGGTGGCACTCGCTTTTCTTTAATCCCAGCAATCGGGAGGCAGAGACAGATGTATCTTTGTGAGTTTGAGGCCAGCTTGGTCTACACAGTGAGTCCAGGACAGCCAAGGCTACATAGAGAAACCCTGTCTCCAAAAACCAAAACCAAACAAAATTAGACTAAGGAACAACAGCAGACCTCTGAGATGGTTCCTTTTGTTTGAATTCTAAGGCCCAGCCACACAGAAAAGAAATTCATCAAAAGTGATCTCTGTGTTTATCATCCCTCTAGATGGCAGGGACATAAATCCAATTCACACGTGTGTGTGTGTGTGTGTGTGTGTGTGTGTGTGTGTGTGTGAGAGAGAGAGAGAGAGAGAGAGAGAGAGAGAGAGAGAGAGAGAGAGAGAGAGAGAGAGAGAATTGTGTGAGGAGGCTCTCTCTCCTGATATAGAAAGCATACCCTTTCAATAAAAAGGAGAAGAAAAAAATAAAATAAATAACCAACCAACCAATAAACAAACAAACAAATAACAACAACAACAACAAAAGCAAAAACCACTACAAGCAGTCATTTGTTTTGGAATATAATTTACAGGGAAAAGAAATGTGTGGGTTCACATACAGGCTCAAACATAAACAGGAGACCAACGAGACCAAAAGACAGAGCAGACAATGCCTGTTCTTATCGTTCAGGGTACTATTTATGTGAAATGGTTTGGGGTCCTTCCTAATCCCCTCTAGCATGACCTAGAAACCTAGAAGTGACTGACTTAAGGTGACATCAGGAAGCAGTCCATTTCTGGAAGAGGAAAGAAATGGGTGCTGGGAGAGAGATAGGTAGGAAGGAAAGAAGGAAGAAGGGGTTCTAAAACCAATCTCAGCACGTCAGAGGCAGTGGTCATAGCTAGAGACTGTGAATGATCAACCAGCTGAGGATTAATTATTAACACCCATGCATGCTCGTTCTTGCGTGCGCAAGCACACACACACACACACACACACACACACACACACACGATGACACAAGAAAAGCTCCAATGAGTGCAGTTACAAAGAGAGAATTGTTGTTTTGTTATTTATCTTTAAAGATGTGTGTGTATTCGCATGCACGCTAGGGTGTATATAAGTCTTAGAAGAATCACATATGTACACGTTAACAAACCATTTCTAGTTTAGATCCTCCAGGTCCCCATCTACCCATGGAACACGCCAGATTTCCATTGAGCCCTATTTTGCTCTCTTAAAAATGAGACCACAGGAGGCACACCAGACCTCCCTCTCTGCTGGGGCCTTTCATTTTGTTTTTCTCTCTTTCTGTTTTAGATTGATTTCTGGATTAAGTGTGGAGTGTTCTGCTTGCCTCTTAGGACATTTGGAAGAGCAGCCAGTGTTTTAACCCCTCCTGAGGCATTTTTTAATTTTACTTCGTTTTATTTTATTTCTTTTTGTGGTTTTCAAGACAGGGTTTCTCTGTGTAACAGCTCTGACTGCCCTGGAGCTTATGCCTGCCTCTGCCTCCCATGTTCTGAGACAACAGGCATGCATGCGCCAACACCACCCGGCTCCATTGCATTTTGCGTAATGCTCTCTTTGGTTTAAATGCTGAGGCGCTGTCACACAGAAAAGAGTGTAATTTATGAGAACAACACACCGTCATCCGGGCGCTGTGATGCTCCCTGGATGATACCATGAGAAGGGCAATATTGGCCCCACCACTCCACTACTGGCACCCGACATGGAGGAGGTGGGCAGGGCTCTCCCTCTCCACCAGGCAGGTTTGACAGTTAAGTTTTGGTGTTTTGTTTTGCTTTGTTTCTGTCTCCCACTACCACCACCCCCACACCCTCCGCCCAGAGACAGGGTTTCTCTGTGTAGCGTTGGCTATCCAGTCCTCGGCTCACTTTGTAGACCAGGCTGGCCTTAAAGTCACAGCGATATGCCTGCCTCTGCCTCCTGAGTGCTGACATTAAAGGCCTGCACCACCATGACATGCCTAGCTTTGTTTTTGGGTTTGTTTTTCTTTGCCTTTAATCCCAGCAGTTGGGAGACAGAGGCAAGAGAATCACTTGCACTTGCAAGTCCAGGAAAGGCAAGGCTACATGAGAAACCTTGTCTGGGAACAAACAAACAAGCAAGCAAGCAAGCAAGCAAGCAAACAAAAAACTACAATTTCTTTAATCCAAGAAAAGTTCTAGATCCAAACTAGGTCAGTATACACAGCGAATTTCAAGACAGACAGGATTACATAGAAAGACTCTGTCTCCAAAATAATTTAAACACTGTGTAAGTAGATAAGTAAGTAAGTAAATACATCGATAATAGATAGATACATAGATAGATAGATAGATAGATAGATAGATAGATAGATAGATAGGATTAAAGGTGTGTGCCACCATGCCTGGCTAAATATTTAATTCTTTACTCAACTATTTTAAAAGATTAAACTAGTTCTTTGTTTAGTGTATTCTCCATACAAAACTAATACGTAAATACATAGATGTTAGATACATACATACACACATAGATAGATAGATAGATAGGTAAATAGATAGATAATAGACATAAAGACAGACAAATGGATACCAATTCTCATAGTTCCTTCATTTGATCACAGCAGTGTCAGGCAGCCTGGACTAGGTAGTGCCAGCTAACTTCTAATGTATATTTGTCATCTGTCAGTACTGAATCTTTTTATTAGCAATGCAGCAGTGTCTCTATAACCAGCCCAGAAAATCAATGTGATTCTATACCCACCAGGAGAAGGTGGCGGGTGGGGGGGGGCGGGGGGGGGAGAGAATTGTTTGAGGAGGCTCTCTTTCCTGATATAGAAAGTATACCCACCCTTTCAATAAAAAAGAGAAGAAGAAAAATATAAAATAAATAACCAACCAACCAACAAACAAACAACAACAACAACAGCAACAAAAAGACCACTACAAGCAGTAAATTGTTTTGGAATATAATTTAAATGGGAAAGAAATGTGTGGATTCACATACAGGCTGAAACATGAAGTAAATTGTTTTGGAATATAATTTAAATGGGAAAGAAATGTGTGGATTCACATACAGGCTGAAACATGAACAGGAGACCAACAAGAACAAAAGACAGAGCAGCCAATGCCTGTTCTTATCGTTCAGGGTACTATTTATGTGAAATGGTTTGGTGTCCTTCCTAGTCCCCTCTAGCATGACCTAGAAGTGACTGACTTAAGGTGACATGAGGAAGCAGTCTATTTCTAGAAGAGGAAAGAAATGGGTGCTGGGAGTGAGATAGGTAGGAAGGAAAGAAGGAAGAAGGGGGTCTCAAACCAATCTCTGCACGTCAGAGGCAGTGGTCATAGCTAGAGACTGTGAATGATCAACCAGCTGAGGATTAATTATTAACACCCATCCATGCTCGTTCTTGCGTGCGCAAGCACACACAAACACACACACACACACACACACACACACACACACACACACATACACACGATGACACAAGAAAAGCTCCAATGAGTGCAGTTACAAAGAGAGAATTGGTTGTTTTGTTATTTATCTTTAAAGATGTGTGTGTATTCGCATGCACGCTAGGGTGTATATAAGTCTTAGAAGAATCACATATGTACACGTTAACAAACCATTTCTAGTTTAGATCCTCCCGGTCCCCGTCTACCCATGGAACACGCCAGATTTCCATTGAGCCCTATTTTGCTCTCTTAAAAATGAGACCACAGGAGGCACACCAGACCTCCCTCTCTGCTGGGGCCTTTCATTTTGTTTTTCTCTCTTTCTGTTTTAGATTGATTTCTGGATTAAGTGTGGAGTGTTCTGCTTGCCTCTTAGGACATTTGGAAGAGCAGCCAGTGTTTTAACCCCTCCTGAGGCATTTTTTAATTTTACTTCGTTTTATTTTATTTCTTTTTGTGGTTTTCAAGACAGGGTTTCTCTGTGTAACAGCTCTGACTGCCCTGGAGCTCATGCCTGCCTCTGCCTCCCATGTTCTGAGACAACAGGCATGCATGCGCCAACACCACCCGGCTCCATTGCATTTTGCGTAATGCTCTCTTTGGTTTAAATGCTGAGGCGCTGTCACACAGAAAAGAGTGTAATTTATAAGAACAAAACACCATCATCCAGGCGCTTTGGTGCTCGCTGGATGATACCATCACAAGGGCAATATTGGCCCTGCCACTCCAGTACTGGCACCTGCCATGGAGGAGGTGGGCGGTGCTCTCCCTCTCCACCTGGCGGGTGTGACAGCCAAGTTTTTGTGTTTGGTTTTGTTTCTGTCTCCCACTACCACATTCCCCACACCATCCACCCAGAGACAGGGATTCTCCATGTAGCGTTGGCTATCCAGTCCTGGGCTCCCTTTGTAGACCAGGCTGGCCTTATACTCACAGCGATCTGCCTGCCTCTGCCTCCTGAGTGCTGCAATTAAAGTCATGCACCACAATGCCATGCCTGGCTTAGTTTTTGTTTTTGTTTTCCTTTGCCTTTAATCCCAGCAGTTGGGAGACAGAGGGGAGAGAATCACTTGCACTTGAAAGTCCAGGACAGGGAAGGCTACACGGGAAACCTTGTCTGGAAACAAACAAGCAAGCAAGCAAGAAAAAACTACAATTTCTTTAACACAAGAAAAGTTCTAGTTCCAAACTAGGTCAGTATACACAGCGATTTTCAAGACAGACAGGAATACATAGAGAGATTCTGTCTCCAAAATAGTTTAAACACTGTGTAAGTAGATAAGTAAGTAAGTATCATCTATCGATGATAGATAGATAGATAGATAGATAGATAGATAGATAGATAAAAAGACAGATAGAATTAAAGGCATGTGCCACCAGGCCAGGCTAAATATATAATTCTTTACTCAACTATTTAAAAAGGACAAACATGTCCTTTATTTAGTGTATTCTCCGTAGTATACTAATACATAAATACATAAATGTTAGATACATACATACATACAAACATAGATAGATAGATAGATGGATAGATAGATAGATAGATAGATAATACACACACAGACAGACAAATGGATACCAATCCTCATAGTTCCCTCGTTGGATCACAGCAGAGTCAGGCAGACTGGTCTAGGTAGTGCCAGCTCCCTTCTAATGTTTATTAGTCATCAGTCAGTACTGAATCTATTTATTATCAATGCAGCAGTGACTCTATAACCAGCCCAGAAAATCAGCGTGATTCTATACCTAGCACGAGAGGGGGCAGGGGGAGAGAGAGAGAGAGAGAGAGAGAGAGAGAGAGAGAGAGAGAGAGAGAGAGAGAGAATTGTGTGAGGAGGCTCTTTCTCCTGATATAGAAAGTATACCCACCCTTTCAATAAAAAAGAGAAGAAGAAAAAAAGTAAATAACCAAGCAACCAACAAACAATTAACAACAACAACAACAACAAAAGACCACTACAAGCGGTCATTTGTTTTGGAATATAATTTACAGGGGAAAGAAATGTATAGGTTCACATACAGGCTCTATCATAAACAGGAGAGCAACGAGACTAAAAGACAGAGCAGCCGATGCCTTTTCTTATCGTTCAGGGTACTATTTATGTGAAATGGTTTGGGGTCCATCCTAGTCCCCTCTAGCATGACCTAGAAGTGACTTATTTAAGGTTTTCAAGAAGCAGTCCTCTTGAAGAGGAAAGAAATGGCTGCTGAGAGTGAGATAGGTAGGAAGGAAAGAAGGAAGAACGGGGTCAAAAACCAATCTCAGCACGTCAGAGGCAGTGGTCATAGCTAGAGACTGTGACTGATCACTCAGCACATACACACACACAGACACACACACACTCACATACACACACACGCGCGCGCGATGAAACAAGAAAATCTACAATGAGTGCATTTACAAAGACAGAATCGGTTGTTTTGTTATTTATCTTTAAAGATGTGTGTGTGTTCGTATGCATGCTGGGCTGTATATAAGTCTTAGAAGAATCACATATGTACACTTTAACAAACCATTTCTAGTTTAGATCCTCCAGGTCCCCATCTACCCATGGAACACGCCAGATTTCCATTGAGCCCTATTTTGCTCTTTTAAAAATGAGACCACAGGAGCCACACCAGACCTCCCTCTCTGCTGGGGCCTTTCATTTTGTTTTTCTCTCTTTCTGTTTCTGATTAATTTCTGGATTAAGAGTGGAGTGTTCTGCTTGCCTCTCAGGACTTTTGGAAGAGCAGCCAGTGCTTTTAACCCCTCCTGAGGCATTTTTTACTTTTATTTCGTTTCTTTTTATTTCTTTTTGTGGCTTTTCGAGACAGGGTTTCTTTGTGCAACAGCTATGGCTGTCCTGGAACTCACCGGGACCCAGCGGCCTCTGCCTCCCAAGCGCCGGGAGTAAAGGCGGGCGTGATGTCGCATGCCTTTAATCCCAGCACTCAGGAGGCAGCGGCAGACGGATCGCTGTGAGTTCAAGGCCAGCCTGGTCTACAAAGTGAGTCCAGGAAGGCCAAGGCTAAAACAGAGAAACCTTGGCTCGAAAAAATATATATATTAGAAGGAGAAGAAGGAAGAGGAGGAGGAGGAGGAAAGGAAGGAAGAAAGGAAAGAGCCAGGCCTGGTGGCAGCAATGCACTGAATATTTAAATTTTTCATGGCATTAGTCATAAGAAAAAAAATAAAATAAAGCAGATATAATTAATTGTCCTGGCATGCACCACCAGGCCCTGCTTCCTTTAATTTCATTTATTTATTTACTTATTTATATTGGTTTTTTGAGACAGGGTTTCTCTGGGTAGCCTTGGGTGTCCTGGAACTCTGTTTTTAGACCAGGCTGGTCTCAAACTCACAGAGATCCACCTACCCCTGCCTCCCAAGTGCTGGGATGAATGGCGTGTGCCACCATGCTGGTCCTTTCAGCTCTTTATCTCCAAGAAAGTTTCTAGGTAGTCCTGGGAGTTCCAACCTTAGGTCATCTACACATCAGTTTCAAAGACAGCCAGAGGGGGGCAGAGAGAGAGAGAGAGAGAGAGAGAGAGAGAGAGAGAGAGAGAGAGAGAGTCTATCTCCACAAACCTTAGATAAGTAAGATACACAGACAGAAAGACAAATGGAGGCCAAGCATCATAGTTTCCTCATGTAATCACAGCAGAGACAGGTGGCCTTCTGTGTTTAGTTTTTCCAAGTACATATTTAAGTCTTTATTCAGCTATCTATCAAGGGTAAACTGGTCCTTTATTTAGTGTAGTCTCCGTACCCCACGTGGAACCATTGAAATCCCTAACTAGATGAGGCCTGCCTCCAGCTCACAGAGTTTCACCTGCCTCTGCCTTCAGAGCTATGGGATTCAAGGCCTACAGGACCACACCGAGCTGGCTTCTTTAAGTTCTGGTTTCAGAACTTAACCCCAATGTGCATGTACAGAATTATAGGGAAGCCTCTTCTGATCTACACAGTTCCCTCGCTGCTCCATGAAAAGACAAACCACATAAAGGCTTAACTCGCTCTCTGAAAACGAAAAACAAAAATTAAGAGCTGGATGGAGAGGTGGCTCAGAGGTTAAGAGCACTGACTGCCCCTCCATAGGTCCTGAGTTGCGTTCCCAGCGAGCACACGGTGGCTCACAGCCATCTATAATTTGATCTAACGTCCTCCTCTGGCGTGCAGGCATACACGCAGGCAGATGGAGCACTGTACACATAATAATGAATAAATATTTTAAATTGAAAATAAACTTTTAAATTAACCATAATGACAGGGGGAAAACAACTAGTTCAGAATCTTTCAGTAGCCAGGCGGTGGTGGCACACGCTTTTCTTTCATCCCAGCACTCGGGAGGCAGAGACAGGTGGGTTGTTGTGAGTTTGAGGCCAGCCTCGTTTACACAGCGGGTCCAGGACAGCTAAGGTTCCATAAAGAAACGCTGTCTTCTGGAACCAAAACCAAAACCAAACCAAAAGAAACAAAAAAAAAATTAGACCGAGGAGCTACACCAGACCTCTGAGACGGTTCCTTTCATTTTATTTGCCTTTATTTCATTTTATTTTTTTTTTCTATTTCTTTTTTTTGGGGGGGTGGGGGGCAAGGGATTCGTTTTTCACGTTAGGGTTTCTCTGTGTAGCCTTGACTGTCCTGGACTTACTTGCTTTTGTAGACCAGGCTGTCCTAAAATTTACAGCAATCCGACTGCCTCTTCCTCCCAAGTGCTGGGATTATTGGCGTGCGCCACCACCGCCTGGCCTTATTTTAATTTTTTTCTGTGCATCACTCGGTATGAATGTGTCAGATCCCTTGGTAGTGGCGTTACAGACAGTTGTGAGCTGCCGTGTGGGTGTTGGGAATCCAGCCCAGGTCCTTTGGAAGAGCTGACAGTGCTCCTCACCAACGATCCATCTCTCTAGTCCCATTTGCTTTGTCTTCATGCTCTCTTTCGTTTGAATTCTGAGGCACTGCCACACAGGGGGAAAAAAAATCTTCCGAAGTGATCTTCTCTGTTCTCTGTGTTTACCATCCCTCTAGATGGCAGAGACTTAAATCCAATTCACACGGGGTGGGGGGCAGGGGGCGGAGCGGAGGGCCGGGGCCGTGGCGAGCCAGTGGTGGGGGGCGCGGGGGCGGGGGGATTGTGAGGAGCCTCTCACCCCTGACCTAGAAAGTACCCTTTAAATTAAAAGTGTAAAAAAAAACAATACTACAAACTCACATTTGTTTTGGAATATAATTTATGGTAGAAAGAAATGTGTGGGTTCCCATAGAAGCCCAAACATGCACAAGAGACTGGATAGATCAAAAGGCAGAGCAGCCGATGCCTGTTCTTATCGTTCAGGGTACTATTTATGTGAAATGGGTTGGAGTCCTTCCTAGTCCCCTCTACCATGACCTAGAAGTGTGACTGTCTTAAGCTGAAATCAGGAAGCAGTCCATTTCTGGAAGAGGAAAGAAAGGGGTGCTATGAGTTCAAGGGCCAGCCTGGTCTACAAAGTGAGTCCAGGATGGCAAAGGCTACACAGAGAAACCCTGTCTCGAAAAACAACAACAGAAAAACAAACAAACATAAAAAAATCTTAAAAGAATCCCACACACATCTGCCGGGTAAGGTATGGTGGTGCACGCCTTTAATCCCAGCACTCGGGAGGCAGAGGCACGTGGATCGCTGTAAAAATTCAGGGCTAGCCAGATTGGTCTACAAAGCGAGTCCAGGACATCCAAGGCTAACACAGAGAGACCCTGTCTCGAAAAGCCAAAAAAGAAAAAAGGAAAAAAAAACAAAAAAAAGAATCTGACATCTAAACTTTAACCAACCATTACCTAGTTTACAGCCTACAGGTGCCCATCTATCTACCCATGGAACAGGCCACACATTTCCACTGAGTTCTGCATTAAGTATGCAATGTTCTGCCTGCATCTCCACCTGCGGGCCAGGAGAGGGCGCCAGGTCTCCTCATAAATGGTTGTGAGCCACCACGTGGCTGCTGGGAACTGAAGGCTATACCTTCCCAAGAGCAGCCAGTGCTCTTCAACCCTGACGCATTTTTATTTTTGTTATTTTTATTTTTTATGTTTGTGGTTTTTCGAGACAGGGGTTCTCTGTGCAACAGCTCTGGCTGTCCTGGAACTCACGGAGATCCACCGGCCTCTGCCTCCCAAGCGCCCGGAGTAAAGGCGTGCGCCGCCATTTTATGTCTCTTAATGCTCTCTTTGGTTTAAATGCTGAGGTGCTGTCACACAGAAAGGAGTATAACTTATAAGAAAAATGCACCATCATCCAGACGCTGTGGCGCTCGCTTTTAGATAAAAATTATGACATGGATGGGGAAAAACAGGACAAATAAAGCAACAACCCAAAAATGCACATAAAATTTACTGAATCATTAATAAAGAATAAGCAATGAAACATGGGCTTACAAACAGGCAAAAAGATAAAGAAAGAGACATATGGTTAGAGAGACCCTAAGGCAGAGTAGCCATGAATTGAGAACCTGATCATTTTATTTTCGCTAATTACAACAGAAAACACAAATAGAATTGACTGGTCTGGAACTTTTCCTGTGTCTCAGGCAGACTTATTTAGTTAGTTTTGGCTTCTTTGAGAGCTAGTTTTTTTGTGTAGCCTTCACACACACACACACACACACACACACACACACACACGGGAGGGGGGGCAGGGAGGGGGGAAGCATGAAGGGGGAAGGAGAGAGAGAGAGAGAGAGAGAGAGAGAGAGAGAGAGAGAGAGAGAGAGAGAGAGAGAGAAACCCTGTGTAAAATAACATGTCTGTCTGGAGTTCAGGGTGTAAAGAAGGTGAGCTATCCATAGGGCCTTATGAATGTCCATTGGGAGTCAGAGGGAGACAGATAGACTGTGAATTCAGGTGGCTAGTCTGCCCTAAATAGTGAATTCAGAGACAATAAAGGCTACATAAAGAGATTGACCCTATCTGTGAAAATCCAAACAAACAGCAAACAAATGAGAGTTTTCCTGTGAAACATGAAAATGCCCGACTTTCACATCAGCCAGCCATGAAGGCTGCTCGACCTCCACCTCCAAGGAGAAGTAGGGTGTAACTGGAAGATAATTAAGAGATAAGCAGTCAAGCAGCAGCCTCACCCACCCTTTCTGACACAAGGTCAAAGGGTAACCTTCAACTTTTGCTTTTTTTCCTTTGAAAGGAATAGGCATTGTTCTGGCCTGTAAATCTGTATGTTTGTGTGTGTGTCTCCCCCCCCCCCAAACAGGGTTTCTCTGTGTAGCCTTGGCTGTCCTGTCTTGGACTCGGTCTGTAGACCGGGCCCACCTCAAACTTATAAAGATCTGCCTGGCTTTGCTTCCTGAATGCTGGGATTAAAGGCCTGCACCACCACACCCAGCTTTGTTTCTGTTTTTGTCTCCCCCCCCCAGTGTTCACATACACTTCCATCCATATGAGTCTGGTGTCTGAGAGTGGTCAGTGAGTGGCCACTCTTGAACACATAACCAAAACAAAACAAAACCAAATTACCAAACGGGAAAGGCAAAAGCAGGCCAATCTCTGTTTCCAGGCCAGACTGGCCTACAGTGAAAGTTCAAAGACAGCCATGCCCATCATAAACAAGCCTGTCTGGTTTGGTTGGTTGGTTGGGTTTTTTTGTTTTTGTTTTTGTTTTTGTTTTTGAGGCAGGTTTTCTCTGTGTAGCCTTGGCTGTCTTGGACTGACTTTGTAAACCAGGCTGGGCTCTAACTAACAGAGATCTACCTGCATCTGCTTCCAGAGTGCTGGGATTGAAAGCCCGTGTGTTTTTAATTCCCTGTTACTTTATTGTCCATTCAATTTGATTTTATAAAGTAGCTCTCTCTCTCTCTCTCTCTCTCTCTCTCTCTCTCTCTCTCTCTCTCTGTGTGTGTGTGTGTGTGTGTGTGTGTGTGTGTGTGTGTGTAAATGACCATGTGGGGTCTGATACCCTCATCCTTTATGATTGCTCATACAAACTATGATTGAACCTTAGACTCTGATGAGTAGCTAACCCAAACCCTAACTGGGCCAACCCCTCAGGCCATACAAAGTGAAAGTAGAATAAACAGAGAGCTGTGAAAACAGGGGAAACCTTCCTTCTCTAACAGGGAGGCCCAAGTGAAAGAGATCGAAAGTGACCTGCCTGACAAATCAGTTAGTGGCAAATCAGTTAGGGAGGGAGGCTCCTTTTGAAAACACTTCACCGCTTGGGGTCCCTCCTTTGTTGTGTCTGCTGTTGCTGCTAATGCTGTTCCCACCCAGCCCCAACTTCTGGTCTCAGACTAAATACAGAGTTAGTGCAAATTAAAGCACCAGTCCAATGGTGCTAGAGATGATCTTCTCTTTCCAGCTGCTGGGTGCTGACATGACAGGCATGCATGGATTAAGTGCATGCAGTACTAAGAGGATGGAGCCCAAGGCTTTGGAAGCACCCTAGGCCGTGGCTTCCCCTCCCCCCACCCCCAACTTAGGTAAAGGCGGTGGAACATCCATCCATGAGGCTTGCCCCCACAGGGCAGTTCCAGAGAAATCAGACAGCCTCACGCAGACATACTTGCATGCAAAATCAAAACAAAAAGGACAGAAAAACAAACCAAAAAAACCAACAACAACAAACCGATGCACATAAAAACAATAAGAAGAAAATAAGGAGAAATGAAATATGGATTTACAGAGAAAGAAAAAGGAAAAAAAAAGCAAAAGTAAAAATACAAAAACCATATGGTTAGGGATCAGGGAGACCTTGCCTAAGACAGACAGAGCAGCAATGAATTAATCATTTTAATTTTCATGTCATTAGTTGTAATTAACCCCAGCACTCAGGAGGCAGAGGCAAAAGAGACTAGCAGATCTTTGTCTACAACAGAGAAGCCCTGTCTCAAACAAAAGGAAACAAAAAACACTAAACAACAACAACAATAGACACACAGATAAAGAAATCATTTAAAAGGGAAGACATGAAATATGGATTTGCAGAGAGAGAGAGAGAGAGAGAGAGAGAGAGAGAGAGAGAGAAGTAAAAGTAAAAAAATAAAACAGCAACAACAACAACAACAAAACAAAAACAAAAACCTTAGGGTCAGGGAGACCCTAAGGCAGAGCAGCAAGGAACTGATCACTTTATTTTTCATTACATTAGTTGTAACTAAAACCTGAAATAAGACTACCACACCTCTAATCCCAGCACTTGGGAGGCAAAGCCAAGAGGATCGCTGTGAGTTGGAGGCCAGCCTGGTCTCGAAAGCAAGCCAAGGCTACATGAGAAACCCTGTCAGGAAACAAACAAGCAAACAAAAAACTACAATTTCTTTAACCCCAAGAAAAGGTCTAGCTCCAACCTAGGTCAGTATGCACAATGATTTCCAAGACGGGCAGGAATACATAGAGAGACACTATCTCCAAAATAACTTAGTAGATAAGTAAGCAAGCAAGCAAGCAAATACATAGGTGATATATAGATAGATGATTACAGACACACAGACAGACAAATGGAGACCAATTCTCATAGTTCCCTCATTTGATCACGGCAGAGTCAGGCAGCCTGTTCTACGTAGTGTTGGCTAGAATGTTTATTAACAATTAGTATGACTTCTATGTATTAGTAATGCAGCAGTGACTCTTTAACCAGTCCACAAAATCAGTGTGATTCTATACCCAGCACTAGAGAGAGAGAGAGAGAGAAAGAGAGACAGAGACAGAGACAGAGACAGAGAGAGAGAGAGATCTTGACTTGAAGAAATTACTGAAAGCCAAGCGGTGGTGGCCCATGCCTTTCTTTAATTCCAGCACTCAGGAAGCAGACGCAGGTGGACTGCTGTGAATTCAAGGCCAGGCAGGTCTACAAAGTGATTCCAGGACAGCCAAGGCTACACAGAGAAACCCTGTCTCCAAAAGCCAAAACCAAAAAAGAAAAGAAAAAAGAAAAAAGAAACAACCGAAGAGACATTAAATAAAAAAATAAAAGTAAAAAAATAAATAAATAAAATTACAAACATTATTCATGTGTGATAAAACAGGGGCCACACAAGCCCAGAAGAAAGAAAGAAGGAAAAAACAAAAACAAAAAAAGGAAGGAAGGAAGGAAGGAAGGTGAAAAAAAGAATTAAATATCTCAGACTGTGTGCACAAAAATACATGGGGTGCGGGGGGGGGGGGCAGTGTTTGGTGGGTGGGGAGGGGGGAGAAAGCAGCTCATTAGACAGGCCCTCATTGTCCTGCCTCTGTGTTCCATGAACACTCAAATCTCTTACAACTCAGTGAATCGCAAAAAGAAAAAGAAAAAAGAAAGAGGAAAGGAAAGGAAAAAAATTCCCGACTATACATTGATGCAACCAGTCACTATCTTCTGATTTGTCTGATTCTTCAAGATTCTTCTGTGGTGCACTGATGTGAGATCACTCACCTGTATGCTTATGTGTACCCTGGTCTGACTTAGAAGTCAGAGATCTGCCTTCACAGTGCATGGATTAAAGCAATGAACTACCAGGGCCAATTTGATTTCTTTTTTTTTCTTTTTTTCTTTTTCTTTTTTTTTAAATTTTTATTTATTTATTTATTTATTTATTTTTGGTTTTGTGAGACAGGCTTTCTCTGTGTAGCCTTGGCTGTCCTGGACTCGCTTTGTAGACCAGGCTGGCCTTGAACTCACATCGATCCGCCTGCCTCTGCCTCCTGAGTGCTGGGATTAAAGGCATGCGCCACCACGCCCGGCTCCAATTTGATTTCTTGAATTTAGTAATTTTCGTTTTGTATTCCTTCTCGTTTTTTTATACTGTTTATCTATCACATATTTCTTTTTTTGTGTGTCTTCATTTTATTTTCAAAATCCCCCCCCTGTCTCTCTGAGAGGGATGTGTGTGTGTGTGTGTGTGTGTGTGTGTGTGTGTGTGTGTGTGTGTGTTCGTTTCTCTCTCTTCCCCATCCCCCACCGTGTGGAATGTGCAAGTCAAAGTTCAAACAAAGTTTGGCTCTTGACATCGCCATAATGAAGCCCCCATGTGGACGGCAACCTTCATGGCGTCTGACCTCACCAATATGGAAGCAGCAGCCTTCTCTGTCTTTTTGCTTTGTTTTGTTTCTTAAAAGAGGTTTTTTTCTGTGTAGCTTTGGCTGTCCTGGACTCACTTTGTAGACCAGGCTGGCCTGGAGCTCACAGCGATCTGCCTGCCTCTGCCTCCCGAGTGCTGGGATTAACGGCGTGTGCAACTGATGCTCAGCCAAACAAATATCTTTTTAAAAAATATACAAATTAAATACATATAAGCATGAACATAATTCACGCGTGATAAAACAGAGGCCACACAAGCTAAATATTTAATTCATTACTCAGCTATTTATAAAGGATAAACTAGTCCTCTATTTAGTGTAGCCTCCGTACTACACTAATACATAAATACAAAGATAATAGATAGATAGACAGACAGATAGATAGATAGATAGATAGATAGATAGATAGGGGAGGCACAGACAGACAAATGGAGACCAATGTTTATTAGTCATCAGTACTGATTCTATTTATTAGTAATGCAGCAGTGACTCTAACCAGTCCACAAAAACAGTATGATTCTACTATACTCAGCACTACAGGCATACAGTGGGGTGGGAGTGCCGGGGGTAGGGAGAGAGGGGGGAGGGAGGGAGAGGGAGAGGGACAGGGAGAGGGAGAGGGAGAGACCTTGACTCAAAGAAATAACTGAAAGCCAGGGGGTGGCGGCGCAGGGCTTTCTTTTATCCCAGGAGAGTCAGGCAGATTGCTGTGAGTTTAAGGCCAGCCTAGTCTACAAACTGAGTCCAGGACAGCCAAGCCTACGCAGAATCCCTGTCTCAAAAAACAGAAACAACAACAACAAAACAAAAAATAAATAAATAAACAACCGTAGAGATGAGTACAAAATAAATGAAAGAATGAATGAATGAATAAAAGTATGAACATAATTCATGCCGGTGTATGTACATGCAGGCAGAGCACTGTATACGTAATAGTCAAGAAATCTTCAAAAAGGAAAAAACAAAACAAAACAAAAAACCCAGTGAATTCTGAGACAATAAAGGCTACATAAAGAGACTGGCACCATCTCTTAAAACGAAACGAAACAAAACAAAAACCATCTGGGCGTGGTGGTGGCACACACCTTTAATCCCAGCACTCACTGCTGAGGCAGGGAGGGGCAGGCAGATCACTGTGAGTTTGAGGCCAGACTGGTCTACAACGTGATTCCAGGACAGCCAAGGCTACTACTCAGAGAAACCCTGTCAGGGGAAGGGGAAGGGGAAGGGGGAGGGGGGACCAAAAACCAAATGAGCGTTTCCCTGTGACACTTGAAAACGGTGGACTTTCCACATCGGCCACGGAGGCCTCTCCACCTCCAAGGAGAAACTAAGGTGTCACTGGAAGGTAATCAAGAGATAAGAAGTTCAGTTACCCACCCTTTCTGGCATAAGGCCAAAGGCTGAGGGAGGAGTGATGATGACCTTCAGATCCTTTTTCACTCAACCCAAGCAGATATTGATAGAATTCGAGCCCGTCTGGGGCGGCCCACGGCTCCCATCCCGGCACTTGGGGGCCAGAGGCTGGTGGGTCGCTCCGAATCGGAGGCGAGCCTGGCATACACAGAGAGGGTTCTGAGAAAGCCACGGCATATTAGGTATGGCCCCTGCGTGCCTGCACCAAAACTGACTCTAAACGTGAAGCCCTTCACTGCACAGAAAAGACAAACCAAAGCAAAATGGCAGACTGGTCTGCAGAGCAAGCTGCGCGACAGCCAGGGCTGTTGCATCGAAACGCTACCCCTGAAAACAAGCAAACACCTACACACAAACACAAAATTGCAGCCCTTGGGAGGTGAGGGCAAGTGAACCTCTGAGTCTGTGTCCAGTTTGGTCTACCGAGTGACTTCCAGGACAGCCACGACTACACAGAGGGAACCTTGACTTTACAGAAAACAGAAAACAAAACAGAAATCCAACACGTAGCTGGGCTTGGTGGCGCCCACCCGTGCCCGCCCGCCATCCATCCCAGCGCTCGGGAGGCAGAGGCGGGCAGGCAGGCTGGCTAAGCGCTGTGACTTCCAGGCAGGCCAGCCTGGTCTACAGAGCGAGTCTGGGGCAGCCAAGGCCACACAGAGAGACCCTGTCTCGAACCCCTCCCACCCAAAAAGCAAAACAATTCCAACATTTGGCAGGCAGAAGACAGTGAATCGCTCGCTCAGTGTGAGTTCGGCCTGCTCTACAGAGTGAGTTCCAAGATGGCCAGGACTACTACACAGAGAAACCCTTGACTGCTGCACAGAAACGAAACAAAACAAAACGAAATTCCAACACTGCAAATCCAGATACAGGGCAATCTCTGTTTCCAGCCCATACTGGTCTACAGAGAAAGTTGCATGACAGTCATGGCTATTACAAGCAAACCCTGCCTGAAAAACAAAATTAACTAACTAGCTAACTAACTAACTAGCTAGCTAGCTAGATAAATGAAGAAATAACAACCTATGTGGAACCAAAACCCAAAGCTTGTTTGCTTTGCTTTCTGTGAGACAGGGTTTCTCTGTGTAGCCTTCATTTATATATATATATATATATATATATATATATATATATATATATATATATATATAATTTTTTAATTTTATTGTTGGTTTTTTTTTTTTTTTTGGTTTTTCGAGACAGGGTTTCTCTGTGTAGCCTTGGCCATCCTGGACTCACTTTGTAGACCAGGCTGGCCTCGAACTCACAGCGATCCGCCTGCCTCTGCCTCCCAAGTGCTGGGATTAAAGGCGTGTGCCACCACGCCTGGCTCATTTATTTATCTTATAAGGTAAATATTTAATTATTTTGAACAAGTATTTAATTCTTTACTCAACTACTTAGAAACGATAAACTATTCTCCATACCCTATGTAACCTTGGAAATCCCTAACTAGATGAGGCCTGCGTCCAGCTCACAGAGTTTCACCTGCCTCTACCTTCAGAGCTATGGGATTAAAGACATACAGGACCACACAGCTGGCTTCTTTAAGTTCTGGTTTCAGAACTTTAACCCAATTTGCATGTGCCGAATGATAGGGTAGCCTCTGCTGATCTGCACAGTCCCCCTTGCTCCATGAACAGACAAACCACATAAATGTTTTAACTCACCGTCTTAAAACAAAACAAACAACAGCAACATAAATAAATAAATAAATAAATAAATAAATAAATAAGAGCTGGAGAGGTGGCTCAGAGGTTAAGAGCACTGACTGCTCCTCCAGAGGTCCTGAGTTGCATTCCCAGCGAGCACACAGTGGCTCACAACCATCTATAATGTGATCTAATGTCTTCCTCTGACAGGCAGGCGTACTAAGCAGGTAGAGAGAGCACTGTATACAAAATAATAAATAAAGACATATTTTTTAAACTGAAAATAAACTTTTAAAGTAATAATAATGACAGGGGAAAAAAAAACCTAGTTCAGACTAGTTCAGAATCTTTCAGTAGCCAGGCTTTGGTGGCACTCGCTTTTCTTTAATCCCAGCAATCGGGAGGCAGAGACAGATGTATCTTTGTGAGTTTGAGGCCAGCTTGGTCTACACAGTGAGTCCAGGACAGCCAAGGCTACATAGAGAAACCCTGTCTCCAAAAACCAAAACCAAACAAAATTAGACTAAGGAAGAACAGCAGACCTCTGAGATGGTTCCTTTTGTTTGAATTCTAAGGCCCAGCCACACAGAAAAGAAATTCTTCAAAAGTGATCTCTGTGTTTACCATTCCTCTAGATGGCAGGGACATAAATCCAATTCACACGTGTGTGTGTGTGTGTGTGTGTGTGTGTGTGTGTGTGTGTGTGAGAGAGAGAGAGAGAGAGAGAGAGAGAGAGAGAGAGAGAGAGAGAGAGAGAGAGAGAGAGAATTGTGTGAGGAGGCTCTCTCTCCTGATATAGAAAGTATACCCTTTCAATAAAAAGGAGAAGAAAAAAATAAGATAAATAACCAACCAACCAATAAAAAAACAAATAACAAAAACAACAAAAACAAAAACAAAAACAAAAGCAAAAACCACTACAAGCAGTCATTTGTTTTGGTATATAATTTACAGAAGAAAGAAATGTGTGGGTTCACATACAGGCTCAAACATAAAAAGGAGAACAACGAGACCAAAGGACAGAGCAGCCAATGCCTGTTCTTATCGTTCAGGGTTCTATTCATGTGAAATGGTTTGGGGTCCTCCCTAGTCCCCTCCAGCATGACCTAAAAGGGACTGACTTAAGGTGACATCAGGAAGCAGTCCATTTCTGGAAGAATACAGAAGTGGGTGCTGTGAGTGAGATAGGTAGGAAGGAAAGAAGGGAAAAGGGGGTAAAAAAACAATCTCAGCACATCAGTGGTGGTGATCATAGTTAGAGACTGTGACTGATCATTCAGCTGAGGATTTTTTTTTTTGGTTTTTTGAGACTGGGTTTCTCTGTATAGCCTTGGCTGTCCAGGACTCACTTTGTAGACCTGGCTGGCCTCGAACTCACAGCGATCCGCCTACCTTTGCCTTCCAAGTGCTGGGATTAAAGGCGTGTGCCACCACCGCCCGGCTGAAGATTAATTTTTAACACAAGTGCGTGCGCGCTCTCGCGGGCACACACACACACACACAGACACATACAAACATACACACACACACACACACACACACACACACACACACACATACACACGATGAAACCAGAAAATCTCCGATGAGTGCAGTTACAAAGACAGAATCGGTTGTTTTGTTATTTATCTTTAAGGATGTGTGTGTATTCGCATGCACGCTAGGGTGTATATAAGTCTTAGAAGAATCACATATGTACACTTTAACAAACCATTTCTAGATTAGATCCTCGAGGTCCCCATCTACCCATGGAACACGCCAGATTTCCATTGAGCCCTATCTCGCTCTCTTAAAAATGAGACCACAGGAGCCACACCAGACCTCCCTCTCAGCTCGGGCCTTTCATTTTGTTTTTCTCTCTTTCTGTTTCAGATTGATTTCTGGAGTAAGAGTGGAGTGTTCTGCTGGCCTCTCAGGACCTTTGGAAGAGAATCCAGTGCTTTTAACCCCTCCTGAGGCATTTTTTACTTTTATTTCGTTTCATTTTATTCCTTTTTGTGGTTTTTCGAGACAGGGTTTCTCTGTGTAACAGCTCTGACTGCCCTGGAGCTCATGCCTGCCTCTGCCTCCCATGTTCTGAGACAACAGGCATGCGTGCTCCAACACCGCCCGGCTCCATTTTATTTTGCATAATGCTCTCTTTGGTTTAAATGCTGAGGCGCTGTCACACAGAAAAGAGTGTAATTCATGAGAACAACACACCATCATCCAGGCGCTGTGGTGCTCGCTGGATGATACCATCACAAGGGCAATATTGGCCCTGCCCCTCCAGTACTGGCACCGGCTGTGGAGGAGGTGGGCGGTGCTCTCCCTCTACACCTGGCGGGTGTGACAGCCAAATTTTGGTGTTTTGTTTTGTTTTGTTTCTGTCTCCCACTACCAACTCCCCCACAACGTCCACACCAAGACAGGGTTTCTCTGTGTAGCGTTGGCTGTCCAGTCCTGGGCTCCCTTTGTAGACCAGGCTGGCCTTAAACTCACAGCGATCTGCCTGCCTCTGCCTCCTGAGTGCTGGGATTAAAGGCATGCACCACTATGCCATGCCTGGCTTTGTTTTTGGTTTTGTTTTCCTCTGCCTTTAATCCCAGCAATTGGGACAAAGAGGTGAGAGAATCACTTACACTTGCAAGTCCAGGACAGGCAAGGCTACATCAGAAACCTTGTCTGGAAACAAACAATCAAGCAAGCAAGAAAGCAAGCAAGCAAACAAAAAACTACAATTTCTTTAACCCAAGAAAAGTTCTAGTTCCAAACTAGGTCAGTATACACAGCGATTTTCAAGACAGACAGGAATACATAGAGAGACACTGTCTCCAAAATAATTTAAACACTGTGTAAGTAGAGAAGTTAGTATGTAAATACATCGATGATAGATAGATAGATAGATAGATAGATAGATAGATAGATAGACAGACAGACAGGATTAAAGGTGTGTGCCACCATGCCTGGCTAAATATTTAATTCTTTACTCAACTATTTAAAAAGGATAAACGAGTCCTTTATATAGTTTACTCTCCGTACTATACTAATACATAAATACATAGATGTTAGATACATACATACATACACACATAGATAGATAGATAGATAGATAGATAGATAGATAGATAGAAAAATAGATAATAGACACACAGACAGACAAATGGATACCAATCCTCATAGTTCCCTCATTAGATCACAGCAGAGTCAGGCAACCTGGTCTAGGTAGTGCCAGCTACCTTCTAATGTTTATTAGTCATCAGTCAGTACTGAATCTATTTATTAGCAATGCAGCAGTGACTCTATAACCAGCCCAGAAAATCAATGTGATTCTATACCCAGTAAGAGAGGGGGGAGGGGAGAGAGAGAGAGAATTGTGTGAGGAGGCTCTCTCTCCTGATCTAGAAAGTATACCCACACTTTCAATAAAAAAGAGAAGAAAAAAATAAAATAAATAACCAACCAACAAACAAACAACAAGAAAAACAAGAAAAAGACCACTACAAGCAGTAATTTGCTTTGGAATATAATTTACAGGGGAACAAATGTGTGGATTCACATACAGGCTCAAACATAAACAGGAGAGCAACGAGAACAAAAGACAGAGCAGCCGATGCCTGTTCTTATCGTTCAGGGTACTATTTATGTGAAATGGTTTGGTGTCCTTCCTAGTCCCCTCTGGCATGACTTAGAAGTGACTGACTTAAGGTGACATCAGGAAGCAGTCCATTTCTTGAAGAGGAATGAAATAGGTGCTGGGAGTTAGATAGCTAGGAAGGAAAGAAGGAAGAATGGGGTAAAAAAACAATCTCAGTACATCAGAGGCGGTGGTTATAGCTAGAGACTGTGACTGATTTCTCAGCTGGGGATTAATTTATAACACCCGTGCTCCGGTGCCCGCTCACACATACACACACACACACACACACACACACACACACACACACACACACACGATGAAACAAGAAAAGCTCCAATGAGGGCAGTTACAAAGACAGAATCAGTTGTTTTGTTATTTATCTTTAAAGATTTGTGTGTGTGTTCGCATGCACGCTGGGGTATATATAAGTTTTAGAAGAATCACATATGTACACTTTAACAAACCATTTCTAGTTTAGATCCTCGAGGTCCCCATCTACCCATTGAACACGCCAGATTTCCATTGAGCCCTATCTCGCTCTCTTAAAAATGAGACCACAGGAGCCACACCAGACCTCCCTCTCAGCTGGGGCCTTTCATTTTGTTTTTCTCTCTTTCTGTTTTAGATTGATTTCTGGATTAATTGTGGAGTGTTCTGCTTGCCTCTCAGGACCATTGGAAGAGCAGCCAGTGCTTTTAACCCCTCCTGAGGCATTTTTTACTTTTATTTTGTTTCTTTTTATTTCTTTTTGTGCTTTTCCAAGACAGGGTTTCTCTGTCTAACAGGTCTGATTGCCCTGGAGCTCACGCCTGCCTCTGCCTCCCAAGTTCTGAGACAACAGGCATGCGTGCGCCACCACCGCCCGGCTCCATTTTATTTTGCGTAATGCTTCTTTGGTTTAAATGCTGAACTGCTGTCACACAGAAAAGAGTGTAATTTATGAGAACAACACACCGTCATCCGGGCGCTGTGGTGCTTGCTGGATGATACCATCGCAAGGGGAATATTGGCCCCGCCCCTCCAGTACTGGCACCAGCCACGGAGGAGGTGGGCGGGGCTCTACCTCTCCACTTCGCGGGTGTGACAGCCAAGTTTTGGTTTTTGTTTTGTTTTGTTTCTGTCTCCCACATCCACCACCCCCACACCCTACACCCAGAGACAGCGTTTCTGGGTGTAGCATTGGCTGTCCATTCCTGGGCTCCCTTTGCAGACCAAGCTGGTCTTAAACTCACAGCGATCTGCCTGACTCTGCCTCCAGAGTTCTGGGATTAAAGGCGTAGCCAGACGGTGGTGGCACATGCCTTTTTTTAATCCTAGCACTCGGGAGGCAGAGACAGGTGGATTGTTGTGAGTTTGAGGCCAGCCTCATCTACACAGCGGGTCCACAACAGCCAAGCTTCCATAAAGAAACGCTGTCTTCAGGAACCCAAACCAAAACCAAACCAAAAGAAACAAAAAAATGTAGACCGAGGATCTACACCAGACCTCTGAAACGGTTCCTTTCACTTTATTTATCTTTATTTCATTTCATTATTTTTTTATTTCTTTTTTTTTTGGGCGGGGGCAAGGGATTCAGTTTTCACGTTAGGGTTTCTCTGTGTAGCCTTGACTGTCCTGGACTTACTTGATTTTGTAGACCAGGCTGTACTAAAATTTACGGAAATCCGACTGCCTCTGCCTCCCGAGTGCTGGGATTATTGGCATGCGCCACCGCCGCCTGGCCTTATTTGAATTTTTTTCTGTGCATCATTCGGTATGAATATGTCAGATCCCTTCTAGTGGCGTTACAGACAGTTGTGAGCTGCCGTGTGGGTGTTGGGAATCCAACCCAGGTCCTTTGGAAGAGCTGACAGTGCTCCTCACCACTGATCCATCTCTCTAGTCCCATTTGCTTTGTCTTCATGCTCTCTTTCTTTGAATTCTGAGGCAACACCACACAGGGGGGAAAATATTTCTGAAGTGATCTTCTCTGTTCTCTGTGTTTACCATCCCTCTAGATGGCAGGGACTTAAATCTAATTCACATTGGGTGGGGGGCAGGGGGCAGAGCAGAGGGTCGAGGGCGTGGTGGGCCAGGGGTCGGGAGGGGGGAGAGGAGGGGCACTTGCAGGCACGTGGGGGAACAGGGGGGGATTGTGAGGAACCTCTCAACCCTGACCTAGAAATTACCCTTTAAATTAAAAGTGTAAAAAAAACAGTATTACAAACATACATTTGTTTTGGAATATAATTTATGGTAGAAAGAAATGTGTGGGTTCGCATACAAGCCCAAACCTACACAAGAGACTGGAGAGACCAAAAAGCAGAGCAGCCGATGCCTGTTTTTTTTGTTCAGGGTACTATTTATGTGAAATGGGTTGGAGTCCTTCCTAGTCCCCTCTACCATGACCTAGAAGTGTGACTGTCTTAAGCTGAAATCAGGAAGCAGTCCATTTCTGGAAGAGGAAAGAAAGGGTTGCTATGAGTTCAATGGCCATCCTGGTCTACTAAGTGAGTCCAGGATGGCCAAGGCTACACAGAGAAACCCTGTCTCAAAAAACAAACAACAAACAAACACACAAAGTTTTAGGTAACACAATGCTTCCCAATGTCTCCTCCCTGTTTCTCTTCCCCACCTCCAGCAAATGACATCACCTCCCCGACCACACACACACACAGAAGGGGGGGGAGCACACATCTGCGATCAGACCTGGAACAAACCAGAAAACTATGGTAGTCTGCTATTTCTGGAGCAAACACTGGACCTCTCTTCAAGGCGATCTGGTGTCTTCTTCTGGCCTGCAGATAAACATAGAGAAATGAGTGAATGAATGAATGAATGAATGAATAAGTAAATAAATAAAATAGCTCCAGGATGAGGTAGAGAAAGATTATGGTGCCCTCTTCTGGCCTGCAGGTGCAGATAGATAGATAGACAGATAAATAGAAAGAAAGAAAGAAAGAAAGAAAGTTCGATCTTCACAGACTGAGTAATTAATCAAATATTTATTAATAAATGGCTCCAGGAGGAGGAGGAGGAGGTGGAGGAGGAGGAGGAGAAAGATATCTGGTGCACTCTTCTGGCCTGCCCGTATATATATCTGCAGATAGACAAGCATAGGATAGATAGATAGATAGATAGACAGATAGATAGATAGATAAACAAATAGATAGCTTGATAAATAGATAAACAAATAGACAGATAAATAAATAAATGGATAGAAAGTTAGGCAAATGAATGAATAAACAAACACACAAATAAACAAGTAAATAAAAAAACAAGTAAGTAAGTAAGTAAATAAATAAATAAATAAATGGCCCGCCCGTCCCTCTCCCCACAGTGGCATGGGAAAACAAACAAACAAACCAAACTTCATCAAACTTCCACGGTTAGGCAGAAGGGTCGACTTCCATAGTTTTAGGTTAGGACCCGCATCCCTTGAAAGGGACAACTGGTCGACCTCCATGGTTATAGGACTCACATCAGTTGTGTATACAGATATAAATATATATATATTATTTTAAAAAAAAGAGTCCAGAAGGGGTGATCGCCAACCTCCAGGCAGGTCGGGTCGCGAGCGAGGCAAAATGGATAAAGCCTACCCTGCCCCCTCCAGCGGTCACACCGCTGCCACCGCCTTTGCCTCACATCCAGGCTTGGCCAGGGGCAGAGCGGGGGCAGGCAGGAAAAGGCGGCGGTGGTGAAGCAGGCAGGGGGCGCTTTCTCCCGGAGATGCGGAGGGGAAAAACAGGAACTCATCGTTCGGGAGACAGGGAGAGTGAGAGAGGGGTGGACGGGCCGCCTAGACAAACCATTGTGTCGAGAGCTGACTTTCAATAGATAACAGTGAGGAAGCTGCTCTGCAACATAGAAACCCCAACCCAGAAGCAGGTCGTCTATGATTGGTTTAGTGCCAGGTTCCACAGGAACTTGTGCTGACATGATGGGCGAGAGGGTGGCCCCCTTTCTGGCCGAGCCCTGTTTCCCGGGACGAATGGCTTTCCGCACCTGACTCCGGTCCCGACGGGCGGCGGGGAAGCCCGCCGGCCAGCCGGCGGCGACACCCCCGTGAGAGGGCGCACGCGCGACGGCGACGACGATGGACTGCCGGTAGGGACGGACGGGGACCCGGCTATCCGGGGCCAAGCAAGGCTCCTTCGGAGCTGCCTTATCATTCTGCCTGGGCGGGATTCTAACTTAGAGGCGTTCAGTCATAATCCCACAGAAGGGGGAAAGAGGGCAAGAGTCTGAGAGAGCCACGGGAGGGAGAGAAGGACCTCACACCCACAGGCCGAATCCCTACGGGCCCCACCAACCCCCCCCCCTGATCCCGAGGGGACAGAGGTGACCTCCACAGGGGTCTTTAAACCTGCGCGCTGGAACGCGACAGCCAGGTACCAAGAAAGGATTGGGGAGGACACATGAAGTCCAAAAATTTACACCAATCCGACTGCCACTGACTCCTGTGTGCTGGGATTATTGGCATGCGCCACCACTGCCCGGCCTTATTTTAATTTTTTAATGTACATCATTCGCTATGAATGTGTCAGATCCCTTCTAGTGGTGTTAAAGACAGTTGTGAGCTGCCATGTGGGTGTTGGGAATCCAACCCAGGTCCTTTGGAAGAGCTGACAGTCCTCCTCACCACCGATCCATTTCTCTAGTCCCATTTGCTTTGTCTTCATGTTCTCTTTCTTTGAATTATGAGGAACCGCCACACAGGGGGGAAAGAATCTTCTGAAGTGATCTTCTCTGTTCTCTGTGTTTACCATCCCTCTAGATGGCAGGGACTTAAGTCCAATTCACAGGGGGTGGGGGGCAGGGGGGCAGAGCGGAGCGCCGGGGGCGGGGGGGCGGGGGGGGGTTGTGAGGAGTCTCTCACCCCAGACTTTGAAAGTACCCTTTAATTTAAAAGTGTAAAAAAAAAAAAACCAATGTTACTACTAACACACATTTGTTTTGGAATATACTTTATGGTAGAAAGAAATGTGTGGGTTCACATACAAGCCCAAACATACACAAGAGACTGGAGAGACCAAAAGGCAGAGCAGCCGATGCCTGTTCTTTTCGTTCAGGGTACTATTTATGTGAAATGGGTTGGAGTCCTTCCTAGTCCCCTCTACCATGACCTAGAAGTGTGACTGTCTTAAGCTGAAATCAGGAAGCAGTCCATTTCTGGAAGAGGAAAGAAAGGGTTGCTATGAGTTCAAGGGCCAGCCTGGTCTACAAAGTGAGTCCAGGATGGCCAAGGCTACAGAGAGAAACCCTGTCTCGGAACCAAACAAACAAACAAACAAACAAACAAACAAAGAAACATAAAAAAATCTTAAAAGAATCCCACACGCAGCTGCCGGTTATCATATGGTGGTGCACGCGTTTAATCCCAGCACTTGGGAAGCAGAGGCAGGTGGAACACTGTGAGTTCGAGGCCACCTTGGTCTACAAAGTGAGTCCAGGACAGTTAAGGCTACACAAGAAACCCTGTCTGAAAAAAAAGTAAAGATGAGACCACAGGAGCAACACCAGACCTCCCCCTCAGCTGGGTCGTTTCATTTTGTTTTTCTCTCTTTCTGTTCTCTTTGAGTTCTGCATTAAGTGTGCAGTGTTCTGCCTGCATCTCCACCTGCGGGCCAGGAGAGGGCGCCATGTCTCCTCATAAATGGTTGTGAGCCACCACGTGGCTGCTGGGAACTGAAGGCTATACCTTCCCAAGAGCTGCCAGTGCTCTTCAATCCTGACGCATTTTTATTTTTGTTATTTTTATTTTTTATGTTTGTGGTTTTTCGAGACAGGGGTTCTCTGTGCAACAGCTCTGGCTGTCCTGGAACTCACGGAGATCCACTGGCCTCTGCCTCCCAAGCACCGGGAGTAAAGGCGTGCGCCGCTATTTTATGTCTCTTAATGCTCTCTTTGGTTTAAATGCTGAGGTGCTGTCACACAGAAAGGAGTATAACTTATAAGAAAAATGCACGATCATCCAGATGCTGTGGCGCTCGCTTTTAGATAAAAATAATGACATGGATGGGAAAAAACAGGACAAATAAAACAACAACACAAAAATGCACATAAAATTTACTGAATCATTAATAAAGAATAAGCAATGAAACGTGGTCTTACAAACAGGCAAAAAGACAAAGAAAGAGACATATGGTTAGAGAGACCCTAAGGCAGAGTAGCCATGATTTGAGAAACTGATCATTTTATTTTCGCTAATTACAGCAGAAAACACAAATAGAATTGACTGGTCTGGAACTTTTCCTGTGTCTCAGGCAGACATATTTAGTTAATTTTGGGTTCTTTGAAAGCTAGTTTATTTGTGTAGCCTTCACACAAACACACACACACACACAAAAACCGGGGGGGGGGCAAGCATGAAGGGGGAAGGAGAGAAAGAGAGAGAGAGAGAGAGAGAGAGAGAGAGAGAGAGAGAGAGAGAGAGAGAGAGAGAAACCCTATGTAAAATAACGTGTCTGTCTAGAATTCAGGGTGTAAAGAAGGTGAGATATCCATAGGGCCTTATGAATATCCATTCGAGTCAGAGGGAGACAGATAGACTGTGAATTCAGGTGGCTAGTCTGGCCTAAATAGTGAATTCAGAGACAATAAGGGCTACATAAAGAGACTGACCCTGTCTGTGAAAATCCAAACAAACAGCAAACAAATGAGAGTTTTCCTGTGAAACATGAAAATGCCCAACTTTCATATCAGCCAGCCATGAAGGCTTCCTGACCTCCACCTCCAAGGAGAAGTAGGGTGTAACTGGAAGATAATTAAGAGATAAACAGTCAAGCAGCAGCCTCACCCACACTTTCTGACACAAGGTCAAAGGGTAACCTTCAACTTTTGCTTTTTTTCCTTTGAAAGGAATAGGCCTTGTTCTGGCCTGTAAGTCTGTGTGTGTGTGTGTGTGTGTGTGTGTGTGTGTGTGTGTGTCTTTGTTTTTCCCCCAAAACAGGGTTTCTCTGTGTAGCCTTGGCTGTCCTGTCCTGGACTCGCTCTGTAGACCGGGCCTACCTCAAACTTATAAAGATCTGCCTGCCTGCCTCTGCTTCCTGAATGCTGGGATTAAAGGCCTGCAGCACCATGCCCAGCTTTGTTTCTGTTCCCTTCCCCCAGTGTTCACATTTAAGTCCATCCATATGAGTCTGGTGTCTGAGAGTGGTCAGTGAGTGGCCACTCTTGAACACATAACCAAAACAAAACAAAACCAAATTATCAAACGGGAATGGCAAAAGCAGTGTAATCTTTGTTTCCAGGCCAGATTGGCCTATAGCGAAAGTTCAAAACAGCCATGGCCATGACAAACAAGCCTGTCTGGTTTGGTTGGTTGGTTGGGTATTTTTGTTTTCGTTTTTCTTTTTGTTTTTGTTTTTGAGGCAGGTTTTCTCTGTGTAGCCTTGGCTATCTTGGACTGACTTTGTAAACCAGGCTGGACTCGAACTAACAGAGATCTACCTGCATCTGCTTCCAGAGTGCTGGGATTGAATACCTGTGTGTTTTTAATTCCCTGTTACTTTATTGTTCATTCTATTTGATTTTATAAGGTAGCGCTCTCTCTCTCTCTCTCTCTCTCTCTCTCTCTCTCTCTCTCTCTCTCTCTCTCTGTGTGTGTGTGTGTGTGTGTGTGTGTGTGTGTGTGTAAATGACCATGTGTGGTCTGATACCCTCATCATTTATGATTGCTCATGCAAACTATGATTGAACCTTAGACTCTGATGAGTGGCTAACCCAAACCCTAACCGGCCCAACCCCTCAGGACATACAAAGTAAAGTAGAATAAGCCCAAGTGAAAGAGAGCAAAATTGACCTGCCTGACAAATCAGTTATTGGCAAATCAGTTAGGATAGGCAGCTTTGGGGAGGGAGGCTCCTTTTGAAAACACCTCACTGCTTGGGGTCCCTCCTTGGTTGTGTCTGCTGTTGCTGCCAATGCTGTTCCTGCCCAGCCCAACTTCTGGTCTCAGAATAAATACAGTGTTAGAGCAAATTAAAGCACTAGTCCAATAGTGCTAGAGATGATCTTCTCTTTCCAGCTGCTGGGTGCTGACATGACAGGCATGTATGGATTAAGTGAATGCATAATAAGAGGATGGAGCCCAGGGCTTTGGAAGCACCCTAGGCCATGGCTTCCCCTTCCCCCCTCCCCCTCCCCTTAACCTTCTCTGTCCTTCTCTTTTTCTCTTTCTCTCTCTCCCTCTCTCTCTCTCTCTCTCTCTCTCTCGACAATTTTTGGGGTGTGGGTGGGTGGCACTTTTTGCCCAGGATGACTCCTACTTGTTAGGCATGGGCCAGCATGTTCATTACAGGGAGGAGTGGAGCCCAAGGCTTTTGAAGCAGCCTAGGTTAGGGCTTTCCCTTCCCCTCATGTGTCTGGAGCACTGAAGGTAAGGGAGGTGGAACAATCCATGGCGCCTGCTACCATGGCTACCACATAAATTTAAAGCAAATTTAATAGTGAAATAAAAATCAAATGTGTGCCTTGAATCACACACAACACTCAGGACGAAGAGGCTGGCAGATCACTGTGAGTTGGAGGCCAGCCGGGTCTACAGATTGAGTCTGGGATGGACAAGGCTACACAGAGAGACCCTGTCTTGACAAACCTAAACAAAACAAACAAACAAAAACAAAAAACCCACCAAAAACAAAAATCAAGTTTGCTAAAAAGACACATGAGCAACCCACACACAATCTGTTTATTTCCAGACATGGGCCAGCATATCCAAAGTTAATGCAGGACAGACAGAGCTTCGGATTCCCTAACCTATAGATACATAGATAGATAGACAGACAGACACACAGACACACAGACAGACAGATGGTAGTTAGGATAAGAGTCACTGGAAATCACTCGCTATCCCTCTCCAGATCAGACCTCCCTTTAATGCACAGAATTCTAACTGCTATATGTCCACTGAGTGATTGGATTAAAGGTGGGTGTGTGTGCGCGCACGAGCGAGACCACACCTGGCCTCCTTTCATTTCTTTACCTTCCATTGATCTAAGTCTGGGGTTCTAGTGGTCAGTGTGTGGCTAATCTTGAACCCATAACGCTGTCACTTTATTATATGTTTAGTTTAAAGTCAAATTCTCTGACGGTGTTCACCAAAATGAAGCCACCTTCTGGAGGGCAGATATCACGGTGGCTTACCTCACCAATACGGAAGCAGTCCTGGGACATACTTTTCAAGGTCATTTATTCTGGAGGACCAGAACTTAAACCCAATTTGCATGTGTGGAATTCTGAGGAAGTTCTCCTAATCTACACAGTACCCTCGCTGTGTGAAAAGAAAATCAACCAAATTGTTTAACTCCCTGTCTTTTAAAAAATTGTTTTTTAATTAATAAAAATATTAGAAGGAAGCCGGGCGTGATGGCGCATGACTTTAATCCCAGCACTTGGGAAGCAGAGGCAGGTGGATCGCTGTAAGTTCAAGGCCAGCCTGGTCTACAAAATGAGTCCATGACGGCCAAGGCTAACACAGAGAAACCTTGTCTCGAAAAATATATATATATTAGAAGGAAGAGAAGGAAGAGGAGGAGGAGGAGGAAAGGAAGGAAGGAAGGAAAGAGCCAGGCCTGGTGACAGCAATGCACTGATTATTTAAATTTTTCATGGCATTAGTCATAAGAAAAAAAATAAAATAAAACAGATATAATTAATTGTCCTGGCATGCACCACCAGGCCCTGCTTCCCTTAATTTCATTTATTTATTTACTTATTTATATTGGTTTTTTAAGACAGGGTTTCTCTGGGTAGCCTTGGGTGTCCTGGAACTCTGTTTTTAGACCACGCTGGTCTCAAACTCACAGAGATCCACCTACCTCTGCCTCCCAAATGCTGGGATGAATGGTGTGTGCCACCATGCTGGTCCTTTCAGCTCTTTATCTCCAAGAAAGTTTCTAGGTAGTCCTGGGAGTTCCAAACTAAGTCCATCTACACAGCAGTTTCTAAGACAGCCAGAGGGGAGAGAGAGAGAGAGAGAGAGAGAGAGAGAGAGAGAGAGAGAGAGAGAGAGAGAGAGAGAGAGACAGAGAGAGACAGAGACAGAGAGAGACAGAGAGAGACAGAGAGAGAAAGAGAGTCCATCTCCAAAAACCTTAGATAAGTAAGATACACAGACAGAAAGGCAAATGGAGGCCAAGCATCATAGTTTCCTCATGTAATCACAGCAGAGACAGGTGGACTTCTGTGTTTGGTTTTTCCAAGTACATATTTAAGTCTTTATTCAGCTATCTATCAAGGATAAACCGGTCCTTTATTTAGTGTAGTCTCCGTACCCCACGTGGAACCATTGAAATCCCTAACTAGATGAGGCCTGCCTCCAGCTCATAGAGTTTCACCTGCCTCTGCCTTCAGAGCTATGGGATTCAAGGCCTACAGGACCACACAGAGCTGGCTTCTTTAAGTTCTGGTTTCAGAAGTTAAACCCAATGTGCATGTACAGAATTATAGGGAAGCCTATCTGATCTACACAGTTCCCTCGCTCCATGAAAAGACAAACCACATAAAGGCTTAACTCGCTCTCTGAAAACAAAAAAACAAAAATTAAGAGCTGGATGGAGAGGTGGCTCAGAGGTTAAAGGAGCACTGACTGCCCCTCCAGAGGTCCTGAGTTGCGTTCCCAGGAGCACACGGTGGCTCACGGCCATCTATAATTTGATCTAACTTTCTCCCCTGGCGTGCAGGCATACACGCAGGCAGATGGGGCACTGTACACATAATAATGAATAAATATTTTTAATTGAAAAAAAACTTTTAAATTAACCATAATGACAGGGGGGAAAATTAGTTCAGAATCTTTCAGTAGCCAAGCGGTGGTGGCACATGCCTTTCTTTAATCCCAGCCCTTGGGAGGCAGAGACAGGTGGATTGTTGTGAGTTTGAGGCCAGCCTCGTCTACACAGCGGGTCCAAGACAGCCAAGGTTCCATAAAGGAATGCTGTCTTCAGGAAACAAAACCAAAACCAAACCAAAGGAAACAAAAAAATTTAGACCGAGGAGCTACACCAGACTTCTGAGACGGTTCCTTTCATTTTATTTACCTTCATTTCATTTCATTATTTTTTTTATTTCTTTTTTTTGGGCGGGGGCAAGGGATTCGTTTTTCATGTTAGGGTTTCTCTGTGTAGCCTTGACTGTCCTGGACTTACTTGCTTTTTTAGACCAGGCTGTCCTAAAACTTACTGCAATCCGACTGCCTCTGCCTTCTGAGTGCTGGGATTATTAGCGTGGGCCACCACCGCCCGGCCTTATTTTAATTTTTTTCTGTGCATCATTCGGTATGAATGTGTCAGATCCCTTCTAGTGGCGTTACAGACAGTTGTGAGCTTCCGTGTGGGTGTTGGAATTCCAACAGAGGTTCTTTGGAAGAGCTGCCAGTGCTCTTCACGACCGATCCATCTCTCTAGTCCCATTTGCTTTGTCTTCATGCTCTCTTTCTTTGAATTCTGAGGCACCGCCAAACAGGGGAGAAAAAAATCTTCCGAAGTGATCTTCTCTGTTCTCTGTTTACCATCCCTCTAGATGGCAGGGACTTAAATCCAATTCACACGGGGTGGGGGGCATGGGGGCGGAGCAGAGGGCCGGGGGCGGAGGGTGGGGGGGCACTTGCATGCGCGCAGGGGGCAGGAGGGTGATTGTGAGGAGCCTCTCACCCCAGACCTTGAAAGTACCCTTTAAATTAAAAGTGTAAAAAAAAAACAACATTACTACCAACACTCATTTGTTTTGGAATATAATTTATGGTAGAAAGAAATGTGTTGGTTCGCGTACAGGCCCAAACATACACAAGATACTGGAGAGACCAAAAGGTAGACCAGCCGATGCCTGTTCTTTTCGTTCAGTGTACTATTTTTGTGAAATGGGTTGGAGTCCTTCCTAGTCCCGTCTACCATGACCTAGAAGTGTGACTGTCTTAAGCTGAAATCAGGAAGCAGTCCATTTCTGGAAGAGGAAAGAAAGGGTTGCTATGAGTTCAAGGGCCAGCCTGGTCTACAAAGTGCGTCCAGGATGGCCAAGGCTACACAGAGAAACCATGTATCGAAAAACAAAAAAATACAAATGAACAAACATAAAAAAAATCTTAAAAGTATCCCTGACACATCTGCCGGGTATGGTATGGTGGTGCACGCGTTTAATCCCAGCACTCGGGAGGCAGAGGCACATGGATCGCTGTAAAATTTCAGGGCCAGCCAGACTGGTCTACAAAGCGAGTCCAGGACATCCAAGGCTAACACAGAGAGACCCTGTCTCCAAAAGACAAAAAAGAAAAAAAAAAGAATCTGACATCTAAATTTTAACCAACCATTAGCTAGTTTACATCCTACAGGTGCCCATCTACCCACGGAACACGCCACATTTCCACTGAGTCCTATCTCGCTGTGGTAAAAGTGAGACCACAGGAGCAACACCAGACCTCCCCCTCAGCTGGGTCGTTTCATTTTGTTTTTCTCTCTTTCTGTTCTCTTTGAGTTCTGCATTAGGTGTGCAGTGTTCTGCCTGCATCTCCACCTGCGGGCCAGGAGAGGGCACCAGGTCTCCTCATAAATGGTTGTGAGCCACCACGTGGCTGCTGGGAACTGAAGGCTCTACCTTCCCAAGAGCAGCAGGTGCTCTTCAACCCTGATGCATTTTTATTTTTGTTATTTTTATTTTTTATTTTTGTGGTTTTTCGAGACAGGGGTTCTCTGTGCAACAGCTCTGGGTGTCCTGGAACTCACGGAGATCCACTGGCCTCTGCCTCCCAAGCACCGGGAGTAAAGGCGTGTGCTGCCGTTTTATGTTTCTTTTTTTTTTTTTTTTTTTTTTTTTTCGTTTTTTTTTTCGTTTTATGTTTCTTAATGCTCTCTTTGGTTTAAATGCTGAGGTGCTGTCACAGAGAAAGGAGAATAACTTATCAGAAAAATGCACCATCATCCAGACGCTGTGGCGCTCGCTTTTAGATAAAAATAATGACATCGATGGGAAAAGACAGGACGACCCCACCCCGGCCCCGCCCGTGCGCCGCCCCCCAGGGCTGCCAAGGATGCGGGGAGACAGGGAAAGGGGTTGACACTTGGGTGGAGGGGTCAGGAGGAACAGGGAGAAGGAAAGATCCGCCAGGAGCCACTGCCGTGGCCAGGCGCGCGCTGCAGGGTTGAATCCTCCGGGCGGACTGCACGGACCTCATCCCATTTACCTCTTAACGCTTTCACTCCCTGTTGACCTCTCTCTTCAAAATTCTTTTCAAATTTCCCTTACGGTACTTGTTGACTATAGGTCTCCTGCCGGTATTTAGCCTTAGATGGAGTTTACCACCCGCTTTGGGCTGCATTCCCAAGCAACCCTACTCCGGGAAGACCCGGACCCGGCGCGCTGGGGGCCGCTACCGGCCTCATGCCGTCCACGGGCTGGGCCTTGATCAGAAGGATTGGGCCCCCCACAAGGGGCGCCGGGAAGTGGGTCTTTTGTACACCACATTTCCTGTGCCACGCCGAGTGGCGGGGATTCGGCACTGGGCTCTTCCCTGTTCACTCGCCATTACTGAGGGAATCCTGGTTAGTTTCTTTTCCTATGCTGACTAATATGCTTAAATTCAGCGGGTTGCCACCTCTGATCTAAGGTCGCGGAGCCAGAGGGAGAGGACACGGTGTGGCAGGAGAGGGGCGGCGGCCACGGGAAAGGGACCGAGGCCCCTTTCTTCTCCACCACCCCGCCCGCCCTCCATGACACACGTCTGAGGGGTCCGCGAGAGAAAAAGCAAGAAGATCGAAGGGAAGAGCGCGGAGGTGGAGGCGGCGGCGAAGCAGGAACACGAGCTGGCGACCTCGCTTTGGCGAGTGGCTGGGGTCCCAGGGCACGCAACGTGGCACGGAGATGGGGCCGACACGCGCAGCCTCTACCTGACCCCATCCCCCGGGGAGCGCTTGCATCAGCAAAGGGATAGACTGCGGCGTCCTGCAGGACCCTCACTGGAGGGGGACAACCCCCGGGCAGAGGAAAGACGGAGAAGGTGGCGGGGCCGGTCCAGGGAGCACAGACCGATGGCGCAGCCTCGGCACGGGCTCGGCCAACCTTACGGACTCGGGCGGCATGACAATGCTCCCAGATGGCTAAGGGGTGCGTGGGGCGGGAACCCAAACCCGGGGACCGGCGTGGCCGCATGAGATGTCGGGCAGACACGGTGGCAGAAGACGAAGGAGAACGCAGAGGGCCGAGATCCGGACCCTGATGACTCCAAGGGTACGACGACCCCGCCTAGAGAGGTCTAACCTGGACCACGACCTCCATCACCGCCAACGCGTGACCGCTCACACTGCCACACGGCCGTCAACACAGACACCGGGGACATGGGAAGACTGCCAGCGACCCCCCTTCCTTTCCCACCACCTTGCCTCTCGAAGCTTTGCGGCCTTTCTTCACGCTCTCCTCTGCACGGAGGCCGGAAAGCGGCGATGGCGGCACACCGACAACCACCCCACACATCTGAACTTCTGCGGACGGAGGGCCCGGAGTCGGGGACCCTGCAAACAAACCCACAGCCACGCGAACCCACCCCTCAGAGACGGACACCGAAGGGGTTTTGCGATTGATTGTCAAGTGACACTCAGACAGGCGTATCCCTGGGAGGAACCCAGGGCCGCAAGTGCGTTCGAAGTGTCAATGATAAATGTGTCCTGCAATTCACATTAATTCTCGCAGCTAGCTGTGTTCTTCATCGCCGCACGAGCCGAGTGATCCACCGCTAAGAATCGTACGAGTTTTTCGTCGGGCGTGTGGGAGAGACGGGAGTCCCTCGCTCACATCACACGTGCTGGTGTCGGCACAGTGCCCCGCCCCCCACACCGGGAGAGAGGGCTCGCCTCGGGCCGGCCAGCAAGAGCAAAACAGAAGGAACACGAACTCTGGGGGATGGGTCGGTCAGAAGGAACGGGAAAAGAACCACACACACACACAGCAACACGGGACCCGCCCAGCGAACACGGTCGAGGCGCCCATGACACGGGAAGCCAGGACGGCAAGCCAGGCACAGCTGCAAGAGGCCCACGGACGCCCAAAGGGGAGGCTCCCACCCCAACCCGCAACCATGGCCTGGGGAGCGTCCCTGGAAGGCTGAAAGCAGGCAAGAGTCTGAGAGAGCCGCTGGAGGGATAGAGGGACCTCACACACCCCCAAGCCAACTCCCTACGGGCCCCGCCGCCTCCCCCCTACCCTGGGGGCAGAGAGGCGATTTCCACGGGGTCTTTAAACCTGCGCGCCTGAACGCGACAGCCAGGTACTCGGAAAGGTTCGGGGAGGACACTCGAGGTCAGAAAAGCCAGGAGGAGATGGATGCCAGACCCACCGCGGCCATTGCCGACCGCATGCAACACACTCTAGGCTCGGTAAATCCGGAGCCACCGTGTAGGTGGCCGAGATGAGACGCGAAAGCGCCCCCCACCACAACCACGACATAGACTGGCACCACCGCCATGGGAGGAGATGAGCCTGATGGGAAAAAGGGGCGGCCTGGGGGTCGCGGCAGGCACCTAGCATGCAGGGTCGGCCACCCCAGGGAAGAAGCAGAAGGAGCGAAGAGATGGGAGAGGATTGTGAGAGAGGGCCGGGAATGGCAAGGGCTGCCCACCCCACAACAGACGGCAACGTGCCCCGCCTCCTCACCATCCTCTACCTCTTTCCTCTTCCCTCCTTCTTTCAACCCAGAGGACTGAACGACCAAGACCGACCACATGCGGCAGCAGCCAATGCGACCTGGGAAATGTGCCTCCCGGCAGGGAAAAACAAAGACACGGACGGACGAACGGACAGACGGGCATGGCCAGCCGACCGGCGCCTCTTCTTAATGATCCTTCTGCAGGTTCACCTACGAAAACTTTGTTACGACTTTTACTTCCTCTAGATAGTCAAGTTCGAACGTCTTCTCAGCGCTCCGCCAGGGCCTTGGGCCGACCCCGATGGGGCCAATCCGAGGGCCTCACTAAACCGGCCAATCAGTAGTAGCGACAGGCAGTGTGTACAAAGGGCAGGGACTTAATCAATGCAAGCTTATGACCCACACTTACTGGGAATTCCTCGTTCATGGGGAATAATTGCAATCCCTGATCCCTGTCACAAATGGGGTTCAACGGGTTACCCGTGCCTGCCAGCTTAGGGTAGGAACACACTGAGCCAGAGAGTGTAGCGCGCGTGTAGCCCCGGACATCTAAGGGCATCACAGACTTATTATTGCTCAATCTCTGGTGGCTGAACGCCACTTGTCCCTCTAAGAAGTTGGGGGACCCCGACTGCCTGGGGGTTGCGTAACTAGTTAGCATGCCAGAGTCTCGTTTGTTATCAGAATTAACCAGAAAAATCGCTCCACCAACTAAGAACGGCCATGCACCACCACCCATGGAATCAAGAAAGAGCTATCAATCTGTCAATCCTGTCCATGTCCGGGCCTGGTAAGGTTTCCTGTGTTGAGTCAAATTAAGCCACAGGCTCCACTCCTGGTGGTGCCCTTCCATCAATTCCTTTAAGTTTCAGCTTTGCAACCATACTCCCCCTGGAACCCAAAGAACTTGGTTTCCGGGAAGCTGCCCGGCAGGTCATGGGAAGACCATTTCATTTTGCATAATGTTCTCTTTGGTTTAAATGCTGAGGCGCTGTCACGCAGAAAAGAGTGTAATTTATGAGAACAACACAACATCATCCGGGCGCAGTGGTGCTCTGTGGATGATACCATCGCAAGGGCAATATTGGCCCAATCCCTCCAGTACTGGCACCGGCCATAGAGAGGGGGGCGAGGCTCTCCCGCTCCACTGGGCAGGTGTAAGAACCAAGTTTTGGGGTTTTGTTCTGTTTTGTTTCTGTCTCCCACTACCACCACCCCCACACCCTCGGCCCAGAGACAGGGTTTCTCTGTGTAGCGTTGGCTGCCCAGTCTGGGGCTCCTTTTGTAGATCAGGCTGGCCTTAAACTCACAGCTATCTGCCTGCCTCTGCCTCCAGAGTGCTGGGATTAAAGGCCTGCACCACCATGCCATGCCTGGCTTTGTTTTTGGTTTTGTTTTCCTTTGCCTTTAACCCCAGCACTTGGGAGACAGAGGCGAGAGAATCACTTGCACTTGCATGTCCAAGACAGGCAAGGCTACATGAGAAACCTTGTCTGGAAACAAACAAGCAAGCAAGCAAGCAAGCAAGCAAACAAAAAACAATTTCTTTAACCCAAGAAAAGTTCTAGTTCCAAACTTGGTCAGTATACACAGCGATTTTCAAGACAGAGAGGAATATAGAGAGAGACTCTGTCTCCAAAATAATTTAAACACTGTGTAAGTAGATAAGTAAGTAAGTAAATACATCGATGATAGATCGATAGATAGATAGATAGATAGATAGATAGATAGATAGATAGATAGATAGGATTAAGGGTGTGTGCCACCATGCCTGGCTAAATATTTAATTTTTTACTCAAATATTTTAAAAGATTATACTAGTCATTTATTTAGTGTATTCTCCGTACTATACTAATACATAAATACACAGATGTTAGATACATACACACATACACCCATAGATACATAGATAGATATAGAGAGAGATACAGAGATAGAAAGATAATACACATAGAGACAGACAAATGGAGGCCAATCCTCATAGTTCCCTCATTTGATCACCACAGAGTCAGGCAGCCTGGTCTAGGGAGTGCCAGCGACCTTCTAATGTTTATTAGTCATCATTCAGTACTTAATCTATTTATTAGCAATGCAGTAGTGACTCTATAACCAGCACAGAAAATGTGATTCTATATCCAGCACAAGAAGGTGGGGGGGAGAAAGAGAGAGAGATCTTGACTAAAAGAAATAACTGGCCGGGCGTGGTAGCACACACCTTTAATCCTAGCACTCGGGAGGCAGAGGCAGTTGGATCGCTGTGAGTTCGAGGCCAGCCTGGTCTACAAAGCGAATCCAGGACAGCCAAGGCTACACAGAGAGACCCTGCCTCAAAAAAAAATCCAAAAATAAATGAATAAATAAATAAATAAATAAATAAATGGGAAAAAATGGAACCAAAATCGAGAAAAAGGAAAGCATTTTCTCTGTACGTAAGCAATTCTAAGTTGTTATACCATGCCTTCTATGTACTTTGGGTTAAACTTTGTGTTCCTATGAAAAGTGTCCGTTTTCAAAGAATAGCCAAATGGCTCTTATGTGTGGTGCCTGATTTTCAAACTTTTCAAAAAGCACGGCCTGCCTGCCTGCCTTCCTTGAATTCCCAGCACCCCGGAGGTAGAGGCAGACAGATCACTGTGAGTTCGAGGCCAGCCGGTCAGCCAGCCAGCCTGCCTGCCTGCTTGCCTGTATGTCTGTCTGTCTGTGTCAAACTATACCAAAGGAAACCAAGTAGCAGGGCCTGCCATGCATCTGGGCCATAGGAGGACAATGAAGTCTCACTCGGTTGTATATAGACCATGATGAGTTTGGGGATAGGAAACTATGATTGGAAGGCATGGTAGGAAATTAAAAATCGATTAAATTGAGAGCCCTGCCCCTCCACAAACCTAATCAAACAAACACTCAGTCAGTCTTGAAACCCTCAGTTAGCGAGTGTCTAAGCCAACTGTACACTTTCATCCATCGGGAGTGTGCTTGGTTAAAAGAAACTGAGAAAAGAAAAAGAAAAACAAAGATGGGCGGGGGCTGGAGAGAGACGGCTCAGTAGTTAAGAGCACTGTCTGCTCAATTCCCAGCTCCCACATGGCAGCTCCCACCTGTCTGTCTTTAACTCCAGGTCTAAGGTTATCTGACACTTTCATGCCTGCCTTGTTCTCAGAAGTCGGAAGCAATTTTGGAGGTGCATCACAGTACAGGATCACCTCCAAGAAAGCCCACATGGCTAATGAGCTCCTTGAACAAGATGGCCCTCGGCATGCCTGGCAGTTGTGCGCAGCCGAGCCAAAGAGTTTCTCATTCATGAAATAAAATAAAATACAAAAACCAAACCCTAGCCCTGAAATGATGATGTGGCTGGTGTGCCTGAAACAAAAATATAGGTATGTGACCCAACAGGAACAGGAACAGGAACAGGACTCTCTCAACACCAGGAGGACTTAACCTATCTTGGTCTCCACTGGTAAAGATCCACCCCACCCCCCCTCGTAATCAAAATGAGAGCTATAAATGGGGCAGCTTTCTCCACACATCTTGTGCCTTAAGACAGTGGAAAGTCTAGCCAGCACTCAGTCTGGAGGCAGAGGCAGGTAGATCTCCATGAGCCTGGTCTACAGAGTGACTTCCAGGAGCTGTCACACAGAGGAAACCTCTGTCTTGAACCCTCCCACCCCCCACCCCTCCTAAAAGGGTGGAAAAATCACTTTTCTTCAGGAAGAAGTGGACACTAACCAGTCTGCAAAGAGGTGTGTGTGTGTGTTTGAGGGGTGGGGTGGGTGTTCCTCTTTACTTATGAAAGAAACAGTGAGTCAAGCAAAGCCTTCCTTTGATTTTTATCCTCACATTGTGGGATTACATTGCTAGAGGAAGACTAGAGGAGTCAGAGGTGGTTCTTTCTAAGTAAACATTAGAGACCATATCTTCAACTGGAGCGAGTGAGGGTTTGTTGTTGTTGTTATTGTTGTTGTTGTTGTTGTTGTTTTCCTTTTCTTGGGGGGGCCAGTTCTAAAACATTCCCTCTGAAAGCAAACTGAACTCATGCACCAGGAGAATCATGTCTCAGCAGTTAAGAGTACCGGGTGTTCTGACACACGCCTCGTGAGTACCAGTAGTCCACAGATGCACGCACAGCCAGACAAGCTGAGAAACAAATAAATACCTGGAAACTAATTCTTTATCCATTTATTCACATTATTTTATTGAGTCAGGGTTAGTGAAAGAGGGCTGGGAGGTAGGGAGAGTACCAGCTATGGGTCAGGAGGGGAGGGTTGTCTTCTTATGCTGTGAGGATGAAGTTTCATATGTCGGTCCAGATGGGCTGGCTATTTTCTCCAAGAAGAATCTTCCTTCTGGCCTCTCCCTCCTACATGGAGGCAAGAAAGCAAGCAGAGAAAACAGCTGTCAAGTTGGGACCCATAAAGCAAGTGTCCATTCCACAAATGCGGACAGGAAGGAGAGAGAGAGAGAAAGAGAGAGAGAGAGAGAGAGAGAGAGAGAGAGAGAGAGAGAGAGAGGTGGGGGAGGGGGGAGAGATCTGCATCTAACACACAAAGTTTTAGGTAACACAATGCTTCCCAATGTCTCCTCCCTATTTCTCTTCCCCACCTCCAGCAAATGACATCACCTCCCCCACACACACACAGTAATGGGTGGGAGCGCGCATCTGTGATCAGACCTGGAACAAAACAGAAAACTATGGTAGTCTGCCATTTTTGGAGTTAACACTGGACCTCTCTTCAAGGCGATCTGGTGTCTTCTTCTGGCCTTCAGATAAACATAGAGAAAGTAATGAATGAATGAATGAATGAATGAATGAATGAATAAGTAAATAAATAAAATAGCTCCTGGAGGAGGTAGAGAAAGATTATGGTGCCCTCTTCTTGCCTGCAGGTGCAGATAGATAGATAGATAGACAGATAAATAGAAAGAAAGAAAGAAGGAAGGAAAGAAAGTTCGATCTTCACAGACTGAGTAATTAACCACATATTTATTGATAAATGGCTCCAGGAGGAGGAGGAGGAGGAGGTGAAGGAGGAGGAGGAGAAACATATCTGGTGCACTCTTCTGGCCGGCCCTATATATATATCTGCAGATAGACAAGCGTAGGATAGATAGATTGATAGATAGATAGATAGATAAACAAATAGATAGCTTGATAAATAGATAAACAGATAAATAAATAAATGGATAGAAAGATAGGCAAATGAATGAATAAACAAACACACAAATAAACAAGTAAATAAATAAACAAATAAGTAAATTAATTAATTAATAGCCCACCGGTCCCCCTCCCCCCAGTGGCATGGGAAAACAAACAAACAAACCAAACTTCATCAAACTTCCGTGGTTAGGCAGAAGGGACAACTGGTCGACTTCCATAGTTTTAGGTTAGGACCCGCATCCCTTGAAAGGGACAACTGGTCGACCTCCATGGTTATAGGACTCGCATCAGTTGTGTATGTATATATATATATATATATATATATATATATATATATATATATATATATAATTAAAAAAAAAAAAGAGTCCAGAAGGGACATCTGGTCGACCTGAGGTGTCCCAAATGAGAGCACACGACTCCCCGCGTGGGACTACTCGTCTACCCGGTCTCTGGGGAGAAGGGCGGTGTGATCCCCAACCTCCAGGCGGGTCGGGGCACGAGCAAGGTAAAATGGATAAAGCCTACCCCGTCCCCCCCCCCCCAGCGGTCACACCGCTACCACTGCCTTCACCTCACACCCCGGCTTGGCCAGGGTTGGAGTGGGGTCGGCAGGAAGAGGCGGCTGCGGCGACGCGGGCAGGGGTCGCTTTCTCCCGGAGATGCGGAGGGGAAAAACGGGAACCCGTCATTCGGGAGACAGGGGGAGTGAGAGTGGGGCAGACGGGCAGGCGAGACAAACCCTTGTGTCCAGGGCTGACTTTCAGTAGATAACAGCAAGGGAGCTTCTCTGCAACATAGAAACCCCAACCCAGAAGCAGGTCGTATATGATTGGTTTAGCGCCAGGTTCCACAGGAACTTGCACTGATGTGACAGGCGAGAGGGTGGCCCCCTTTCCAGCTGCGCCCCGTTTCCCAGGACGAATGGCTCTCCGCACCAGACCCCGGTCCCAACGTGCGGCGGGGAAGACCGCCGGCCGGCCGTTGGCGACACCCCCGGGAGAGGGCGCACATGCGACATCGACGACGATGGACCGCCAGTGGGGACGGACGGGGACCCGGCTATCCGGAGCCAACTGAGGCTACCTCGGCGCTGCCATATCATTCTGCCTGGGCGGGATTATAACTTAGAGCGTTCAGTCATAATCCCACAGAAGGGGGAAAGAGGGCAAGAGTCTGAGAGAGCCACGGGAGGGAGAGAAGGACCTCACACCCACAGGCCGACTCCCTACAGGCCCCGCCGACCCCCCCCCCTCCCGTGGGCTGAGAGGTGACCTCCCCAGGGGTCTTTAAACCTGCGCGCCGGAACGCAACAGCCAGGTACCCGGAAAGGTTCGGGGAGGACACGCAAGGTCAAAAAGCCCGGGAGGGGAGGGATGCTGGACCCATCGTGGCCATCTCTGACCACATGCGACACGCTCTGGGCGCGGTAAAGCCAGAGTCGAGGCGTAGACGGCTGAGATGAGACAGGACAGCGCCCCCCACCACAACCACGACATAGACACGCACCACCGCCATGGGTGGTGACGAGCAGGATGAGAAAGAGGGGCGGCCCACGGGTCGCAGCAGGAAATGAGTGGGCGGGGTTGGTTACCCAGGGGAAGAAGCAGAAAGAGAAAAGAGACGGGCAGACGAGCACTAGAGCTGGACGGGAACGGCAAGGGCTTCTGCCCCCACAACAGATGGCAACGCGCCCCGCCTCCTCACCATCCTCTTTCCTCTTCCCTCCTTTCAAATCACAGAGGACCGACCAACCAACCATGCACACGGCAGCAGGAGATGCGACCCGGGACACGCGCCTCCCGGCGAGGAGTGACAAAGACAGACAGACTGATGGACACGGCCTGCCGACCTGTGCCTCTCCTTAATGATCCTTCTGCATGTTCACCTACGGAAACCTTGTTATGACTTTTACTTCCTCTAGATAGTCAAGTTCGACCGCCTTCTCAGCGCTCCGCCAGGGCCTTGGGCCGACCCGGGCGGGTCCGATCCGAGGGCCTCACTAAACCATCCAATCGGTAGTAGCGACGGGCAGTGTGTACAAAGGGCAGCGACTTAATCAACGCAAGCTTATGACCTGATCTTACTGGGAATTCCTCGTTCATGGGAAATAATTGCAATCCCCGATCCCCATCATGAATGGGGTTCAACGGGTTACCCACGCCTGCCAGCTTAGGGTAGGCACACGCTGAGCCAGTCAGTGTAGCTTGCGTGCAGCCCCGGACATCTAAGGGCATCACAGACCTGTCATTGCTCAATCTTGGGTGGCTGAACGCCACTTGTCCCTCTAAGAAGTTGGGGGACCCCGACCACTCAGGGGTCGCGTAATTAGTTAGCATGCCAGAGTCTCGTTCGTTATCGGAATTAACCAGACAAATCGCTCCACCAACTAAGAACGGCCATGCACCACCACCCTCGGAATCGAGAAAGAGCTATCAATCTGTCAATCCTGTTCGTGTCCAGGCCAGGTAAGGTTTCCCGTGTTTAGTCAAATTAAGCCGCAGGCTCCACTACTGGTGGTGCCCTTCCATCAATTCCTTTAAGTTTCAGCTTTGCAACCATACTCCCTCCGGAACCCAAAGACTTTGGTTTCCCGGAAGCTGCCTGGCAGGTCATGGGAATACCGCCGCCACATCGCCAGTCGGGATCATTTATGGTCAGAACTACAAAGGTATCTGATCGTCTTCGAACCTCAGACTTTCGTTCTTGATTAATGAAAACATTCTTGGCAAATGCTTTTGCTCTGGTGCTTCTTGTGCCAGTCCAAGAATTTCACCTCTAACGGTGCAATATGAATGTCCCCGGCCTTCCCTCTTAATCATGGCCTCAGTTCTGACTTTTGGAAGAGCAGCCAGTGCTTTTAACCCCTCCTGAGGCATTTTTTACTTTTATTTCGTTTCTTTTTATTTCTTTTTGTAGTTTTTCGAGACAGGGTTTCACTGTGTAACAGCTCTGACTGCCCTGGAGCTCACGCCTGCCTCTGCCTCCCCCGTTCTAAGACAACAGGCATGCATGCTCCAGAACCACCTGGCTCCATTTCATTTTGCATAATGCTCTCTTTTGTTTATATGCTGAGGTGCTGTCACACAGAACAGAGTGTAATTTATGAGAACAACACACCATAATCCGGGTGCTGTGCTGCTCCCTGGATGATACCATCATAATTGTAATATTGGCCCCGCCCCTCCAGTACTGTCATGAGCCCTGGCAGAGGTGGGCGGTGCTCTCCATCTCTACCAGGCGGGTGTGACAGCCAAGTTTTGGTGTTTTGTTTTGTTTTGTTTTGTTTCTGTCTCCTACTACCACAACCCCCACACCCTCCGCCCAGAGACAGGGTTTCTCTGTGTAGCATTGGCTATCCAGTCATGGGCTCCCTTTGTAGACCAGGCTGGCCTTAAACTCACAGCGATCTGCCTGCCTCTGCCTCCTGAATGCTGGGATAAAAGTCCTGCACCACCATGCCATGCCTGGGTTTGTTTTTGGTTTGTTTTACTTTGCCTTTACTCCCAGCACTTGGGAGACAGAGGCGAGAGAATCACTTGCACTTGCAAGTCCAGGACAGGAAAGGCTACGCGAGAAACCTTGTCTGGAAACAAACAAACAAGCAAGCAAGCAAGCAAACAAACAAACAAAAAACTACAATTTCTTTAACCCAAGAAAAGTTCTAGTTCCAAACTAAGTCAGTATATACAGCGATTTTCAAGACAGACAGGAATACATAGAAAGACTCTGTCTCCAAAATAATTTAAACACTGTGTAAGTTGATAAATAAGTAAGTAAATACATCGATGATAGATAGATAGATAGATAGATAGATAGATAGATAGGATTAAAGGTGTGTGCCACCATGCCTGGCTAAATATTTAATTCTTTACTCAAACATTTTAAAAGATTAAACTAGTCCTTTATTTAATGTATTCTCCATACTATACTAATACATAAATACATAGATGTTAGATACTTACATACAGACAGACATAGATAGATAGATAGATAGAGAGATAGAGAGATAGAGAGATAGATAGAGTGATAATAGACACACAGACAGAAAAATGGATACCAATCCCCATAGTTCCCTCATTTGATCACAGCAGAATCAGGCCGACTTGTCTAGGTAGTGCCAGCTACCTTCTAATGTTTATTAGTCATCTGTGAGTATTGAATCTATTTATTAGCAATGCAGCAGTGACTCTATAACCAGCCCAGAAAATCAATGTGATTCTATACCCAGCTCGAGAATTTGGGAGGTAGAGAGAGAGAGAGAGAGAGAGAGAGAGAGAGAGAGAGAATTGTGTGAGGAGGCTCTCTCTCCTGATATAGAAACTATACCCATCCTTTCAATAAAAAAGAGAAGAAGAAAAAATAAAGTAAATAACCAAGCAACCAACAAACAAATAACAACAACAACAACAACAAAAGACCACTACAAGCAGTCATTTTTTTGTAATATAATTTACAGTGGAAAGAATGTGTGCGTTCACATACAGGCTCAAACATGAACAGGAGACCAATGAGACCAAAAGACAGAGCAGCCGATGTCTGTTCTTAACGTTCAGGGTACTATTTATGTGAAATGGTTTGGGGTCCTTCGTAGACCCCTCTATCATGACCTAGAAGTGACAGACTTAAGGTGACATCATGAAGCAGTCCATTTCTTGAAGAGAAAAGAGATGGGTGCTGGGATTGAGATAGGTAGGAAGGAAAGAAGAAAGAACGGGATCAAAAACCAATCTCAGCACGTAAGAGGCGGTGGTCATAGCTATAGACTGTGACTGATCACTCAGCTGAGGATTAATTTTTAACACCCGTGAATGCTCATGCTTGCGCGCGCGTGCACGCACGCACGCAAACACACACACACACACACACACACACACACACACACACACACACACGATGAAACAAGAAAAGCTCCGATGAGTGCAGTTACAAAGACAATATCGGTTGTTTTGTTATTTATTTTCAAATATGTGTGTTTATTCGCATGCATGCTAGGGTGAATATAAGTATTAGAAGAATCACATATGTACACTTTAACAAACCATTTCTAGTTTAGATCCTCGTGGTCCCCTTCTACCCATGGAACACGCCAGATTTCCATTGAGCCCTATCTAAAAATGAGCCCTCTCTTAAAAATGAGACCATAGGAGCAACACCAGTCCTAACTCTTGCTGGGGCCTTTCATTTTGTTTTTCTCTCTCTGTTTCAGATTGATTCCTGGATTAAGAGTGGAGTGTTCTCCTTGCCTCTCAGGACCATCGGAAGAGCAGCCAGTGCTTTTAACTCCTCCTGAGGAATTTTTTACTTTTATTTTGTTTCTTTTTATTTCTCTTTGTGTTTTTTTGAGACAGGGTTTCTCTGTGTAACAGCTCTGACTGCCCTGGAGCTCATGCCTGCCTCTGCCACCCAAGTTCTGAGACTACAGGCATACATGCACCTCCACCGACCGGCTCCATTTCATTTTGCATAATGCTTCTTTGGTTTAAAAACCCCTCCAGTACTGGCCCCCGCCATGGCAGAGGTGGGCAGTGCTCTCCCTCCCCACCTGGCAGGTGTGACAGCCAAGTTTTGGTGTTTTATTTTGTTTCGTTTCTGTCTCCCACTACCACCTCCCCCACACACTCCACCCTGAGACAGGGTTTCTCCATGTAGCATTGGCTGTCCTGTCCTGGGCTCTCTTTATAGAACAGACTGGCCTTAAACTCACAGCGATCTGCCTGCCTCTGCCTCGCAAGTGCTGGGATTAAAGGTGTAGCCAGTTGGTGATGGCACATGCCTTTTTTTAATCCCAGCACTCGAGAGGTAGAGACAGGTGGACTGTAGTGAGTTTGAGGCCAGCCTCATCTACACAGCGGGTCCAGGACAGCCAAGGTTCCATAAACAAACGCTGTCTTCAGGAACCAACACCAAAACCAAACCAAAAGAAACAAAAAAATTTAGACTGAGGAGTTACACCAGACCTCTGAGATGGTTCATTTCATTTTATTTACCTTTATTTCATTTCATTATTTTTTATTTCTTTTTTTTCGGCGGGGGCAAGGGATTCATTTTTCACGTTAGGGTTTCTCTGTGTAGCCTTGACTGTCCTGGACTTACTTACTTTGGTAGACCACGCTGTCCTAAAATTTACGGCAATCCCACTGCCTCTGCCTCCCAAGTGCTGGGATTATTGGCATGTGCCACCACCGCCCGGCCTTATTTTAATTTTTTTCTGTGCATCATTCAGTATGAATGTGTCAGATCCCTTCTAGTGTCGTTACAGACAGTTGTGAGCTGCCCTGTGGGTGTTGGGAATCCAACCCAGGTCCTTTGGAAGAGCTGACAGTGCACCTCACCACCGATCCATCTCTCTAGTCCCATTTGCTTTGTCTTCATGCTCTCTTTCTTTGAATTCTGAGGCACCACAACTCAGGGGGGAAAAACATTTCCGAAGTGATCTTCTCTGTTCTCTGTGTTTACCATCCCTTTAGATGGCAGGGACTTAAATCCAATTCACACGGGGTGGGGGCATGGGGGCAGAACAGACGGTCGCGTGCACGGTGGGCAAGGGGCGCAGGGCGGAAGAGGGGCACTTGCAGGCACACGAGGGGACGGGGGGGGGGGATTGTGAGGAGCCTCTCACCCCTGACCTAGAAATTACCCTTTAAATTAAAAGTGTAAAAAAAACCGTACTACAAACACACATTTGTTTTGGAATATAATTTATGGTAGAAAGCATTGTGTGGGTTCGCATACAAGCCCAAACATACACAAGAGACTGGATAGATCAAAAGGCAGAGCAGCCGATGCTTGTTCTTTTCGTTCAGGGTACTATTTATGTGAAATGGGTTGGAGTCCTTCGTAGTCCCCTCTACAATGACCTAGAAGTGTGACTGTCTTAAGCTGAAATCAGGAAGCAGTCCATTTCTGCAAAAGGAAAGAAAGGGTTGTTATGAGTTCAAGGTCCAGCCTGGTCTACAAAGTGAGTCCAGGATGGCCAAGGCTACACAGAGATACCCTGTCTCGGAAAAAAAACAAACAAACAAAGAAGCATAAAAAAATCTTAAAAGAATCCCACACTCATCTGCCGGGTATGGTATGGTGGCGCACGCCTTTAATCCCAGCACTTGGGAGGCGAGGCCGGTGGATCACTGTGAGTTCGAGGCCGCCTTGGTCTACGAAGTGAGTCCAGGACAGCTAAGGCTACACAGAGAAACCCTGTCTCAAAAAAAAAAGTAAAGATGAGAACATAGGAGCAACACCAGACCTCCCCCTCAGCTGCGTCGTTTCATTTTGGTTTTTTCTTTTTCTGTTCTCTTTGAGTTCTGAATTAAGTGTGCAGTGTTCTGCCTGTATCTCCAGCTCTGGGCCAGGAGAGGGCACCAGGTCTCCTCATAAATGGTTGTGAGCCACTACGTGGCTGCTGGGACTGAAGGCTATACTTTCCCAAGAGCAGCCAGTGCTCTTCAACTCTGACGCATTTTTATTTTTCTTATTTTTATTTTTTATGTTTGTGGTTATTCCAGACAGGGTTTCTCTGTGCAACAGCTCTGGCTGTCCTGGAACTCATGGAGATCCACCGGCCTCTGCCTCCCAAGCGCCGGGAATATAGGCGTGCGCCGCCATTTTATGTTTCTTAATGCTCTCTTTGGTTTAAATGCTGAGGTGCTGTCACACAGAAAGGAGTATAACTTATAAGAAAAATGCACCATCATCCAGATGCTGTGGCGCTCGCTTTTAGATGAAAATAATGACATGGATGGGAAAAAACAGGACAAATAAAACAACAACCCAAAAATGCACATAAAATTTACTGAATCATTAATAAAGAATAAGCAATGAAACGTGGGCTTACAAACAGGCAAAAAGATAAAGAAAGAGACATATGAAGCCGGGCGTGGAGGCGCATACCTTTAATCCCAGCCGTCAAGAGGCACAGGCAGGCGGATCACTGTGAGTTCGAGGCCAGCCTGGTCTATAAAGTGAGTCCAGGACAGCCAAGGCTACACAGAGAAACCTTGTCTCGAAAAACCAAAAAAAAAAAAAAAAAAAAGAGAGAGAGAGACATATGGTTAGAGAGACCCTAAGACAGAGGAGCCATGAATAGAGAAACGGATCATTTTATTTTCAGTAATTACAACAGAAAACACAAATAGAATTGACTGGTGTGGAACTTTTCCTGTGTCTCAGGAAGACTTATTTAGTTAGTTTTGGGTTCTTTGAGAGCTAGTTTCTTTGTGTAGCCTTGACACACAAGCGCACACACACACACACACACACACACACACAAATGGGGGGGCAAGCATGAAGGGCAAAGGAGAGAGAGAGAGAGAGAGAGAGAGAGAGAGAGAGAGAGAGAGAGAGAGAGAAACCCTATGTAAAATAACGTGTCTGTCTGGAGTTCACGGTGTAAAGAAGGTGAGATATCCATAGGGACTTATGAATATCTGTGGGAGTCAGAGGGAGACAGATAGACTGTGAATTCAGGTGGCTAGTCTGGCCTAAATAGTGAATTCAGAGACAATAAAGGCTACATAAAGAGATTGACCCTGTCTGTGAAAATCCAAACAAACAGCAAACAAATGAGTGTTTTCCTGTGAAACATGAAAATGCCCGACTTTCATATCAGCCAGCCATGAAGGCTGCTCGACCTCCACTTCCAAGGAGAAGTAGGGTGTAACTGGAAGACAATTAAGAGATAAGCAATCAAGCAGGAGCCTCACCCATCCTTTCTGACACAAGGTCAAAGGGTAACCTTCAACTTTTGCTTTTTTTCCTTTGAAAGGAATAGGCCTTGTTCTGGCCTGTAAGTCTGTGTGTGTGTGTGTGTGTGTGTGTGTGTGTGTGTGTGTGTGTGTGTGTATGTGTGTCTTTTTCCCCAAAAACAGGGTTTCTCTGTGTAGCCTTGGCTGTCTTGTCCTGGACTCTCTCTGTCGACCGGGCCCACCTCAAAATTATAAAGATCCCCCTGCCTCTGCTTCCTGATTACTGGCATTAAAGGCCTGCACCACCATGCCTAGCTTTGTTTCTGTTCCCCCAACCCCCACTGCTCACATAAAAGTCCATCCATATGAGTCTGGTGTCTGAGAGTGGTCAGTGAGTGGCCACTCTTGAACACATAACCAAACCAAAACAAAACCAAATTACCAAACGGGAAAGGCAAAAGCAGGCCAAACTCTGTTTCCAGGCCAGACTGGCCTACAGCAAATGTTCAAAGACAGCCATGCCCATCACAAACAAGCCTGTCTGGTTTGGATGGTTGGTTGGGTGTTTTTGTTTTTGTTTTTGTTTTTGTTTTTGTTTTTGTTTTGAGGCAGGTTTTCTCTGTGTAGCCTTGGCTATCTTGGACTGACTTTGTAAACCAGGCTGGGCTCGATCTAACAGAGATCTACCTGCATCTGCTTCCAGAGTGCTGGGATTGAATGCCTGTGTGTTTTTAATTCCCTGTTACTTTATTGTCCATTCAATTTGATTTTATGAGGTAGCGCTCTCTCTCTCTCTCTCTCTCTCTCTCTCTCTCTCTCTCTCTCTCTCTCTCTCTCTGTGTGTGTGTGTGTGTGTGTGTGTGTGTGTGTGTGTGTATAGGACCATGTGTGGTCTGATACTGTCATCCTTTATGATTACTCATACAAACTATGATTGAACATTAGTCTCTGATGAGTGGTTAACCCAAACCCTAACCAGGCCAACCCCTCAGGCCATACAAAGTGAAAGTAGAATAAACAGAGAGCTGTGAAAACAGGGGAAACCTTTCTTCTCTAACAGGGAGGCCCAAGTGAAAGAGAGCGAAAGTGACCTCCTGACAAATCAGTTAGTGGAAAATCAGTAAGGGAAGGCAGCATCAGGAAGGGAGGATCCTTTTGAAAACACTTCACCGCTTGGGGTCCCTCCTTTGTTGTGTCTGCTGTTGCCACCAATGCTGTTCCTGTCCAGCCCCAACTTCTGGTCTCAGACTAAATACAGAGTTAGAGCAAATTAAAGCACCAGTCCAATGGTGCTAGAGATGATATTCTCTTTCCAGCTGCTGGGTGCTGACATGACAGGCATGCATGGATTAAGTGCATGTAGTACTAAGAGGATGGAGCCCATGGCTTTGTAAGCACCCTTGGCCATAGCTTCCCCTTCCCCTTCCCCTCTGCACCCCAACTTAGGTAAAGGCGGTGGAACAACCATCCATGAGGCTTGCCCCCACAGGGCAGTTCCAGAGAAATCAGACAGCCTCACGCAGACATACTTGCATTCAAAATTGAAATAGAAAGGACAGAAAAACAAACCAAAACAACAACAACAACAACAAACCGATGCACATAAAAACAATAAAGAAAATAAGGAGAAATGAAATATGGATTTACAGAGAAAGAAAAAGGGAAAAAAAGCCAAAGTAAAAATACAAAAACCATATGATTAGGTATCAGGGAGACCTTCCCTAAGACAGGCAGAGCAGCAATGAATTGATCATTTTAATTTTCATGTTATTAGTTGTAATTAACCCCAGCACTCAGTAGGCAGAGGCAAAAGAGGCAAGCAGATCTTTGTCTACAACAGAGAAGCCCTGTCTCAAACAGAAGGAAACAAAAAACACTAAACAACAACAACAATAGACACACAGATAAAGAAATCATTTAAAGGGAAGACATGAAATATGGATTTACAGAGAAAGAGAGAGAGAGAGAGAGAGAGAGAGAGAGAGAGAGAGAGAGGTAAAAGTAAAAAAACAGAACAGTAGCAACAACAACAACAAAAGCCAAAACCTTAGGTTCAGGGAGACCCTAAGGCAGAGCAGCAAGGAACTGATCACTTTATTTTTCATTACATTAGTTGTAATTAAAACCTGAAATAAGACTACCACACCTCTAATGCCAGCACTTGGGAGGCAAAACTAAGAGGATCGCTGTGAGTTGGAGGGCAGCCTGGTCTCCAAAGCAAGTCCAGGACAGCCAAGGCTACATGAGAAACCCTGTCAGGAAACAAACAAGCTAACAAACAACTACAATTTCTTTAACCCCAAGAAAAGGTCTAGCTCCAACCTAGTATGCACAACGATTTCCGAGACAGACAGGAATACATAGAGAGACACTGTCTCCAAAATAACTTAGGAGATAAGTAAGTAAGCAAGCAAGCAAGCAAGCAAATACATAGGTGATATATAGATACATGATTACAGACACACAGACAGACAAATGGAGACCAATCCTCATAGTTCCCTCATTTGATCACGGCAGAGTCAGGCAGCCTGTTCTACGTAGTGTTGGCTAGAATGTTTATTAACAATTAGTACGACTTCTATTTATTAGTAATGCAGTGGCTCATGCCTTTCTTTAATTCCAGCACTCAGGAAGCAGAGGCAGGTGGACTGCTGTGAACTCAAGGCCAGGCTGTTCTACAAAGTGATTCCAGGACAGCCAAGGCTACACAGAGAAACCCTGTCTCCAAAAACCAAAACCAAAAAAGAAAAAAGAGAAAAAAGAAAAAAGAAACAACCGAAGAGACATTAAATAAAAAAATAAAAATAAATAAATAAATAAATAAAATTACAAACATTGTTCATGTGTGACAAAACAGGGGCCACACATGCCCAGAAGAAAGAAAGAAGGAAAAAAAGAAAAAGGGAAAGAAGGAAGGAAGGAAGGAAGGAAGGAAGGAATGAGGGAAGGAAGGGTGAAAAAAATTAAATATCTCAGACTGTGTGCACAAAAATACATGGGTTGTGGGCATGGGGGGGCAGTGTTGAGTGGGTGGGGAGGGGGGAGAACGCAGCTCATTAGACAGGCCCTCATTGTCCTGCCTCTGTGTTCCATGAACACTCAAATCTCTTACAACTCAGTGAATCGCAAAAAGAAAAAGAAAAAAGAAAGAGGAAAGGAAAGGAAAAAATTCCCGACTATACATTGATGCAACCACTCACTACCTTATGATTTGTCTGATTCTTCAAGATTCTTCTGTGGTGAACTGATGTGAGATCACTCACCTGTATGCTTATGTGTACCCTGGTCTGACTTAGAAGTCAGAGATCTGCCTTCACAGTGCATGGATTAAAGCAATGAACTACCAGGGCCAATTTGATTTCATTTTTTGGGTGTTTTTGGGTTGTTTTTTTTTTTTTTTTTTTTTTGGTTTTTTGAGACAGGGTTTCTCTGTGTAGCCTTGGCTGTCCAGGACTCGCTTTGTAGACCAGGCTGGCCTGGAGCTCACAGCGATCCGCCTGCCTTTGCCTCCCGAGTGCTGGGATTAAAGGCGTGTGCAACTGATGCTCAGCCAAACAAATAAAGGTGGGTGTGTGTGCCCACACAAGCAAGACCACACTCAGCCTCCTTTCATTTCTTTACCTTCCATTGATCTAAGTCTGGGTTTCTAGTGTTCAGTGTGTGGCTAATCTTGAACCCATAATGCTGTCACTTTATTATATGTTTAGTTTAAAGTCAAATTCTCTGACGGTGTTCACCAAAATGAAGCCACCTTCTGGAGGGCAGATATCACGGTGGCTTACCTCACCAATATGGAAGCAGTCCTGGGACATACTTTTCAAGGTCGTTTACTCTGGAGGACCAAAACTTAAACCCAATTTGCATGTGTGGAATTCTGAGGAAGTTCTCCTAATCTACACAGTACCCTCGCTGTGTGAAAAGAAAATCAACCAAACTGTTTAACTCCCCGTCTTTTAAAAAAATTGTTTATTAATTAATAAAAATTTTAGAAGGAAACCGGGCCTGATGTCGCATGCCTTTAATCCCAGCACTCGGGAGGCAGAGGCAGGCGGATCACTGTGAGTTCAAGGCCAGCCTAGTCTACAAAGTGAGTCCAGGATGGCCAAGGCTAACACAAAGAAACCTTGTCTCGAAAAAAAATGTACATATTAGAAGGAGGAGAAGGAAGAGGAGGAGGAGGAGGAAAGGAAGGAAGGAAGGAAAGAGCCAGGCCTGGTGGCAGCAACGCACTGAATATTTAAATTTTTCATGGCATTATTCATAAGAAAAAAAATAAAATAAAGCAGATATAATTAATTGTCCTGGCATGCACCACCAGGCCCTGCTTCCTTTAATTTCATTTATTTATTTACTTATTTATATTGGTTTTTTGAGACAGGGTTTCTCTGGGTAGCCTTGGGTGTCCTGGAACTCTGTTTTTAGACCAGGCTGGTCTCAAACTCACAGAGATGCACCTACCCCTGCCTCCCAAGTGCTGGGATGAATGGCGTGTGCCACCATGCTGGTCCTTTCAGCTCTTTATCTCCAAGAAAGTTTCTAGGTAGTCCTGGGAGTTCCAACCTTAGGTCATCTACACATCAGTTTCAAAGACAGCCAGAGGGGGGCAGAGAGAGAGAGAGAGAGAGAGAGAGAGAGAGAGAGAGAGTCTATCTCCACAAACCTTAGATAAGTAAGATACACAGACAGAAAGACAAATGGAGGCCAAGCATCATAGTTTCCTCATGTAATCACAGCAGAGACAGGTGGACTTCTGTGTTTGGTTTTTCCAAGTACATATTTAAGTCTTTATTCAGCTATCTATCAAGGATAAACTGGTCCTTTATTTAGTGTAGTCTCCGTACCCCACGTGGAACCATTGAAATCCCTAACTAGATGAGGCCTGCCTCCAGCTCACAGAGTTTCACCTGCCTCTGCCTTCAGAGCTATGGGATTCAAGGCCTATAGGACCACACAGAGCTGGCTTCTTTAAGTTCTGGTTTCAGAACTTAACCCCAATGTGCATGTACAGAATTATAGGGAAGCCTCTTCTGATCTACACAGTTCCCTCGCTCCATGAAAAGACAAACCACATAAAGGCTTAACTCGCTCTCTGAAAACAAAAAAACAAAAATTAAGAGCTGGATGGAGAGGTGGCTCAGAGGTTAAGAGCACTGACTGCCCCTCCAGAGGTCCTGAGTTGCGTTCCCAGCGAGCACAAGGCGGCTCACGGCCATCTATAATTTGATCTAACGTCCTCCTCTGGCGTGCAGGCATAAACGCAGGCAGATAAAGCACTGTACACATAATAATGAATAAATATTTTAAATTGAAAATAAACTTTTAAATTAACCATAATGACAGGGGGGAAAAACTAGTTCAGAATCTTTCAGTAGCCTGGAGGTGGTGGCACATGCCTTTCTTTAATCCCAGGACTTTGGAGGCAGAGACAGGTGGATTGTTGTGAGTTTGAGGCCAGCCTTGTCTACACAGTGGGTCCAGGACAGCCAAGGTTCCATAAAGAAACGCAGTCCTCAGGAATCAAAACCAAAACCAAACCAAAAAAAAAGAAAAAAATTTAGTCCGAGGAGCTACACCATACCTCTGAGACGGTTCCTTTCATTTTATTTACCTTTATTTCATTTCATCATTTTTTTTATTTCTTTTTTTTGGGGGGGGGCAAGGGATTAGTTTTTCACGTTAGCGTTTCTCTGTGTAGCCTCTACTGTCCTGGAGTTACTTGCTTTTTTAGACCAGGCTGCCCTAAAATTCACGGCAATCCGACTGCCTCTGTCTCCCGAGTGCTGGGATTATTGTCATGCGCCACCACCGCCCGGCCTTATTTTAATTTTTTTCTGTGCATCATTCGGTATGAATGTGTCAGATCCCTTCTAGTGGTGTTACAGACAGTTGTTAGCTGCCCTGTGGGTGTTGGGAATCCAACCCAGGTCCTTTGGAAGAGCTGACAGTGCTCCTCACCACTGATCCATCTCTCTAGTCCCATTTGTTTTGTCTTCATGCTCTCTTTCTTTGAATTCTGAGGCACTGCCACACAGGGGGGAAAACATTTCTGAAGTGATCTTCTCTCTTCTCTGTGTTTACCATCCCTCTAGATGGCAGGGACTTAAATCCAATTCACACGTGGTGGGGGGCTGTGTGGCAGAGCAGAGGGTCGGGGGCACGGTAGGCCAGGGGACCGTGGCGGAGGAGGGCCAATGCAGGTGCGCCGGGGGCGGGAGGGGGATTGTGAGGAGCCTCTCACCCCAGACCTTGAAAGTACTCTTTAAATTAAAAGTGTAAAAAAAACCCAACATTACTACTAACACACATTTGTTTTGGAATATAATTTATGGCAGAAAGAAATGTGTGGGTTCGCATACAAGCCCAAACATAAACAAGAGACTGGAGAGACCAAAGGCAGAGCAGCCGATGCCTGTTCTTTTCGTTCAGGGTACTATTTATGTGAAATGGGTTGGAGTCCTTCCTAGTCCCCTCTACAATGACCTAGAAGTTTGACTGTCTTAAGCTGAAATCAGGAAGCAGTCCATTTCTGGAAGAGGAAACAAAAGGTTGCTATGAGTTCAAGGTCCAGCCTGGTCTACAAAGTGAGTCCAGGATGGCCAATGCTACACAGAGAAACCATGTATCGAAAAACAAAAAAATACAAACGGACAAACATAAAAAAATCTTAAAAGAATCCCAGACACATCTGCCGTGTATGGTATGGTGGTGCACGCGTTTAATCCCACCACTTGGGAGGCAAAGACATGTGGATCGCTGTAAAATTGTCTCGAAAAGCCAAAAAAGAAAAAAAAAAGAATCTGACATCTAAACTTTAACCAATCATTACCTAGTTTACATCCTACAGGTGCACATCTACCCAAGGAACACACCAAATTTCCACTGAGTCCTATCTTGCTGTCGTAAAAATGAGACCACAGGAGCAACACCAGACCTCCCCCTCAGCTGGGTCGTTTCATTTTGTTTTTCTCTCTTTCTGTTCTCTTTGAGTTCTGCATTAGGTGTGCAGTGTTCTGCCTGCATCTCCACCTGCGGGCCAGGAGAGGGCACCAGGTCTCCTCATAAATGGTTGTGAGCCACCACGTGGCTGCTGGGAACTGAAGGCTCTACCCTCCCAAGAGCAGACAGTGCTCTTCAACCCTGACACATTTTTATTTTTGTTATTTTTATTTTTTATGTTTGTGGTTTTTCGAGACAGGGTTTCTCTGTGCAACATCTCTGGCTGTCCTGGAACTCATGGAGATCCACCGGCCTCTGCCTCCCAAGCGCCGGGAGGGGTCTCGGTGTGGGGGGAGAGGGGCGGCGGCCACGGGAAAGGGACCGAGGCCCCTTTCTTCTCCACCACCCTGCCCGCCGTCCATGACACACGTCTGACGGGTTCTCGAGAGAAAGAGCGAGAAGATCGACCAGGAGGAGCGCGGAGGTGGAGGCGGCAGCGAAGCGGGAACACGAGCCGGCGACCTCGCTTTGGCGAGTGCCCTGGGTCCCAGGGCACGCAACATGGCGTGGCGACGGGGCCGACACTCGCTGCCTCTCCCTGACCCCACCCCCCGGGGAGGGCTCACATTGGCGAACGGATGGACCGCGGCGTCCCAAGGGACCGTCGCCAGAGCAAGCCAACCCCTGGGCAGAGGAAAGATGGAGAAGGCGGCGGGGCCGGTCCAGGGCGCAGAGACCGAAGGAGCAGCCACGGCACGGGGTCGGCCAACCTTGCGGGCTCGGGCGGCGCGACGACGCTCCCAGATGGGGAAGGGGTGCGCGGGTCGGGAACCCGGACCTGGGGAACGGCGTGGCCCCGTGAGATGATGGGCAGACATGGAGGCAGAAGATGAAGGAGAACGAGGAGGGCCGAGATCCAGACCCTGATGACTTCAAGGGTACGACGACCCCGCCTAGAGAGGCAGAACCTGGACCGAGACCCCTCCGTCACCGCCTAAGCGTGACCGCTCGCGCCACCACACGGCCATCAACACAGACCCTGGGGACACGGTAAGACCGTCACCGACCCGCCTTCCTCGCCCACCACTGAGCCTCTCAAAGCGTTGCGGCCTTTCTTCAAGCTCTCCTCTGCACGGAGGCCGGGAGGCGGCGACAGCGGCCCGCCGACAACCACCCCACATGTCTGAACTTCGGGGGATGGAGGGCCTGGAGTCAAGAACCCTGCGAACAAACCACCAGCCGCATGAACCCACCCCTCGGAGATGGACATCGAAGGGGTGTGGCGATTGATCTTCAAGGGACGCTCAGACAGGCATAGCCCCGGGAGGAACCCGGGGACACAAGAGAGTTCGATGTGTCGATGATCAATGTGTCCTGCGATTCACATTAATTCTCGAAGCTAGCTGCGTTCTTCATCGACGCACGAGCCGAGTGATACACTGCTAAGAGTCCTACGAGTTTTTCGTCGGGCGTGTGGGAGAGACGGGAGTCCCTGGCTCACATCACACATGCTGGTGTCGGCACAGTGCCCGGCCCCCCACACTGGGAGAGAGGGCTCGCCTTGGGCTGGCCAGCAAGAGCAAAACAGATGGAACACGAACTCCGGGGGATGGGTCGGTTGGACCGAACGGGAAAAGAACCACACACACACACAGTGACACGGGACCCGCCCAGCGAACACAGCCGAGACGCCCAAGACATGGGAAGCCGGGACGGCAAGCTGGACACAGCTGCGCATGCCCCACGGATGCCCAAAGGGGAGGGTCCCACCCCAACCCTCAACCATGGCCTCGGGAGCGGCCCTGGAAGGAGGAAAGTGGGGGAGAGTCTGAGAGAGCCGCGGGAGGGAGAGAGGGAACTCACACACCTCCAGGCTGACTCCCTACGGGCCCACCGCCCCCCCTGACCCTGGGGGCTGAGAGGCGAACTCCCCAGGGGTCTTTAAACCTGCGCGCCGGAACGCGACAGTCAGGTACCCGGAAAGGTTCGGGGAGGACATGCGAGGTCAGAAAAGCCGGGAGGGGATGGATGCCGGACACACTGAGGCCATCGCCGACCGCAGGCAACACGCTTCGGGCTTGGTAAAGTCGTAGCCCTGGCATAGGCGGCCGAGATGAGGCGCGACAGCGCACCCCACCACAACCACGACATAGACTCGCACCACCGCTAAGGGAGGAGACGAGCCGGACGGGAAAGAGGGGCGGCCCGCGGGACGCGGCATTCACCTAGCGTGGGGGGTGGGCCACCCCGGGGAAGAAGCGGAAGGAGCGAAGAGAAGGGAGAGGATTGCGAGAGAGGGATGAGAATGGCAAGAGCTGCCCAACCCACAACAGACGGCAATGCGCCCCGCCTCCTCACCATCCTCTACCTCTTTCCTCTTCCCTCCTTCTTTCAACCCAGAGGACCGAATGACCGAGACCGACTGCATGGGGCAGCAGGCGATGCGACCCGGGACACGCGCCTCCCGGTGGGGAGGAACAAAGACGGACGGACAGACGGACGGACGGACGGACGGATGGACGGACATGGCCAGCCTACCGGCGCCTCTCCTTAATGATCCTTCCGCAGGTTCAGCTATGGAAACCTTGTTACGCCTTTTACTTCCTCTAGATAGTCAAGTTTGACCATCTTCTCAGCGCTCCAGCATGGCCATCAGCCGACTCCAGCAGGGCTGATCCGAGGGCCTCACTAAACCATCCAATCGGTAGTAGCGATGGGCAGTGTGTACAAAGGGCAGCGACTTAATCAACGCAAGCTTATGACCTGATCTTACTGGGAATTCCTCGTTCCTGGGGAATAATTGCAATACCGGATCCCCATCACCAATGGGGTTAAAGGGTTACCCTTGCCTGACAGCTTAGGGTAGGCACACGCTGAGCCAGTGTAGCGCGCCTGCAGCCCCGGACATCTAAGGGCATCACAGACCTGTCATTGCTCAATCTCCGGTGGCTGAACGCCACTTGTCCTCTAAGAAGTTGGGGGACTGGACGCCGACCGCTCGGGGGACGCGTAACTAGTTAGCATGCCAGAGTCTCGTTTGTTATAAGAATTAACCAGACAAATCGCTCCACCAACTAAGAACAGCCAAGCACCACAACCCAGGGAATCAAGAAAGAGCTATCAATCTGTCAATCCTGTCCGTATCCAGGCAGGGTAAGGTTTCCCGTGTTGAGTCAAATTAAACCGCAGGCTCCACTACTGGTGGTGCCCTTCCGTCAATTCCTTTAAGTCTCAGCTTTGCAACCATACTCCCTCCCCCCCCCCCCGGAATCCAAAGACTTTGGTTTCCGGGAAGCTGCCCAGCAGGTCATGGGAATACCATTTCATTTTGCATAATGCTCTCTTTGGTTTAAATGCTGAGGCGCTATCACACAGAAAAGAGTGTAATTTATGAGAACAACACACCATCATCCGGGCCCAGTGGTGCTCGCTGGATGATACCATCACAAGGGCAATATTGACCCAATCCCTCCAGTACTGGCACCGGCCATGGAGGAGGTGGGCGGTGCTCTCCCTCTCCACTGGGCAGGTGTAACAACCAAGTTTTGGGGTTTTGTTTTGTTTTGTTTCTGTCTCCCACTACCACCACCCCCACCCCCTCTGCCTAGAGACAGGGTTTCTCTGTGTAGCATTGGCTGTCCAGCCCAGGGCTCCCTTTGTAGACCAGGCTGGCCTTAAACACACAGCGATCTGCCTGCCTCTGCCTCCAGAGTGCTGGGATTAAAGGCCTGCACCACCATGCCATGCCTGGCTTTGTTTTTGGTTTTGTTTTCCTTTGCTTTAATCCCAGCACTTGGGAGATAGAGGCAAGAGAATCACCTGTACTTGCTTGTCCAGGACAGGCAAGGCTACATGAGAAACCTTGTCTGGAAACAAACAAGCAAGCAAGCAAGCAAGCAAGCAAGCAAACAAAAAACTACAATTTCTTTAACCCAAGAAAAGTTCTAGTTCGAAACTAAGTCAGTATATACAGCAATTTTCAAGACAGACAGGAATATAGAGAGAAACTCTGTCTCCAAAATAATGTAAACACTGTGTAAGTAGATAAGTAAGTAAGTAAATACATCGATGATAGATAGATAGATAGATAGATAGATAGATAGATAGATAGAATTAAAGGTGTGTGCCACCATGCCTGGCTAAATATTTAATTCTTTACTCAACTATTTTAAAAGATTAAACGAGTTCTTTATTTAGTGTATTCTCCGTACTATACTAATACATAAATACATAGATGTTAGATACATACACACATACACCCATAGATACATAGATAGATAGAGAGAGAGATACAGAGATAGAAAGATAATACACACACAGACAGACAAATGGATACCAATCCTCATAGTTCCCTCATTTGATCACCACAGAGTAAGGCAGCCTGCTCTGGGTAGTGCCAGCTACCTTCTAATGTTTATTAGTCATCAGTCAGTACTGAATCAATTTATTAGCAATGCAGCAGTGACTCTATAACCAGCCCAGAAAATCAATGTGATTGTATACACAGCACGAGAGGGTGGGAGGAGAGAGAGAGAGAGATCTTGACTAAAAGAAATACCTGGCCGGGCGTGTTAGCACACACCTTTAATCCTAGCATTCGGGAGGCAGAGGCAGGCGGATCACTGTGAGTTCGAGGCCAGCCTGGTCTACAAAGCGAATCCAGGACAGCCAAGGCTACACAGAGAGACCCTGTCTCAAAAAAATTCCAAAAATAAAATAAATAAATAAATAAATAAATAAATAAATAAATAAATGGGAAGAAATGGAACCAAAATCCAGGAAAAGGAAAGTATTTTCTCTGTACGTAAGCAATTCTAAGTTGTTATACCATTCCTTCTATGTACTTTGGGTTAAACTTTGTGTTCCTAAGAAAAGTGTCCGTTTTCAAAGAATAGCCAAATGGCTCTTATGTGTGGTGCCTGATTTTCAAACTTTTCAAAAAGCACGACCTGCCTACCTGCCTTCCTTGAATTCCCAGCACCCCGGAGGTAGAGGCAGACAGATCACTGCAAGTTCGAGGCCAGCCGGTCAGCCAGCCAGCCTGCCTGCCTGCCTGTCTGTCTGTCTGTCTATCTGTCTGTCTGTGTCAAACTATACCAAAGGAAACCAAGTAGCAGGGCCTGCCATGCATCTGGGCCATAGGAGGACAATGAAGTCTCACTCGGTTGTATATAGACCAGGATGAGTTTGGGGATAGGAAACTATGATTGGAAGGCATGGTAGGAAATTAAAAATCGATTAAATTGAGAGCCCTGCCCCTCCACAAACCTAATCAAACAAACACTCAGTCAGTCTTGAAACCCTCAGTTAGCGAGTGTCTAAGCCAACTGTACACTTTCATCCATCGGGAGTGTGCTTGGTTAAAAGAAACTGAGAAAAGAAAAAGAAAAACAAAGATGGGCGGGGGCTGGAGAGAGACGGCTCAGTGGTTAAGAGCACTGTCTGCTCAATTCCCAGCTCCCACATGGCAGCTCCCACCTGTCTGTCTTTAACTCCAGGTCTAAGGTTATCTGACACTTTCATGCCTGCCTTGTTCTCAGAAGTCGGAAGCAATTTTGGAGGTGCATCACAGTACAGGATCACCTCCAAGAAAGCCCACATGGCTAATGAGCTCCTTGAACAAGATGGCCCTCGGCATGCCTGGCAGTTGTGCGCAGCCGAGCCAAAGAGTTTCTCATTCATGAAATAAAATAAAATACAAAAACCAAACCCTAGCCCTGAAATGATGATGTGGCTGGTGTGCCTGAAACAAAAATATAGGTATGTGACCCAACAGGAACAGGAACAGGAACAGGTCTCTCTCAACACCAGGAGGACTTAACCTATCTTGGTCTCCACTGGTAAAGATCCACCCCACCCCCCCCTCGTAATCAAAATGAGAGCTATAAATGGGGCAGCTCTCTCCACACATCTTGTGCCTTAAGACAGTGGAAAGTCTAGCCAGCACTCAGTCTGGAGGCAGAGGCAGGTAGATCTCCATGAGCCTGGTCTACAGAGTGACTTCCAGGAGCTGTCACACAGAGGAAACCTCTGTCTTGAACCCTCCCACCCCCCACCCCTCCTAAAAGGGTGGAAAAATCACTTTTCTTCAGGAAGAAGTGGACACTAACCAGTCTGCAAAGAGGTGTGTGTGTGTGTTTGAGGGGTGGGGTGGGTGTTCCTCTTTACTTATGAAAGAAACAGTGAGTCAAGCAAAGCCTTCCTTTGATTTTTATCCTCACATTGTGGGATTACATTGCAAGAGGAAGACTAGAGGAGTCAGAGGTGGTTCTTTCTAAGTAAACATTAAAGACCATATCTTCAACTGGAGCGAGTGAGGGTTTGTTGTTGTTGTTATTGTTGTTGTTGTTGTTGTTGTTGTTTTCCTTTTCTTGGGGGGGGCGAGTTCTAAAACATTCCCTCTGAAAGCAAACTGAACTCATGTACCAGGAGAATCATGTCTCAGCAGTTAAGAGTACCGGGTGTTCTGACACACGCCTCGTGAGTACCAGTAGTCCACAGATGCACGCACAGCCAGACAAGCTGAGAAACAAATAAATACCTGGAAACTAATTCTTTATCCATTTATTCACATTATTTTATTGAGTCAGGTTTAGTGAAAGAGGGCTGGGAGGTAGGGAGAGTACCAGCTATGGGTCAGGAGGGGAGGGTTGTCTTCTTATGCTGTGAGGATGAAGTTTCATATGTCGGTCCAGATGGGCTGGCTATTTTCTCCAAGAAGAATCTTCCTTCTGGCCTCTCCCTCCTACATGGAGGTAAGAAAGCAAGCAGAGAAAACAGCTGTCAAGTTGGGACCCATAAAGCAAGTGTCCATTCCACAAATGCGGACAGGAAGGGGAGAGAGAGAGAGAGAGAGAGAGAGAGAGAGAGAGAGAGAGAGAGAGAGAGAGAGAGAGAGAGAGTTGGGAGACGGGGAGAGACCTGCATCTAACACACAATGTTTTAGGTAACACAATGCTCCCCAATGTCTCCTCCCTGTTTCTCTTCCCCACCTCCAGCAAATGACATCACCTCCCCGACTATACACACACACACAGAAAGGGGGGGGAGCGCACATCTGCGATCAAACCTGGAACAAAACAGAATACTATGGTAGTCTGCTATTTCTGGAGCAAACACTGGACCTCTCTTCAAGGTGATCTGGTGTCTTCTTCTGGCCTGCAGATAAACATAGAGAAATGAATGAATGAGTGAATGAATGAATGAATAAGTAAATAAATAAAATAGCTCCTGGAGGAGGTAGATAAAGATTTTGGTGCCCTCTTCTGTCAACCAGGTGCAGATAGATAGATAGACAGATAAATAGAAAGAAAGAAAGAAAGAAAGAAAGAAAGAAAGAAAGGTCGATCTTCACAGACTGAGTAATTAATCAAATATTTATTAATAAATGGCTCCAGGAGGAGGAGGAGGAGGAGGTGGAGGAGGAGGAGGAGAAAGATATCTGGTACACTCTTCTGGCCTGCCCGTATATATATCTGCAGATAGACAAGCATAGGATAGATAGATAGATAGATAGACAGATAGATAGATAGATAAACAAATAGATAGCTTGATAAATAGATAAACAAATAGACAGATAAATAAATAAATGGATAGAAAGTTAGGCAAATGAATGAATAAAAAACACACAAATAAACAAGTAAATAAATAAACAAGTAAGTAAGTAAGTAAATAAATAAATAAATAAATGGCCCGCCCGTCCCCCTCCCCACAGTGGCATGGGAAAACAAACAAACAAACCAAACTTCATCAAACTTCCGTGGTTAGGCAGAAGGGAAAACTGGTCGACTTCCATAGTTTTAGGTTAGGACATGCATCCCTTGAAAGGGACAACTGGTCGACCTCCATGGTTATAGGACTCGCATCAGTTGTGTATACAGATATATATATATATATATAATATTATTTTTAAAAAAAAGAGTCCAGAAGGGACATCTGGTTGACCTAAGGTGTCCCAAATGAGAGCGGGCGACTCCCCGCGTGGGACTACTGGTCTATCCGGTCTCTGGGGAGAAGGGCGGGGTGATCCCCAACCTCCAGGTGGGTCGGGGCGCAAGCGAGGCAAAACGGATAAAGTCTACCCCGCCCCCCCAGTGGTCACACCGCTGTCACCGCCTTTGCCTCACACCCCAGTTTGGCCAGGGTCGGAGCGGGGGCGGGCGGGAAAAGGCGACTGCGGCGAAGCAGGCAGGGGGCGCTTTCTCCTGGAGATGCCAATGGGAAAAACGGGAACCCGTCGTTCCGGAGACAGGGAGAGTGAGAGAGCGGCAGACGGGCTGACAAGACAAACCATTGTGTCGAGAGATGACTTTCAATAGATAACAGCGAGGAAGCTGCTCTGCAACATAGAAACCCCAACCCAGAAGCAGGTCGTCTATGATTGGTTTAGCGCCAGGTTCCACAGGAACTTGCGCTGACGTGACGGGCAAGAGGGTGGCCCCCTTTCTGGCTGCGCCCCGTTTCCCGGGACCAATGGCTCTCCACACCAGACCCCGGTACCGACACAAGGCGGGGAAGCCCACCGGCCGGCCGGCAGCGACAACCCCTTGAGAGGGCACACGCGCAAAGGTGACGATGATGGACCGCCGGCTGGGACGGAAGGGGACCTGGCTATCTGGGGCCAACCGAGGCTCCTTCAGCGATGCGGTATCGTTCTGCCTGGGCGGGATTCTAACTTAGAGGCATTCAGTCATAATCCCACAGAAGGGGGAAAGAGGGTAAGAGTCTGAGAGAGCCACAGGAGGGAGAGAAGGACCTCACACCCACAGGCCACTCCCTAAAGGCCCCGCAGACCCCCCCATCTCGGGGGCAGAGAGGTGACCTCCCCAGGGGTCTTTAAACCTGCGTGCCTGAACGCGACAGCCAGGTACCCGGAAACGATCAGGGAGGACACGCCAGGTCAGAGAGTCCGGGAGGGGACAGATCCTGGACCCATCGCGGCCATCGCCAATCACACTTGACACGCTCCGGGCGCAGTAAAGCCAGAGTCGAGGCATAGGCGGCCGAGATGAGACGTGACAGCGCCCCCCACCACAACCATGACATTGACTCGCACCACCGCCATGGGTGGAGACAAGCGGGACGAAAAAGAGGGGCAGCCCGCGGGTGGCGGCAGGAAGAGAGCAGGCAGGGTCGGTCACCCCGGGGAAGAAGCAGAAAGAGCAAAGAGACAGGAGAGGAGCAAGAGGGACGGGAACAGCAAGGGCTGCCGCCCCACAACAGATGGCAATGCAACCCGCCTCCTCACCATCCTCTTTCCTCTTCCCTCCTTCTTTCAAAACCCAGAGGACCTACCGACCAACCGCACACACGGCAGCAGGTGATGCGACCTGGGACACTTGCCTAATGGCAAGGAGTGACAAAGACAGACAGACTGACAGACACGGCCTGCCGAACTGTGCCTCTCGTTAATGATCCTTCCCGAGGTTCACCTACAGAAACCTTGTTATGACTTTTACTTCCTCTAGGTAGTCAAGTTCGACCGTCTTCTCAGGGCTACGCCAGGGCCATAAGCCGACCCTGGCGGGGGCCGATCCAAGGGCCTCACTAAATCATCCAATCGGTAGTAGCGACAGGCGGTGTGTACAAAGGGCAGGGACTTAATCAACGCAAGCTTATGACCCGCACTTACTGGGAATTCCTCGTTCATGGGGAATAATTGCAATCCCCGATCACCATCAGGAATGGGGTTCAACGGGTTACCCGCGCCTGCCTGCGTAGGGTAGGCACACGCTGAGCCAGTCAGTGTAGCTTGCGTGCAGCCCCGGACATCTAAGGGCATCACAGACCTGTCATTGCTCAATCTTGGGTGGCTGAATGCCACTTGTCCCTCTAAGAAGTTGGGGGACGCCGACCGCTCGGGGGTCGCGTAACTAGTTAGCATGCCAGAGTCTCGTTCGTTATCGGAATTAACCAGACAAATCGCTCCACCAACTAAGAACGGCCATGCACCACCACCCACAGAATCGAGAAAGAGATATCAATCTGTCAATCCTGTCCGTGTCCGGGCCGGATGAGGTTTCCTGTGTTGAGTCAAATTAAACGCAGGCTCCACTCCTGGTGGTGCCCTTCCATCAATTCCTTTAAGTTTCAGCTTTGCAATCATACTCCTTCCGGAACCCAAAGACTTTGGTTTCCTGTAAGCTGCCTGCCAGGTCATGGGAATACCGCCGCCACATCGCCAGTCGGCATAATTTATGGTCGGAATTACGAAGGTATCTGATCGTCTTCGAACCTCTGACTTTCGTTCTTGATTAATGAAAACATTCTTGGCAAATGCTTTCGCTCTGGTCCTTCTTGCGCCAGTCCAAGAATTTCAACTCTAACAGTGCAATATGAATATCCCCGGCCATCCCTCTTATTCATGGCCTCAGTTCTGACGTTTGGAAGAGCAGCCAGTGCTTTTAACCACTCCTGAGGCATTTTTTACTTTTATTTCGATTCATTTTATTTCTTTTTGTGGTTTTTCGAGACAGGGTTTCTCTGTGTAACAGCTCTGACTGCCCTGGAGCTCATGCCTGCCTCTGCCTCCCAAGTTCTGAGACAACACGAATGCATGTGCCACCACCGGGCAGCTCCATTTCATTTTGCATAATGCTCTCTTTGGTTGAAATGCTGAGGCGCTGTCACACAGAAAAGAGTGTAATTTATGAGAACAACACACCGTCATCCGGGCGCTGTGATGCTCCCTGGATGATACCATGAGAAGGGCAATATTGGCCCCGCCACTCCAGTACTGGCACCCGACATGGAGGAGGTGGGCAGGGCTCTCCCTCTCCACCAGGCAGGTGTGACAGTTAAGTTTTGGTGTTTTGTTTTGCTTTGTTTCTGTCTCCCACTACCACCACCCCCACACCCTCTGCCCAGAGATAGGGTTTCTCTGTGTAGCGTTGGCTATCCAGTCCTCGGCTCACTTTGTAGACCAGGCTGGCCTTAAAGTCACAGCGATATGCCTGCCTCTGCCTCCTGAGTGCTGAGATTAAAGGCCTGCACCACCATGACATGCCTAGCTTTGTTTTTGGGTTTGTTTTTCTTTGCCTTTAATCCCAGCAGTTGGGAGACAGAGGCAAGAGAATCACTTGCACTTGCAAGTCCAGGAAAGGCAAGGCTACATGAGAAACCTTGTCTGGGAACAAACAAACAAGCAAGCAAGCAAGCAAGCAAGCAAACAAAAAACTACAATTTCTTTAACCCAAGAAAAGTTCTAGATCCAAACTAGGTCAGTATACACAGCGAATTTCAAGACAGACAGGATTACATAGAAAGACTCTGTCTCCAAAATAATTTAAACACTGTGTAAGTAGATAAGTAAGTAAGTAAATACATCGATAATAGATAGATACATAGATAGATAGATAGATAGATAGATAGATAGATAGATAGATAGGATTAAAGGTGTGTGCCACCATGCCTGGCTAAATATTTAATTCTTTACTCAACTATTTTAAAAGATTAAACTAGTTCTTTATTTAGTGTATTCTCCATACAAAACTAATACGTAAATACATAGATGTTAGATACATACATACATACACACATAGATAGATAGATAGATAGGTAAATAGATAGATAATAGACATAAAGACAGACAAATGGATACCAATTCTCATAGTTCCTTCATTTGATCACAGCAGTGTCAGGCAGCCTGGACTAGGTAGTGCCAGCTAACTTCTAATGTATATTTGTCATCTGTCAGTACTGAATCTTTTTATTAGCAATGCAGCAGTGTCTCTATAACCAGCCCAGAAAATCAATGTGATTCTATACCCACCAGGAGAAGGTGGCGGGCGGGGGGGGGGGGGTGAGAGAATTGTTTGAGGAGGCTCTCTTTCCTGATATAGAAAGTATACCCACCCTTTCAATAAAAAAGAGAAGAAGAAAAATATAAAATAAATAACCAACCAACCAACAAACAAACAACAACAACAACAGCAACAAAAAGACCACTACAAGCAGTAAATTGTTTTGGAATATAATTTAAATGGGAAAGAAATGTGTGGATTCACATACAGGCTGAAACATGAACAGGAGACCAACAAGAACAAAAGACAGAGCATCCAATGCCTGTTCTTATCGTTCAGGGTACTATTTATGTGAAATGGTTTGGTGTCCTTCCTAGTCCCCTCTAGCATGACCTAGAAGTGACTGACTTAAGGTGACATCAGGAAGCAGTCCATTTCTAGAAGAGGAGAGAAATGGGTGCTAGGAGTGAGATAGGTAGGAAGGAAAGAAGGAAGAAGGGGGTCTCAAACCAATCTCAGCACGTCAGAGGCAGTGGTCATAGCTAGAGACTGTGAATGATCAACCAGCTGAGGATTAATTATTAACACCCATGCATGCTCGTTCTTGCGTGCGCAAGCACACACACACACACACACACACACACACACACACACACACACACACACGATGACACAAGAAAAGCTCCAATGAGTGCAGTTACAAAGAGAGAATTGGTTGTTTTGTTATTTGTCTTTAAAGATTTGTGTGTATTCGCATGCACGCTAGGGTGTATATAAGTCTTAGAAGAATCACATATGTACACGTTAACAAACCATTTCTAGTTTAGATCCTCCAGGTCCCCATCTACCCATGGAACACGCCAGATTTCCATTGAGCCCTATTTTGCTCTCTTAAAAATGAGACCACAGGAGGCACACCAGACCTCCCTCTCTGCTGGGGCCTTTCATTTTGTTTTTCTCTCTTTCTGTTTTAGATTGATTTCTGGATTAAGTGTGGAGTGTTCTGCTTGCCTCTTAGGACATTTGGAAGAGCAGCCAGTGTTTTAACCCCTCCTGAGGCATTTTTTAATTTTACTTCGTTTTATTTTATTTCTTTTTGTGGTTTTCAAGACAGGGTTTCTCTGTGTAACAGCTCTGACTGCCCTGGAGCTCATGCCTGCCTCTGCCTCCCATGTTCTGAGACAACAGGCATGCATGCGCCAACACCACCCGGCTCCATTGCATTTTGCGTAATGCTCTCTTTGGTTTAAATGCTGAGGCGCTGTCACACAGAAAAGAGTGTAATTTATGAGAACAACACACTGTCATCCGGGCGCTGTAATGCTCCCTGGATGATACCATGAGAAGGGCAATATTGGCCCCGCCACTCCAGTACTGGCACCCGACATGGAGGAGGTGGGCAGGGCTCTCCCTCTCCACCAGGCAGGTGTGACAGTTAAGTTTTGGTGTTTTGTTTTGCTTTGTTTCTGTCTCCCACTACCACCACCCCCACACCCTCCGCCCAGAGACAGGGTTTCTCTGTGTAGCGTTGGCTATCCAGTCCTCGGTTCACTTTGTAGACCAGGCTGGCCTTAAAGTCACAGCGATATGCCTGCCTCTGCCTCCTGAGTGCTGAGATTAAAGGCCTGCACCACCATGACATGCCTAGCTTTGTTTTTGGGTTTGTTTTTCTTTGCCTTTAATCCCAGCAGTTGGGAGACAGAGGCAAGAGAATCACTTGCACTTGCAAGTCCAGGAAAGGCAAGGCTACATGAGAAACCTTGTCTGGGAACAAACAAACAAGCAAGCAAGCAAGCAAGCAAGCAAACAAAAAACTACAATTTCTTTAACCCAAGAAAAGTTCTAGATCCAAACTAGGTCAGTATACACAGCGAATTTCAAGACAGACAGGATTACATAGAAAGACTCTGTCTCCAAAATAATTTAAACACTGTGTAAGTAGATAAGTAAGTAAGTAAATACATCGATAATAGATAGATACATAGATAGATAGATAGATAGATAGATAGATAGATAGATAGATAGGATTAAAGGAGTGTGTCACCATGCCTGGCTAAATATTTAATTCTTTACTCAACTATTTTAAAAGATTAAACTAGTTCTTTGTTTAGTGTATTCTCCATACAAAACTAATACGTAAATACATAGATGTTAGATACATACATACACACATAGATAGATAGATAGATAGGTAAATAGATAGATAATAGACATAAAGACAGACAAATGGATACCAATTCTCATAGTTCCTTCATTTGATCACAGCAGTGTCAGGCAGCCTGGACTAGGTAGTGCCAGCTAACTTCTAATGTATATTTGTCATCTGTCAGTACTGAATCTTTTTATTAGCAATGCAGCAGTGTCTCTATAACCAGCCCAGAAAATCAATGTGATTCTATACCCACCAGGAGAAGGTGGCGGGCGGGGGGGGGGGGTGAGAGAATTGTTTGAGGAGGCTCTCTTTCCTGATATAGAAAGTATACCCACCCTTTCAATAAAAAAGAGAAGAAGAAAAATATAAAATAAATAACCAACCAACCAACAAACAAACAACAACAACAACAGCAACAAAAAGACCACTACAAGCAGTAAATTGTTTTGGAATATAATTTAAATGGGAAAGAAATGTGTGGATTCACATACAGGCTGAAACATGAACAGGAGACCAACAAGAACAAAAGACAGAGCATCCAATGCCTGTTCTTATCGTTCAGGGTACTATTTATGTGAAATGGTTTGGTGTCCTTCCTAGTCCCCTCTAGCATGACCTAGAAGTGACTGACTTAAGGTGACATCAGGAAGCAGTCCATTTCTAGAAGAGGAGAGAAATGGGTGCTAGGAGTGAGATAGGTAGGAAGGAAAGAAGGAAGAAGGGGGTCTCAAACCAATCTCAGCACGTCAGAGGCAGTGGTCATAGCTAGAGACTGTGAATGATCAACCAGCTGAGGATTAATTATTAACACCCATGCATGCTCGTTCTTGCGTGCGCAAGCACACACACACACACACACACACACACACACACACACACACACACACGATGACACAAGAAAAGCTCCAATGAGTGCAGTTACAAAGAGAGAATTGGTTGTTTTGTTATTTGTCTTTAAAGATTTGTGTGTATTCGCATGCACGCTAGGGTGTATATAAGTCTTAGAAGAATCACATATGTACACGTTAACAAACCATTTCTAGTTTAGATCCTCCAGGTCCCCATCTACCCATGGAACACGCCAGATTTCCATTGAGCCCTATTTTGCTCTCTTAAAAATGAGACCACAGGAGGCACACCAGACCTCCCTCTCTGCTGGGGCCTTTCATTTTGTTTTTCTCTCTTTCTGTTTTAGATTGATTTCTGGATTAAGTGTGGAGTGTTCTGCTTGCCTCTTAGGACATTTGGAAGAGCAGCCAGTGTTTTAACCCCTCCTGAGGCATTTTTTAATTTTACTTCGTTTTATTTTATTTCTTTTTGTGGTTTTCAAGACAGGGTTTCTCTGTGTAACAGCTCTGACTGCCCTGGAGCTCATGCCTGCCTCTGCCTCCCATGTTCTGAGACAACAGGCATGCATGCGCCAACACCACCCGGCTCCATTGCATTTTGCGTAATGCTCTCTTTGGTTTAAATGCTGAGGCGCTGTCACACAGAAAAGAGTGTAATTTATAAGAACAACACACCATCATCCAGGCGCTGTGGTGCTCGCTGGATGATACCATCACAAGGGCAATATTGGCCCTGCTACTCCAGTACTGGCACCTGCCATGGAGGAGGTGGGCGGTGCTCTCCCTCTCCACCTGGCGGGTATGACAGCCAAGTTTTTGTGTTTGGTTTTGTTTCTGTCTCCCACTACCACATTCCCCACACCATCCACCCAGAGACAGGGATTCTCCGTGTAGCATTGGCTATCCAGTCCTGGGCTCCCTTTGTAGACCAGGCTGGCCTTATACTCACAGCGATCTGCCTGCCCCTGCCTCCTGAGTGCTGCAATTAAAGTCATGCACCACAATGCAATGCCTGGCTTAGTTTTTGTTTTTGTTTTCCTTTGCCTTTAATCCCAGCAGTTGGGAGACAGAGGGGAGAGAATCACTTGCACTTGAAAGTCCAGGACAGGGAAGGCTACTCGGGAAACCTTGTCTAAAAACAAACAAGCAAGCAAGCAAGAAAAAACTACAATTTCTTTAACACAAGAAAAGTTCTAGTTCCAAACTAGGTCAGTATACACAGCGATTTTCAAGACAGACAGGAATACATAGAGAGACTCTGTCTCCAAAATAGTTTAAACATTGTGTAAGTAGATAAGTAAGTAAGTAAATACATCGATGATAGATAGATAGATAGATAGATAGATAGATAGATAGATAGGATTAAAGGCATGTGCCACCATGCCTGGCTAAATATTTAATTCTTTACTCAACTATTTAAAAAGGATAAACTATTCCTTTATTTAGTGAATTCTCTATACTATACTAATACATAAACACATAGATGTTAGACACTTACGTACAGACACACATAGATAGAAAAATAGATAGATAGATAGATACAAAACACACAGACAGACAAATGGAGACCAATCTTCATAGTTACCTCATTTGATCACAGCAGAGTCAAGCAGCCTGGTCTAGGTAGAGCCAGCTACCTTCTAAAACTTATTAGTCATCAGTCAGTACTGAATCTATTTATTAGCAATGCAGCAGTGACACTATAACCAGCCCAAAAAATCAATATGATTATATACCCAGCAAGAGGGGGGGGGAGAGGGAGAGGGAGAGAGAGAGAGAGAGAGAGAGAGAGAGAGAGAGAGAGAGAGAGGGAGAATTGTGTGAGGAGGCTCTCTCTCCTTATCTAGAAACTATACACACCCTTACAATAAAAAAAGAAGCAGAAATAAATAAAATAACCAACCAACAAACAAATATTAACAACCATACAAAAAAGAAAACTACAAGCAGTCATTATTTTTGGAATATAATTTACAGGGGAAAGAAATGTGTGGATTCACATACAGGCTCAAACATGAACAGGAGACCAATGAGACCAAAAGACAGAGCAGCCAATGCCTGTTCTTATCGTGAAGGGTACTATATATGTGAAATGGTTTGGGGTCCTTCCTAGTCCCCTCTAGCAAGACCTAGAAGTGACTGACTTAAGGTGACATCAGGAAGCAGTCCATTTCTTGAAGCGGAAAGAAATGGGTCCTGGGAGTGAGATAGGTAGGAAGGAAAGAAGGAAGAATGGGGTCAAAAACCAATCTCAGCACGTCAGAGGCGGTGGTCATAGCTAGAGACTGTGAATGATCACTCAGCTGTGGATTAATTTTTAACACCCGTGGGGGGTGCCGACGCACACATACACACACACACACACACACACACACACACACACGATGACACAAGAAAAGCTCCAATGAGTGCAGTTACAAAGAGAGAATTGGTTGTTTTGTTATTTATCTTTAAAGATGTGTGTGTATTCACATGCACGCTAGGGTGTATATAAGTCTTAGAAGAATCACATATGTACACGTTAACAAACCATTTCTAGTTTAGATCCTCCAGGTCCCCGTCTACCCATGGAACACACCAGATTTCTATTGAGCCCTATTTTGCTCTCTTAAAAATGAGACCACAGGAGGCACACCAGACCTCCCTCTCTGCTGGGGCCTTTCATTTTGTTTTTCTCTCTTTCTGTTTTAGATTGATTTCTGGATTAAGTGTGGAGTGTTCTGCTTGCCTCTTAGGACATTTGGAAGAGCAGCCAGTGTTTTAACCCCTCCTGAGGCATTTTTTAATTTTACTTCGTTTTATTTTATTTCTTTTTGTGGTTTTCAAGACAGGGTTTCTCTGTGTAACAGCTCTGACTGCCCTGGAGCTCATGCCTGCCTCTGCCTCCCATGTTCTGAGACAACAGGCATGCATGCGCCAACACCACCCGGCTCCATTGCATTTTGCGTAATGCTCTCTTTGGTTTAAATGCTGAGGCGCTGTCACACAGAAAAGAGTGTAATTTATGAGAACAACACACCGTCATCCGGGCGCTGTGATGCTCCCGGGATGATACCATGAGAAGGGCAATATTGGCCCCGCCACTCCAGTACTGGCACCCGACATGGAGGAGGTGGGCAGGGCTCTCCCTCTCCACCAGGCAGGTGTGACAGTTAAGTTTTGGTGTTTTGTTTTGCTTTGTTTCTGTCTCCCACTACCACCACCCCCACACCCTCCGCCCAGAGACAGGGTTTCTCTGTGTAGCGTTGGCTATCCAGTCCTCGGCTCACTTTGTAGACCAGGCTGGCCTTAAAGTCACAGCGATATGCCTGCCTCTGCCTCCTGAGTGCTGACATTAAAGGCCTGCACCACCATGACATGCCTAGCTTTGTTTTTGGGTTTGTTTTTCTTTGCCTTTAATCCCAGCAGTTGGGAGACAGAGGCAAGAGAATCACTTGCACTTGCAAGTCCAGGAAAGGCAAGGCTACATGAGAAACCTTGTCTGGGAACAAACAAACAAGCAAGCAAGCAAGCAAGCAAGCAAACAAAAAACTACAATTTCTTTAACCCAAGAAAAGTTCTAGATCCAAACTAGGTCAGTATACACAGCGAATTTCAAGACAGACAGGATTACATAGAAAGACTCTGTCTTCAAAATAATTTAAACAGTGTGTAAGTAGATAAGTAAGTAAGTAAATACATCGATAATAGATAGATACATAGATAGATAGATAGATAGATAGATAGATAGATAGATAGATAGGATTAAAGGTGTGTGCCACCATGCCTGGCTAAATATTTAATTCTTTACTCAACTATTTTAAAAGATTAAACTAGTTCTTTGTTTAGTGTATTCTCCATACAAAACTAATACGTAAATACATAGATGTTAGATACATACATACACACATAGATAGATAGATAGATAGGTAAATAGATAGATAATAGACATAAAGACAGACAAATGGATACCAATTCTCATAGTTCCTTCATTTGATCACAGCAGTGTCAGGCAGCCTGGACTAGGTAGTGCCAGCTAACGTCTAATGTATATTTGTCATCTGTCAGTACTGAATCTTTTTATTAGCAATGCAGCAGTGTCTCTATAACCAGCCCAGAAAATCAATGTGATTCTATACCCACCAGGAGAAGGTGGCGGGCGGGGGGGGGGGAGAGAATTGTTTGAGGAGGCTCTCTTTCCTGATATAGAAAGTATACCCACCCTTTCAATAAAAAAGAGAAGAAGAAAAATATAAAATAAATAACCAACCAACCAACAAACAAACAACAACAACAACAGCAACAAAAAGACCACTACAAGCAGTAAATTGTTTTGGAATATAATTTAAATGGGAAAGAAATGTGTGGATTCACATACAGGCTGAAACATGAACAGGAGGCCAACAAGAACAAAAGACAGAGCAGCCAATGCCTGTTCTTATCGTTCAGGGTACTATTTATGTGAAATGGTTTGGTGTCCTTCCTAGTCCCCTCTAGCATGACCTAGAAGTGACTGACTTAAGGTGACATCAGGAAGCAGTCCATTTCTAGAAGAGGAAAGAAATGGGTGCTGGGAGTGAGATAGGTAGGAAGGAAAGAAGGAAGAAGGGGGTCTAAAACCAATCTCAGCACGTCAGAGGCAGTGGTCATAGCTAGAGACTGTGAATGATCAACCAGCTGAGGATTAATTATTAACACCCATGCATGCTCGTTCTTGCGTGCGCAAGCACACACACACACACACACACACACACACACACACGATGACACAAGAAAAGCTCCAATGAGTGCAGTTACAAAGAGAGAATTGGTTGTTTTGTTATTTATCTTTAAAGATGTGTGTGTATTCGCATGCACGCTAGGGTGTATATAAGTCTTAGAAGAATCACATATGTACACGTTAACAAACCATTTCTAGTTTAGATCCTCCAGGTCCCCATCTACCCATGGAACACGCCAGATTTCCATTGAGCCCTATTTTGCTCTCTTAAAAATGAGACCACAGGAGGCACACCAGACCTCCCTCTCTGCTGGGGCCTTTCATTTTGTTTTTCTCTCTTTCTGTTTTAGATTGATTTCTGGATTAAGGGTGGAGTGTTCTGCTTGCCTCTTAGGACATTTGGAAGAGCAGCCAGTGTTTTAACCCCTCCTGAGGCATTTTTTAATTTTACTTCATTTTATTTTATTTCTTTTTGTGGTTTTCAAGACAGGGTTTCTCTGTGTAACAGCTCTGACTGCCCTGGAGCTCATGCCTGCCTCTGCCTCCCATGTTCTGAGACAACAGGCATGCATGCGCCAACACCACCCGGCTCCATTGCATTTTGCGTAATGCTCTCTTTGGTTTAAATGCTGAGGCGCTGTCACACAGAAAAGAGTGTAATTTATGAGAACAACACACTGTCATCCGGGCGCTGTGATGCTCCCTGGATGATACCATGAGAAGGGCAATATTGGCCCCGCCACTCCAGTACTGGCACGCGACATGGAGGAGGTGGGCAGGGCTCTCCCTCTCCACCAGGCAGGTGTGACAGTTAAGTTTTGGTGTTTTGTTTTGCTTTGTTTCTGTCTCCCACTACCACCACCCCCACACCCTCCGCCCAGAGACAGGGTTTCTCTGTGTAGCGTTGGCTATCCAGTCCTCGGCTCACTTTGTAGACCAGGCTGGCCTTAAAGTCACAGCGATATGCCTGCCTCTGCCTCCTGAGTGCTGAGATTAAAGGCCTGCACCACCATGACATGCCTAGCTTTGTTTTTGGGTTTGTTTTTCTTTGCCTTTAATCCCAGCAGTTGGGAGACAGAGGCAAGAGAATCACTTGCACTTGCAAGTCCAGGAAAGGCAAGGCTACATGAGAAACCTTGTCTGGGAACAAACAAACAAGCAAGCAAGCAAGCAAGCAAGCAAACAAAAAACTACAATTTCTTTAACCCAAGAAAAGTTCTAGATCCAAACTAGGTCAGTATACACAGCGAATTTCAAGACAGACAGGATTACATAGAAAGACTCTGTCTCCAAAATAATTTAAACACTGTGTAAGTAGATAAGTAAGTAAGTAAATACATCGATAATAGATAGATAGATAGATAGATAGATAGATAGATAGATAGATAGATAGATAGGATTAAAGGTGTGTGCCACCATGCCTGGCTAAATATTTAATTCTTTACTCAACTATTTTAAAAGATTAAACTAGTTCTTTGTTTAGTGTATTCTCCATACAAAACTAATACGTAAATACATAGATGTTAGATACATACACACACACATAGATAGATAGATAGATAGGTAAATAGATAGATAATAGACATAAAGACAGACAAATGGATACCAATTCTCATAGTTCCTTCATTTGATCACAGCAGTGTCAGGCAGCCTGGACTAGGTAGTGCCAGCTAACTTCTAATGTATATTTGTCATCTGTCAGTACTGAATCTTTTTATTAGCAATGCAGCAGTGTCTCTATAACCAGCCCAGAAAATCAATGTGATTCTATACCCACCAGGAGAAGGTGGCGGGCGGGGGGGGGGGGGAGAGAATTGTTTGAGGAGGCTCTCTTTCCTGATATAGAAAGTATACCCACCCTTTCAATAAAAAAGAGAAGAAGAAAAATATAAAATAAATAACCAACCAACCAACCAACAAACAACAACAACAACAGCAACAAAAAGACCACTACAAGCAGTAAATTGTTTTGGAATATAATTTAAATGGGAAAGAAATGTGTGGCTTCACATACAGGCTGAAACATGAACAGGAGACCAACAAGAACAAAAGACAGAGCAGCCAATGCCTGTTCTTATCGTTCAGGGTACTATTTATGTGAAATGGTTTGGTGTCCTTCCTAGTCCCCTCTAGCATGACCTAGAAGTGACTGACTTAAGGTGACATCAGGAAGCAGTCCATTTCTAGAAGAGGAAAGAAATGGGTGCTAGGAGTGAGATAGGTAGGAAGGAAAGAAGGAAGAAGGGGGTCTAAAACCAATCTCAGCACGTCAGAGGCAGTGGTCATAGCTAGAGACTGTGAATGATCAACCAGCTGAGGATTAATTAATAACACCCATGCATGCTCGTTCTTGCGTGCGCAAGCACACACACACACGCACACACACACACACACACACACACACACACACACACACACACACACACGATGACACAAGAAAAGCTCCAATGAGTGCAGTTACAAAGAGAGAATTGGTTGTTTTGTTATTTATCTTTAAAGATGTGTGTGTATTCGCATGCACGCTAGGGTGTATATAAGTCTTAGAAGAATCACATATGTACACGTTAACAAACCATTTCTAGTTTAGATCCTCCAGGTCCCCATCTACCCATGGAACACGCCAGATTTCCATTGAGCCCTATTTTGCTCTCTTAAAAATGAGACCACAGGAGGCACACCAGACCTCCCTCTCTGCTGGGGCCTTTCATTTTGTTTTTCTCTCTTTCTGTTTTAGATTGATTTCTGGATTAAGTGTGGAGTGTTCTGCTTGCCTCTTAGGACATTTGGAAGAGCAGCCAGTGTTTTAACCCCTCCTGAGGCATTTTTTAATTTTACTTCGTTTTATTTTATTTCTTTTTGTGGTTTTCAAGACAGGGTTTCTCTGTGTAACAGCTCTGACTGCCCTGGAGCTCATGCCTGCCTCTGCCTCCCATGTTCTGAGACAACAGGCATGCATGAGCCAACACCACCCGGCTCCATTGCATTTTGCGCAATGCTCTCTTTGGTTTAAATGCTGAGGCGCTGTCACACAGAAAAGAGTGTAATTTATAAGAACAACACACCATCATCCAGGCGCTGTGGTGCTCGCTGGATGATACCATCACAAGGGCAATATTGGCCCTGCCACTCCAGTACTGGCACCTGCCATGGAGGAGGTGGGCGGTGCTCTCCCTCTCCACCTGGCGGGTGTGACAGCCAAGTTTTTGTGTTTGGTTTTGTTTCTGTCTCCCACTACCACATTCCCCACACCATCCACCCAGAGACAGGGATTCTCCGTGTAGCATTGGCTATCCAGTCCTGGGCTCCCTTTGTAGACCAGGCTGGCCTTATACTCACCGCGATCTGCCTGCCCCTGCCTCCTGAGTGCTGCAATTAAAGTCATGCACCACAATGCCATGCCTGGCTTAGTTTTTGTTTTGTTTTCCTTTGCCTTTAATCCCAGCAGTTGGGAGACAGTGGGGAGAGAATCACTTGCACTTGAAAGTCCAGGACAGGGAAGGCTACTCGGGAAACCTTGTCTAAAAACAAACAAGCAAGCAAGCAAGAAAAAACTACAATTTCTTTAACACAAGAAAAGTTCTAGTTCCAAACTAGGTCAGTATACACAGCGATTTTCAAGACAGACAGGAATACATAGAGAGACTCTGTCTCCAAAATAGTTTAAACATTTTGTAAGTAGATAAGTAAGTAAGTAAATACATCGATGATAGATAGATAGATAGATAGATAGATAGATAGATAGGATTAAAGGCATGTGCCACCATGCCTGGCTAAATATTTAATTCTTTACTCAACTATTTAAAAAGGATAAACTATTCCTTTATTTAGTGAATTCTCTGTACTATACTAATACATAAACACATAGATGTTAGACACTTACATACAGACACACATAGATAGAAAAATAGATAGATAGATAGATACAAAACACACAGACAGACAAATGGAGACCAATCTTCATAGTTACCTCATTTGATCACAGCAGAGTCAAGCAGCCTGGTCTAGGTAGAGCCAGCTACCTTCTAAAACTTATTAGTCATCAGTCAGTACTGAATCTATTTATTAGCAATGCAGCAGTGACACTATAACCAGCCCAAAAAATCAATATGATTATATACCCAGCAAGAGGGGGGGGGAGAGGGAGAGGGAGAGGGAGAGAGAGAGAGAGAGAGAGAGAGAGAGAGAGAGAGAGAGAGAGAGGGAGAATTGTGTGAGGAGGCTCTCTCTCCTTATCTAGAAACTATACACACCCTTACAATAAAAAAAGAAGCAGAAATAAATAAAATAACCAACCAACAAACAAATATTAACAACCATACAAAAAAGAAAACTACAAGCAGTCATTATTTTTGGAATATAATTTACAGGGGAAAGAAATGTGTGGATTCACATACAGGCTCAAACATGAACAGGAGACCAATGAGACCAAAAGACAGAGCAGCCAATGCCTGTTCTTATCGTGAAGGGTACTATATATGTGAAATGGTTTGGGGTCCTTCCTAGTCCCCTCTAGCAAGACCTAGAAGTGACTGACTTAAGGTGACATCAGGAAGCAGTCCATTTCTTGAAGCGGAAAGAAATGGGTCCTGGGAGTGAGATAGGTAGGAAGGAAAGAAGGAAGAATGGGGTCAAAAACCAATCTCAGCACGTCAGAGGCGGTGGTCATAGCTAGAGACTGTGAATGATCACTCAGCTGTGGATTAATTTTTAACACCCGTGGGGGGTGCCGACGCACACATACACACATACACACACACACACACACACACACACACACACACACGATGACACAAGAAAAGCTCCAATGAGTGCAGTTACAAAGAGAGAATTGGTTGTTTTGTTATTTATCTTTAAAGATGTGTGTGTATTCACATGCACGCTAGGGTGTATATAAGTCTTAGAAGAATCACATATGTACACGTTAACAAACCATTTCTAGTTTAGATCCTCCAGGTCCCCATCTACCCATGGAACACGCCAGATTTCTATTGAGCCCTATTTTGCTCTCTTAAAAATGAGACCACAGGAGGCACACCAGACCTCCCTCTCTGCTGGGGCCTTTCATTTTGTTTTTCTCTCTTTCTGTTTTAGATTGATTTCTGGATTAAGTGTGGAGTGTTCTGCTTGCCTCTTAGGACATTTGGAAGAGCAGCCAGTGTTTTAACCCCTCCTGAGGCATTTTTTAATTTTACTTCGTTTTATTTTATTTCTTTTTGTGGTTTTCAAGACAGGGTTTCTCTGTGTAACAGCTCTGACTGCCCTGGAGCTCATGCCTGCCTCTGCCTCCCATGTTCTGAGACAACAGGCATGCATGCGCCAACACCACCCGGCTCCATTGCATTTTGCGTAATGCTCTCTTTGGTTTAAATGCTGAGGCGCTGTCACACAGAAAAGAGTGTAATTTATGAGAACAACACACCGTCATCCGGGCGCTGTGATGCTCCCGGGATGATACCATGAGAAGGGCAATATTGGCCCCGCCACTCCAGTACTGGCACCCGACATGGAGGAGGTGGGCAGGGCTCTCCCTCTCCACCAGGCAGGTGTGACAGTTAAGTTTTGGTGTTTTGTTTTGCTTTGTTTCTGTCTCCCACTACCACCACCCCCACACCCTCCGCCCAGAGACAGGGTTTCTCTGTGTAGCGTTGGCTATCCAGTCCTCAGCTCACTTTGTAGACCAGGCTGGCCTTAAAGTCACAGCGATATGCCTGCCTCTGCCTGCTGAGTGCTGACATTAAAGGCCTGCACCACCATGACATGCCTAGCTTTGTTTTTGGGTTTGTTTTTCTTTGCCTTTAATCCCAGCAGTTGGGAGACAGAGGCAAGAGAATCACTTGCACTTGCAAGTCCAGGAAAGGCAAGGCTACATGAGAAACCTTGTCTGGGAACAAACAAACAAGCAAGCAAGCAAGCAAGCAAGCAAACAAAAAACTACAATTTCTTTAACCCAAGAAAAGTTCTAGATCCAAACTAGGTCAGTATACACAGCGAATTTCAAGACAGACAGGATTACATAGAAAGACTCTGTCTCCAAAATAATTTAAACACTGTGTAAGTAGATAAGTAAGTAAGTAAATACATCGATAATAGATAGATACATAGATAGATAGATAGATAGATAGATAGATAGGATTAAAGGTGTGTGCCACCATGCCTGGCTAAATATTTAATTCTTTACTCAACTATTTTAAAAGATTAAACTAGTTCTTTATTTAGTGTTTTCTCCATACAAAACTAATACGTAAATACATAGATGTTAGATACATACATACACACATAGATAGATAGATAGATAGGTAAATAGATAGATAATAGACATAAAGACAGACAAATGGATACCAATTCTCATAGTTCCTTCATTTGATCACAGCAGTGTCAGGCAGCCTGGACTAGGTAGTGCCAGCTAACTTCTAATGTATATTTGTCATCTGTCAGTACTGAATCTTTTTATTAGCAATGCAGCAGTGTCTCTATAACCAGCCCAGAAAATCAATGTGATTCTATACCCACCAGGAGAAGGTGGCGGGCGGGGGTGGGGGGAGAGAATTGTTTGAGGAGGCTCTCTTTCCTGATATAGAAAGTATACCCACCCTTTCAATAAAAAAGAGAAGAAGAAAAATATAAAATAAATAACCAACCAACCAACAAACAAACAACAACAACAACAGCAACAAAAAGACCACTACAAGCAGTAAATTGTTTTGGAATATAATTTAAATGGGAAAGAAATGTGTGGATTCACATACAGGCTGAAACATGAACAGGAGACCAACAAGAACAAAAGACAGAGCAGCCAATGCCTGTTCTTATCGTTCAGGGTACTATTTATGTGAAATGGTTTGGTGTCCTTCCTAGTCCCCTCTAGCATGACCTAGAAGTGACTGACTTAAGGTGACATCAGGAAGCAGTCCATTTCTAGAAGAGGAAAGAAATGGGTGCTGGGAGTGAGATAGGTAGGAAGGAAAGAAGGAAGAAGGGGGTCTAAAACCAATCTCAGCACGTCAGAGGCAGTGGTCATAGCTAGAGACTGTGAATGATCAACCAACTGAGGATTAATTATTAACACCCATGCATGCTCGTTCTTGCGTGCGCAAGCACACACACACACACACACACACACACACACACACACACACACACGATGACACAAGAAAAGCTCCAATGAGTGCAGTTACAAAGAGAGAATTGGTTGTTTTGTTATTTATCTTTAAAGATGTGTGTGTATTCGCATGCACGCTAGGGTGTATATAAGTCTTAGAAGAATCACATATGTACACGTTAACAAACCATTTCTAGTTTAGATCCTCCAGGTCCCCATCTACCCATGGAACACGCCAGATTTCCATTGAGCCCTATTTTGCTCTCTTAAAAATGAGACCACAGGAGGCACACCAGACCTCCCTCTCTGCTGGGGCCTTTCATTTTGTTTTTCTCTCTTTCTGTTTTAGATTGATTTCTGGATTAAGTGTGGAGTGTTCTGCTTGCCTCTTAGGACATTTGGAAGAGCAGCCAGTGTTTTAACCCCTCCTGAGGCATTTTTTAATTTTACTTCGTTTTATTTTATTTCTTTTTGTGGTTTTCAAGACAGGGTTTCCCTGTGTAACAGCTCTGACTGCCCTGGAGCTCATGCCTGCCTCTGCCTCCCATGTTCTGAGACAACAGGCATGCATGCGCCAACACCACCCGGCTCCATTGCATTTTGCGTAATGCTCTCTTTGGTTTAAATGCTGAGGCGCTGTCACACAGAAAAGAGTGTAATTTATAAGAACAACACACCATCATCCAGGCGCTGTGGTGCTCGCTGGATGATACCATCACAAGGGCAATATTGGCCCTGCCACTCCAGTACTGGCACCTGCCATGGAGGAGGTGGGCGGTGCTCTCCCTCTCCACCTGGCGGGTGTGACAGCCAAGTTTTTGTGTTTGGTTTTGTTTCTGTCTCCCACTACCACATTCCCCACACCATCCACCCAGAGACAGGGATTCTCCATGTAGCGTTGGCTATCCAGTCCTGGGCTCCCTTTGTAGACCAGGCTGGCCTTATACTCACAGCGATCTGCCTGCCCCTGCCTCCTGAGTGCTGCAATTAAAGTCATGCACCACAATGCCATGCCTGGCTTAGTTTTTGTTTTTGTTTTCCTTTGCCTTTAATCCCAGCAGTTGGGAGACAGAGGGGAGAGAATCACTTGCACTTGAAAGTCCAGGACAGGGAAGGCTACTCGGGAAACCTTGTCTAAAAATAAACAAGCAAGCAAGCAAGAAAAAACTACAATTTCTTTAACACAAGAAAAGTTCTAGTTCCAAACTAGGTCAGTATACACAGCGATTTTCAAGACAGACAGGTATATATAGAGAGACTCTGTCTCCAAAATAGGTTAAACACTTTGTAAGTAGATAAGTAAGTAAGTAAATACATCGATGATAGATAGATAGATAGATAGATAGATAGATAGATAGATAGATAGGATTAAAGGCATGTGCCAACCTGCCTGGCTAAATATTTAATTCTTTACTCAACTATTTAAAAAGGATAAACTATTCCTTTATTTAGTGAATTCTCTGTACTATACTAATACATAAACACATGGATGTTAGACACTTACATACATACACAGATAGATAGAAAAATAGATAGATAGATAGATAGATAGATAGATAGATAGATAGATAGATAGATACAAAACACACAGACAGACAAATGGAGACCAATCTTCATAGTTACCTCATTTGATCACAGCAGAGTCAAGCAGCCTGGTCTAGGTAGAGCCAGCTACCTTCTAAAACTTATTAGTCATCAGTCAGTACTGAATCTATTTATTAGCAATGCAGCAGTGACACTATAACCATCCCAAAAAATCAATATGATTATATACCCAGCAAGAGAGGGGGGGAGAGGGAGAGGAGAGAGAGAGAGAGAGAGAGAGAGAGAGAGAGAGAGAGAGAGAGAGGGAGAATTGTGTGAGGAGGCTCTCTCTCCTTATCTAGAAACTATACATACCCTTACAATAAAAAAGAAGCAGAAATAAATAAAATAACCAACCAACAAACAAATATTAACAACCGTACAAAAAAGAAAACTACAAGCAGTCATTATTTTTGGAATATAATTTACAGGGGAAAGAAATGTGTGGATTCACATACAGGCTCAAACATGAACAGGAGACCAATGAGACCAAAAGACAGAGCAGCCAATGCCTGTTGTTATCGTTAAGGGTACTATATATGTGAAATGGTTTGGGGTCCTTCCTAGTCCCCTCTAGCAAGACCTAGAAGTGACTGACTTAAGGTGACATCAGGAAGCAGGCCATTTCTTGAAGCGGAAAGAAATGGGTCCTGGGAGTGAGATAGGTAGGAAGGAAAGAAGGAAGAATGGGGTCAAAAACCAATCTCAGCACGTCAGAGGCGGTGGTCATAGCTAGAGACTGTGAATGATCACTCAGCTGTGGATTAATTTTTAACACCCGCGGGGGGTGCCGACGCACACATACGCACACACACACACACACACATACACACACACACGCACACACACACACACGATGACACAAGAAAAGCTCCAATGAGTGCAGTTACAAAGAGAGAATTGGTTGTTTTGTTATTTATCTTTAAAGATGTGTGTGTATTCGCATGCACGCTAGGGTGTATATAAGTCTTAGAAGAATCACATATGTACACGTTAACAAACCATTTCTAGTTTAGATCCTCCAGGTCCCCATCTACCCATGGAACACGCCAGATTTCCATTGAGCCCTATTTTGCTCTCTTAAAAATGAGACCACAGGAGGCACACCAGACCTCCCTCTCTGCTGGGGCCTTTCATTTTGTTTTTCTCTCTTTCTGTTTTAGATTGATTTCTGGATTAAGGGTGGAGTGTTCTGCTTGCCTCTTAGGACATTTGGAAGAGCAGCCAGTGTTTTAACCCCTCCTGAGGCATTTTTTAATTTTACTTCGTTTTATTTTATTTCTTTTTGTGGTTTTCAAGACAGGGTTTCCCTGTGTAACAGCTCTGACTGCCCTGGAGCTCATGCCTGCCTCTGCCTCCCATGTTCTGAGACAACAGGCATGCATGCGCCAACACCACCCGGCTCCATTGCATTTTGCGTAATGCTCTCTTTGGTTTAAATGCTGAGGCGCTGTCACACAGAAAAGAGTGTAATTTATGAGAACAACACACCGTCATCCGGGCGCTGTGATGCTCCCTGGATGATACCATGAGAAGGGCAATATTGGCCCCGCCACTCCAGTACTGGCACCCGACATGGAGGAGGTGGGCAGGGCTCTCCCTCTCCACCAGGCAGGTGTGACAGTTAAGTTTTGGTATTTTGTTTTGCTTTGTTTCTGTCTCCCACTACCACCACCCCCACACCCTCCGCCCAGAGACAGGGTTTCTCTGTGTAGCGTTGGCTATCCAGTCCTCGGCTCACTTTGTAGACCAGGCTGGCCTTAAAGTCACAGCGATATGCCTGCCTCTGCCTCCTGAGTGCTGAGATTAAAGGCCTGCACCACCATGACATGCCTAGCTTTGTTTTTGGGTTTGTTTTTCTTTGCCTTTAATCCCAGCAGTTGGGAGACAGAGGCAAGAGAATCACTTGCACTTGCAAGTCCAGGAAAGGCAAGGCTACATGAGAAACCTTGTCTGGGAACAAACAAACAAGCAAGCAAGCAAGCAAGCAAGCAAGCAAACAAAAAACTACAATTTCTTTAACCCAAGAAAAGTTCTAGATCCAAACTAGGTCAGTATACACAGCGAATTTCAAGACAGACAGGATTACATAGAAAGACTCTGTCTCCAAAATAATTTAAACACTGTGTAAGTAGATAAGTAAGTAAGTAAATACATCGATAATAGTTAGATAGATAGATAGATAGATAGATAGATAGATAGATAGATAGATAGGATTAAAGGTGTGTGCCACCATGCCTGGCTAAATATTTAATTCTTTACTCAACTATTTTAAAAGATTAAACTAGTTCTTTATTTAGTGTATTCTCCATACAAAACTAATACGTAAATACATAGATGTTAGATACATACATACACACATAGATAGATAGATAGATAGATAGGTAAATAGATAGATAATAGACATAAAGACAGACAAATGGATACCAATTCTCATAGTTCCTTCATTTGATCACAGCAGTGTCAGGCAGCCTGGACTAGGTAGTGCCAGCTAACTTCTAATGTATATTTGTCATCTGTCAGTACTGAATCTTTTTATTAGCAATGCAGCAGTGTCTCTATAACCAGCCCAGAAAATCAATGTGATTCTATACCCACCAGGAGAAGGTGGCAGGCGGGGGGGGGGGGGGGGGAGAATTGTTTGAGGAGGCTCTCTTTCCTGATATAGAAAGTATACCCACCCTTTCAATAAAAAAGAGAAGAAGAAAAATATAAAATAAATAACCAACCAACCAACAAACAACAACAACAACAGCAACAAAAAGACCACTACAAGCAGTAAATTGTTTTGGAATATAATTTAAATGGGAAAGAAATGTGTGGATTCACATACAGGCTGAAACATGAACAGGAGACCAACAAGAACAAAAGACAGAGCAGCCAATGCCTGTTCTTATCGTTCAGGGTACTATTTATGTGAAATGGTTTGGTGTCCTTCCTAGTCCCCTCTAGCATGACCTAGAAGTGACTGACTTAAGGTGACATCAGGAAGCAGTCCATTTCTAGAAGAGGAAAGAAATGGGTGCTGGGAGTGAGATAGGTAGGAAGGAAAGAAGGAAGAAGGGGGTCTAAAACCAATCTCAGCACGTCAGAGGCAGTGGTCATAGCTAGAGACTGTGAATGATCAACCAGCTGAGGATTAATTATTAACACCCATGCATGCTCGTTCTTGCGTGCGCAAGCACACACACACACACACACACACACACACACACACACACACACACGATGACACAAGAAAAGGTCCAATGAGTGCAGTTACAAAGAGAGAATTGGTTGTTTTGTTATTTATCTTTAAAGATGTGTGTGTATTCGCATGCACGCTAGGGTGTATATAAGTCTTAGAAGAATCACATATGTACACGTTAACAAACCATTTCTAGTTTAGATCCTCCAGGTCCCCATCTACCCATGGAACACGCCAGATTTCCATTGAGCCCTATTTTGCTCTCTTAAAAATGAGACCACAGGAGGCACACCAGACCTCCCTCTCTGCTGGGGCCTTTCATTTTGTTTTTCTCTCTTTCTGTTTTAGATTGATTTCTGGATTAAGTGTGGAGTGTTCTGCTTGCCTCTTAGGACATTTGGAAGAGCAGCCAGTGTTTTAACCCCTCCTGAGGCATTTTTTAATTTTACTTCGTTTTATTTTATTTCTTTTTGTGGTTTTCAAGACAGGGTTTCTCTGTGTAACAGCTCTGACTGCCCTGGAGCTCATGCCTGCCTCTGCCTCCCATGTTCTGAGACAACAGGCATGCATGCGCCAACACCACCCGGCTCCATTGCATTTTGCGTAATGCTCTCTTTGGTTTAAATGCTGAGGCGCTGTCACACAGAAAAGAGTGTAATTTATGAGAACAACACACCGTCATCCGGGCGCTGTGATGCTCCCTGGATGATACCATGAGAAGGGCAATATTGGCCCCGCCACTCCAGTACTGGCACCCGACATGGAGGAGGTGGGCAGGGCTCTTCCTCTCCACCAGGCAGGTGTGACAGTTAAGTTTTGGTGTTTTGTTTTGCTTTGTTTCTGTCTCCCACTACCACCACCCCCACACCCTCCGCCCAGAGACAGGGTTTCTCTGTGTAGCGTTGGCTATCCAGTCCTCGGCTCACTTTGTAGACCAGGCTGGCCTTAAAGTCACAGCGATATGCCTGCCTCTGCCTCCTGAGTGCTGACCTTAAAGGCCTGCACCACCATGACATGCCTAGCTTTGTTTTTGGGTTTGTTTTTCTTTGCCTTTAATCCCAGCAGTTGGGAGACAGAGGCAAGAGAATCACTTGCACTTGCAAGTCCAGGAAAGGCAAGGCTACATGAGAAACCTTGTCTGGGAACAAACAAACAAGCAAGCAAGCAAGCAAGCAAGCAAACAAAAAACTACAATTTCTTTAACCCAAGAAAAGTTCTAGATCCAAACTAGGTCAGTATACACAGCGAATTTCAAGACAGACAGGATTACATAGAAAGACTCTGTCTCCAAAATAATTTAAACACTGTGTAAGTAGATAAGTAAGTAAGTAAATACATCGATAATAGATAGATACATAGATAGATAGATAGATAGATAGATAGATAGATAGATAGATAGGATTAAAGGTGTGTGCCACCATGCCTGGCTAAATATTTAATTCTTTACTCAACTATTTTAAAAGATTAAACTAGTTCTTTGTTTAGTGTATTCTCCATACAAAACTAATACGTAAATACATAGATGTTAGATACATACATACACACATAGATAGATAGATAGATAGGTAAATAGATAGATAATAGACATAAAGACAGACAAATGGATACCAATTCTCATAGTTCCTTCATTTGATCACAGCAGTGTCAGGCAGCCTGGACTAGGTAGTGCCAGCTAACTTCTAATGTATATTTGTCATCTGTCAGTACTGAATCTTTTTATTAGCAATGCAGCAGTGTCTCTATAACCAGCCCAGAAAATCAATGTGATTCTATACCCACCAGGAGAAGGTTGCGGGCGGAGGGGGGGGGGAGAGAATTGTTTGAGGAGGCTCTCTTTCCTGATATAGAAAGTATACCCACCCTTTCAATAAAAAAGAGAAGAAGAAAAATATAAAATAAATAACCAACCAACCAACAAACAAACAACAACAACAACAGCAACAAAAAGACCACTACAAGCAGTAAATTGTTTTGGAATATAATTTAAATGGGAAAGAAATGTGTGGATTCACATACAGGCTGAAACATGAACAGGAGACCAACAAGAACAAAAGACAGAGCAGCCAATGCCTGTTCTTATCGTTCAGGGTACTATTTATGTGAAATGGTTTGGTGTCCTTCCTAGTCCCCTCTAGCATGACCTAGAAGTGACTGACTTAAGGTGACATCAGGAAGCAGTCCATTTCTAGAAGAGGAAAGAAATGGGTGCTGGGAGTGAGATAGGTAGGAAGGAAAGAAGGAAGAAGGGGGTCTAAAACCAATCTCAGCACGTCAGAGGCACTGGTCATAGCTAGAGACTGTGAATGATCAACCACTGAGGATTAATTATTAACACCCATGCATGCTCGTTCTTGCGTGCGCAAGCACACACACACACGCACACACACACACACACACACACACACACACACACGATGACACAAGAAAAGCTCCAATGAGTGCAGTTACAAAGAGAGAATTGGTTGTTTTGTTATTTATCTTTAAAGATGTGTGTGTATTCACATGCACGCTAGGGTGTATATAAGTCTTAGAAGAATCACATATGTACACGTTAACAAACCATTTCTAGTTTAGATCCTCCAGGTCCCCATCTACCCATAGAACACGCCAGATTTCTATTGAGCCCTATTTTGCTCTCTTAAAAATGAGACCACAGGAGGCACACCAGACCTCCCTCTCTGCTGGGGCCTTTCATTTTGTTTTTCTCTCTTTCTGTTTTAGATTGATTTCTGGATTAAGTGTGGAGTGTTCTGCTTGCCTCTTAGGACATTTGGAAGAGCAGCCAGTGTTTTAACCCCTCCTGAGGCATTTTTTAATTTTACTTCGTTTTATTTTATTTCTTTTTGTGGTTTTCAAGACAGGGTTTCTCTGTGTAACAGCTCTGACTGCCCTGGAGCTCATGCCTGCCTCTGCCTCCCATGTTCTGAGACAACAGGCATGCATGCGCCAACACCACCCGGCTCCATTGCATTTTGCGTAATGCTCTCTTTGGTTTAAATGCTGAGGCGCTGTCACACAGAAAAGAGTGTAATTTATGAGAACAACACACCGTCATCCGGGCGCTGTGATGCTCCCTGGATGATACCATGAGAAGGGCAATATTGGCCCCGCCACTCCAGTACTGGCACCCGACATGGAGGAGGTGGGCAGGGCTCTCCCTCTCCACCAGGCAGGTGTGACAGTTAAGTTTTGGTGTTTTGTTTTGCTTTGTTTCTGTCTCCCACTACCACCACCCCCACACCCTCCGCCCAGAGACAGGGTTTCTCTGTGTAGCGTTGGCTATCCAGTCCTCGGCTCACTTTGTAGACCAGGCTGGCCTTAAAGTCACAGCGATATGCCTGCCTCTGCCTCCTGAGTGCTGACCTTAAAGGCCTGCACCACCATGACATGCCTAGCTTTGTTTTTGGGTTTGTTTTTCTTTGCCTTTAATCCCAGCAGTTGGGAGACAGAGGCAAGAGAATCACTTGCACTTGCAAGTCCAGGAAAGGCAAGGCTACATGAGAAACCTTGTCTGGGAACAAACAAACAAGCAAGCAAGCAAGCAAGCAAGCAAACAAAAAACTACAATTTCTTTAACCCAAGAAAAGTTCTAGATCCAAACTAGGTCAGTATACACAGCGAATTTCAAGACAGACAGGATTACATAGAAAGACTCTGTCTCCAAAATAATTTAAACACTGTGTAAGTAGATAAGTAAGTAAGTAAATACATCGATAATAGATAGATACATAGATAGATAGATAGATAGATAGATAGATAGATAGATAGATAGGATTAAAGGTGTGTGCCACCATGCCTGGCTAAATATTTAATTCTTTACTCAACTATTTTAAAAGATTAAACTAGTTCTTTGTTTAGTGTATTCTCCATACAAAACTAATACGTAAATACATAGATGTTAGATACATACATACACACATAGATAGATAGATAGATAGGTAAATAGATAGATAATAGACATAAAGACAGACAAATGGATACCAATTCTCATAGTTCCTTCATTTGATCACAGCAGTGTCAGGCAGCCTGGACTAGGTAGTGCCAGCTAACTTCTAATGTATATTTGTCATCTGTCAGTACTGAATCTTTTTATTAGCAATGCAGCAGTGTCTCTATAACCAGCCCAGAAAATCAATGTGATTCTATACCCACCAGGAGAAGGTGGCGGGCGGAGGGGGGGGGGAGAGAATTGTTTGAGGAGGCTCTCTTTCCTGATATAGAAAGTATACCCACCCTTTCAATAAAAAAGAGAAGAAGAAAAATATAAAATAAATAACCAACCAACCAACAAACAAACAACAACAACAACAGCAACAAAAAGACCACTACAAGCAGTAAATTGTTTTGGAATATAATTTAAATGGGAAAGAAATGTGTGGATTCACATACAGGCTGAAACATGAACAGGAGACCAACAAGAACAAAAGACAGAGCAGCCAATGCCTGTTCTTATCGTTCAGGGTACTATTTATGTGAAATGGTTTGGTGTCCTTCCTAGTCCCCTCTAGCATGACCTAGAAGTGACTGACTTAAGGTGACATCAGGAAGCAGTCCATTTCTAGAAGAGGAAAGAAATGGGTGCTGGGAGTGAGATAGGTAGGAAGGAAAGAAGGAAGAAGGGGGTCTAAAACCAATCTCAGCACGTCAGAGGCACTGGTCATAGCTAGAGACTGTGAATGATCAACCACTGAGGATTAATTATTAACACCCATGCATGCTCGTTCTTGCGTGCGCAAGCACACACACACACGCACACACACACACACACACACACACACACACACGATGACACAAGAAAAGCTCCAATGAGTGCAGTTACAAAGAGAGAATTGGTTGTTTTGTTATTTATCTTTAAAGATGTGTGTGTATTCACATGCACGCTAGGGTGTATATAAGTCTTAGAAGAATCACATATGTACACGTTAACAAACCATTTCTAGTTTAGATCCTCCAGGTCCCCATCTACCCATAGAACACGCCAGATTTCTATTGAGCCCTATTTTGCTCTCTTAAAAATGAGACCACAGGAGGCACACCAGACCTCCCTCTCTGCTGGGGCCTTTCATTTTGTTTTTCTCTCTTTCTGTTTTAGATTGATTTCTGGATTAAGTGTGGAGTGTTCTGCTTGCCTCTTAGGACATTTGGAAGAGCAGCCAGTGTTTTAACCCCTCCTGAGGCATTTTTTAATTTTACTTCGTTTTATTTTATTTCTTTTTGTGGTTTTCAAGACAGGGTTTCTCTGTGTAACAGCTCTGACTGCCCTGGAGCTCATGCCTGCCTCTGCCTCCCATGTTCTGAGACAACAGGCATGCATGCGCCAACACCACCCGGCTCCATTGCATTTTGCGCAATGCTCTCTTTGGTTTAAATGCTGAGGCGCTGTCACACAGAAAATAGTGTAATTTATGAGAACAACACACCGTCATCCGGGCGCTGTGATGCTCCCGGGATGATACCATGAGAAGGGCAATATTGGCCCCGCCACTCCAGTACTGGCACCCGACATGGAGGAGGTGGGCAGGGCTCTCCCTCTCCACCAGGCAGGTGTGACAGTTAAGTTTTGGTGTTTTGTTTTGCTTTGTTTCTGTCTCCCACTACCACCACCCCCACACCCTCCGCCCAGAGACAGGGTTTCTCTGTGTAGCGTTGGCTATCCAGTCCTCAGCTCACTTTGTAGACCAGGCTGGCCTTAAAGTCACAGCGATATGCCTGCCTCTGCCTCCTGAGTGCTGAGATTAAAGGCCTGCACCACCATGACATGCCTAGCTTTGTTTTTGGGTTTGTTTTTCTTTGCCTTTAATCCCAGCAGTTGGGAGACAGAGGCAAGAGAATCACTTGCACTTGCAAGTCCAGGAAAGGCAAGGCTACATGAGAAACCTTGTCTGGGAACAAACAAACAAGCAAGCAAGCAAGCAAGCAAGCAAACAAAAAACTACAATTTCTTTAACCCAAGAAAAGTTCTAGATCCAAACTAGGTCAGTATACACAGCGAATTTCAAGACAGACAGGATTACATAGAAAGACTCTGTCTCCAAAATAATTTAAACACTGTGTAAGTAGATAAGTAAGTAAGTAAATACATCGATAATAGATAGATACATAGATAGATAGATAGATAGATAGATAGATAGATAGATAGATAGATAGGATTAAAGGTGTGTGCCACCATGCCTGGCTAAATATTTAATTCTTTACTCAACTATTTTAAAAGATTAAACTAGTTCTTTATTTAGTGTATTCTCCATACAAAACTAGTACGTAAATACATAGATGTTAGATACATACATACACACATAGATAGATAGATAGATAGGTAAATAGATAGATAATAGACATAAAGACAGACAAATGGATACCAATTCTCATAGTTCCTTCATTTGATCACAGCAGTGTCAGGCAGCCTGGACTAGGTAGTGCCAGCTAACTTCTAATGTATATTTGTCATCTGTCAGTACTGAATCTTTTTATTAGCAATGCAGCAGTGTCTCTATAACCAGCCCAGAAAATCAATGTGATTTTATACCCACCAGGAGAAGGTGGCAGGCGGGGGGGGGGGGGAGAGAATTGTTTGAGGAGGCTCTCTTTCCTGATATAGAAAGTATACCCACCCTTTCAATAAAAAAGAGAAGAAGAAAAATATAAAATAAATAAGCAACCAACCAACAAACAAACAACAACAACAACAGCAACAAAAAGACCACTACAAGCAGTAAATTGTTTTGGAATATAATTTAAATGGGAAAGAAATGTGTGGATTCACATACAGGCTGAAACATGAACAGGAGACCAACAAGAACAAAAGACAGAGCAGCCAATGCCTGTTCTTATCGTTCAGGGTACTATTTATGTGAAATGGTTTGGTGTCCTTCCTAGTCCCCTCTAGCATGACCTAGAAGTGACTGACTTAAGGTGACATCAGGAAGCAGTCCATTTCTAGAAGAGGAAAGAAATGGGTGCTGGGAGTGAGATAGGTAGGAAGGAAAGAAGGAAGAAGGGGGTCTAAAACCAATCTCAGCACGTCAGAGGCAGTGGTCATAGCTAGAGACTGTGAATGATCACTCAGCTGTGGATTAATTTTTAACACCCGTGGGGGGTGCCGACGCACACATACACACACACACACACACACACACACACACACACACACACACACACACGATGACACAAGAAAAGCTCCAATGAGTGCAGTTACAAAGAGAGAATTGGTTGTTTTGTTATTTATCTTTAAAGATGTGTGTGTATTCACATGCATGCTAGGGTGTATATAAGTCTTAGAAGAATCACATATGTACACGTTAACAAACCATTTCTAGTTTAGATCCTCCAGGTCCCCATCTACCCATGGAACACGCCAGATTTCCATTGAGCCCTATTTTGCTCTCTTAAAAATGAGACCACAGGAGGCACACCAGACCTCCCTCTCTGCTGGGGCCTTTCATTTTGTTTTTCTCTCTTTCTGTTTTAGATTGATTTCTGGATTAAGTGTGGAGTGTTCTGCTTGCCTCTTAGGACATTTGGAAGAGCAGCCAGTGTTTTAACCCCTCCTGAGGCATTTTTTAATTTTACTTCGTTTTATTTTATTTCTTTTTGTAGTTTTCAAGACAGGGTTTCTCTGTGTAACAGCTCTGACTGCCCTGGAGCTCATGCCTGCCTCTGCCTCCCATGTTCTGAGACAACAGGCATGCATGCGCCAACACCACCCGGCTCCATTGCATTTTGCGTAATGCTCTCTTTGGTTTAAATGCTGAGGCGCTGTCACACAGAAAAGAGTGTAATTTATAAGAACAACACACCATCATCCAGGCGCTGTGGTGCTCGCTGGATGATACCATCACAAGGGCAATATTGGCCCTGCCACTCCAGTACTGGCACCTGCCATGGAGGAGGTGGGCGGTGCTCTCCCTCTCCACCTGGCGGGTGTGACAGCCAAGTTTTTGTGTTTGGTTTTGTTTCTGTCTCCCACTACCACATTCCCCACACCATCCACCCAGAGACAGGGATTCTCCGTGTAGCGTTGGCTATCCAGTCCTGGGCTCCCTTTGTAGACCAGGCTGTCCTTATACTCACAGCGATCTGCCTGCCTCTGCCTCCTGAGTGCTGCAATTAAAGTCATGCACCACAATGCCATGCCTGGCTTAGTTTTTGTTTTTGTTTTCCTTTGCCTTTAATCCCAGCAGTTGGGAGACAGAGGGGAGAGAATCACTTGCACTTGAAAGTCCAGGACAGGGAAGGCTACACGGGAAACCTTGTCTGGAAACAAACAAGCAAGCAAGAAAGAAAAAACTACAATTTCTTTAACACAAGAAAAGTTCTAGTTCCAAACTAGGTCAGTATACACAGCGATTTTCAAGACAGACAGGAATACATAGAGAGACTCTGTCTCCAAAATAGTTTAAACACTGTGTAAGTAGATAAGTAAGTAAGTAAATACATCGATGATAGATAGATAGATAGATAGATAGATAGATAGATAGATAGATAGGATTAAAGGCATGTGCCACCATGCCTGGCTAAATATTTAATTCTTTACTCAACTATTTAAAAAGGATAAACTATTCCTTTATTTAGTGAATTCTCTGTACTATACTAATACATAAACACATAGATGTTAGACACTTACATACATACACACATAGATAGAAAAATAGATAGATAGATAGATAGATAGATAGATTGATAGATAGATAGATACAAAACACACAGACAGACAAATGGAGACCAATCTTCATAGTTACCTCATTTGATCACAGCAGAGTCAAGCAGCTTGGTCTAGGTAGAGCCAGCTACCTTCTAAAACTTATTAGTCATCAGTCAGTACTGAATCTATTTATTAGCAATGCAGCAGTGACACTATAACCAGCCCAAAAAATCAATATGATTATATACCCAGCAAGAGGGGGGGGGAGAAGGAGAGGGAGAGAGAGAGAGAGAGAGAGAGAGAGAGAGAGAGAGAGAGAGAGAGGGAGAATTGTGTGAGGAGGCTCTCTCTCCTTATCTAGAAACTATACACACCCTTACAATAAAAAAAGAAGCAGAAATAAATAAAATAACCAACCAACAAACAAATATTAACAACCATACAAAAAAGAAAACTACAAGCAGTCATTATTTTTGGAATATAATTTACAGGGGAAAGAAATGTGTGGATTCACATACAGGCTCAAACATGAACAGGAGACCAATGAGACCAAAAGACAGAGCAGCCAATGCCTGTTCTTATCGTTAAGGGTACTATATATGTGAAATGGTTTGGGGTCCTTCCTAGTCCCCTCTAGCAAGACCTAGAAGTGACTGACTTAAGGTGACATCAGGAAGCAGTCCATTTCTTGAAGCGGAAAGAAATGGGTCCTGGGAGTGAGATAGGTAGGAAGGAAAGAAGGAAGAATGGGGTCAAAAACCAATCTCAGCACGTCAGAGGCGGTGGTCATAGCTAGAGACTGTGAATGATCACTCAGCTGTGGATTAATTTTTAACACCCGTGGGGGGTGCCGACGCACACATACACACAAACACACACACACACACACACACACACACACACACACACACACACATACACACACACGATGACACAAGAAAAGCTCCAATGAGTGCAGTTACAAAGAGAGAATTGGTTGTTTTGTTATTTATCTTTAAAGATGTGTGTGTATTCACATGCACGCTAGGGTGTATATAAGTCTTAGAAGAATCACATATGTACACGTTAACAAACCATTTCTAGTTTAGATCCTCCAGGTCCCCATCTACCCATGGAACACGCCAGATTTCTATTGAGCCCTATTTTCTCTCTTAAAAATGAGACCACAGGAGGCACACCAGACCTCCCTCTCTGCTGGGGCCTTTCATTTTGTTTTTCTCTCTTTCTGTTTTAGATTGATTTCTGGATTAAGTGTGGAGTGTTCTGCTTGCCTCTTAGGACATTTGGAAGAGCAGCCAGTGTTTTAACCCCTCCTGAGGCATTTTTTAATTTTACTTCGTTTTATTTTATTTCTTTTTGTGGTTTTCAAGACAGGGTTTCTCTGTGTAACAGCTCTGACTGCCCTGGAGCTCATGCCTGCCTCTGCCTCCCATGTTCTGAGACAACAGGCATGCATGCGCCAACACCACCCGGCTCCATTGCATTTTGCGTAATGCTCTCTTTGGTTTAAATGCTGAGGCACTGTCACACAGAAAATAGTGTAATTTATGAGAACAACACACCGTCATCCGGGCGCTGTGATGCTCCCTGGATGATACCATGAGAAGGGCAATATTGGCCCCGCCACTCCAGTACTGGCACCCGACATGGAGGAGGTGGGCAGGGCTCTCCCTCTCCACCAGGCAGGTGTGACAGTTAAGTTTTGGTATTTTGTTTTGCTTTGTTTCTGTCTCCCACTACCACCACCCCCACACCCTCCGCCCAGAGACAGGGTTTCTCTGTGTAGCGTTGGCTATCCAGTCCTCGGCTCACTTTGTAGACCAGGCTGGCCTTAAAGTCACAGCGATATGCCTGCCTCTGCCTCCTGAGTGCTGAGATTAAAGGCCTGCACCACCATGACATGCCTAGCTTTGTTTTTGGGTTTGTTTTTCTTTGCCTTTAATCCCAGCAGTTGGGAGACAGAGGCAAGAGAATCACTTGCACTTGCAAGTCCAGGAAAGGCAAGGCTACATGAGAAACCTTGTCTGGGAACAAACAAACAAGCAAGCAAGCAAGCAAGCAAGCAAACAAAAAACTACAATTTCTTTAACCCAAGAAAAGTTCTAGATCCAAACTAGGTCAGTATACACAGCGAATTTCAAGACAGACAGGATTACATAGAAAGACTCTGTCTCCAAAATAATTTAAACACTGTGTAAGTAGATAAGTAAGTAAGTAAATACATCGATAATAGTTAGATAGATAGATAGATAGATAGATAGATAGATAGATAGATAGATAGGATTAAAGGTGTGTGCCACCATGCCTGGCTAAATATTTAATTCTTTACTCAACTATTTTAAAAGATTAAACTAGTTCTTTATTTAGTGTATTCTCCATACAAAACTAATACGTAAATACATAGATGTTAGATACATACATACACACATAGATAGATAGATAGATAGGTAAATAGATAGATAATAGACATAAAGACAGACAAATGGATACCAATTCTCATAGTTCCTTCATTTGATCACAGCAGTGTCAGGCAGCCTGGACTAGGTAGTGCCAGCTAACTTCTAATGTATATTTGTCATCTGTCAGTACTGAATCTTTTTATTAGCAATGCAGCAGTGTCTCTATAACCAGCCCAGAAAATCAATGTGATTCTATACCCACCAGGAGAAGGTGGCGGGCGGGGGGGGGGAGAGAATTGTTTGAGGAGGCTCTCTTTCCTGATATAGAAAGTATACCCACCCTTTCAATAAAAAAGAGAAGAAGAAAAATATAAAATAAATAACCAACCAACCAACAAACAAACAACAACAACAACAGCAACAAAAAGACCACTACAAGCAGTAAATTGTTTTGGAATATAATTTAAATGGGAAAGAAATGTGTGGATTCACATACAGGCTGAAACATGAACAGGAGACCAACAAGAACAAAAGACAGAGCAGCCAATGCCTGTTCTTATCGTTCAGGGTACTATTTATGTGAAATGGTTTGGTGTCCTTCCTAGTCCCCTCTAGCATGACCTAGAAGTGACTGACTTAAGGTGACATCAGGAAGCAGTCCATTTCTAGAAGAGGAAAGAAATGGGTGCTGGGAGTGAGATAGGTAGGAAGGAAAGAAGGAAGAAGGGGGTCTAAAACCAATCTCAGCACGTCAGAGGCAGTGGTCATAGCTAGAGACTGTGAATGATCAACCAGCTGAGGATTAATTATTAACACCCATGCATGCTCGTTCTTGCGTGCGCAAGCACACACACACACACACACACACACACACACACACACACACACACACACGACGACACAAGAAAAGGTCCAATGAGTGCAGTTACAAAGAGAGAATTGGTTGTTTTGTTATTTATCTTTAAAGATGTGTGTGTATTCGCATGCACGCTAGGGTGTATATAAGTCTTAGAAGAATCACATATGTACACGTTAACAAACCATTTCTAGTTTAGATCCTCCAGGTCCCCATCTACCCATGGAACACGCCAGATTTCCATTGAGCCCTATTTTGCTCTCTTAAAAATGAGACCACAGGAGGCACACCAGACCTCCCTCTCTGCTGGGGCCTTTCATTTTGTTTTTCTCTCTTTCTGTTTTAGATTGATTTCTGGATTAAGTGTGGAGTGTTCTGCTTGCCTCTTAGGACATTTGGAAGAGCAGCCAGTGTTTTAACCCCTCCTGAGGCATTTTTTAATTTTCCTTCGTTTTATTTTATTTCTTTTTGTGGTTTTCAAGACAGGGTTTCTCTGTGTAACAGCTCTGACTGCCCTGGAGCTCATGCCTGCCTCTGCCTCCCATGTTCTGAGACAACAGGCATGCATGCGCCAACACCACCCGGCTCCATTGCATTTTGCGTAATGCTCTCTTTGGTTTAAATGCTGAGGCGCTGTCACACAGAAAAGAGTGTAATTTATAAGAACAACACACCATCATCCAGGCGCTGTGGTGCTCGCTGGATGATACCATCACAAGGGCAATATTGGCCCTGCCACTCCAGTACTGGCACCTGCCATGGAGGAGGTGGGCGGTGCTCTCCCTCTCCACCTGGCGGGTGTGACAGCCAAGTTTTTGTGTTTGGTTTTGTTTCTGTCTCCCACTACCACATTCCCCACACCGTCCACCCAGAGACAGGGATTCTCCGTGTAGCGTTGGCTATCCAGTCCTGGGCTCCCTTTGTAGACCAGGCTGGCCTTATACTCACAGCGATCTGCCTGCCTCTGCCTCCTGAGTGCTGCAATTAAAGTCATGCACCACAATGCCATGCCTGGCTTAGTTTTTGTTTTTGTTTTCCTTTGCCTTTAATCCCAGCAGTTGGGAGACAGAGGGGAGAGAATCACTTGCACTTGAAAGTCCAGGACAGGGAAGGCTACACGGGAAACCTTGTCTGGAAACAAACAAGCAAGCAAGCAAGAAAAAACTACAATTTCTTTAACACAAGAAAAGTTCTAGTTCCAAACTAAGTCAGTTTACACAGCGATTTTCAAGACAGACAGGAATACATAGAGAGACTCTGTCTCCAAAATAGTTTAAACACTGTGTAAGTAGATAAGTAAGTAAGTAAATACATCGATGATAGATAGATAGATAGATAGATAGATAGATAGATAGATAGATAGGATTAAAGGCATGTGCCACCATGCCTGGCTAAATATTTAATTCTTTACTCAACTATTTAAAAAGGATAAACTATTCCTTTATTTAGTGAATTCTCTGTACTATACTAATACATAAACACATAGATGTTAGACACTTACATACATACACACATAGATAGAAAAATAGATAATTAGATAGATAGATAGATAGATAGATAGATAGATACAAAACACACAGACAGACAAATGGAGACCAATCTTCATAGTTACCTCATTTGATCACAGCAGAGTCAAGCAGCCTGGTCTAGGTAGAGCCAGTTACCTTCTAAAATATATTAGTCATCAGTCAGTACTGAATCTATTTATTAGCAATGCAGCAGTGACACTATAACCAGCCCAAAAAATCAATATGATTATATACCCAGCAAGGGGGGGGGAGAGGGAGAGGGAGAGAGAGAGAGAGAGAGAGGGGGGGGGGAGAAATGTGTGAGGAGGCTCTCTCTCCTTATCTAGAAACTATACACACCCTTACAATAAAAAAAGAAGCAGAAATAAATAAAATAACCAACCAACAAACAAATATTAACAACCATACAAAAAAGAAAACTACAAGCAGTCATTATTTTTAGAATATAATTTACAGGGGAAAGAAATGTGTGGATTCACATACAGGCTCAAACATGAACAGGAGACCAATGAGACCAAAAGACAGAGCAGACAATGCCTGTTCTTATCGTTAAGGGTACTATATATGTGAAATGGTTTGGGGTCCTTCCTAGTCCCCTCTAGCAAGACCTAGAAGTGACTGACTTAAGGTGACATCAGGAAGCAGTCCATTTCTTGAAGCGGAAAGAAATGGGTCCTGGGAGTGAGATAGGTAGGAAGGAAAGAAGGAAGAATGGGGTCAAAAACCAATCTCAGCACGTCAGAGGCGGTGGTCATAGCTAGAGACTGTGAATGATCACTCAGCTGTGGATTAATTTTTAACACAAGTGGGGGGTGCCGACACACACACACACACACACACACACACACACACACACACACACACGATGACACAAGAAAAGCTCCAATGAGTGCAGTTACAAAGAGAGAATTGGTTGTTTTGTTATTTATCTTTAAAGATGTGTGTGTATTCGCATGCACGCTAGGGTGTATATAAGTCTTAGAAGAATCACATATGTACACGTTAACAAACCATTTCTAGTTTAGATCCTCCAGGTCCCCATCTACCTATGGAACACGCCAGATTTCCATTGAGCCCTATTTTGCTCTCTTAAAAATGAGACCACAGGAGGCACACCAGACCTCCCTCTCTGCTGGGGCCTTTCATTTTGTTTTTCTCTCTTTCTGTTTTAGATTGATTTCTGGATTAAGTGTGGAGTGTTCTGCTTGCCTCTTAGGACATTTGGAAGAGCAGCCAGTGTTTTAACCCCTCCTGAGGCATTTTTTAATTTTACTTCGTTTTATTTTATTTCTTTTTGTGGTTTTCAAGACAGGGTTTCTCTGTGTAACAGCTCTGACTGCCCTGGAGCTCATGCCTGCCTCTGCCTCCCATGTTCTGAGACAACAGGCATGCATGCGCCAACACCACCCGGCTCCATTGCATTTTGCGCAATGCTCTCTTTGGTTTAAATGCTGAGGCGCTGTCACACAGAAAAGAGTGTAATTTATAAGAACAACACAGCATCATCCAGGCGCTGTGGTGCTTGCTGGATGATACCATCACAAGGGCAATATTGGCCCTGCCACTCCAGTACTGGCACCTGCCATGGAGGAGGTGGGCGGTGCTCTCCCTCTCCACCTGGCGGGTGTGACAGCCAAGTTTTTGTGTTTGGTTTTGTTTCTGTCTCCCACTACCACATCCCCCACACCATCCACCCAGAGACAGGGATTCTCCGTGTAGCGTTGGCTATCCAGTCCTGGGCTCACTTTGTATACCATACTGGCCTTAAACTCACAGCGATCGGCCTGCCTCTGCATCCCGATTGCTAGGATTAAAGGCATGCACCACTATGCCATGCCTGGCTTAGTTTTTGTTTTTGTTTTCCTTTGCCTTTAATCCCAGCAGTTGGGAGACAGAGGGGAGAGAATCACTTGCACTTGAAAGTCCAGGACAGGGAAGGCTACACGGGAAACCTTGTCTGGAAACAAGCATCAAGCAAGCAAGAAAAAACTACAATTTCTTTAACACAAGAAAAGTTCTAGTTCCAAACTAGGTCAGTATACACAGCGATTTTTAAGACAGACAGGAATACATAGAGAGATTCTGTCTCCAAAATAGTTTAAACACTGTGTAAGTAGATAAGTAAGTAAGTATCATCTATCGATGATAGATAGATAGATAGATAGATAGATAGATAGATAGATAAAAAGACAGATAGAATTAAAGGCATGTGCCACCATGCCTGGCTAAATATATAATTCTTTACTCAACTATTTAAAAAGGACAAACATGTCCTTTATTTAGTGTATTCTCCGTAGTATACTAATACATAAATACATAAATGTTAGATACATACATACATACAAACATAGATAGATAGATAGATGGATAGATAGATAGATAGATAGATAATACACACACAGACAGACAAATGGATACCAATCCTCATAGTTCCCTCGTTGGATCACAGCAGAGTCAGGCAGACTGGTCTAGGTAGTGCCAGCTCCCTTCTAATGTTTATTAGTCATCAGTCAGTACTGAATCTATTTATTATCAATGCAGCAGTGACTCTATAACCAGCCCAGAAAATCAGCGTGATTCTATACCTAGCACGAGAGGGGGGAGGGGGAGAGAGAGAAAGAGAGAGAGAGAGAGAGAGAGAGAGAGAGAGAGAGAGAGAGAGAGAGAGAGAGAGAATTGTGTGAGGAGGCTCTTTCTCCTGATATAGAAAGTATACCCACCCTTTCAATAAAAAAGAGAAGAAGAAAAAAAGTAAATAACCAAGCAACCAACAAACAATTAACAACAACAACAACAACAAAAGACCACTACAAGCGGTCATTTGTTTTGGAATATAATTTACAGGGGAAAGAAATGTATAGGTTCACATACAGGCTCTATCATAAACAGGAGAGCAACGAGACTAAAAGACAGAGCAGCCGATGCCTTTTCTTATCGTTCAGGGTACTATTTATGTGAAATGGTTTGGGGTCCATCCTAGTCCCCTCTAGCATGACCTAGAAGTGACTTATTTAAGGTTTTCAGGAAGCAGTCCTCTTGAAGAGGAAAGAAATGGCTGCTGAGAGTGAGATAGGTAGGAAGGAAAGAAGGAAGAACGGGGTCAAAAACCAATCTCAGCACGTCAGAGGCAGTGGTCATAGCTAGAGACTGTGACTGATCACTCAGCACATACACACACAGACACACACACACTCACATACACACACACACACGCGCGCGCGCGATGAAACAAGAAAATCTACAATGAGTGCATTTATAAAGACAGAATCGGTTGTTTTGTTATTTATCTTTAAAGATGTGTGTGTGTTCGTATGCATGCTGGGCTGTATATAAGTCTTAGAAGAATCACATATGTACACTTTAACAAACCATTTCTAGTTTAGATCCTCCAGGTCCCCATCTACCCATGGAACACGCCAGATTTCCATTGAGCCCTATTTTGCTCTTTTAAAAATGAGACCACAGGAGCCACACCAGACCTCCCTCTCAGCTGGGGCCTTTCATTTTGTTTTTCTCTCTTTCTGTTTCTGATTAATTTCTGGATTAAGAGTGGAGTGTTCTGCTTGCCTCTCAGGACTTTTGGAAGAGCAGCCAGTGCTTTTAACCCCTCCTGAGGCATTTTTTACTTTTATTTCGTTTCTTTTTATTTCTTTTTGTGGCTTTTCGAGACAGGGTTTCTTTGTGCAACAGCTATGGCTGTCCTGGAACTCACGGAGACCCAGCGGCCTCTGCCTCCCAAGCGCCGGGAGTAAAGGCGGGCGTGATGTCGCATGCCTTTAATCCCAGCACTCAGGAGGCAGCGGCAGACGGATCGCTGTGAGTTCAAGGCCAGCCTGGTCTACAAAGTGAGTCCAGGAAAGCCAAGGCTAAAACAGAGAATCCTTGGCTCGAAAAAATATATATATTAGAAGGAGAAGAAGGAAGAGGAGGAGGAGGAGGAAAGGAAGGAAGAAAGGAAAGAGCCAGGCCTGGTGGCAGCAATGCACTGAATATTTAAATTTTTCATGGCATTAGTCATAAGAAAAAAAATAAAATAAAGCAGATATAATTAATTGTCCTGGCATGCACCACCAGGCCCTGCTTCCTTTAATTTCATTTATTTATTTACTTATTTATATTGGTTTTTTGAGACAGGGTTTCTCTGGGTAGCCTTGGGTGTCCTGGAACTCTGTTTTTAGACCAGGCTGGTCTCAAACTCACAGAGATCCTCCTACCCCTGCCTCCCAAGTGCTGGGATGAATGGCGTGTGCCACCATGCTGGTCCTTTCAGCTCTTTATCTCCAAGAAAGTTTCTAGGTAGTCCTGGGAGTTCCAACCTTAGGTCATCTACACATCAGTTTCAAAGACAGCCAGAGGGGGGCAGAGAGAGAGAGAGAGAGAGAGAGAGAGAGAGAGAGAGAGAGAGAGAGAGTCTATCTCCACAAACCTTAGATAAGTAAGATACACAGACAGAAAGACAAATGGAGGCCAAGCATCGTAGTTTCCTCATGTAATCACAGCAGAGACAGGTGGACTTCTGTGTTTGGTTTTTCCAAGTACATATTTAAGTCTTTATTCAGCTATCTATCAAGGGTAAACTGGTCCTTTATTTAGTGTAGTCTCCGTACCCCACGTGGAACCATTGAAATCCCTAACTAGATGAGGCCTGCCTCCAGCTCACAGAGTTTTACCTGCCTCTGCCTTCAGAGCTATGGGATTCAAGGCTTACAGGACCACACCGAGCTGGCTTCTTTAAGTTCTGGTTTCAGAACTTAACCCCAATGTGCATGTACAGAATTATAGGGAAGCCTCTTCTGATCTACACAGTTCCCTCGCTGCTCCATGAAAAGACAAACCACATAAAGGCTTAACTCGCTCTCTGAAAACGAAAAACAAAAATTAAGAGCTGGATGGAGAGGTGGCTCAGAGGTTAAGAGCACTGACTGCCCCTCCAGAGGTCCTGAGTTGCGTTCCCAGCGAGCACCCGGTGGCTCACAGCCATCTATAATTTGATCTAACGTCCTCCTCTGGCGTGCAGGCATACACGCAGGCAGATGGAGCACTGTACACATAATAATGAATAAATATTTTAAATTGAAAATAAACTTTTAAATTAACCATAATGACAGGGGGAAAAAAACTAGTTCAGAATCTTTCAGTAGCCAGGCGGTGGTGGCACACGCTTTTCTTTCATCCCAGCACTCGGGAGGCAGAGACAGGTGGGTTGTTGTGAGTTTGAGGCCAGCCTCGTTTACACAGCGGGTCCAGGACAGCTAAGGTTCCATAAAGAAACGCTGTCTTCTGGAACCAAAACCAAAACCAAACCAAAAGAAACAAAAAAAAAAAAAATTAGACCGAGGAGCTACACCAGACCTCTGAGACGGTTCCTTTCATTTTATTTGCCTTTATTTCATTTTATTTTTTTTTCTATTTCTTTTTTTTGGGGGGGTGGGGGGCAAGGGATTCGTTTTTCACGTTAGGGTTTCTCTGTGTAGCCTTGACTGTCCTGGACTTACTTGCTTTTGTAGACCAGGCTGTCCTAAAATTTACAGCAATCCGACTGCCTCTTCCTCCCAAGTGCTGGGATTATTGGCGTGCGCCACCACTGCCTGGCCTTATTTTAATTTTTTTCTGTGCATCACTCGGTATGAATGTGTCAGATCCCTTGGTAGTGGCGTTACAGACAGTTGTGAGCTGCCGTGTGGGTGTTGGGAATCCAGCCCAGGTCCTTTGGAAGAGCTGACAGTGCTCCTCACCAACGATCCATCTCTCTAGTCCCATTTGCTTTGTCTTCATGCTCTCTTTCGTTTGAATTCTGAGGCACCGCCACACAGGGGGAAAAAAATCTTCCGAAGTGATCTTCTCTGTTCTCTGTGTTTACCATCCCTCTAGATGGCAGAGACTTAAATCCAATTCACACGGGGTGGGGGGCAGGGGGCGGAGCGGAGGGCCGGGGCCGTGGCGAGCCGGTGGCGGGGGGCGCGGGGGGGATTGTGAGGAGCCTCTCACCCCTGACCTAGAAAGTACCCTTTAAATTAAAAGTGTAAAAAAAACCGTACTACAAACACACATTTGTTTTGGAATATAATTTATGGTAGAAAGCATTGTGTGGGTTCGCATACAAGCCCAAACATACACAAGAGACTGGATAGATCAAAAGGCAGAGCAGCCGATGCTTGTTCTTTTCGTTCAGGGTACTATTTATGTGAAATGGGTTGGAGTCCTTCGTAGTCCCCTCTACAATGACCTAGAAGTGTGACTGTCTTAAGCTGAAATCAGGAAGCAGTCCATTTCTGCAAAAGGAAAGAAAGGGTTGTTATGAGTTCAAGGTCCAGCCTGGTCTACAAAGTGAGTCCAGGATGGCCAAGGCTACACAGAGATACCCTGTCTCGGAAAAAAAACAAACAAACAAAGAAGCATAAAAAAATCTTAAAAGAATCCCACACTCATCTGCCGGGTATGGTATGGTGGCGCACGCCTTTAATCCCAGCACTTGGGAGGCGAGGCCGGTGGATCACTGTGAGTTCGAGGCCGCATTGGTCTACGAAGTGAGTCCAGGACAGCTAAGGCTACACAGAGAAACCCTGTCTCAAAAAAAAAGTAAAGATGAGACCATAGGAGCAACACCAGACCTCCCCCTCAGCTGCGTCGTTTCATTTTGGTTTTTTCTTTTTCTGTTCTCTTTGAGTTCTGAATTAAGTGTGCAGTGTTCTGCCTGTATCTCCAGCTCTGGGCCAGGAGAGGGCACCAGGTCTCCTCATAAATGGTTGTGAGCCACTACGTGGCTGCTGGGACTGAAGGCTATACTTTCCCAAGAGCAGCCAGTGCTCTTCAACTCTGACACATTTTTATTTTTCTTATTTTTATTTTTTATGTTTGTGGTTATTCCAGACAGGGTTTCTCTGTGCAACAGCTCTGGCTGTCCTGGAACTCATGGAGATCCACCGGCCTCTGCCTCCCAAGCGCCGGGAATATAGGCGTGCGCCGCCATTTTATGTTTCTTAATGCTCTCTTTGGTTTAAATGCTGAGGTGCTGTCACACAGAAAGGAGTATAACTTATAAGAAAAATGCACCATCATCCAGATGCTGTGGCGCTCGCTTTTAGATGAAAATAATGACATGGATGGGGAAAAACAGGACAAATAAAACAACAACCCAAAAATGCACATAAAATTTACTGAATCATTAATAAAGAATAAGCAATGAAACGTGGGCTTACAAACAGGCAAAAAGATAAAGAAAGAGACATATGAAGCCGGGCGTGGAGGCGCATACCTTTAATCCCAGCAGTCAAGAGGCAGAGGCAGGCGGATCACTGTGAGTTCGAGGCCAGCCTGGTCTATAAAGTGAGTCCAGGACAGCCAAGGCTACACAGAGAAACCTTGTCTCGAAAAACCAAAAAAAAAAAAAAAAAAGAGAGAGAGAGAGACATATGGTTAGAGAGACCCTAAGACAGAGGAGCCATGAATAGAGAAACGGATCATTTTATTTTCAGTAATTACAACAGAAAACACAAATAGAATTGACTGGTGTGGAACTTTTCCTGTGTCTCAGGAAGACTTATTTAGTTAGTTTTGGGTTCTTTGAGAGCTAGTTTCTTTGTGTAGCCTTGACACACAAGCGCACACACACACACACACACACACACACACAAATGGGGGGGCAAGCATGAAGGGCAAAGGAGAGAGAGAGAGAGAGAGAGAGAGAGAGAGAGAGAGAGAGAGAGAGAAACCCTATGTAAAATAACGTGTCTGTCTGGAGTTCACGGTGTAAAGAAGGTGAGATATCCATAGGGACTTATGAATATCTGTGGGAGTCAGAGGGAGACAGATAGACTGTGAATTCAGGTGGCTAGTCTGGCCTAAATAGTGAATTCAGAGACAATAAAGGCTACATAAAGAGATTGACCCTGTCTGTGAAAATCCAAACAAACAGCAAACAAATGAGTGTTTTCCTGTGAAACATGAAAATGCCCGACTTTCATATCAGCCAGCCATGAAGGCTGCTCGACCTCCACTTCCAAGGAGAAGTAGGGTGTAACTGGAAGACAATTAAGAGATAAGCAATCAAGCAGGAGCCTCACCCATCCTTTCTGACACAAGGTCAAAGGGTAACCTTCAACTTTTGCTTTTTTTCCTTTGAAAGGAATAGGCCTTGTTCTGGCCTGTAAGTCTGTGTGTGTGTGTGTGTGTGTGTGTGTGTGTGTGTGTGTGTGTGTGTATGTGTGTCTTTTTCCCCAAAAACAGGGTTTCTCTGTGTAGCCTTGGCTGTCTTGTCCTGGACTCTCTCTGTCGACCGGGCCCACCTCAAAATTATAAAGATCCCCCTGCCTCTGCTTCCTGATTACTGGCATTAAAGGCCTGCACCACCATGCCTAGCTTTGTTTCTGTTCCCCCAACCCCCACTGCTCACATAAAAGTCCATCCATATGAGTCTGGTGTCTGAGAGTGGTCAGTGAGTGGCCACTCTTGAACACATAACCAAAACAAAACAAAACCAAATTACCAAACGGGAAAGGCAAAAGCAGGCCAAACTCTGTTTCCAGGCCAGACTGGCCTACAGCAAATGTTCAAAGACAGCCATGCCCATCACAAAGAAGCCTGTCTGGTTTGGATGGTTGGTTGGGTGTTTTTGTTTTTGTTTTTGTTTTTGTTTTTGTTTTTGTTTTTGTTTTGAGGCAGGTTTTCTCTGTGTAGCCTTGGCTATCTTGGACTGACTTTGTAAACCAGGCTGGGCTCGATCTAACAGAGATCTACCTGCATCTGCTTCCAGAGTGCTGGGATTGAATGCCTGTGTGTTTTTAATTCCCTGTTACTTTATTGTCCATTCAATTTGATTTTATGAGGTAGCGCTCTCTCTCTCTCTCTCTCTCTCTCTCTCTCTCTCTCTCTCTCTCTCTCTCTCTCTCTGTGTGTGTGTGTGTGTGTGTGTGTGTGTGTGTGTGTGTGTAGGACCATGTGTGGTCTGATACTGTCATCCTTTATGATTACTCATACAAACTATGATTGAACATTAGACTCTGATGAGTGGTTAACCCAAACCCTAACCAGGCCAACCCCTCAGGCCATACAAAGTGAAAGTAGAATAAACAGAGAGCTGTGAAAACAGGGGAAACCTTTCTTCTCTAACAGGGAGGCCCAAGTGAAAGAGAGCGAAAGTGACCTCCTGACAAATCAGTTAGTGGAAAATCAGTAAGGGAAGGCAGCATCAGGAAGGGAGGATCCTTTTGAAAACACTTCACCGCTTGGGGTCCCTCCTTTGTTGTGTCTGCTGTTGCCACCAATGCTGTTCCTGTCCAGCCCCAACTTCTGGTCTCAGACTAAATACAGAGTTAGAGCAAATTAAAGCACCAGTCCAATGGTGCTAGAGATGATATTCTCTTTCCAGCTGCTGGGTGCTGACATGACAGGCATGCATGGATTAAGTGCATGTAGTACTAAGAGGATGGAGCCCATGGCTTTGTAAGCACCCTTGGCCATAGCTTCCCCTTCCCCTTCCCCTCTGCACCCCAACTTAGGTAAAGGCGGTGGAACAACCATCCATGAGGCTTGCCCCCACAGGGCAGTTCCAGAGAAATCAGACAGCCTCACGCAGACATACTTGCATTCAAAATTGAAATAGAAAGGACAGAAAAACAAACCAAAACAACAACAACAACAACAAACCGATGCACATAAAAACAATAAAGAAAATAAGGAGAAATGAAATATGGATTTACAGAGAAAGAAAAAGGAAAAAAAAGCCAAAGTAAAAATACAAAAACCATATGATTAGGTATCAGGGAGACCTTCCCTAAGACAGGCAGAGCAGCAATGAATTGATCATTTTAATTTTCATGTTATTAGTTGTAATTAACCCCAGCACTCAGTAGGCAGAGGCAAAAGAGGCAAGCAGATCTTTGTCTACAACAGAGAAGCCCTGTCTCAAACAGAAGGAAACAAAAAACACTAAACAACAACAACAATAGACACACAGATAAAGAAATCATTTAAAGGGAAGACATGAAATATGGATTTACAGAGAAAGAGAGAGAGAGAGAGAGAGAGAGAGAGAGAGAGAGAGAGAGAGAGAGAGGTAAAAGTAAAAAAACAGAACAGTAGCAACAACAACAACAAAAGCCAAAACCTTAGGTTCAGGGAGACCCTAAGGCAGAGCAGCAAGGAACTGATCACTTTATTTTTCATTACATTAGTTGTAATTAAAACCTGAAATAAGACTACCACACCTCTAATGCCAGCACTTGGGAGGCAAAACTAAGAGGATCGCTGTGAGTTGGAGGGCAGCCTGGTCTCCAAAGCAAGTCCAGGACAGCCAAGGCTACATGAGAAACCCTGTCAGGAAACAAACAAGCTAACAAACAACTACAATTTCTTTAACCCCAAGAAAAGTTCTAGCTCCAACCTAGTATGCACAACGATTTCCGAGACAGACAGGAATACATAGAGAGACACTGTCTCCAAAATAACTTAGGAGATAAGTAAGTAAGCAAGCAAGCAAGCAAGCAAATACATAGGTGATATATAGATACATGATTACAGACACACAGACAGACAAATGGAGACCAATCCTCATAGTTCCCTCATTTGATCACGGCAGAGTCAGGCAGCCTGTTCTACGTAGTGTTGGCTAGAATGTTTATTAACAATTAGTACGACTTCTATTTATTAGTAATGCAGTGGCTCATGCCTTTCTTTAATTCCAGCACTCAGGAAGCAGAGGCAGGTGGACTGCTGTGAACTCAAGGCCAGGCTGTTCTACAAAGTGATTCCAGGACAGCCAAGGCTACACAGAGAAACCCTGTCTCCAAAAACCAAAACCAAAAAAGAAAAAAGAGAAAAAAGAAAAAAGAAACAACCGAAGAGACATTAAATAAAAAAATAAAAATAAATAAATAAATAAATAAAATTACAAACATTGTTCATGTGTGACAAAACAGGGGCCACACATGCCCAGAAGAAAGAAAGAAGGAAAAAAAGAAAAAGGGAAAGAAGGAAGGAAGGAAGGAAGGAAGGAATGAGGGAAGGAAGGGTGAAAAAAATTAAATATCTCAGACTGTGTGCACAAAAATACATGGGTTGTGGGCATGGGGGGGCAGTGTTGAGTGGGTGGGGAGGGGGGAGAACGCAGCTCATTAGACAGGCCCTCATTGTCCTGCCTCTGTGTTCCATGAACACTCAAATCTCTTACAACTCAGTGAATCGCAAAAAGAAAAAGAAAAAAGAAAGAGGAAAGGAAAGGAAAAAATTCCCGACTATACATTGATGCAACCACTCACTACCTTATGATTTGTCTGATTCTTCAAGATTCTTCTGTGGTGAACTGATGTGAGATCACTCACCTGTATGCTTATGTGTACCCTGGTCTGACTTAGAAGTCAGAGATCTGCCTTCACAGTGCATGGATTAAAGCAATGAACTACCAGGGCCAATTTGATTTCATTTTTTGGGTGTTTTTGGGTTGTGTTTTTTTTTTTTTTTTTTGGTTTTTTGAGACAGGCTTTCTCTGTGTAGCCTTGGCTGTCCAGGACTCCCTTTGTAGACCAGGCTGGCCTGGAGCTCACAGCGATCCGCCTGCCTTTGCCTCCCGAGTGCTGGGATTAAAGGCGTGTGCAACTGATGCTCAGCCAAACAAATAAAGGTGGGTGTGTGTGCCCACACAAGCAAGACCACACTCAGCCTCCTTTCATTTCTTTACCTTCCATTGATCTAAGTCTGGGTTTCTAGTGTTCAGTGTGTGGCTAATCTTGAACCCATAATGCTGTCACTTTATTATATGTTTAGTTTAAAGTCAAATTCTCTGACGGTGTTCACCAAAATGAAGCCACCTTCTGGAGGGCAGATATCACGGTGGCTTACCTCACCAATATGGAAGCAGTCCTGGGACATACTTTTCAAGGTCGTTTACTCTGGAGGACCAAAACTTAAACCCAATTTGCATGTGTGGAATTCTGAGGAAGTTCTCCTAATCTACACAGTACCCTCGCTGTGTGAAAAGAAAATCAACCAAACTGTTTAACTCCCCGTCTTTTAAAAAAATTGTTTATTAATTAATAAAAATTTTAGAAGGAAACCGGGCCTGATGTCGCATGCCTTTAATCCCAGCACTCGGGAGGCAGAGGCAGGCGGATCACTGTGAGTTCAAGGCCAGCCTAGTCTACAAAGTGAGTCCAGGATGGCCAAGGCTAACACAGAGAAACCTTGTCTCGAAAAAAAATGTACATATTAGAAGGAGGAGAAGGAAGAGGAGGAGGAGGAGGAAAGGAAGGAAGGAAGGAAAGAGCCAGGCCTGGTGGCAGCAACGCACTGAATATTTAAATTTTTCATGGCATTAGTCATAAGAAAAAAAATAAAATAAAGCAGATATAATTAATTGTCCTGGCATGCACCACCAGGCCCTGCTTCCTTTAATTTCATTTATTTATTTACTTATTTATATTGGTTTTTTGAGACAGGGTTTCTCTGGGTAGCCTTGGGTGTCCTGGAACTCTGTTTTTAGACCACGCTGGTCTCAAACTCACAGAGATCCACCTACCCCTGCCTCCCAAGTGCTGGGATGAATGGCGTGTGCCACCATGCTGGTCCTTTCAGCTCTTTATCTCCAAGAAAGTTTCTAGGTAGTCCTGGGAGTTCCAACCTTAGTCCATCTACACATCAGTTTCAAAGACAGCCAGAGGGGGGCAGAGAGAGAGAGAGAGAGAGAGAGAGAGAGAGAGAGAGAGAGAGAGAGAGAGAGTCTATCTCCACAAACCTTAGATAAGTAAGATACACAGACAGAAAGACAAATGGAGGCCAAGCATCATAGTTTCCTCATGTAATCACAGCAGAGACAGGTGGACTTCTGTGTTTGGTTTTTCCAAGTACATATTTAAGTCTTTATTCAGCTATCTATCAAGGATAAACTGGTCCTTTATTTAGTGTAGTCTCCGTACCCCACGTGGAACCATTGAAATCCCTAACTAGATGAGGCCTGCCTCCAGCTCACAGAGTTTCACCTGCCTCTGCCTTCAGAGCTATGGGATTCAAGGCCTATAGGACCACACAGAGCTGGCTTCTTTAAGTTCTGGTTTCAGAACTTAACCCCAATGTGCATGTACAGAATTATAGGGAAGCCTCTTCTGATCTACACAGTTCCCTCGCTGCTCCATGAAAAGACAAACCACATAAAGGCTTAACTCGCTCTCTGAAAACGAAAAACAAAAATTAAGAGCTGGATGGAGAGGTGGCTCAGAGGTTAAGAGCACTGACTGCCCCTCCAGAGGTCCTGAGTTGCGTTCCCAGCGAGCACACGGTGGCTCACGGCCATCTATAATTTGATCTAACGTCCTCCTCTGGCGTGCAGGCATAAACGCAGGCAGATAAAGCACTGTACACATAATAATGAATAAATATTTTAAATTGAAAATAAACTTTTAAATTAACCATAATGACAGGGGGAAAAAACTAGTTCAGAATCTTTCAGTAGCCAGGAGGTGGTGGCACATGCCTTTCTTTAATCCCAGGACTTTGGAGGCAGAGACAGGTGGATTGTTGTGAGTTTGAGGCCAGCCTTGTCTACACAGCGGGTCCAGGACAGCCAAGGTTCCATAAAGAAACGCAGTCCTCAGGAATCAAAACCAAAACCAAACCAAAAAAAAGAAAAAAATTTAGTCTGAGGAGCTACACCAGACTTCTGAGACGGTTCCTTTCATTTTATTTACCTTTATTTCATTTCATCATTTTTTTTATTTCTTTTTTTGGGGGGGGGCAAGGGATTCGTTTTTCACGTTAGCGTTTCTCTGTGTAGCCTCTACTGTCCTGGAGTTACTTGCTTTTTTAGACCAGGCTGCCCTAAAATTCACGGCAATCCGACTGCCTCTGTCTCCTGAGTGCTGGGATTATTGTCATGCGCCACCACCGCCCGGCCTTATTTTAATTTTTTTCTGTGCATCATTCGGTATGAATGTGTCAGATCCCTTCTAGTGGTGTTACAGACAGTTGTTAGCTGCCCTGTGGGTGTTGGGAATCCAACCCAGGTCCTTTGGAAGAGCTGACAGTGCTCCTCACCACTGATCCATCTCTCTAGTCCCATTTGTTTTGTCTTCATGCTCTCTTTCTTTGAATTCTGAGGCACTGCCACACAGGGGGGAAAACATTTCTGAAGTGATCTTCTCTCTTCTCTGTGTTTACCATCCCTCTAGATGGCAGGGACTTAAATCCAATTCACACGTGGTGGGGGGCTGTGTGGCAGAGCAGAGGGTCGGGGGCACGGTAGGCCAGGGGACCGTGGCGGAGGAGGGCCAATGCAGGTGCGCCGGGGGCGGGAGGGGGATTGTGAGGAGCCTCTCACCCCAGACCTTGAAAGTACTCTTTAAATTAAAAGTGTAAAAAAAACCCAACATTACTACTAACACACATTTGTTTTGGAATATAATTTATGGCAGAAAGAAATGTGTGGGTTCGCATACAAGCCCAAACATAAACAAGAGACTGGAGAGATCAAAGGCAGAGCAGCCGATGCCTGTTCTTTTCGTTCAGGGTACTATTTATGTGAAATGGGTTGGAGTCCTTCCTAGTCCCCTCTACAATGACCTAGAAGTTTGACTGTCTTAAGCTGAAATCAGGAAGCAGTCCATTTCTGGAAGAGGAAACAAAAGGTTGCTATGAGTTCAAGGTCCAGCCTGGTCTACAAAGTGAGTCCAGGATGGCCAATGCTACACAGAGAAACCATGTATCGAAAAACAAAAAAATACAAACGGACAAACATAAAAAAATCTTAAAAGAATCCCAAACACATCTGCCGTGTATGGTATGGTGGTGCACGCGTTTAATCCCACCACTTGGGAGGCAAAGACATGTGGATCGCTGTAAAATTGTCTCGAAAAGCCAAAAAAGAAAAAAAAAAGAATCTGACATCTAAACTTTAACCAATCATTACCTAGTTTACATCCTACAGGTGCACATCTACCCAAGGAACACACCAAATTTCCACTGAGTCCTATCTTGCTGTCGTAAAAATGAGACCACAGGAGCAACACCAGACCTCCCCCTCAGCTGGGTTGTTTCATTTTGTTTTTCTCTCTTTCTGTTCTCTTTGAGTTCTGCATTAGGTGTGCAGTGTTCTGCCTGCATCTCCACCTGCGGGCCAGGAGAGGGCGCCAGGTCTCCTCATAAATGGTTGTGAGCCACCACGTGGCTGCTGGGAACTGAAGGCTCTACCCTCCCAAGAGCAGCCAGTGCTCTTCAACCCTGACACATTTTTATTTTTGTTATTTTTATTTTTTATGTTTGTGGTTTTTCGAGACAGGGTTTCTCTGTGCAACATCTCTGGCTGTCCTGGAACTCATGGAGATCCACCGGCCTCTGCCTCCCAAGCGCCGGGAGGGGACTCGGTGTGGCGGGAGAGGGGCGGCGGCCACGGGAAAGGGACCGAAGCCCCTTTCTTCTCCACCACCCTGCCCGCCGTCCATGACACACGTCTGACGGGTTCGCGAGAGAAAGAGCGAGAAGATCGACCGGGAGGAGCGCGGAGGTGGAGGCGGCGGTGAAGCGGGAACACGAGCCGGCGACCTCGCTTTGGCGAGTGCCCTGGGTCCCAGGGCACGCAACATGGCGCGGCGACGGGGCTGACACTCGCTGCCTCTCCCTGACCCCACCCCCCGGGGAGGGCTCACATTGGCGAACGGATGGACCGCGGCGTCCCAAGGGACCGTTGCCAGAGCAAGCCAACCCCTGGGCAGAGGAAAGACGGAGAAGGCGGCGGGGCCGGTCCAGGGCGCAGAGACCTAAGGAGCAGCCATGGCACGGGGTCGGCCAACCTTGCGGGCTCGGGCGGCGGCGCGACGACGCTCCCAGATGGGGAAGGGGTGCGCGGGTCGGGAACCCGGACCTGGGGAACGGCGTGGCCCCGTGAGATGATGGGCAGACATGGAGGCAGAAGATGAAGGAGAACGAGGAGGGCCGAGATCCAGACCCTGATGACTTCAAGGGTACGACGACCCCGCCTAGAGAGGCAGAACCTGGACCGAGACCCCTCCGTCACCGCCTAAGCATGACCGCTCGCGCCACCACACAGCCATCAACACAGACCCTGGGGACACGGTAAGACCGTCACCGACCCGCCTTCCTCGCCCACCACTGCGCCTCTCAAAGCGTTGCGGCCTTTCTTCAAGCTCTCCTCTGCACGGAGGCCGGGAGGCGGCGACAGCGGCCCGCCGACAACCACCCCACATGTCTGAACTTCGGGGGATGGAGGGCCTGGAGTCAAGAACCCTGCGAACAAACCACCAGCCGCGTGAACCCACCCCTCGGAGATGGACATCGAAGGGGTGTGGCGATTGATCTTCAAGGGACGCTCAGACAGGCATAGCCCCGGGAGGAACCCGGGGACACAAGAGAGTTCGATGTGTCGATGATCAATGTGTCCTGCGATTCACATTAATTCTCGCAGCTAGCTGCGTTCTTCATCGACGCACGAGCCGAGTGATACACTGCTAAGAGTCCTACGAGTTTTTCGTCGGGCGTGTGGGAGAGACGGGAGTCCCTCGCTCACATCACACGTGCTGGTGTCGGCACAGTGCCCGGCCCCCCACACTGGGAGAGAGGGCTCGCCTTGGGCTGGCCAGCAAGAGCAAAACAGATGGAACACGAACTCCGGGGGATGGGTCGGTTGGACCGAACGGGAAAAGAACCACACACACACACACAGTGACACGGGACCCGCCCAGCGAACACAGCCGAGACGCCCAAGACATGGGAAGCCGGGACGGCAAGCTGGACACAGCTGCGCGTGCCCCACGGATGCCCAAAGGGGAGGGTCCCACCCCAACCCTCAACCATGGCCTCGGGAGCGGCCCTGGAAGGAGGAAAGTGGGGGAGAGTCTGAGAGAGCCGCGGGAGGGAGAGAGGGAACTCACACACCTCCAGGCTGACTCCCTACGGGCCCACCGCCCCCCCTGACCCTGGGGGCTGAGAGGCGAACTCCCCAGGGGTCTTTAAACCTGCGCGCCAGAACGCGACAGTCAGGTACCCGGAAAGGTTCGGGGAGGACACGCGAGGTCAGAAAAGCCGGGAGGGGATGGATGCCGGACACACTGAGGCCATCGCCGACCGCAGGCAACACGCTTCGGGCTTGGTAAAGTCGTAGCCCTGGCATAGGCGGCCGAGATGAGGCGCGACAGCGCACCCCACCACAACCACGACATAGACTCGCACCACCGCTAAGGGAGGAGACGAGCCGGACGGGAAAGAGGGGCGGCCCGCGGGACGCGGCATTCACCTAGCGTGGGGGGTGGGCCACCCCGGGGAAGAAGCGGAAGGAGCGAAGAGAAGGGAGAGGATTGCGAGAGAGGGATGAGAATGGCAAGAGCTGCCCAACCCACAACAGACGGCAATGCGCCCCGCCTCCTCACCATCCTCTACCTCTTTCCTCTTCCCTCCTTCTTTCAACCCAGAGGACCAAATGACCGAGACCAACTGCATGGGGCAGCAGGCGATGCGACCCGGGACACGCGCCTCCCGGTGGGGAGGAACAAAGACGGACGGACAGATGGACGGACAGACGGACGGACGGACGGACGGACTGACGGACGGACGTGGCCAGCCTACCGGCGCCTCTCCTTAATGATCCTTCCGCAGGTTCAGCTATGGAAACCTTGTTACGCCTTTTACTTCCTCTAGATAGTCAAGTTTGACCATCTTCTCAGCGCTCCAGCATGGCCATCAGCCGACTCCAGCAGGGCTGATCCGAGGGCCTCACTAAACCATCCAATCGGTAGTAGCGACGGGCAGTGTGTACAAAGGGCAGCGACTTAATCAACGCAAGCTTATGACCTGATCTTACTGGGAATTCCTCGTTCCTGGGGAATAATTGCAATACCGGATCCCCATCACCAATGGGGTTAAAGGGTTACCCTTGCCTGACAGCTTAGGGTAGGCACACGCTGAGCCAGTGTAGCGCGCCTGCAGCCCCGGACATCTAAGGGCATCACAGACCTGTCATTGCTCAATCTCCGGTGGCTGAACGCCACTTGTCCTCTAAGAAGTTGGGGGACGGGACGCCGACCGCTCGGGGGACGCGTAACTAGTTAGCATGCCAGAGTCTCGTTTGTTATAAGAATTAACCAGACAAATCGCTCCACCAACTAAGAACGGCCAAGCACCACAACCCAGGGAATCAAGAAAGAGCTATCAATCTGTCAATCCTGTCCGTATCCAGGCAGGGTAAGGTTTCCCGTGTTGAGTCAAATTAAACCGCAGGCTCCACTACTGGTGGTGCCCTTCCGTCAATTCCTTTAAGTCTCAGCTTTGCAACCATACTCCCCCCCCCCCCCGAATCCAAAGACTTTTGTTTCCGGGAAGCTGCCCAGCAGGTCATGGGAATACCATTTCATTTTGCATAATGCTCTCTTTGGTTTAAATGCTGAGGCACTGTCACACAGAAAAGAGTGTAATTTATGAGAACAACACACCATCATCCGGGCCCAGTGGTGCTCGCTGGATGATACCATCACAAGGGCAATATTGACCCAATCCCTCCAGTACTGGCACCGGCCATGGAGGAGGTGGGCGGTGCTCTCCCTCTCCACTGGGCAGGTGTAACAACCAAGTTTTGGGGTTTTGTTTTGTTTTGTTTCTGTCTCCCACTACCACCACCCCCACCCCCTCTGCCTAGAGACAGGGTTTCTCTGTGTAGCATTGGCTGTCCAGCCCAGGGCTCCCTTTGTAGACCAGGCTGGCCTTAAACACACAGCGATCTGCCTGCCTCTGCCTCCAGAGTGCTGGGATTAAAGGCCTGCACCACCATGCCATGCCTGGCTTTGTTTTTGGTTTTGTTTTCCTTTGCTTTAATCCCAGCACTTGGGAGATAGAGGCAAGAGAATCACCTGTACTTGCTTGTCCAGGACAGGCAAAGCTACATGAGAAACCTTGTCTGGAAACAAACAAGCAAGCAAGCAAGCAAGCAAGCAAACAAAAAACTACAATTTCTTTAACCCAAGAAAAGTTCTAGTTCGAAACTAAGTCAGTATATACAGCAATTTTCAAGACAGACAGGAATATAGAGAGAAACTCTGTCTCCAAAATAATGTAAACACTGTGTAAGTAGATAAGTAAGTAAGTAAATACATCGATGATAGATAGATAGATAGATAGATAGATAGATAGATAGATAGATAGAATTAAAGGTGTGTGCCACCATGCCTGGCTAAATATTTAATTCTTTACTCAACTATTTTAAAAGATTAAACGAGTTCTTTATTTAGTGTATTCTCCGTACTATACTAATACATAAATACATAGATGTTAGATACATACACACATACACCCATAGATACATAGATAGATAGACAGAGAGATACAGAGATAGAAAGATAATACACACACAGACAGACAAATGGATACCAATCCTCATAGTTCCCTCATTTGATCACCACAGAGTAAGGCAGCCTGGTCTAGGTAGTGCCAGCTACCTTCTAATGTTTATTAGTCATCAGTCAGTACTGAATCAATTTATTAGCAATGCAGCAGTGACTCTATAACCAGCCCAGAAAATCAATGTGATTGTATACACAGCACGAGAGGGTGGGAGGAGAGAGAGAGAGAGATCTTGACTAAAAGAAATAGCTGGCCGGGCGTGTTAGCACACACCTTTAATCCTAGCATTCGGGAGGCAGAGGCAGGCGGATCACTGTGAGTTCGAGGCCAGCCTGGTCTACAAAGCGAATCCAGGACAGCCAAGGCTACACAGAGAGACCCTGTCTCAAAAAAATTCCAAAAATAAAATAAATAAATAAATAAATAAATAAATAAATAAATAAATGGGAAGAAATGGAACCAAAATCCAGGAAAAGGAAAGTATTTTCTCTGTACGTAAGCAATTCTAAGTTGTTATACCATTCCTTCTATGTACTTTGGGTTAAACTTTGTGTTCCTAAGAAAAGTGTCCGTTTTCAAAGAATAGCCAAATGGCTCTTATGTGTGGTGCCTGATTTTCAAACTTTTCAAAAAGCACGACCTGCCTACCTGCCTTCCTTGAATTCCCAGCACCCCGGAGGTAGAGGCAGACAGATCACTGCAAGTTCGAGGCCAGCCGGTCAGCCAGCCAGCCTGCCTGCCTGCCTGCCTGCCTGTCTGTCTGTCTGTCTGTCTGTGTCAAACTATACCAAAGGAAACCAAGTAGCAGGGCCTGCCATGCATCTGGGCCATAGGAGGACAATGAAGTCTCACTCGGTTGTATATAGACCATGATGAGTTTGGGGATAGGAAACTATGATTGGAAGGCATGGTAGGAAATTAAAAATCGATTAAATTGAGAGCCCTGCCCCTCCACAAACCTAATCAAACAAACACTCAGTCAGTCTTGAAACCCTCAGTTAGCGAGTGTCTAAGCCAACTGTACACTTTCATCCATCGGGAGTGTGCTTGGTTAAAAGAAACTGAGAAAAGAAAAAGAAAAACAAAGATGGGCGGGGGCTGGAGAGAGACGGCTCAGTGGTTAAGAGCACTGTCTGCTCAATTCCCAGCTCCCACATGGCAGCTCCCACCTGTCTGTCTTTAACTCCAGGTCTAAGGTTATCTGACACTTTCATGCCTGCCTTGTTCTCAGAAGTCGGAAGCAATTTTGGAGGTGCATCACAGTACAGGATCACCTCCAAGAAAGCCCACATGGCTAATGAGCTCCTTGAACAAGATGGCCCTCGGCATGCCTGGCAGTTGTGCGCAGCCGAGCCAAAGAGTTTCTCATTCATGAAATAAAATAAAATACAAAAACCAAACCCTAGCCCTGAAATGATGATGTGGCTGGTGTGCCTGAAACAAAAATATAGGTATGTGACCCAACAGGAACAGGAACAGGAACAGGTCTCTCTCAACACCAGGAGGACTTAACCTATCTTGGTCTCCACTGGTAAAGATCCACCCCACCCCCCCACTCGTAATCAAAATGAGAGCTATAAATGGGGCAGCTCTCTCCACACATCTTGTGCCTTAAGACAGTGGAAAGTCTAGCCAGCACTCAGTCTGGAGGCAGAGGCAGGTAGATCTCCATGAGCCTGGTCTACAGAGTGACTTCCAGGAGCTGTCACACAGAGGAAACCTCTGTCTTGAACCCTCCCACCCCCCACCCCTCCTAAAAGGGTGGAAAAATCACTTTTCTTCAGGAAGAAGTGGACACTAACCAGTCTGCAAAGAGGTGTGTGTGTGTGTGTTTGAGGGGTGGGGTGGGTGTTCCTCTTTACTTATGAAAGAAACAGTGAGTCAAGCAAAGCCTTCCTTTGATTTTTATCCTCACATTGTGGGATTACATTGCAAGAGGAAGACTAGAGGAGTCAGAGGTGGTTCTTTCTAAGTAAACATTAAAGACCATATCTTCAACTGGAGCGAGTGAGGGTTTGTTGTTGTTGTTATTGTTGTTGTTGTTGTTGTTGTTGTTGTTTTCCTTTTCTTGGGGGGGGCGAGTTCTAAAACATTCCCTCTGAAAGCAAACTGAACTCATGCACCAGGAGAATCATGTCTCAGCAGTTAAGAGTACCGGGTGTTCTGACACACGCCTCGTGAGTACCAGTAGTCCACAGATGCACGCACAGCCAGACAAGCTGAGAAACAAATAAATACCTGGAAACTAATTCTTTATCCATTTATTCACATTATTTTATTGAGTCAGGGTTAGTGAAAGAGGGCTGGGAGGTAGGGAGAGTACCAGCTATGGGTCAGGAGGGGAGGGTTGTCTTCTTATGCTGTGAGGATGAAGTTTCATATGTCGGTCCAGATGGGCTGGCTATTTTCTCCAAGAAGAATCTTCCTTCTGGCCTCTCCCTCCTACATGGAGGTAAGAAAGCAAGCAGAGAAAACAGCTGTCAAGTTGGGACCCATAAAGCAAGTGTCCATTCCACAAATGCGGACAGGAAGGGGAGAGAGAGAGAGAGAGAGAGAGAGAGAGAGAGAGAGAGAGAGAGAGAGAGTTGGGAGACGGGGAGAGACCTGCATCTAACACACAATGTTTTAGGTAACACAATGCTCCCCAATGTCTCCTCCCTGTTTCTCTTCCCCACCTCCAGCAAATGACATCACCTCCCCGACTACACACACACACACAGAAAGGGGGGGAGCGCACATCTGCGATCAAACCTGGAACAAAACAGAATACTATGGTAGTCTGCTATTTCTGGAGCAAACACTGGACCTCTCTTCAAGGTGATCTGGTGTCTTCTTCTGGCCTGCAGATAAACATAGAGAAATGAATGAATGAGTGAATGAATGAATGAATAAGTAAATAAATAAAATAGCTCCTGGAGGAGGTAGATAAAGATTTTGGTGCCCTCTTCTGTCAACCAGGTGCAGATAGATAGATAGACAGATAAATAGAAAGAAAGAAAGAAAGAAAGAAAGAAAGAAAGAAAGGTCGATCTTCACAGACTGAGTAATTAATCAAATATTTATTAATAAATGGCTCCAGGAGGAGGAGGAGGAGGAGGTGGAGGAGGAGGAGGAGAAAGATATCTGGTACACTCTTCTGGCCTGCCCGTATATATATCTGCAGATAGACAAGCATAGGATAGATAGATAGATAGATAGACAGATAGATAGATAGATAAACAAATAGATAGCTTGATAAATAGATAAACAAATAGACAGATAAATAAATAAATGGATAGAAAGTTAGGCAAATGAATGAATAAAAAACACACAAATAAACAAGTAAATAAATAAACAAGTAAGTAAGTAAGTAAATAAATAAATAAATAAATGGCCCGCCCGTCCCCCTCCCCACAGTGGCATGGGAAAACAAACAAACAAACCAAACTTCATCAAACTTCCGTGGTTAGGCAGAAGGGAAAACTGGTCGACTTCCATAGTTTTAGGTTAGGACACGCATCCCTTGAAAGGGACAACTGGTCGACCTCCATGGTTATAGGACTCGCATCAGTTGTGTATATATATATATATATATATATATATATATATATATATATATATATATATATAATATTATTTTAAAAAAAAAGAGTCCAGAAGGGACATCTGGTTGACCTAAGGTGTCCCAAATGAGAGCGGGCGACTCCCCGCGTGGGACTACTGGTCTATCCGGTCTCTGGGGAGAAGGGCGGGGTGATCCCCAACCTCCAGGTGGGTCGGGGCGCAAGCGAGGCAAAACGGATAAAGTCTACCCCGCCCCCCCAGTGGTCACACCGCTGTCACCGCCTTTGCCTCACACCCCAGTTTGGCCAGGGTCGGAGCGGGGGCGGGCGGGAAAAGGCGACTGCGGCGAAGCAGGCAGGGGGCGCTTTCTCCTGGAGATGCCAATGGGAAAAACGGGAACCCGTCGTTCCGGAGACAGGGAGAGTGAGAGAGCGGCAGACAGGCTGACAAGACAAACCATTGTGTCGAGAGATGACTTTCAATAGATAACAGCGAGGAAGCTGCTCTGCAACATAGAAACCCCAACCCAGAAGCAGGTCGTCTATGATTGGTTTAGCGCCAGGTTCCACAGGAACTTGCGCTGACGTGACGGGCAAGAGGGTGGCCCCCTTTCTGGCTGCGCCCCGTTTCCCGGGACCAATGGCTCTCCACACCAGACCCCGGTACCGACACAAGGCGGGGAAGCCCACCGGCCGGCCGGCAGCGACAACCCCTTGAGAGGGCATACGCGCAAAGGTGAAGATGATGGACCACCGGCTGGGACGGAAGGGGACCTGGCTATCTGGGGCCAACCGAGGCTCCTTCAGCGATGCGGTATCGTTCTGCCTGGGCGGGATTCTAACTTAGAGGCGTTCAGTCATAATCCCACAGAAGGGGGAAAGAGGGTAAGAGTCTGAGAGAGCCACAGGAGGGAGAGAAGGACCTCACACCCACAGGCCACTCCCTAAAGGCCCCGCAGACCCCCCCATCTCGGGGGCAGAGAGGTGACCTCCCCAGGGGTCTTTAAACCTGCGTGCCTGAACGCGACAGCCAGGTACCCGGAAACGATCGGGGAGGACACGCCAGGTCAGAGAGTCCGGGAGGGGACAGATCCTGGACCCATCGCGGCCATCGCCAATCACACTTGACACGCTCCGGGCACAGTAAAGCCAGAGTCGAGGCATAGGCGGCCGAGATGAGACGTGACAGCGCCCCCCACCACAACCATGACATTGACTCGCACCACCGCCATGGGTGGAGACAAGCGGGAAGAAAAAGAGGGGCAGCCCGCGGGTGGCGGCAGGAAGAGAGCAGGCAGGGTCGGTCACCCCGGGGAAGAAGCAGAAAGAGCAAAGAGACAGGAGAGGAGCAAGAGGGACGGGAACAGCAAGGGCTGCCGCCCCACAACAGATGGCAATGCAACCCGCCTCCTCACCATCCTCTTTCCTCTTCCCTCCTTCTTTCAAAACCCAGAGGACCTACCGACCAACCGCACACACGGCAGCAGGTGATGCGACCTGGGACACTTGCCTAATGGCAAGGAGTGACAAAGACAGACAGACTGACAGACACGGCCTGCCGAACTGTGCCTCTCGTTAATGATCCTTCCCGAGGTTCACCTACAGAAACCTTGTTATGACTTTTACTTCCTCTAGGTAGTCAAGTTCGACCGTCTTCTCAGGGCTACGCCAGGGCCATAAGCCGACCCTGGCGGGGGCCGATCCAAGGGCCTCACTAAATCATCCAATCGGTAGTAGCGACAGGCGGTGTGTACAAAGGGCAGGGACTTAATCAACGCAAGCTTATGACCCGCACTTACTGGGAATTCCTCGTTCATGGGGAATAATTGCAATCCCCGATCACCATCAGGAATGGGGTTCAACGGGTTACCCGCGCCTGCCGGCATAGGGTAGGCACACGCTGAGCCAGTCAGTGTAGCTTGCGTGCAGCCCCGGACATCTAAGGGCATCACAGACCTGTCATTGCTCAATCTTGGGTGGCTGAATGCCACTTGTCCCTCTAAGAAGTTGGGGGACGCCGACCGCTCGGGGGTCGCGTAACTAGTTAGCATGCCAGAGTCTCGTTCGTTATCGGAATTAACCAGACAAATCGCTCCACCAACTAAGAACGGCCATGCACCACCACCCACAGAATCGAGAAAGAGATATCAATCTGTCAATCCTGTCCGTGTCCGGGCCGGATGAGGTTTCCTGTGTTGAGTCAAATTAAACACAGGCTCCAATCCTGGTGGTGCCCTTCCATCAATTCCTTTAAGTTTCAGCTTTGCAACCATACTCCTTCCGGAACCCAAAGACTTTGGTTTCCTGTAAGCTGCCTGCCAGGTCATGGGAATACCGCCGCCACATCGCCAGTCGGCATAATTTATGGTCGGAATTACGAAGGTATCTGATCGTCTTCGAACCTCTGACTTTCGTTCTTGATTAATGAAAACATTCTTGGCAAATGCTTTCGCTCTGGTCCTTCTTGCGCCAGTCCAAGAATTTCAACTCTAACAGTGCAATATGAATATCCCCGGCCATCCCTCTTATTCATGGCCTCAGTTCTGACGTTTGGAAGAGCAGCCAGTGCTTTTAACCACTCCTGAGGCATTTTTTACTTTTATTTCGATTCATTTTATTTCTTTTTGTGGTTTTTCGAGACAGGGTTTCTCTGTGTAACAGCTCTGACTGCCCTGGAGCTCATGCCTGCCTCTGCCTCCCAAGTTCTGAGACAACACGAATGCATGTGCCACCACCGGGCAGCTCCATTTCATTTTGCATAATGCTCTCTTTGGTTGAAATGCTGAGGCGCTGTCACACAGAAAAGAGTGTAATTTATGAGAACAACACACCGTCATCCGGGCGCTGTGATGCTCCCTGGATGATACCATGAGAAGGGCAATATTGGCCCCGCCACTCCAGTACTGGCACCCGACATGGAGGAGGTGGGCAGGGCTCTCCCTCTCCACCAGGCAGGTGTGACAGTTAAGTTTTGGTGTTTTGTTTTGCTTTGTTTCTGTCTCCCACTACCACCACCCCCACACCCTCCGCCCAGAGACAGGGTTTCTCTGTGTAGCGTTGGCTATCCAGTCCTCGGCTCACTTTGTAGACCAGGCTGGCCTTAAAGTCACAGCGATATGCCTGCCTCTGCCTCCTGAGTGCTGAGATTAAAGGCCTGCACCACCATGACATGCCTAGCTTTGTTTTTGGGTTTGTTTTTCTTTGCCTTTAATCCCAGCAGTTGGGAGACAGAGGCAAGAGAATCACTTGCACTTGCAAGTCCAGGAAAGGCAAGGCTACATGAGAAACCTTGTCTGGGAACAAACAAACAAGCAAGCAAGCAAGCAAGCAAGCAAACAAAAAACTACAATTTCTTTAACCCAAGAAAAGTTCTAGATCCAAACTAGGTCAGTATACACAGCGAATTTCAAGACAGACAGGATTACATAGAAAGACTCTGTCTCCAAAATAATTTAAACACTGTGTAAGTAGATAAGTAAGTAAGTAAATACATCGATAATAGATAGATACATAGATAGATAGATAGATAGATAGATAGATAGATAGATAGATAGGATTAAAGGTGTGTGCCACCATGCCTGGCTAAATATTTAATTCTTTACTCAACTATTTTAAAAGATTAAACTAGTTCTTTGTTTAGTGTATTCTCCATACAAAACTAATACGTAAATACATAGATGTTAGATACATACATACACACATGGATAGATAGATAGATAGGTAAATAGATAGATAATAGACATAAAGACAGACAAATGGATACCAATTCTCATAGTTCCTTCATTTGATCACAGCAGTGTCAGGCAGCCTGGACTAGGTAGTGCCAGCTAACTTCTAATGTATATTTGTCATCTGTCAGTACTGAATCTTTTTATTAGCAATGCAGCAGTGTCTCTATAACCAGCCCAGAAAATCAATGTGATTCTATACCCACCAGGAGAAGGTGGCGGGTGGGGGGGGGGAGAATTGTTTGAGGAGGCTCTCTTTCCTGATATAGAAAGTATACCCACCCTTTCAATAAAAAAGAGAAGAAGAAAAATATAAAATAAATAACCAACCAACAAACAAACAAACAACAACAACAACAGCAACAAAAAGACCACTACAAGCAGTAAATTGTTTTGGAATATAATTTAAATGGGAAAGAAATGTGTGGATTCACATACAGGCTGAAACATGAACAGGAGACCAACAAGAACAAAAGACAGAGCAGCCAATGCCTGTTCTTATCGTTCAGGGTATTATTTATGTGAAATGGTTTGGTGTCCTTCCTAGTCCCCTCTACCATGACCTAGAAGTGACTGACTTAAGGTGACATCAGGAAGCAGTCCATTTCTAGAAGAGGAAAGAAATGGGTGCTGGGAGTGAGATAGGTAGGAAGGAAAGAAGGAAGAAGGGGGTCTCAAACCAATCTCAGCACGTCAGAGGCAGTGGTCATAGCTAGAGACTGTGAATGATCAACCAGCTGAGGATTAATTATTAACACCCATGCATGCTCGTTCTTGCGTGCGCAAGCACACACACACACACACACACACACACACACACACACACGATGACACAAGAAAAGCTCCAATGAGTGCAGTTACAAAGAGAGAATTGGTTGTTTTGTTATTTATCTTTAAAGATGTGTGTGTATTCGCATGCACGCTAGGGTGTATATAAGTCTTAGAAGAATCACATATGTACACGTTAACAAACCATTTCTAGTTTAGATCCTCCAGGTCCCCATCTACCCATGGAACACGCCAGATTTCCATTGAGCCCTATTTTGCTCTCTTAAAAATGAGACCACAGGAGGCACACCAGACCTCCCTCTCTGCTGGGGCCTTTCATTTTGTTTTTCTCTCTTTCTGTTTTAGATTGATTTCTGGATTAAGTGTGGAGTGTTCTGCTTGCCTCTTAGGACATTTGGAAGAGCAGCCAGTGTTTTAACCCCTCCTGAGGCATTTTTTAATTTTACTTCGTCTTATTTTATTTCTTTTTGTGGTTTTCAAGACAGGGTTTCTCTGTGTAACAGCTCTGACTGCCCTGGAGCTCATGCCTGCCTCTGCCTCCCATGTTCTGAGACAACAGGCATGCATGCGCCAACACCACCCGGCTCCATTGCATTTTGCATAATGCTCTCTTTGGTTTAAATGCTGAGGCGCTGTCACACAGAAAAGAGTGTAATTTATAAGAACAACACACCATCATCCAGGCGCTGTGGTGCTCGCTGGATGATACCATCACAAGGGCAATATTGGCCCTGCCACTCCAGTACTGGCACCTGCCATGGAGGAGGTGGGCGGTGCTCTCCCTCTCCACCTGGCGGGTGTGACAGCCAAGTTTTTGTGTTTGGTTTTGTTTCTGTCTCCCACTACCACATTCCCCACACCATCCACCCAGAGACAGGGATTCTCCGTGTAGCGTTGGCTATCCAGTCCTGGGCTCCCTTTGTAGACCAGGCTGGCCTTATACTCACAGCAATCTGCCTGCCTCTGCCTCCTGAGTGCTGCAATTAAAGTCATGCACCACAATGCCATGCCTGGCTTAGTTTTTGTTTTTGTTTTCCTTTGCCTTTAATCCCAGCAGTTGGGAGACAGAGGGGAGAGAATCACTTGCACTTGAAAGTCCAGGACAGGGAAGGCTACACGGGAAACCTTGTCTGGAAACAAACAAACAAGCAAGCAAGCAAGCAAGCAAGCAAACAAAAAACTACAATTTCTTTAACCCAAGAAAAGTTCTAGATCCAAACTAGGTCAGTATACACAGCGAATTTCAAGACAGACAGGATTACATAGAAAGACTCTGTCTCCAAAATAATTTAAACACTGTGTAAGTAGATAAGTAAGTAAGTAAATACATCGATAATAGATAGATACATAGATAGATAGATAGATAGATAGATAGATAGATAGATAGATAGGATTAAAGGTGTGTGCCACCATGCCTGGCTAAATATTTAATTCTTTACTCAACTATTTTAAAAGATTAAACTAGTTCTTTATTTAGTGTATTCTCCATACAAAACTAATACGTAAATACATAGATGTTAGATACATACATACACACATGGATAGATAGATAGATAGGTAAATAGATAGATAATAGACATAAAGACAGACAAATGGATACCAATTCTCATAGTTCCTTCATTTGATCACAGCAGTGTCAGGCAGCCTGGACTAGGTAGTGCCAGCTAACTTCTAATGTATATTTGTCATCTGTCAGTACTGAATCTTTTTATTAGCAATGCAGCAGTGTCTCTATAACCAGCCCAGAAAATCAATGTGATTCTATACCCACCAGGAGAAGGTGGCGGGCGGGGGGTGGGGAGAGAATTGTTTGAGGAGGCTCTCTTTCCTGATATAGAAAGTATACCCACCCTTTCAATAAAAAAGAGAAGAAGAAAAATATAAAATAAATAACCAACCAACCAACCAACAAACAACAACAACAACAGCAACAAAAAGACCACTACAAGCAGTAAATTGTTTTGGAATATAATTTAAATGGGAAAGAAATGTGTGGATTCACATACAGGCTGAAACATGAACAGGAGACCAACAAGAACAAAAGACAGAGCAGCCAATGCCTGTTCTTATCGTTCAGGGTACTATTTATGTGAAATGGTTTGGTGTCCTTCCTAGTCCCCTCTAGCATGACCTAGAAGTGACTGACTTAAGGTGACATCAGGAAGCAGTCCATTTCTAGAAGAGGAAAGAAATGGGTGCTGGGAGTGAGATAGGTAGGAAGGAAAGAAGGAAGAAGGGGGTCTAAAACCAATCTCAGCACGTCAGAGGCAGTGGTCATAGCTAGAGACTGTGAATGATCAACCAGCTGAGGATTAATTATTAACACCCATGCATGCTCGTTCTTGCGTGCGCAAGCACACACACACACACACACACACACACACACACACACACACACACACACACGATGACACAAGAAAAGCTCCAATGAGTGCAGTTACAAAGAGAGAATTGGTTGTTTTGTTATTTATCTTTAAAGATGTGTGTGTATTCGCATGCACGCTAGGGTGTATATAAGTCTTAGAAGAATCACATATGTACACGTTAACAAACCATTTCTAGTTTAGATCCTCCAGGTCCCCATCTACCCATGGAACACGCCAGATTTCCATTGAGCCCTATTTTGCTCTCTTAAAAATGAGACCACAGGAGGCACACCAGACCTCCCTCTCTGCTGGGGCCTTTCATTTTGTTTTTCTCTCTTTCTGTTTTAGATTGATTTCTGGATTAAGTGTGGAGTGTTCTGCTTGCCTCTTAGGACATTTGGAAGAGCAGCCAGTGTTTTAACACCTCCTGAGGCATTTTTTAATTTTACTTCGTTTTATTTTATTTCTTTTTGTGGTTTTCAAGACAGGGTTTCTCTGTGTAACAGCTCTGACTGCCCTGGAGCTCATGCCTGCCTCTGCCTCCCATGTTCTGAGACAACAGGCATGCATGCGCCAACACCACCCGGCTCCATTGCATTTTGCGTAATGCTCTCTTTGGTTTAAATGCTGAGGCGCTGTCACACAGAAAAGAGTGTAATTTATAAGAACAACACACCATCATCCAGGCGCTGTGGTGCTCGCTGGATGATACCATCACAAGGGCAATATTGGCCCTGCCACTCCAGTACTGGCACCTGCCATGGAGGAGGTGGGCGGTGCTCTCCCTCTCCACCTGGCGGGTGTGACAGCCAAGTTTTTGTGTTTGGTTTTGTTTCTGTCTCCCACTACCACATTCCCCACACCATCCACCCAGAGACAGGGATTCTCCGTGTAGCGTTGGCTATCCAGTCCTGGGCTCCCTTTGTAGACCAGGCTGGCCTTATACTCACAGCGATCTGCCTGCCTCTGCCTCCTGAGTGCTGCAATTAAAGTCATGCACCACAATGCCATGCCTGGCTTAGTTTTTGTTTTTGTTTTCCTTTGCCTTTAATCCCAGCAGTTGGGAGACAGAGGGGAGAGAATCACTTGCACTTGAAAGTCCAGGACAGGGAAGGCTACACGGGAAACCTTGTCTGGAAACAAACAAGCAAGCAAGCAAGAAAAAACTACAATTTCTTTAACACAAGAAAAGTTCTAGTTCCAAACTAGGTCAGTATACACAGCGATTTTCAAGACAGACAGGAATACATAGAGAGACTCTGTCTCCAAAATAGTTTAAACACTGTGTAAGTAGATAAGTAAGTAAGTAAATACATCGATGATAGATAGATAGATAGATAGATAGATAGATAGATAGATAGATAGATAGGATTAAAGGCATGTGCCACCATGCCTGGCTAAATATTTAATTCTTTACTCAACTATTTAAAAAGGATAAACTATTCCTTTATTTAGTGAATTCTCTGTACTATACTAATACATAAACACATAGATGTTAGACACTTACATACAGACACACATAGATAGAAAAATAGATAGATAGATAGATAGATAGATAGATAGATAGATAGATAGATAGATAGATACAAAACACACAGACAGACAAATGGAGACCAATCTTCATAGTTACCTCATTTGATCACAGCAGAGTCAAGCAGCCTGGTCTAGGTAGAGCCAGCTACCTTCTAAACCTTATTAGTCATCAGTCAGTAATGAATCTATTTATTAGCAATGGAGCAGTGACACTATAACCAGCCCAAAAAATCAATATGATTATATACCCAGCAAGAGGGGGGCGGAGAGGGAGAGGGAGAGAGAGAGAGAGAGAGAGAGAGAGAGAGAGAGAGAGAGAGGGAGAATTGTGTGAGGAGGCTCTCTCTCCTTATCTAGAAACTATACACACCCTTACAATAAAAAAAGAAGCAGAAATAAATAAAATAACCAACCAACAAACAAATATTAACAACCATACAAAAAAGAAAACTACAAGCAGTCATTATTTTTGGAATATAATTTACAGGGGAAAGAAATGTGTGGATTCACATACAGGCTCAAACATGAACAGGAGACCAATGAGACCAAAAGACAGAGCAGCCAATGCCTGTTCTTATCGTTAAGGGTACTATATATGTGAAATGGTTTGGGGTCCTTCCTAGTCCCCTCTAGCAAGACCTAGAAGTGACTGACTTAAGGTGACATCAGGAAGCAGTCCATTTCTTGAAGCGGAAAGAAATGGGTCCTGGGAGTGAGATAGGTAGGAAGGAAAGAAGGAAGAATGGGGTCAAAAACCAATCTCAGCACGTCAGAGGCGGTGGTCATAGCTAGAGACTGTGAATGATCACTCAGCTGTGGATTAATTTTTAACACCCGTGGGGGGTGCCGACGCACACATACACACACACACACACACACACACACACACACACACACACGATGACACAAGAAAAGCTCCAATGAGTGCAGTTACAAAGAGAGAATTGGTTGTTTTGTTATTTATCTTTAAAGATGTGTGTGTATTCGCATGCACGCTAGGGTGTATATAAGTCTTAGAAGAATCACATATGTACACGTTAACAAACCATTTCTAGTTTAGATCCTCCAGGTCCCCATCTACCCATGGAACACGCCAGATTTCCATTGAGCCCTATTTTGCTCTCTTAAAAATGAGACCACAGGAGGCACACCAGACCTCCCTCTCTGCTGGGGCCTTTCATTTTGTTTTTCTCTCTTTCTGTTTTAGATTGATTTCTGGATTAAGTGTGGAGTGTTCTGCTTGCCTCTTAGGACATTTGGAAGAGCAGCCAGTGTTTTAACACCTCCTGAGGCATTTTTTAATTTTCCTTCGTTTTATTTTATTTCTTTTTGTGGTTTTCAAGACAGGGTTTCTCTGTGTAACAGCTCTGACTGCCCTGGAGCTCATGCCTGCCTCTGCCTCCCATGTTCTGAGACAACAGGCATGCATGCGCCAACACCACCCGGCTCCATTGCATTTTGCGTAATGCTCTCTTTGGTTTAAATGCTGAGGCGCTGTCACACAGAAAAGAGTGTAATTTATGAGAACAACACACCGTCATCCGGGCGCTGTGATGCTCCCTGGATGATACCATGAGAAGGGCAATATTGGCCCCGCCACTCCAGTACTGGCACCCGACATGGAGGAGGTGGGCAGGGCTCTCCCTCTCCACCAGGCAGGTGTGACAGTTAAGTTTTGGTGTTTTGTTTTGCTTTGTTTCTGTCTCCCACTACCACCACCCCCACACCCTCCGCCCAGAGACAGGGTTTCTCTGTGTAGCATTGGCTATCCAGTCCTCGGCTCACTTTGTAGACCAGGCTGGCCTTAAAGTCACAGCGATATGCCTGCCTCTGCCTCCTCAGTGCTGAGATTAAAGGCCTGCACCACCATGACATGCCTAGCTTTGTTTTTGGGTTTGTTTTTCTTTGCCTTTAATCCCAGCAGTTGGGAGACAGAGGCAAGAGAATCACTTGCACTTGCAAGTCCAGGAAAGGCAAGGCTACATGAGAAACCTTGTCTGGGAACAAACAAACAAGCAAGCAAGCAAGCAAGCAAGCAAACAAAAAACTACAATTTCTTTAACCCAAGAAAAGTTCTAGATCCAAACTAGGTCAGTATACACAGCGAATTTCAAGACAGACAGGATTACATAGAAAGACTCTGTCTCCAAAATAATTTAAACACTGTGTAAGTAGATAAGTAAGTAAGTAAATACATCGATAATAGATAGATACATAGATAGATAGATAGATAGATAGATAGATAGATAGATAGATAGATAGGATTAAAGGTGTGTGCCACCATGCCTGGCTAAATATTTAATTCTTTACTCAACTATTTTAAAAGATTAAACTAGTTCTTTATTTAGTGTATTCTCCATACAAAACTAATACGTAAATACATAGATGTTAGATACATACATACACACATAGATAGATAGATAGATAGGTAAATAGATAGATAATAGACATAAAGACAGACAAATGGATACCAATTCTCATAGTTCCTTCATTTGATCACAGCAGTGTCAGGCAGCCTGGACTAGGTAGTGCCAGCTAACTTCTAATGTATATTTGTCATCTGTCAGTACTGAATCTTTTTATTAGCAATGCAGCAGTGTCTCTATAACCAGCCCAGAAAATCAATGTGATTCTATACCCACCAGGAGAAGGTGGCGGGCGGGGGGGGGTGGGGAGAGAATTGTTTGAGGAGGCTCTCTTTCCTGATATAGAAAGTATACCCACCCTTTCAATAAAAAAGAGAAGAAGAAAAATATAAAATAAATAACCAACCAACCAACAAACAAACAACAACAACAACAGCAACAAAAAGACCACTACAAGCAGTAAATTGTTTTGGAATATAATTTAAATGGGAAAGAAATGTGTGGATTCACATACAGGCTGAAACATGAACAGGAGACCAACAAGAACAAAAGACAGAGCAGCCAATGCCTGTTCTTATCGTTCAGGGTACTATTTATGTGAAATGGTTTGGTGTCCTTCCTAGTCCCCTCTAGCATGACCTAGAAGTGACTGACTTAAGGTGACATCAGGAAGCAGTCCATTTCTAGAAGAGGAAAGAAATGGGTGCTGGGAGTGAGATAGGTAGGAAGGAAAGAAGGAAGAAGGGGGTCTCAAACCAATCTCAGCACGTCAGAGGCAGTGGTCATAGCTAGAGACTGTGAATGATCAACCAGCTGAGGATTAATTATTAACACCCATGCATGCTCGTTCTTGCGTGCGCAAGCACACACACACACACACACACACACACACACACACACACACACACACACACGATGACACAAGAAAAGCTCCAATGAGTGCAGTTACAAAGAGAGAATTGGTTGTTTTGTTATTTATCTTTAAAGATGTGTGTGTATTCGCATGCACGCTAGGGTGTATATAAGTCTTAGAAGAATCACATATGTACACGTTAACAAACCATTTCTAGTTTAGATCCTCCAGGTCCCCATCTACCCATGGAACACGCCAGATTTCCATTGAGCCCTATTTTGCTCTCTTAAAAATGAGACCACAGGAGGCACACCAGACCTCCCTCTCTGCTGGGGCCTTTCATTTTGTTTTTCTCTCTTTCTGTTTTAGATTGATTTCTGGATTAAGTGTGGAGTGTTCTGCTTGCCTCTTAGGACATTTGGAAGAGCAGCCAGTGTTTTAACCCCTCCTGAGGCATTTTTAAATTTTACTTCGTTTTATTTTATTTCTTTTTGTGGTTTTCAAGACAGGGTTTCTCTGTGTAACAGCTCTGACTGCCCTGGAGCTCATGCCTGCCTCTGCCTCCCATGTTCTGAGACAACAGGCATGCATGCGCCAACACCACCCGGCTCCATTGCATTTTGCGTAATGCTCTCTTTGGTTTAAATGCTGAGGCGCTGTCACACAGAAAAGAGTGTAATTTATGAGAACAACACACCGTCATCCGGGCGCTGTGATGCTCCCTGGATGATACCATGAGAAGGGCAATATTGGCCCCGCCACTCCAGTACTGGCACCCGACATGGAGGAGGTGGGCAGGGCTCTCCCTCTCCACCAGGCAGGTGTGACAGTTAAGTTTTGGTGTTTTGTTTTGCTTTGTTTCTGTCTCCCACTACCACCACCCCCACACCCTCCGCCCAGAGACAGGGTTTCTCTGTGTAGCATTGGCTATCCAGTCCTCGGCTCACTTTGTAGACCAGGCTGGCCTTAAAGTCACAGCGATATGCCTGCCTCTGCCTCCTGAGTGCTGAGAATTAAAGGCCTGCACCACCATGACATGCCTAGCTTTGTTTTTGGGTTTGTTTTTTTTTGCCTTTAATCCCAGCAGTTGGGAGACAGAGGCAAGAGAATCACTTGCACTTGCAAGTCCAGGAAAGGCAAGGCTACATGAGAAACCTTGTCTGGGAACAAACAAACAAGCAAGCAAGCAAGCAAGCAAGCAATCAAAAAACTACAATTTCTTTAACCCAAGAAAAGTTCTAGATCCAAACTAGGTCAGTATACACAGCGAATTTCAAGACAGACAGGATTACATAGAAAGACTCTGTCTCCAAAATAATTTAAACACTGTGTAAGTAGATAAGTAAGTAAGTAAATACATCGATAATAGATAGATACATAGATAGATAGATAGATAGATAGATAGATAGATAGGATTAAAGGTGTGTGCCACCATGCCTGGCTAAATATTTAATTCTTTACTCAACTATTTTAAAAGATTAAACTAGTTCTTTGTTTAGTGTATTCTCCATACAAAACTAATACGTAAATACATAGATGTTAGATACATACATACACACATAGATAGATAGATAGATAGGTAAATAGATAGATAATAGACATAAAGACAGACAAATGGATACCAATTCTCATAGTTCCTTCATTTGATCACAGCAGTGTCAGGCAGCCTGGACTAGGTAGTGCCAGCTAACTTCTAATGTATATTTGTCATCTGTCAGTACTGAATCTTTTTATTAGCAATGCAGCAGTGTCTCTATAACCAGCCCAGAAAATCAATGTGATTCTATACCCACCAGGAGAAGGTGGCGGGCGGGGGGGGGGGGGAGAGAATTGTTTGAGGAGGCTCTCTTTCCTGATATAGAAAGTATACCCACCCTTTCAATAAAAAAGAGAAGAAGAAAAATATAAAATAAATAACCAACCAACCAACAAACAAACAACAACAACAACAGCAACAAAAAGACCACTACAAGCAGTAAATTGTTTTGGAATATAATTTAAATGGGAAAGAAATGTGTGGATTCACATACAGGCTGAAACATGAACAGGAGACCAACAAGAACAAAAGACAGAGCAGCCAAAGCCTGTTCTTATCGTTCAGGGTACTATTTATGTGAAATGGTTTGGTGTCCTTCCTAGTCCCCTCTAGCATGACCTAGAAGTGACTGACTTAAGGTGACATCAGGAAGCAGTCCATTTCTAGAAGAGGAAAGAAATGGGTGCTGGGAGTGAGATAGGTAGGAAGGAAAGAAGGAAGAAGGGGGTCTAAAACCAATCTCAGCACGTCAGAGGCAGTGGTCATAGCTAGAGACTGTGAATGATCAACCAGCTGAGGATTAATAATTAACACCCATGCATGCTCCTTCTTGCGTGCGCAAGCACACACACACACGCACACACACACACACACACACACACACACACACACACACACACACACGATGACACAAGAAAAGCTCCAATGAGTGCAGTTACAAAGAGAGAATTGGTTGTTTTGTTATTTATCTTTAAAGATGTGTGTGTATTCGCATGCACGCTAGGGTGTATATAAGTCTTAGAAGAATCACATATGTACACGTTAACAAACCATTTCTAGTTTAGATCCTCCAGGTCCCCATCTACCCATGGAACACGCCAGATTTCCATTGAGCCCTATTTTGCTCTCTTAAAAATGAGACCACAGGAGGCACACCAGACCTCCCTCTCTGCTGGGGCCTTTCATTTTGTTTTTCTCTCTTTCTGTTTTAGATTGATTTCTGGATTAAGTGTGGAGTGTTCTGCTTGCCTCTTAGGACATTTGGAAGAGCAGCCAGTGTTTTAACCCCTCCTGAGGCATTTTTTAATTTTACTTCGTTTTATTTTATTTCTTTTTGTGGTTTTCAAGACAGGGTTTCTCTGTGTAACAGCTCTGACTGCCCTGGAGCTCATGCCTGCCTCTGCCTCCCATGTTCTGAGACAACAGGCATGCATGCGCCAACACCACCCGGCTCCATTGCATTTTGCGTAATGCTCTCTTTGGTTTAAATGCTGAGGCGCTGTCACACAGAAAAGAGTGTAATTTATGAGAACAACACACCGTCATCCGGGCGCTGTGATGCTCCCTGGATGATACCATGAGAAGGGCAATATTGGCCCCGCCACTCCAGTACTGGCACCCGACATGGAGGAGGTGGGCAGGGCTCTCCCTCTCCACCAGGCAGGTGTGACAGTTAAGTTTTGGTGTTTTGTTTTGCTTTGTTTCTGTCTCCCACTACCACCACCCCCACACCCTCCGCCCAGAGACAGGGTTTCTCTGTTTAGCATTGGCTATCCAGTCCTCGGCTCACTTTGTAGACCAGGCTGGCCTTAAAGTCACAGCGATATGCCTGCCTCTGCCTCCTGAGTGCTGAGAATTAAAGGCCTGCACCAACATGACATGCCTAGCTTTGTTTTTGGGTTTGTTTTTCTTTGCCTTTAATCCCAGCAGTTGGGAGACAGAGGCAAGAGAATCACTTGCACTTGCAAGTCCAGGAAAGGCAAGGCTACATGAGAAACCTTGTCTGGGAACAAACAAACAAGCAAGCAAGCAAGCAAGCAAGCAAACAAAAAACTACAATTTCTTTAACCCAAGAAAAGTTCTAGATCCAAACTAGGTCAGTATACACAGCGAATTTCAAGACAGACAGGATTACATAGAAAGACTCTGTCTCCAAAATAATTTAAACGCTGTGTAAGTAGATAAGTAAGTAAGTAAATACATCAATAATAGATAGATAGATAGATAGATAGATAGATAGATAGATAGATAGATAGGATTAAAGGTGTGTGCCACCATGCCTGGCTAAATATTTAATTCTTTACTCAACTATTTTAAAAGATTAAACTAGTTCTTTGTTTAGTGTATTCTCCATACAAAACTAATATGTAAATACATAGATGTTAGATACATACATACACACATAGATAGATAGATAGATAGGTAAATAGATAGATAATAGACATAAAGACAGACAAATGGATACCAATTCTCATAGTTCCTTCATTTGATCACAGCAGTGTCAGGCAGCCTGGACTAGGTAGTGCCAGCTAAAATCTAATGTATATTTGTCATCTGTCAGTACTGAATCTTTTTATTAGCAATGCAGCAGTGTCTCTATAACCAGCCCAGAAAATCAATGTGATTCTATACCCACCAGGAGAAGGTGGCGGGCGGGGGGGAGGGAGAGAATTGTTTGAGGAGGCTCTCTTTCCTGATATAGAAAGTATACCCACCCTTTCAATAAAAAAGAGAAGAAGAAAAATATAAAATAAATAACCAACCAACCAACAAACAAACAACAACAACAACAGCAACAAAAAGACCACTACAAGCAGTAAATTGTTTTGGAATATAATTTAAATGGGAAAGAAATGTGTGGATTCACATACAGGCTGAAACATGAACAGGAGACCAACAAGAACAAAAGACAGAGCAGCCAAAGCCTGTTTTTATCGTTCAGGGTACTATTTATGTGAAATGGTTTGGTGTCCTTCCTAGTCCCCTCTAGCATGACCTAGAAGTGACTGACTTAAGGTGACATCAGGAAGCAGTCCATTTCTAGAAGAGGAAAGAAATGGGTGCTGGGAGTGAGATAGGTAGGAAGGAAAGAAGGAAGAAGGGGGTCTAAAACCAATCTCAGCACGTCAGAGGCAGTGGTCATAGCTAGAGACTGTGAATGATCAACCAGCTGAGGATTAATTATTAACACCCATGCATGCTCGTTCTTGCGTGCGCAAGCACACACACACACACACACACACACACACACACGATGACACAAGAAAAGCTCCAATGAGTGCAGTTACAAAGAGAGAATTGGTTGTTTTGTTATTTATCTTTAAAGATGTGTGTGTATTCGCATGCACGCTAGGGTGTATATAAGTCTTAGAAGAATCACATATGTACACGTTAACAAACCATTTCTAGTTTAGATCCTCCAGGTCCCCATCTACCCATGGAACACGCCAGATTTCCATTGAGCCCTATTTTGCTCTCTTAAAAATGAGACCACAGGAGGCACACCAGACCTCCCTCTCTGCTGGGGCCTTTCATTTTGTTTTTCTCTCTTTCTGTTTTAGATTGATTTCTGGATTAAGTGTGGAGTGTTCTGCTTGCCTCTTAGGACATTTGGAAGAGCAGCCAGTGTTTTAACCCCTCCTGAGGCATTTTTTAATTTTACTTCGTTTTATTTTATTTCTTTTTGTGGTTTTCAAGACAGGGTTTCTCTGTGTAACAGCTCTGACTGAGCTGGAGCTCATGCCTGCCTCTGCTTCCCATGTTCTGAGACAACAGGCATGCATGCGCCAACACCACCTGGCTCCATTGCATTTTGCGTAATGCTCTCTTTGGTTTAAATGCTGAGGCGCTGTCACACAGAAAAGAGTATAATTTATGAGAACAACACACCGTCATCCGGGCGCTGTGATGCTCCCTGGATGATACCATGAGAAGGGCAATATTGGCCCCGCCACTCCAGTACTGGCACCCGACATGGAGGAGGTGGGCAGGGCTCTCCCTCTCCACCAGGCAGGTGTGACAGTTAAGTTTTGGTGTTTTGTTTTGCTTTGTTTCTGTCTCCCACTACCACCACCCCCACACCCTCCGCCCAGAGACAGGGTTTCTCTGTGTAGCGTTGGCTATCCAGTCCTCTCGGCTCACTTTGTAGACCAGGCTGGCCTTAAAGTCACAGCGATATGCCTGCCTCTGCCTCCTGAGTGCTGAGATTAAAGGCCTGCACCACCATGACATGCCTAGCTTTGTTTTTGGGTTTGTTTTTCTTTGCCTTTAATCCCAGCAGTTGGGAGACAGAGGCAAGAGAATCACTTGCACTTGCAAGTCCAGGAAAGGCAAGGCTACATGAGAAACCTTGTCTGGGAACAAACAAACAAGCAAGCAAGCAAGCAAGCAAGCAAGCAATCAAAAAACTACAATTTCTTTAACCCAAGAAAAGTTCTAGATCCAAACTAGGTCAGTATACACAGCGAATTTCAAGACAGACAGGATTACATAGAAAGACTCTGTCTCCAAAATAATTTAAACACTGTGTAAGTAGATAAGTAAGTAAGTAAATACATCGATAATAGATAGATACATAGATAGATAGATAGATAGATAGATAGATAGATAGATAGATAGATAGGATTAAAGGTGTGTGCCACCATGCCTGGCTAAATATTTAATTCTTTACTCAACTATTTTAAAAGATTAAACTAGTTCTTTGTTTAGTGTATTCTCCATACAAAACTAATACATAAATACATAGATGTTAGATACATACATACACACATAGATAGATAGATAGATAGGTAAATAGATAGATAATAGACATAAAGACAGACAAATGGATACCAATTCTCATAGTTCCTTCATTTGATCACAGCAGTGTCAGGCAGCCTGGACTAGGTAGTGCCAGCTAACTTCTAATGTATATTTGTCATCTGTCAGTACTGAATCTTTTTATTAGCAATGCAGCAGTGTCTCTATAACCAGCCCAGAAAATCAATGTGATTCTATACCCACCAGGAGAAGGTGGCGGGCGGGGGGGGGGGGAGAGAATTGTTTGAGGAGGCTCTCTTTCCTGATATAGAAAGTATACCCACCCTTTCAATAAAAAAGAGAAGAAGAAAAATATAAAATAAATAACCAACCAACCAACAAACAAACAACAACAACAACAGTAACAAAAAGACCAATACAAGCAGTAAATTGTTTTGGAATATAATTTAAATGGGAAAGAAATGTGTGGATTCACATACAGGCTGAAACATGAACAGGAGACCAACAAGAACAAAAGACAGAGCAGCCAATGCCTGTTCTTATCGTTCAGGGTACTATTTATGTGAAATGGTTTGGTGTCCTTCCTAGTCCCCTCTAGCATGACCTAGAAGTGACTGACTTAAGGTGACATCAGGAAGCAGTCCATTTCTAGAAGAGGAAAGAAATGGGTGCTGGGAGTGAGATAGGTAGGAAGGAAAGAAGGAAGAAGGGGGTCTCAAACCAATCTCAGCACGTCAGAGGCAGTGGTCATAGCTAGAGACTGTGAATGATCAACCAGCTGAGGATTAATTATTAACACCCATGCATGCTCGTTCTTGCGTGCGCAAGCACACACACACACACACACACACACACACACACACACACACACACACACACGATGACACAAGAAAAGCTCCAATGAGTGCAGTTACAAAGAGAGAATTGGTTGTTTTGTTATTTATCTTTAAAGATGTGTGTGTATTCGCATGCACGCTAGGGTGTATATAAGTCTTAGAAGAATCACATATGTACACGTTAACAAACCATTTCTAGTTTAGATCCTTCAGGTCCCCATCTACCCATGGAACACGCCAGATTTCCATTGAGCCCTATTTTGCTCTCTTAAAAATGAGACCACAGGAGGCACACCAGACCTCCCTCTCTGCTGGGGCCTTTCATTTTGTTTTTCTCTCTTTCTGTTTTAGATTGATTTCTGGATTAAGTGTGGAGTGTTCTGCTTGCCTCTTAGGACATTTGGAAGAGCAGCCAGTGTTTTAACCCCTCCTGAGGCATTTTTTAATTTTACTTCATTTTATTTTATTTCTTTTTGTGGTTTTCAAGACAGGGTTTCTCTGTGTAACAGCTCTGACTGCCCTGGAGCTCATGCCTGCCTCTGCCTCCCATGTTCTGAGACAACAGGCATGCATGCGCCAACACCACCCGGCTCCATTGCATTTTGCGTAATGCTCTCTTTGGTTTAAATGCTGAGGCGCTGTCACACAGAAAAGAGTGTAATTTATGAGAACAACACACCGTCATCCGGGCGCTGTGATGCTCCCTGGATGATACCATGAGAAGGGCAATATTGGCCCCGCCACTCCAGTACTGGCACCCGACATGGAGGAGGTGGGCAGGTCTCTCCCTCTCCACCAGGCAGGTTTGACAGTTAAGTTTTGGTGTTTTGTTTTGCTTTGTTTCTGTCTCCCACTACCACCACCCCCACACCCTCCGCCCAGAGACAGGGTTTCTCTGTGTAGCGTTGGCTATCCAGTACTCGGCTCACTTTGTAGACCAGGCTGGCCTTAAAGTCACAGCGATATGCCTGCCTCTGCCTCCTGAGTGCTGACATTAAAGGCCTGCACCACCATGACATGCCTAGCTTTGTTTTTGGGTTTGTTTTTCTTTGCCTTTAATCCCAGCAGTTGGGAGACAGAGGCAAGAGAATCACTTGCACTTGCAAGTCCAGGAAAGGCAAGGCTACATGAGAAACCTTGTCTGGGAACAAACAAGCAAGCAAGCAAGCAAGCAAGCAAGCAAACAAAAAACTACAATTTCTTTAACCCAAGAAAAGTTCTAGATCCAAACTAGGTCAGTATACAAAGCGAATTTCAAGACAGACAGGATTACATAGAAAGACTCTGTCTCCAAAATAATTTAAACACTGTGTAAGTAGATAAGTAAGTAAGTAAATACATCGATAATAGATAGATAGATAGATAGATAGATAGATAGATAGATAGATAGGATTAAAGGTGTGTGCCACCATGCCTGGCTAAATATTTAATTCTTTACTCAACTATTTTAAAAGATTAAACTAGTTCTTTGTTTAGTGTATTCTCCATACAAAACTAATACGTAAATACATAGATGTTAGATACATACATACACACATAGATAGATAGATAGATAGGTAAATAGATAGATAATAGACATAAAGACAGACAAATGGATACCAATTCTCATAGTTCCTTCATTTGATCACAGCAGTGTCAGGCAGCCTGGACTAGGTAGTGCCAGCTAACTTCTAATGTATATTTGTCATCTGTCAGTACTGAATCTTTTTATTAGCAATGCAGCAGTGTCTCTATAACCAGCCCAGAAAATCAATGTGATTCTATACCCACCAGGAGAAGGTGGCGGGCGGGGGGGGGGGGAGAGAATTGTTTGAGGAGGCTCTCTTTCCTGATATAGAAAGTATACCCACCCTTTCAATAAAAAAGAGAAGAAGAAAAATATAAAATAAATAACCAACCAACCAACAAACAAACAACAACAACAACAGCAACAAAAAGACCACTACAAGCAGTAAATTGTTTTGGAATATAATTTAAATGGGAAAGAAATGTGTGGATTCACATACAGGCTGAAACATGAACAGGAGGCCAACAAGAACAAAAGACAGAGCAGCCAATGCCTGTTCTTATCGTTCAGGGTACTATTTATGTGAAATGGTTTGGTGTCCTTCCTAGTCCCCTCTAGCATGACCTAGAAGTGACTGACTTAAGGTGACATTAGGAAGCAGTCCATTTCTAGAAGAGGAAAGAAATGGGTGCTGGGAGTGAGATAGGTAGGAAGGAAAGAAGGAAGAAGGGGGTCTAAAACCAATCTCAGCACGTCAGAGGCAGTGGTCATAGCTAGAGACTGTGAATGATCAACCAGCTGAGGATTAATTATTAACACCCATGCATGCTCGTTCTTGCGTGCGCAAGCACACACACACACACACACACACACACACACACACGATGACACAAGAAAAGCTCCAATGAGTGCAGTTACAAAGAGAGAATTGGTTGTTTTGTTATTTATCTTTAAAGATGTGTGTGTATTCGCATGCACGCTAGGGTGTATATAAGTCTTAGAAGAATCACATATGTACACGTTAACAAACCATTTCTAGTTTAGATCCTCCAGGTCCCCATCTACCCATGGAACACGCCAGATTTCCATTGAGCCCTATTTTGCTCTCTTAAAAATGAGACCACAGGAGGCACACCAGACCTCCCTCTCTGCTGGGGCCTTTCATTTTGTTTTTCTCTCTTTCTGTTTTAGATTGATTTCTGGATTAAGTGTGGAGTGTTCTGCTTGCCTCTTAGGACATTTGGAAGAGCAGCCAGTGTTTTAACCCCTCCTGAGGCATTTTTTAATTTTACTTCGTTTTATTTTATTTCTTTTTGTGGTTTTCAAGACAGGGTTTCTCTGTGTAACAGCTCTGACTGCCCTGGAGCTCATGCCTGCCTCTGCCTCCCATGTTCTGAGACAACAGGCATGCATGCGCCAACACCACCCGGCTCCATTGCATTTTGCGTAATGCTCTCTTTGGTTTAAATGCTGAGGCGCTGTCACACAGAAAAGAGTGTAATTTATGAGAACAACACACCGTCATCCGGGCGCTGTGATGCTCCCTGGATGATACCATGAGAAGGGCAATATTGGCCCCGCCACTCCAGTACTGGCACCCGACATGGAGGAGGTGGGCAGGGCTCTCCCTCTCCACCAGGCAGGTGTGACAGTTAAGTTTTGGTGTTTTGTTTTGCTTTGTTTCTGTCTCCCACTACCACCACCCCCACACCCTCCGCCCAGAGACAGGGTTTCTCTGTTTAGCATTGGCTATCCAGTCCTCGGCTCACTTTGTAGACCAGGCTGGCCTTAAAGTCACAGCGATATGCCTGCCTCTGCCTCCTGAGTGCTGAGAATTAAAGGCCTGCACCAACATGACATGCCTAGCTTTGTTTTTGGGTTTGTTTTTCTTTGCCTTTAATCCCAGCAGTTGGGAGACAGAGGCAAGAGAATCACTTGCACTTGCAAGTCCAGGAAAGGCAAGGCTACATGAGAAACCTTGTCTGGGAACAAACAAACAAGCAAGCAAGCAAGCAAGCAAGCAAACAAAAAACTACAATTTCTTTAACCCAAGAAAAGTTCTAGATCCAAACTAGGTCAGTATACACAGCGAATTTCAAGACAGACAGGATTACATAGAAAGACTCTGTCTCCAAAATAATTTAAACGCTGTGTAAGTAGATAAGTAAGTAAGTAAATACATCAATAATAGATAGATAGATAGATAGATAGATAGATAGATAGATAGATAGGATTAAAGGTGTGTGCCACCATGCCTGGCTAAATATTTAATTCTTTACTCAACTATTTTAAAAGATTAAACTAGTTCTTTGTTTAGTGTATTCTCCATACAAAACTAATATGTAAATACATAGATGTTAGATACATACATACACACATAGATAGATAGATAGATAGGTAAATAGATAGATAATAGACATAAAGACAGACAAATGGATACCAATTCTCATAGTTCCTTCATTTGATCACAGCAGTGTCAGGCAGCCTGGACTAGGTAGTGCCAGCTAAAATCTAATGTATATTTGTCATCTGTCAGTACTGAATCTTTTTATTAGCAATGCAGCAGTGTCTCTATAACCAGCCCAGAAAATCAATGTGATTCTATACCCACCAGGAGAAGGTGGCGGGCGGGGGGGAGGGAGAGAATTGTTTGAGGAGGCTCTCTTTCCTGATATAGAAAGTATACCCACCCTTTCAATAAAAAAGAGAAGAAGAAAAATATAAAATAAATAACCAACCAACCAACAAACAAACAACAACAACAACAGCAACAAAAAGACCACTACAAGCAGTAAATTGTTTTGGAATATAATTTAAATGGGAAAGAAATGTGTGGATTCACATACAGGCTGAAACATGAACAGGAGACCAACAAGAACAAAAGACAGAGCAGCCAAAGCCTGTTTTTATCGTTCAGGGTACTATTTATGTGAAATGGTTTGGTGTCCTTCCTAGTCCCCTCTAGCATGACCTAGAAGTGACTGACTTAAGGTGACATCAGGAAGCAGTCCATTTCTAGAAGAGGAAAGAAATGGGTGCTGGGAGTGAGATAGGTAGGAAGGAAAGAAGGAAGAAGGGGGTCTAAAACCAATCTCAGCACGTCAGAGGCAGTGGTCATAGCTAGAGACTGTGAATGATCAACCAGCTGAGGATTAATTATTAACACCCATGCATGCTCGTTCTTGCGTGCGCAAGCACACACACACACACACACACACACACACACACACACACACACGATGACACAAGAAAAGCTCCAATGAGTGCAGTTACAAAGAGAGAATTGGTTGTTTTGTTATTTATCTTTAAAGATGTGTGTGTATTCGCATGCACGCTAGGGTGTATATAAGTCTTAGAAGAATCACATATGTACACGTTAACAAACCATTTCTAGTTTAGATCCTCCAGGTCCCCATCTACCCATGGAACACGCCAGATTTCCATTGAGCCCTATTTTGCTCTCTTAAAAATGAGACCACAGGAGGCACACCAGACCTCCCTCTCTGCTGGGGCCTTTCATTTTGTTTTTCTCTCTTTCTGTTTTAGATTGATTTCTGGATTAAGTGTGGAGTGTTCTGCTTGCCTCTTAGGACATTTGGAAGAGCAGCCAGTGTTTTAACCCCTCCTGAGGCATTTTTTAATTTTACTTCGTTTTATTTTATTTCTTTTTGTGGTTTTCAAGACAGGGTTTCTCTGTGTAACAGCTCTGACTGAGCTGGAGCTCATGCCTGCCTCTGCTTCCCATGTTCTGAGACAACAGGCATGCATGCGCCAACACCACCTGGCTCCATTGCATTTTGCGTAATGCTCTCTTTGGTTTAAATGCTGAGGCGCTGTCACACAGAAAAGAGTATAATTTATGAGAACAACACACCGTCATCCGGGCGCTGTGATGCTCCCTGGATGATACCATGAGAAGGGCAATATTGGCCCCGCCACTCCAGTACTGGCACCCGACATGGAGGAGGTGGGCAGGGCTCTCCCTCTCCACCAGGCAGGTGTGACAGTTAAGTTTTGGTGTTTTGTTTTGCTTTGTTTCTGTCTCCCACTACCACCACCCCCACACCCTCCGCCCAGAGACAGGGTTTCTCTGTGTAGCGTTGGCTATCCAGTCCTCTCGGCTCACTTTGTAGACCAGGCTGGCCTTAAAGTCACAGCGATATGCCTGCCTCTGCCTCCTGAGTGCTGAGATTAAAGGCCTGCACCACCATGACATGCCTAGCTTTGTTTTTGGGTTTGTTTTTCTTTGCCTTTAATCCCAGCAGTTGGGAGACAGAGGCAAGAGAATCACTTGCACTTCCAAGTCCAGGAAAGGCAAGGCTACATGAGAAACCTTGTCTGGGAACAAACAAACAAGCAAGCAAGCAAGCAAGCAAGCAAGCAATCAAAAAACTACAATTTCTTTAACCCAAGAAAAGTTCTAGATCCAAACTAGGTCAGTATACACAGCGAATTTCAAGACAGACAGGATTACATAGAAAGACTCTGTCTCCAAAATAATTTAAACACTGTGTAAGTAGATAAGTAAGTAAGTAAATACATCGATAATAGATAGATACATAGATAGATAGATAGATAGATAGATAGATAGATAGATAGATAGATAGGATTAAAGGTGTGTGCCACCATGCCTGGCTAAATATTTAATTCTTTACTCAACTATTTTAAAAGATTAAACTAGTTCTTTGTTTAGTGTATTCTCCATACAAAACTAATACATAAATACATAGATGTTAGATACATACATACACACATAGATAGATAGATAGATAGGTAAATAGATAGATAATAGACATAAAGACAGACAAATGGATACCAATTCTCATAGTTCCTTCATTTGATCACAGCAGTGTCAGGCAGCCTGGACTAGGTAGTGCCAGCTAACTTCTAATGTATATTTGTCATCTGTCAGTACTGAATCTTTTTATTAGCAATGCAGCAGTGTCTCTATAACCAGCCCAGAAAATCAATGTGATTCTATACCCACCAGGAGAAGGTGGCGGGCGGGGGGGGGGGGGAGAGAATTGTTTGAGGAGGCTCTCTTTCCTGATATAGAAAGTATACCCACCCTTTCAATAAAAAAGAGAAGAAGAAAAATATAAAATAAATAACCAACCAACCAACAAACAAACAACAACAACAACAGTAACAAAAAGACCAATACAAGCAGTAAATTGTTTTGGAATATAATTTAAATGGGAAAGAAATGTGTGGATTCACATACAGGCTGAAACATGAACAGGAGACCAACAAGAACAAAAGACAGAGCAGCCAATGCCTGTTCTTATCGTTCAGGGTACTATTTATGTGAAATGGTTTGGTGTCCTTCCTAGTCCCCTCTAGCATGACCTAGAAGTGACTGACTTAAGGTGACGTCAGGAAGCAGTCCATTTCTAGAAGAGGAAAGAAATGGGTGCTGGGAGTGAGATAGGTAGGAAGGAAAGAAGGAAGAAGGGGGTCTCAAACCAATCTCAGCACGTCAGAGGCAGTGGTCATAGCTAGAGACTGTGAATGATCAACCAGCTGAGGATTAATTATTAACACCCATGCATGCTCGTTCTTGCGTGCGCAAGCACACACACACACACACACACACACACACACACACACACACACACACGATGACACAAGAAAAGCTCCAATGAGTGCAGTTACAAAGAGAGAATTGGTTGTTTTGTTATTTATCTTTAAAGATGTGTGTGTATTCGCATGCACGCTAGGGTGTATATAAGTCTTAGAAGAATCACATATGTACACGTTAACAAACCATTTCTAGTTTAGATCCTTCAGGTCCCCATCTACCCATGGAACACGCCAGATTTCCATTGAGCCCTATTTTGCTCTCTTAAAAATGAGACCACAGGAGGCACACCAGACCTCCCTCTCTGCTGGGGCCTTTCATTTTGTTTTTCTCTCTTTCTGTTTTAGATTGATTTCTGGATTAAGTGTGGAGTGTTCTGCTTGCCTCTTAGGACATTTGGAAGAGCAGCCAGTGTTTTAACCCCTCCTGAGGCATTTTTTAATTTTACTTCATTTTATTTTATTTCTTTTTGTGGTTTTCAAGACAGGGTTTCTCTGTGTAACAGCTCTGACTGCCCTGGAGCTCATGCCTGCCTCTGCCTCCCATGTTCTGAGACAACAGGCATGCATGCGCCAACACCACCCGGCTCCATTGCATTTTGCGTAATGCTCTCTTTGGTTTAAATGCTGAGGCGCTGTCACACAGAAAAGAGTGTAATTTATGAGAACAACACACCGTCATCCGGGCGCTGTGATGCTCCCTGGATGATACCATGAGAAGGGCAATATTGGCCCCGCCACTCCAGTACTGGCACCCGACATGGAGGAGGTGGGCAGGGCTCTCCCTCTCCACCAGGCAGGTTTGACAGTTAAGTTTTGGTGTTTTGTTTTGCTTTGTTTCTGTCTCCCACTACCACCACCCCCACACCCTCCGCCCAGAGACAGGGTTTCTCTGTGTAGCGTTGGCTATCCAGTCCTCGGCTCACTTTGTAGACCAGGCTGGCCTTAAAGTCACAGCGATATGCCTGCCTCTGCCTCCTGAGTGCTGACATTAAAGGCCTGCACCACCATGACATGCCTAGCTTTGTTTTTGGGTTTGTTTTTCTTTGCCTTTAATCCCAGCAGTTGGGAGACAGAGGCAAGAGAATCACTTGCACTTGCAAGTCCAGGAAAGGCAAGGCTACATGAGAAACCTTGTCTGGGAACAAACAAGCAAGCAAGCAAGCAAGCAAGCAAGCAAGCAAACAAAAAACTACAATTTCTTTAACCCAAGAAAAGTTCTAGATCCAAACTAGGTCAGTATACACAGCGAATTTCAAGACAGACAGGATTACATAGAAAGACTCTGTCTCCAAAATAATTTAAACACTGTGTAAGTAGATAAGTAAGTAAGTAAATACATCGATAATAGATAGATAGATAGATAGATAGATAGATAGATAGATAGATAGATAGGATTAAAGGTGTGTGCCACCATGCCTGGCTAAATATTTAATTCTTTACTCAACTATTTTAAAAGATTAAACTAGTTCTTTGTTTAGTGTATTCTCCATACAAAACTAATACGTAAATACATAGATGTTAGATACATACATACACACATAGATAGATAGATAGATAGGTAAATAGATAGATAATAGACATAAAGACAGACAAATGGATACCAATTCTCATAGTTCCTTCATTTGATCACAGCAGTGTCAGGCAGCCTGGACTAGGTAGTGCCAGCTAACTTCTAATGTATATTTGTCATCTGTCAGTACTGAATCTTTTTATTAGCAATGCAGCAGTGTCTCTATAACCAGCCCAGAAAATCAATGTGATTCTATACCCACCAGGAGAAGGTGGCGGGCGGGGGGGGGGGAGAGAATTGTTTGAGGAGGCTCTCTTTCCTGATATAGAAAGTATACCCACCCTTTCAATAAAAAAGAGAAGAAGAAAAATATAAAATAAATAACCAACCAACCAACAAACAAACAACAACAACAACAGCAACAAAAAGACCACTACAAGCAGTAAATTGTTTTGGAATATAATTTAAATGGGAAAGAAATGTGTGGATTCACATACAGGCTGAAACATGAACAGGAGACCAACAAGAACAAAAGACAGAGCAGCCAATGCCTGTTCTTATCGTTCAGGGTACTATTTATGTGAAATGGTTTGGTGTCCTTCCTAGTCCCCTCTAGCATGACCTAGAAGTGACTGACTTAAGGTGACATTAGGAAGCAGTCCATTTCTAGAAGAGGAAAGAAATGGGTGCTGGGAGTGAGATAGGTAGGAAGGAAAGAAGGAAGAAGGGGGTCTAAAACCAATCTCAGCACGTCAGAGGCAGTGGTCATAGCTAGAGACTGTGAATGATCAACCAGCTGAGGATTAATTATTAACACCCATGCATGCTCGTTCTTGCGTGCGCAAGCACACACACACACACACACACACACACACACACACACACACGATGACACAAGAAAAGCTCCAATGAGTGCAGTTACAAAGAAAGAATTGGTTGTTTTGTTATTTATCTTTAAAGATGTGTGTGTATTCGCATGCACGCTAGGGTGTATATAAGTCTTAGAAGAATCACATATGTACACGTTAACAAACCATTTCTAGTTTAGATCCTCCAGGTCCCCATCTACCCATGGAACACGCCAGATTTCCATTGAGCCCTATTTTGCTCTCTTAAAAATGAGACCACAGGAGGCACACCAGACCTCCCTCTCTGCTGGGGCCTTTCATTTTGTTTTTCTCTCTTTCTGTTTTAGATTGATTTCTGGATTAAGTGTGGAGTGTTCTGCTTGCCTCTTAGGACATTTGGAAGAGCAGCCAGTGTTTTAACCCCTCCTGAGGCATTTTTTAATTTTACTTCGTTTTATTTTATTTCTTTTTGTGGTTTTCAAGACAGGGTTTCTCTGTGTAACAGCTCTGACTGCCCTGGAGCTCATGCCTGCCTCTGCCTCCCATGTTCTGAGACAACAGGCATGCATGCGCCAACACCACCCGGCTCCATTGCATTTTGCGTAATGCTCTCTTTGGTTTAAATGCTGAGGCGCTGTCACACAGAAAAGAGTGTAATTTATGAGAACAACACACCATCATCCGGGCGCTGTGATGCTCCCTGGATGATACCATGAGAAGGGCAATATTGGCCCCGCCACTCCAGTACTGGCACCCGACATGGAGGAGGTGGGCAGGGCTCTCCCTCTCCACCAGGCAGGTGTGACAGTTAAGTTTTGGTGTTTTGTTTTGCTTTGTTTCTGTCTCCCACTACCACCACCCCCACACCCTCCGCCCAGAGACAGGGTTTCTCTGTGTAGCATTGGCTATCCAGTCCTCGGCTCACTTTGTAGACCAGGCTGGCCTTAAAGTCACAGCGATATGCCTGCCTCTGCCTCCTGAGTGCTGACATTAAAGGCCTGCACCACCATGACATGCCTAGCTTTGTTTTTGGGTTTGTTTTTCTTTGCCTTTAATCCCAGCAGTTGGGAGACAGAGGCAAGAGAATCACTTGCACTTGCAAGTCCAGGAAAGGCAAGGCTACATGAGAAACCTTGTCTGGGAACAAACAAACAAGCAAGCAAGCAAGCAAGCAAGCAAACAAAAAACTACAATTTCTTTAACCCAAGAAAAGTTCTAGATCCAAACTAGGTCAGTATACACAGCGAATTTCAAGACAGACAGGATTACATAGAAAGACTCTGTCTCCAAAATAATTTAAACACTGTGTAAGTAGATAAGTAAGTAAGTAAATACATCGATAATAGTTAGATAGATAGATAGATAGATAGATAGATAGATAGATAGATAGATAGGATTAAAGGTGTGTGCCACCATGCCTGGCTAAATATTTAATTCTTTACTCAACTATTTTAAAAGATTAAACTAGTTCTTTGTTTAGTGTATTCTCCATACAAAACTAATACGTAAATACATAGATGTTAGATACATACATACACACATAGATAGATAGATAGATAGGTAAATAGATAGATAATAGACATAAAGACAGACAAATGGATACCAATTCTCATAGTTCCTTCATTTGATCACAGCAGTGTCAGGCAGCCTGGACTAGGTAGTGCCAGCTAACTTCTAATGTATATTTGTCATCTGTCAGTACTGAATCTTTTTGTTAGCAATGCAGCAGTGTCTCTATAACCAGCCCAGAAAATCAATGTGATTCTATACCCACCAGGAGAAGGTGGCGGGCGGGGGGGGGGGGAGAGAATTGTTTGAGGAGGCTCTCTTTCCTGATATAGAAAGTATACCCACCCTTTCAATAAAAAAGAGAAGAAGAAAAATATAAAATAAATAACCAACCAACCAACAAACAAACAACAACAACAACAGCAACAAAAAGACCACTACAAGCAGTAAATTGTTTTGGAATATAATTTAAATGGGAAAGAAATGTGTGGATTCACATACAGGCTGAAACATGAACAGGAGACCAACAAGAACAAAAGACAGAGCAGCCAATGCCTGTTCTTATCGTTCAGGGTACTATTTATGTGAAATGGTTTGGTGTCCTTCCTAGTCCCCTCTAGCATGACCTAGAAGTGACTGACTTAAGGTGACATCAGGAAGCAGTCCATTTCTAGAAGAGGAAAGAAATGGGTGCTGGGAGTGAGATAGGTAGGAAGGAAAGAAGGAAGAAGGGGGTCTCAAACCAATCTCAGCACGTCAGAGGCAGTGGTCATAGCTAGAGACTGTGAATGATCAACCAGCTGAGGATTAATTATTAACACCCATGCATGCTCGTTCTTGCGTGCGCAAGCACACACACACACACACACACACACACACACACACACACACACGATGACACAAGAAAAGCCCTAATGAGTGCAGTTACAAAGAGAGAATTGGTTGTTTTGTTATTTATCTTTAAAGATGTGTGTGTATTCGCATGCACGCTAGGGTGTATATAAGTCTTAGAAGAATCACATATGTACACGTTAACAAACCATTTCTAGTTTAGATCCTCCAGGTCCCCATCTACCCATGGAACACACCAGATTTCCATTGAGGCCTATTTTGCTCTCTTAAAAATGAGACCACAGGAGGCACACCAGTCCTCCCTCTCTGCTGGGGCCTTTCATTTTGTTTTTCTCTCTTTCTGTTTTAGATTGATTTCTGGATTAAGTGTGGAGTGTTCTGCTTGCCTCTTAGGACATTTGGAAGAGCAGCCAGTGTTTTAACCCCTCCTGAGGCATTTTTTAATTTTACTTCGTTTTATTTTATTTCTTTTTGTGGTTTTCAAGACAGGGTTTCTCTGTGTAACAGCTCTGACAGCCCTGGAGCCCATGCCTGCCTCTGCTTCCCATGTTCTGAGACAACAGGCATGCATGCGCCAACACCACCCGGCTCCATTGCATTTTGCGTAATGCTCTCTTTGGTTTAAATGCTGAGGCGCTGTCACACAGAAAAGAGTGTAATTTATAAGAACAACACACCATCATCCAGGCGCTGTGGTGCTCGCTGGATGATACCATCACAAGGGCAATATTGGCCCTGCCACTCCAGTACTGGCACCTGCCATGGAGGAGGTGGGCGGTGCTCTCCCTCTCCACCTGGCGGGTGTGACAGCCAAGTTTTTGTGTTTGGTTTTGTTTCTGTCTCCCACTACCACATTCCCCACACCATCCACCCAGAGACAGGGATTCTCCGTGTAGCGTTGGCTATCCAGTCCTGGGCTCCCTTTGTAGACCAGGCTGGCCTTATACTCACAGCGATCTGCCTGCCCCTGCCTCCTGAGTGCTGCAATTAAAGTCATGCACCACAATGCCATGCCTGGCTTAGTTTTTGTTTTTGTTTTCCTTTGCCTTTAATCCCAGCAGTTGGGAGACAGAGGGGAGAGAATCACTTGCACTTGAAAGTCCAGGACAGGGAAGGCTACACGGGAAACCTTGTCTGGAAACAAACAAGCAAGCAAGCAAGAAAAAACTACAATTTCTTTAACACAAGAAAAGTTCTAGTTCCAAACTAGGTCAGTATACACAGCGATTTTCAAGACAGACAGGAATACATAGAGAGACTCTGTCTCCAAAATAGTTTAAACACTGTGTAAGTAGATAAGTAAGTAAGTAAATACATCGATGATAGATAGATAGATAGATAGATAGATAGATAGATAGATAGATAGATAGGATTAAAGGCATGTGCCACCATGCTTGGCTAAATATTTAATTCTTTACTCAACTATTTAAAAAGGATAAACTATTCCTTTATTTAGTGAATTCTCTGTACTATACTAATACATAAACACATAGATGTTAGACACTTACATACATACACACATAGATAGAAAAATAGATAGATAGATAGATAGATAGATAGATAGATAGATAGATAGATAGATACAAAACACACAGACAGACAAATGGAGACCAATCTTCATAGTTACCTCATTTGATCACAGCAGAGTCAAGCAGCCTGGTCTAGGTAGAGCCAGCTACCTTCTAAAACTTATTAGTCATCAGTCAGTACTGAATCTATTTATTAGCAATGCAGCAGTGACACTATAACCAGCCCAAAAAATCAATATGATTATATACACAGCAAGAGGGGGGGGGAGAGGGAGAGGGAGAGAGAGAGAGAGAGAGAGAGAGAGAGAGAGAGAGAGAGAGAGAGGGAAAATTGTGTGAGGAGGCTCTCTCTCCTTATCTAGAAACTATACACACCCTTACAATAAAAAAAGAAGCAGAAATAAATAAAATAACCAACCAACAAACAAATATTAACAACCATACAAAAAAGATAAGGGTACTATATATGTGAAATGGTTTGGGGTCCTTCCTAGTCCCCTCTAGCAAGACCTAGAAGTGACTGACTTAAGGTGACATCAGGAAGCAGTCTATTTCTTGAAGCGGAAAGAAATGGGTCCTGGGAGTGAGATAGGTAGGAAGGAAAGAAGGAAGAATGGGGTCAAAAACCAATCTCAGCACGTCAGAGGCGGTGGTCATAGCTAGAGACTGTGAATGATCACTCAGCTGTGGATTAATTTTTAACACCCGTGGGGGGTGCCGACGCACACATACACACACACACACACACACACACACACACACACACACACACACACGATGACACAAGAAAAGCTCCAATGAGTGCAGTTACAAAGAGAGAATTGGTTGTTTTGTTATTTATCTTTAAAGATGTGTGTGTATTCACATGCACGCTAGGGTGTATATAAGTCTTAGAAGAATCACATATGTACACGTTAACAAACCATTTCTAGTTTAGATCCTCCAGGTCCCCATCTACCCATGGAACACGCCAGATTTCCATTGAGCCCTATTTTGCTCTCTTAAAAATGAGACCACAGGAGGCACACCAGACCTCCCTCTCTGCTGGGGCCTTTCATTTTGTTTTTCTCTCTTTCTGTTTTAGATTGATTTCTGGATTAAGTGTGGAGTGTTCTGCCTGCCTCTTAGGACATTTGGAAGAGCAGCCAGTGTTTTAACCCCTCCTGAGGCATTTTTTAATTTTACTTCGTTTTATTTTATTTCTTTTTGTGGTTTTCAAGACAGGGTTTCTCTGTGTAACAGCTCTGACTGCCCTGGAGCTCATGCCTGCCTCTGCCTCCCATGTTCTGAGACAACAGGCATGCATGCGCCAACACCACCTGGCTCCATTGCATTTTGCGTCATGCTCTCTTTGGTTTAAATGCTGAGGCGCTGTCACACAGAAAAGAGTGTAATTTATGAGAACAACACACCGTCATCCGGGCGCTGTGATGCTCCCTGGATGATACCATGAGAAGGGCAATATTGGCCCCGCCACTCCAGTACTGGCACCCGACATGGAGGAGGTGGGCAGGGCTCTCCCTCTCCACCAGGCAGGTGTGACAGTTAAGTTTTGGTGTTTTGTTTTGCTTTGTTTCTGTCTCCCACTACCACCACCCCCACACCCTCCGCCCAGAGACAGGGTTTCTCTGTGTAGCGTTGGCTATCCAGTCCTCGGCTCACTTTGTAGACCAGGCTGGCCTTAAAGTCACAGCGATATGCCTGCCTCTGCCTCCTGAGTGCTGACATTAAAGGCCTGCACCACCATGACATGCCTAGCTTTGTTTTTGGGTTTGTTTTTCTTTGCCTTTAATCCCAGCAGTTGGGAGACAGAGGCAAGAGAATCACGTGCACTTGCAAGTCCAGGAAAGGCAAGGCTACATGAGAAACCTTGTCTGGGAACAAACAAACAAGCAAGCAAGCAAGCAAGCAAGCAAACAAAAAACTACAATTTCTTTAACCCAAGAAAAGTTCTAGATCCAAACTAGGTCAGTATACACAGCGAATTTCAAGACAGACAGGATTACATAGAAAGACTCTGTCTCCAAAATAATTTAAACACTGTGTAAGTAGATAAGTAAGTAAGTAAATACATCGATAATAGATAGATACATAGATAGATAGATAGATAGATAGATAGATAGATAGATAGATAGATAGGATTAAAGGTGTGTGCCACCATGCCTGGCTAAATATTTAATTCTTTACTCAACTATTTTAAAAGATTAAACTAGTTCTTTATTTAGTGTATTCTCCATACAAAACTAATACGTAAATACATAGATGTTAGATACATACATACACACATAGATAGATAGATAGATAGGTAAATAGATAGATAATAGACATAAAGACAGACAAATGGATACCAATTCTCATAGTTCCTTCATTTTATCACAGCAGTGTCAGGCAGCCTGGACTAGGTAGTGCCAGCTAACTTCTAATGTATATTTGTCATCTGTCAGTACTGAATCTTTTTGTTAGCAATGCAGCAGTGTCTCTATAACCAGCCCAGAAAATCAATGTGATTCTATACCCACCAGGAGAAGGTGGCGGGCGGGGGGGGGGGGGAGAGAATTGTTTGAGGAGGCTCTCTTTCCTGATATAGAAAGTATACCCACCCTTTCAATAAAAAAGAGAAGAAGAAAAATATAAAATAAATAACCAACCAACCAACAAACAAACAACAACAACAACAGCAACAAAAAGACCACTACAAGCAGTAAATTGTTTTGGAATATAATTTAAATGGGAAAGAAATGTGTGGATTCACATACAGGCTGAAACATGAACAGGAGACCAACAAGAACAAAAGACAGAGCAGCCAATGCCTGTTCTTATCGTTCAGGGTACTATTTATGTGAAATGGTTTGGTGTCCTTCCTAGTCCCCTCTAGCATGACCTAGAAGTGACTGACTTAAGGTGACATCAGGAAGCAGTCCATTTCTAGAAGAGGAAAGAAATGGGTGCTGGGAGTGAGATAGGTAGGAAGGAAAGAAGGAAGAAGGGGGTCTCAAACCAATCTCAGCACGTCAGAGGCAGTGGTCATAGCTAGAGACTGTGAATGATCAACCAGCTGAGGATTAATTATTAACACCCATGCATGCTCGTTCTTGCGTGCGCAAGCACACACACACACACACACACACACACACACACACACACACGATGACACAAGAAAAGCTCCAATGAGTGCAGTTACAAAGAGAGAATTGGTTGTTTTGTTATTTATCTTTAAAGATGTGTGTGTATTCGCATGCACGCTAGGGTGTATATAAGTCTTAGAAGAATCACATATGTACACGTTAACAAACCATTTCTAGTTTAGATCCTCCAGGTCCCCATCTACCCATGGAACACGCCAGATTTCCATTGAGCCCTATTTTGCTCTCTTAAAAATGAGACCACAGGAGGCACACCAGACCTCCCTCTCTGCTGGGGCCTTTCATTTTGTTTTTCTCTCTTTCTGTTTTAGATTGATTTCTGGATTAAGTGTGGAGTGTTCTGCTTGCCTCTTAGGACATTTGGAAGAGTAGCCAGTGTTTTAACCCCTCCTGAGGCATTTTTTAATTTTACTTCGTTTTATTTTATTTCTTTTTGTGGTTTTCAAGACAGGGTTTCTCTGTGTAACAGCTCTGACTGCCCTGGAGCTCATGCCTGCCTCTGCCTCCCATGTTCTGAGACAACAGGCATGCATGCGCCAACACCACCCGGCTCCATTGCATTTTGCGTAATGCTCTCTTTGGTTTAAATGCTGAGGCGCTGTCACACAGAAAAGAGTGTAATTTATGAGAACAACACACCGTCATCCGGGCGCTGTGATGCTCCCTGGATGATACCATGAGAAGGGCAATATTGGCCCTGCCACTCCAGTACTGGCACCCGACATGGAGGAGGTGGGCAGGGCTCTCCCTCTCCACCAGGCAGGTGTGACAGTTAAGTTTTGGTGTTTTGTTTTGCTTTGTTTCTGTCTCCCACTACCACCACCCCCACACCCTCCGCCCAGAGACAGGGTTTCTCTGTGTAGCCTTGGCTATCCAGTCCTCGGCTCACTTTGTAGACCAGGCTGGCCTTAAAGTCACATCGATATGCCTGCCTCTGCCTCCTGAGTGCTGAGATTAAAGGCCTGCACTACCATGACATGCCTAGCTTTGTTTTTGGGTTTGTATTTCTTTGCCTTTAATCCCAGCAGTTGGGAGACAGAGGCAAGAGAATCACTTGCACTTGCAAGTCCAGGAAAGGCAAGGCTACATGAGAAACCTTGTCTGGGAACAAACAAACAAGCAAGCAAGCAAGCAAGCAAGCAAACAAAAAACTACAATTTCTTTAACCCAAGAAAAGTTCTAGATCCAAACTAGGTCAGTATACACAGCGAATTTCAAGACAGACAGGATTACATAGAAAGACTCTGTCTCCAAAATAATTTAAACACTGTGTAAGTAGATAAGTAAGAAAGTAAATACATCGATAATAGTTAGATAGATAGATAGATAGATAGGATTAAAGGTGTGTGCCACCATGCCTGGCTAAATATTTAATTCTTTACTCAACTATTTTAAAAGATTAAACTAGTTCTTTGTTTAGTGTATTCTCCATACAAAACTAATACGTAAATACATAGATGTTAGATACATACATACACACATAGATAGATAGATAGATAGATAGGTAAATAGATAGATAATAGACATAAAGACAGACAAATGGATACCAATTCTCATAGTTCCTTCATTTGATCACAGCAGTGTCAGGCAGTCTGGACTAGGTAGTGCCAGCTAACTTCTAATGTATATTTGTCATCTGTCAGTACTGAATCTTTTTGTTAGCAATGCAGCAGTGTCTCTATAACCAGCCCAGAAAATCAATGTGATTCTATACCCACCAGGAGAAGGTGGTGGGCGGGGGGGGGGAGAGAATTGTTTGAGGAGGCTCTCTTTCCTGATATAGAAAGTATACCCACCCTTTCAATAAAAAAGAGAAGAAGAAAAATATAAAATAAATAACCAACCAACCAACAAACAAACAACAACAACAACAGCAACAAAAAGACCACTACAAGCAGTAAATTGTTTTGGAATATAATTTAAATGGGAAAGAAATGTGTGGATTCACATACAGGCTGAAACATGAACAGGAGACCAACAAGAACAAAAGACAGAGCAGCCAATGCCTGTTCTTATCGTTCAGGGTACTATTTATGTGAAATGGTTTGGTGTCCTTCCTAGTCCCCTCTAGCATGACCTAGAAGTGACTGACTTAAGGTGACATCAGGAAGCAGTCCATTTCTAGAAGAGGAAAGAAATGGGTGCTGGGAGTGAGATAGGTAGGAAGGAAAGAAGGAAGAAGGGGGTCTCAAACCAATCTCAGCACGTCAGAGGCAGTGGTCATAGCTAGAGACTGTGAATGATCAACCAGCTGAGGATTAATTATTAACACCCATGCATGCTCGTTCTTGCGTGCGCAAGCACACACACACACACACACACACACACACACACACACACACATACACACACACACACACACACACACACACACGATGACACAAGAAAAGCTCCAATGAGTGCAGTTACAAAGAGAGAATTGGTTGTTTTGTTATTTATCTTTAAAGATGTGTGTGTATTCGCATGCACGCTAGGGTGTATATAAGTCTTAGAAGAATCACATATGTACACGTTAACAAACCATTTCTAGTTTAGATCCTCCAGGTCCCCATCTACCCATGGAACACGCCAGATTTCCATTGAGCCCTATTTTGCTCTCTTAAAAATGAGACCACAGGAGGCACACCAGACCTCCCTCTCTGCTGGGGCCTTTCATTTTGTTTTTCTCTCTTTCTGTTTTAGATTGATTTCTGGATTAAGTGTGGAGTGTTCTGCTTGCCTCTTAGGACATTTGGAAGAGCAGCCAGTGTTTTAACCCCTCCTGAGGCATTTTTTAATTTTACTTCGTTTTATTTTATTTCTTTTTGTGGTTTTCAAGACAGGGTTTCTCTGTGTAACAGCTCTGACTGCCCTGGAGCTCATGCCTGCCTCTGCCTCCCATGTTCTGAGACAACAGGCATGCATGCGCCAACACCACCTGGCTCCATTGCATTTTGCGTAATGCTCTCTTTGGTTTAAATGCTGAGGCGCTGTCACACAGAAAAGAGTGTAATTTATGAGAACAACACACCGTCATCCGGGCGCTGTGATGCTCCCTGGATGATACCATGAGAAGGGCAATATTGGCCCCGCCACTCCAGTACTGGCACCCGACATGGAGGAGGTGGGCAGGGCTCTCCCTCTCCACCAGGCAGGTGTGACAGTTAAGTTTTGGTGTTTTGTTTTGCTTTGTTTCTGTCTCCCACTACCACCACCCCCACACCCTACGCCCAGAGACAGGGTTTCTCTGTGTAGCGTTGGCTATCCAGTCCTCGGCTCACTTTGTAGACCAGGCTGGCCTTAAAGTCACAGTGATATGCCTGCCTCTGCCTCCTGAGTGCTGACATTAAAGGCCTGCACCACCATGACATGCCTAGCTTTGTTTTTGGGTTTGTTTTTCTTTGCCTTTAATCCCAGCAGTTGGGAGACAGAGGCAAGAGAATCACTTGCACTTCCAAGTCCAGGAAAGGCAAGGCTACATGAGAAACCTTGTCTGGGAACAAACAAACAAGCAAGCAAGCAAGCAAGCAAGCAAGCAAACAAAAAACTACAATTTCTTTAACCCAAGAAAAGTTCTAGATCCAAACTAGGTCAGTATACACAGCAAATTTCAAGACAGACAGGATTACATAGAAAGACTCTGTCTCCAAAATAATTTAAACACTGTGTAAGTAGATAAGTAAGTAAGTAAATACATCGATAATAGATAGATCGATAGATAGATAGATAGATAGATAGATAGATAGATAGATAGGATTAAAGGTGTGTGCCACCATGCCTGGCTAAATATTTAATTCTTTACTCAACTATTTTAAAAGATTAAAGTAGTTCTTTATTTAGTGTATTCTCCATACAAAACTAATACGTAAATACATAGATGTTAGATACATACATACACACATAGATAGATAGATAGATAGGTAAATAGATAGATAATAGACATAAAGACAGACAAATGGATACCAATTCTCATAGTTCCTTCATTTGATCACAGCAGTGTCAGGCAGCCTGGACTAGGTAGTGCCAGCTAACTTCTAATGTATATTTGTCATCTGTCAGTACTGAATCGTTTTATTAGCAATGCAGCAGTGTCTCTATAACCAGCCCAGAAAATCAATGTGATTCTATACCCACCAGGAGAAGGTGGCGGGCGGGGGGGGGGGAGAATTGTTTGAGGAGGCTCTCTTTCCTGATATAGAAAGTATACCCACCCTTTCAATAAAAAAGAGAAGAAGAAAAATATAAAATAAATAACCAACCAACCAACAAACAAACAACAACAACAACAGCAACAAAAAGACCACTACAAGCAGTAAATTGTTTTGGAATATAATTTAAATGGGAAAGAAATGTGTGGATTCACATACAGGCTGAAACATGAACAGGAGACCAACAAGAACAAAAGACAGAGCAGCCAAAGCCTGTTCTTATCGTTCAGGGTACTATTTATGTGAAATGGTTTGGTGTCCTTCCTAGTCCCCTCTAGCATGACCTAGAAGTGACTGACTTAAGGTGACATCAGGAAGCAGTCCATTTCTAGAAGAGGAAAGAAATGGGTGCTGGGAGTGAGATAGGTAGGAAGGAAAGAAGGAAGAAGGGGGTCTCAAACCAATCTCAGCACGTCAGAGGCAGTGGTCATAGCTAGAGACTGTGAATGATCAACCAGCTGAGGATTAATTATTAACACCCATGCATGCTCGTTCTTGCGTGCGCAAGCACACACACACACACACACACACACACACACACACACACACACACACGATGACACAAGAAAAGCTTCAATGAGTGCAGTTACAAAGAGAGAATTGGTTGTTTTGTTATTTATCTTTAAAGATGTGTGTGTATTCGCATGCACGCTAGGGTGTATATAAGTCTTAGAAGAATCACATATGTACACGTTAACAAACCATTTCTAGTTTAGATCCTCCAGGTCCCCATCTACCCATGGAACACGCCAGATTTCCATTGAGCCCTATTTTGCTCTCTTAAAAATGAGACCACAGGAGGCACACCAGACCTCCCTCTCTGCTGGGGCCTTTCATTTTGTTTTTCTCTCTTTCTGTTTTAGATTGATTTCTGGATTAAGTGTGGAGTGTTCTGCTTGCCTCTTAGGACATTTGGAAGAGCAGCCAGTGTTTTAACCCCTCCTGAGGCATTTTTTAATTTTACTTCGTTTTATTTTATTTCTTTTTGTGGTTTTCAAGACAGGGTTTCTCTGTGTAACAGCTCTGACTGCCCTGGAGCTCATGCCTGCCTCTGCCTCCCATGTTCTGAGACAACAGGCATGCATGCGCCAACACCACCCGGCTCCATTGCATTTTGCGTAATGCTCTCTTTGGTTTAAATGCTGAGGCGCTGTCACACAGAAAAGAGTGTAATTTATAAGAACAACACACCATCATCCAGGCGCTGTGGTGCTCGCTGGATGATACCATCACAAGGGCAATATTGGCCGTGCCACTCCAGTACTGGCACCTGCCATGGAGGAGGTGGGCGGTGCTCTCCCTCTCCACCTGGCGGGTGTGACAGCCAAGTTTTTGTGTTTGGTTTTCTTTCTGTCTCCCACTACCACATTCCCCACACCATCCACCCAGAGACAGGGATTCTCCGTGTAGCGTTGGCTATCCAGTCCTGGGCTCCCTTTGTAGACCAGGCTGGCCTTATACTCACAGCGATCTGCCTGCCCCTGCCTCCTGAGTGCTTCAATTAAAGTCATGCACCACAATGCCATGCCTGGCTTAGTTTTTGTTTTTGTTTTCCTTTGCCTTTAATTCCAGCAGTTGGGAGACAGAGGGGAGAGAATCACTTGCACTTGAAAGTCCAGGACAGGGAAGGCTACACGGGAAACCTTGTCTGGAAACAAACAAGCAAGCAAGCAAAAAAAAACTACAATTTCTTTAACACAAGAAAAGTTCTAGTTCCAAACTAGGTCAGTATACACAGCGATTTTCAAGACAGACAGGAATACATAGAGAGACTCTGTCTCCAAAATAGTTTAAACACTGTGTAAGTAGATAAGTAAGTAAGTAAATACATCGATGATAGATAGATAGATAGATAGATAGATAGATAGATAGATAGATAGGATTAAAGGCATGTGCCACCATGCCTGGCTAAATATTTAATTCTTTACTCAACTATTTAAAAAGGATAAACTATTCCTTTATTTAGTGAATTCTCTGTACTATACTAATACATAAACACATAGATGTTAGACACTTACATACATACACACATAGATAGAAAAATAGATAGATAGTTAGATAGATAGATAGATACAAAACACACAGACAGACAAATGGAGACCAATCTTCATAGTTACCTCATTTGATCACAGCAGAGTCAAGCAGCCTGGTCTAGGTAGAGCCAGCTACCTTCTAAAACTTATTAGTCATCAGTCAGTACTGAATCTATTTATTAGCAATGCAGCAGTGACACTATAACCAGCCCAAAAAATCAATATGATTATATACCCAGCAAGAGGGGGGGGAGAGGGAGAGGGAGAGAGAGAGAGAGAGAGAGAGAGAGAGAGAGAGAGAGAGAGAGAGGAGAATTGTGTGAGGAGGCTCTCTCTCCTTATCTAGAAACTATACACACCCTTACAATAAAAAAGAAGCAGAAATAAATAAAATAACCAACCAACAAACAAATATTAACAACCATACAAAAAAGAAAACTACAAGCAGTCATTATTTTTGGAATATAATTTACAGGGGAAAGAAATGTGTGGATTCACATACAGGCTCAAACATGAACAGGAGACCAATGAGACCAAAAGACAGAGCAGCCAATGCCTGTTCTTATCGTTAAGGGTACTATATATGTGAAATGGTTTGGGGTCCTTCCTAGTCCCCTCTAGCAAGACCTAGAAGTGACTGACTTAAGGTGACATCAGGAAGCAGTCCATTTCTTGAAGCGGAAAGAAATGGGTCCTGGGAGTGAGATAGGTAGGAAGGAAAGAAGGAAGAATGGGGTCAAAAACCAATCTCAGCACGTCAGAGGCGGTGGTCATAGCTAGAGACTGTGAATGATCACTCAGCTGTGGATTAATTTTTAACACCCGTGGGGGGTGCCGACGCACACATACACACACACACACACACACACACACACACACACACACACACACACACGATGACACAAGAAAAGCTCCAATGAGTGCAGTTACAAAGAGAGAATTGGTTGTTTTGTTATTTATCTTTAAAGATGTGTGTGTATTCACATGCACGCTAGGGTGTATATAAGTCTTAGAAGAATCACATATGTACACGTTAACAAACCATTTCTAGTTTAGATCCTCCAGGTCCCCATCTACCCATGGAACACGCCAGATTTCCATTGAGCCCTATTTTGCTCTCTTAAAAATGAGACCACAGGAGGCACACCAGACCTCCCTCTCTGCTGGGGCCTTTCATTTTGTTTTTCTCTCTTTCTGTTTTAGATTGATTTCTGGATTAAGTGTGGAGTGTTCTGCTTGCCTCTTAGGACATTTGGAAGAGCAGCCAGTGTTTTAACCCCTCCTGAGGCATTTTTAAATTTTACTTCGTTTTATTTTATTTCTTTTTGTGGTTTTCAAGACAGGGTTTCTCTGTGTAACAGCTCTGACTGCCCTGGAGCTCATGCCTGCCTCTGCCTCCCATGTTCTGAGACAACAGGCATGCATGCGCCAACACCACCCGGCTCCATTGCATTTTGCGTAATGCTCTCTTTGGTTTAAATGCTGAGGCGCTGTCACACAGAAAAGAGTGTAATTTATGAGAACAACACACCGTCATCCGGGCGCTGTGATGCTCCCTGGATGATACCATGAGAAGGGCAATATTGGCCCCGCCACTCCAGTACTGGCACCCGACATGGAGGAGGTGGGCAGGGCTCTCCCTCTCCACCAGGCAGGTGTGACAGTTAAGTTTTGGTGTTTTGTTTTGCTTTGTTTCTGTCTCCCACTACCACCACCCCCACACCCTCCGCCCAGAGACAGGGTTTCTCTGTGTAGCATTGGCTATCCAGTCCTCGGCTCACTTTGTAGACCAGGCTGGCCTTAAAGTCACAGCGATATGCCTGCCTCTGCCTCCTGAGTGCTGACATTAAAGGCCTGCACCACCATGACATGCCTAGCTTTGTTTTTGGGTTTGTTTTTCTTTGCCTTTAATCCCAGCAGTTGGGAGACAGAGGCAAGAGAATCACTTGCACTTGCAAGTCCAGGAAAGGCAAGGCTACATGAGAAACCTTGTCTGGGAACAAACAAACAAGCAAGCAAGCAAGCAAGCAAACAAACAAAAAACTACAATTTCTTTAACCCAAGAAAAGTTCTAGATCCAAACTAGGTCAGTATACACAGCGAATTTCAAGACAGACAGGAATACATAGAGAGACTCTGTCTCCAAAATAGTTTAAACATTGTGTAAGTAGATAAGTAAGTAAGTAAATACATCGATGATAGATAGATAGATAGATAGATAGATAGATAGATAGATAGGATTAAAGGCATGTGCCACCATGCCTGGCTAAATATTTAATTCTTTACTCAACTATTTAAAAAGGATAAACTATTCCTTTATTTAGTGAATTCTCTGTACTATACTAATACATAAACACATAGATGTTAGACACTTACATACAGACACACATAGATAGAAAAATAGATAGATAGATAGATAGATACAAAACACACAGACAGACAAATGGAGACCAATCTTCATAGTTACCTCATTTGATCACAGCAGAGTCAAGCAGCCTGGTCTAGGTAGAGCCAGCTACCTTCTAAAACTTATTAGTCATCAGTCAGTACTGAATCTATTTATTAGCAAGGCAGCAGTGACACTATAACCAGCCCAAAAAATCAATATGATTATATACCCAGCAAGGGGGGGGGGAGAGGGAGAGGGAAAGAGAGAGAGAGAGGGGGGGGGAGAATTGTGTGAGGAGGCTCTGTCTCCTTATCTAGAAACTATACACACCCTTACAATAAAAAAAGAAGCAGAAATAAATAAAATAACCAACCAACAAACAAATATTAACAACCATACAAAAAAGAAAACTACAAGCAGTCATTATTTTTGGAATATAATTTACAGGGGAAAGAACTGTGTGGATTCACATACAGGCTCAAACATGAACAGGAGACCAATGAGACCAAAAGACAGAGCAGCCAATGCCTGTTCTTATCGTTAAGGGTACTATATATGTGAAATGGTTTGGGGTCCTTCCTAGTCCCCTCTAGCAAGACCTAGAAGTGACTGACTTAAGGTGACATCAGGAAGCAGTCCATTTCTTGAAGCGGAAAGAAATGGGTCCTGGGAGTGAGATAGGTAGGAAGGAAAGAAGGAAGAATGGGGTCAAAAACCAATCTCAGCACGTCAGAGGCGGTGGTCATAGCTAGAGACTGTGAATGATCACTCAGCTGTGGATTAATTTTTAACACCAGCGGGGGGTGCCGACGGACACACACACACACACACACACACACACACACACACACACACACACACACACGATGACACAAGAAAAGCTCCAATGAGTGCAGTTACAAAGAGAGAATTGGTTGTTTTGTTATTTATCTTTAAAGATGTGTGTGTATTCACATGCACGCTAGGGTGTATATAAGTCTTAGAAGAATCACATATGTACACGTTAACAAACCATTTCTAGTTTAGATCCTCCAGGTCCCCATCTACCTATGGAACACGCCAGATTTCCATTGAGCCCTATTTTGCTCTCTTAAAAATGAGACCACAGGAGGCACACCAGACCTCCCTCTCTGCTGGGGCCTTTCATTTTGTTTTTCTCTCTTTCTGTTTTAGATTGATTTCTGGATTAAGTGTGGAGTGTTCTGCTTGCCTCTTAGGACATTTGGAAGAGCAGCCAGTGTTTTAACCCCTCCTGAGGCATTTTTTAATTTTACTTCGTTTTATTTTATTTCTTTTTGTGGTTTTCAAGACAGGGTTTCTCTGTGTAACAGCTCTGACTGCCCTGGAGCTCATGCCTGCCTCTGCCTCCCATGTTCTGAGACAACAGGCATGCATGCGCCAACACCACCCGGCTCCATTGCATTTTGCGCAATGCTCTCTTTGGTTTAAATGCTGAGGCGCTGTCACACAGAAAAGAGTGTAATTTATAAGAACAACACAGCATCATCCAGGCGCTGTGGTGCTCGCTGGATGATACCATCACAAGGGCAATATTGGCCCTGCCACTCCAGTACTGGCACCTGCCATGGAGGAGGTGGGCGGTGCTCTCCCTCTCCACCTGGCGGGTGTGACAGCCAAGTTTTTGTGTTTGGTTTTGTTTCTGTCTCCCACTACCACATCCCCCACACCATCCACCCAGAGACAGGGATTCTCCGTGTAGTGTTGGCTATCCAGTCCTGGGCTCACTTTGTATACCATACTGGCCTTAAACTCACAGCGATTGGCCTGCCTCTGCATCCCGATTGCTAGGATTAAAGGCATGCACCACTATGCCATGCCTGGCTTAGTTTTTGTTTTTGTTTTCCTTTGCCTTTAATCCCAGCAGTTGGGAGACAGAGGGGAGAGAATCACTTGCACTTGAAAGTCCAGGACAGGGAAGGCTACACGGGAAACCTTGTCTGGAAACAAACAAGCAAGCAAGCAAGAAAAAACTACAATTTCTTTAACACAAGAAAAGTTCTAGTTCCAAACTAGGTCAGTATACACAGCGATTTTCAAGACAGACAGGAATACATAGAGAGATTCTGTCTCCAAAATAGTTTAAACACTGTGTAAGTAGATAAGTAAGTAAGTATCATCTATCGATGATAGATAGATAGATAGATAGATAGATAGATAGATAGATAGATAAAAAGACAGATAGAATTAAAGGCATGTGCCACCATGCCTGGCTAAATATATAATTCTTTACTCAACTATTTAAAAAGGACAAACATGTCCTTTATTTACTGTATTCTCCGTAGTATACTAATACATAAATACATAAATGTTAGATACATACATACATACAAACATAGATAGATAGATAGATGGATAGATAGATAGATAGATAGATAGATAATACACACACAGACAGACAAATGGATACCAATCCTCATAGTTCCCTCGTTGTATCACAGCAGAGTCAGGCAGACTGGTCTAGGTAGTGCCAGCTCCCTTCTAATGTTTATTAGTCATCAGTCAGTACTGAATCTATTTATTATCAATGCAGCAGTGACTCTATAACCAGCCCAGAAAATCAGCGTGATTCTATACCTAGCACGAGAGGGGGGAGGGGGAGAGAGAGAGAGAGAGAGAGAGAGAGAGAGAGAGAGAGAGAGAGAATTGTGTGAGGAGGCTCTTTCTCCTGATATAGAAAGTATACCCACCCTTTCAATAAAAAAGAGAAGAAGAAAAAAAGTAAATAACCAAGCAACCAACAAACAATTAACAACAACAACAACAACAAAAGACCACTACAAGCGGTCATTTGTTTTGGAATATAATTTACAGGGGAAAGAAATGTATAGGTTCACATACAGGCTCTATCATAAACAGGAGAGCAACGAGACTAAAAGACAGAGCAGCCGATGCCTTTTTTTATCGTTCAGGGTACTATTTATGTGAAATGGTTTGGGGTCCATCCTAGTCCCCTCTAGCATGACCTAGAAGTGACTTATTTAAGGTTTTCAGGAAGCAGTCCTCTTGAAGAGGAAAGAAATGGCTGCTGAGAGTGAGATAGGTAGGAAGGAAAGAAGGAAGAACGGGGTCAAAAACCAATCTCAGCACGTCAGAGGCAGTGGTCATAGCTAGAGACTGTGACTGGTCACTCAGCACATACACACACACAGACACACACACACTCACATACACACACAGACGCGCGCGCGCGCGCGCGATGAAACAAGAAAATCTACAATGAGTGCATTTACAAAGACAGAATCGGTTGTTTTGTTATTTATCTTTAAAGATGTGTGTGTGTTCGTATGCATGCTGGGCTGTATATAAGTCTTAGAAGAATCACATATGTACACTTTAACAAACCATTTCTAGTTTAGATCCTCCAGGTCCCCATCTACCCATGGAACACGCCAGATTTCCATTGAGCCCTATTTTGCTCTTTTAAAAATGAGACCACAGGAGCCACACCAGACCTCCCTCTCAGCTGGGGCCTTTCATTTTGTTTTTCTCTCTTTCTGTTTCTGATTAATTTCTGGATTAAGAGTGGAGTGTTCTGCTTGCCTCTCAGGACTTTTGGAAGAGCAGCCAGTGCTTTTAACCCCTCCTGAGGCATTTTTACTTTTATTTCGTTTCTTTTTATTTCTTTTTGTGGCTTTTCGAGACAGGGTTTCTTTGTGCAACAGCTATGGCTGTCCTGGAACTCACGGAGACCCAGCGGCCTCCGCCTCCCAAGCGCCGGGAGTAAAGGCGGGCGTGATGTCGCATGCCTTTAATCCCAGCACTCAGGAGGCAGAGGCAGGCGGATCACTGTGAGTTCAAGGCCAGCCTGGTCTACAAAGTGAGTCCAGGAAGGCCAAGGCTAAAACAGAGAAACCTTGGCTCGAAAAAATATATATATTAGAAGGAGAAGAAGGAAGAGGAGGAGGAGGAGGAAAGGAAGGAAGAAAGGAAAGAGCCAGGCCTGGTGGCAGCAATGCACTGAATATTTAAATTTTTCATGGCATTAGTCATAAGAAAAAAAATAAAATAAAGCAGATATAATTAATTGTCCTGGCATGCACCACCAGGCCCTGCTTCCTTTAATTTCATTTATTTATTAACTTATTTATATTGGTTTTTTGAGACAGGGTTTCTCTGGGTAGCCTTGGGTGTCCTGGAACTCTGTTTTTAGACCACGCTGGTCTCAAACTCACAGAGATCCACCTACCCCTGCCTCCCAAGTGCTGGGATGAATGGCGTGTGCCACCATGCTGGTCCTTTCAGCTCTTTATCTCCAAGAAAGTTTCTAGGTAGTCCTGGGAGTTCCAACCTTAGGTCATCTAAAAATCAGTTTCAAAGACAGCCAGAGGGGGGCAGAGAGAGAGAGAGAGAGAGAGAGAGAGAGAGAGAGAGAGAGAGAGAGAGTCTATCTCCACAAACCTTAGATAAGTAAGATACACAGACAGAAAGACAAATGGAGGCCAAGCATCATAGTTTCCTCATGTAATCACAGCAGAGACAGGTGGACTTCTGTGTTTGGTTTTTCCAAGTACATATTTAAGTCTTTATTCAGCTATCTATCAAGGGTAAACTGGTCCTTTATTTAGTGTAGTCTCCGTACCCCACGTGGAACCATTGAAATCCCTAACTAGATGAGGCCTGCCTCCAGCTCACAGAGTTTCACCTGCCTCTGCCTTCAGAGCTATGGGATTCAAGGCCTACAGGACCACACCGAGCTGGCTTCTTTAAGTTCTGGTTTCAGAACTTAACCCCAATGTGCATGTACAGAATTATAGGGAAGCCTCTTCTGATCTACACAGTTCCCTCGCTGCTCCATGAAAAGACAAACCACATAAAGGCTTAACTCGCTCTCTGAAAACGAAAAACAAAAATTAAGAGCTGGATGGAGAGGTGGCTCAGAGGTTAAGAGCACTGACTGCCCCTCCAGAGGTCCTGAGTTGCGTTCCCAGTGAGCACACGGTGGCTCACAGCCATCTATAATTTGATCTAACGTCCTTCTCTGGCGTGCAGGCATACACGCAGGCAGATGGAGCACTGTACACATAATAATGAATAAATATTTTAAATTGAAAATAAACTTTTAAATTAACCATAATGACAGGGGGAAAACAACTAGTTCAGAATCTTTCAGTAGCCAGGCGGTGGTGGCACACGCTTTTCTTTCATCCCAGCACTCGGGAGGCAGAGACAGGTGGGTTGTTGTGAGTTTGAGGCCAGCCTCGTTTACACAGCGGGTCCAGGACAGCTAAGGTTCCATAAAGAAACGCTGTCTTCTGGAACCAAAACCAAAACCAAACCAAAAGAAACAAAAAAAAATTAGACCGAGGAGCTACACCAGACCTCTGAGACGGTTCCTTTCATTTTATTTGCCTTTATTTCATTTTATTTTTTTTTCTATTTCTTTTTTTTGGGGGGGTGGGGGGCAAGGGATTCGTTTTTCACGTTAGGGTTTCTCTGTGTAGCCTTGACTGTCCTGGACTTACTTGCTTTTGTAGACCAGGCTGTCCTAAAATTTACAGCAATCCGACTGCCTCTTCCTCCCAAGTGCTGGGATTATTGGCGTGCGCCACCACCGCCTGGCCTTATTTTAATTTTTTTCTGTGCATCACTCGGTATGAATGTGTCAGATCCCTTGGTAGTGGCGTTACAGACAGTTGTGAGCTGCCGTGTGGGTGTTGGGAATCCAGCCCAGGTCCTTTGGAAGAGCTGACAGTGCTCCTCACCAACGATCCATCTCTCTAGTCCCATTTGCTTTGTCTTCATGCTCTCTTTCGTTTGAATTCTGAGGCACCGCCACACAGGGGGAAAAAAATCTTCCGAAGTGATCTTCTCTGTTCTCTGTGTTTACCATCCCTCTAGATGGCAGAGACTTAAATCCAATTCACACGGGGTGGGGGGCAGGGGGCGGAGCGGAGGGCCGGGGCCGTGGCGAGCCGGTGGCGGGGGGCGCGGGGGGGATTGTGAGGAGCCTCTCACCCCTGACCTAGAAAGTACCCTTTAAATTAAAAGTGTAAAAAAAACCGTACTACAAACACACATTTGTTTTGGAATATAATTTATGGTAGAAAGCATTGTGTGGGTTCGCATACAAGCCCAAACATACACAAGAGACTGGATAGATCAAAAGGCAGAGCAGCCGATGCTTGTTCTTTTCGTTCAGGGTACTATTTATGTGAAATGGGTTGGAGTCCTTCGTAGTCCCCTCTACCATGACCTAGAAGTGTGACTGTCTTAAGCTGAAATCAGGAAGCAGTCCATTTCTGCAAAAGGAAAGAAAGGGTTGTTATGAGTTCAAGGTCCAGCCTGGTCTACAAAGTGAGTCCAGGATGGCCAAGGCTACACAGAGATACCCTGTCTCGGAAAAAAAACAAACAAACAAAGAAGCATAAAAAAATCTTAAAAGAATCCCACACTCATCTGCCGGGTATGGTATGGTGGCGCACGCCTTTAATCCCAGCACTTGGGAGGCGAGGCCGGTGGATCACTGTGAGTTCGAGGCCGCCTTGGTCTACGAAGTGAGTCTAGGACAGCTAAGGCTACACAGAGAAACCCTGTCTCAAAAAAAAAAGTAAAGATGAGACCATAGGAGCAACACCAGACCTCCCCCTCAGCTGCGTCGTTTCATTTTGGTTTTTTCTTTTTCTGTTCTCTTTGAGTTCTGAATTAAGTGTGCAGTGTTCTGCCTGTATCTCCAGCTCTGGGCCAGGAGAGGGCACCAGGTCTCCTCATAAATGGTTGTGAGCCACTACGTGGCTGCTGGGACTGAAGGCTATACTTTCCCAAGAGCAGCCAGTGCTCTTCAACTCTGACGCATTTTTATTTTTCTTATTTTTATTTTTTATGTTTGTGGTTATTCCAGACAGGGTTTCTCTGTGCAACAGCTCTGGCTGTCCTGGAACTCATGGAGATCCACCGGCCTCTGCCTCCCAAGCGCCGGGAATATAGGTGTGCGCCGCCATTTTATGTTTCTTAATGCTCTCTTTGGTTTAAATGCTGAGGTGCTGTCACACAGAAAGGAGTATAACTTATAAGAAAAATGCACCATCATCCAGATGCTGTGGCGCTCGCTTTTAGATGAAAATAATGACATGGATGGGAAAAAACAGGACAAATAAAACAACAACCCAAAAATGCACATAAAATTTACTGAATCATTAATAAAGAATAAGCAATGAAACGTGGGCTTACAAACAGGCAAAAAGATAAAGAAAGAGACATATGAAGCCGGGCATGGAGGCGCATACCTTTAATCCCAGCAGTCAAGAGGCAGAGGCAGGCGGATCACTGTGAGTTCGAGGCCAGCCTGGTCTATAAAGTGAGTCCAGGACAGCCAAGGCTACACAGAGAAACCTTGTCTCGAAAAACCAAAAAAAAAAAAAAAAGAGAGAGAGAGACATATGGTTAGAGAGACCCTAAGACAGAGGAGCCATGAATAGAGAAACGGATCATTTTATTTTCAGTAATTACAACAGAAAACACAAATAGAATTGACTGGTGTGGAACTTTTCCTGTGTCTCAGGAAGACTTATTTAGTTAGTTTTGGGTTCTTTGAGAGCTAGTTTCTTTGTGTAGCCTTGACACACAAGCGCGCACACACACACACACACACACACACACAAATGGGGGGGCAAGCATGAAGGGCAAAGGAGAGAGAGAGAGAGAGAGAGAGAGAGAGAGAGAGAGAGAGAGAGAGAGAGAAACCCTATGTAAAATAACGTGTCTGTCTGGAGTTCACGGTGTAAAGAAGGTGAGATATCCATAGGGACTTATGAATATCTGTGGGAGTCAGAGGGAGACAGATAGACTGTGAATTCAGGTGGCTAGTCTGGCCTAAATAGTGAATTCAGAGACAATAAAGGCTACATAAAGAGATTGACCCTGTCTGTGAAAATCCAAACAAACAGCAAACAAATGAGTGTTTTCCTGTGAAACATGAAAATGCCCGACTTTCACATCAGCCAGCCATGAAGGCTGCTCGACCTCCACTTCCAAGGAGAAGTAGGGTGTAACTGGAAGACAATTAAGAGATAAGCAATCAAGCAGGAGCCTCACCCATCCTTTCTGACACAAGGTCAAAGGGTAACCTTCAACTTTTGCTTTTTTTCCTTTGAAAGGAATAGGCCTTGTTCTGGCCTGTAAGTCTGTGTGTGTGTGTGTGTGTGTGTGTGTGTGTGTGTGTGTGTGTGTGTGTGTGTGTGTATGTGTGTCTTTTTCCCCAAAAACAGGGTTTCTCTGTGTAGCCTTGGCTGTCTTGTCCTGGACTCTCTCTGTCGACCGGGCCCACCTCAAAATTATAAAGATCCCCCTGCCTCTGCTTCCTGATTACTGGCATTAAAGGCCTGCACCACCATGCCTAGCTTTGTTTCTGTTCCCCCAACCCCCACTGCTCACATAAAAGTCCATCCATATGAGTCTGGTGTCTGAGAGTGGTCAGTGAGTGGCCACTCTTGAACACATAACCAAACCAAAACAAAACCAAATTACCAAACGGGAAAGGCAAAAGCAGGCCAAACTCTGTTTCCAGGCCAGACTGGCCTACAGCAAATGTTCAAAGACAGCCATGCCCATCACAAACAAGCCTGTCTGGTTTGGATGGTTGGTTGGGTGTTTTTGTTTTTGTTTTTGTTTTTGTTTTTGTTTTTGTTTTGAGGCAGGTTTTCTCTGTGTAGCCTTGGCTATCTTGGACTGACTTTGTAAACCAGGCTGGGCTCGATCTAACAGAGATCTACCTGCATCTGCTTCCAGAGTGCTGGGATTGAATGCCTGTGTGTTTTTAATTCCCTGTTACTTTATTGTCCATTCAATTTGATTTTATGAGGTAGCTCTCTCTCTCTCTCTCTCTCTCTCTCTCTCTCTCTCTCTCTCTCTCTGTGTGTGTGTGTGTGTGTGTGTGTGTGTGTGTGTGTGTGTGTGTATAGGACCATGTGTGGTCTGATACTGTCATCCTTTATGATTACTCATACAAACTATGATTGAACATTAGACTCTGATGAGTGGTTAACCCAAACCCTAACCAGGCCAACCCCTCAGGCCATACAAAGTGAAAGTAGAATAAACAGAGAGCTGTGAAAACAGGGGAAACCTTTCTTCTCTAACAGGGAGGCCCAAGTGAAAGAGAGCGAAAGTGACCTCCTGACAAATCAGTTAGTGGAAAATCAGTAAGGGAAGGCAGCATCAGGAAGGGAGGATCCTTTTGAAAACACTTCACCGCTTGGGGTCCCTCCTTTGTTGTGTCTGCTGTTGCCACCAATGCTGTTCCTGTCCAGCCCCAACTTCTGGTCTCAGACTAAATACAGAGTTAGAGCAAATTAAAGCACCAGTCCAATGGTGCTAGAGATGATATTCTCTTTCCAGCTGCTGGGTGCTGACATGACAGGCATGCATGGATTAAGTGCATGTAGTACTAAGAGGATGGAGCCCATGGCTTTGTAAGCACCCTTGGCCATAGCTTCCCCTTCCCCTTCCCCTCTGCACCCCAACTTAGGTAAAGGCGGTGGAACAACCATCCATGAGGCTTGCCCCCACAGGGCAGTTCCAGAGAAATCAGACAGCCTCACGCAGACATACTTGCATTCAAAATTGAAATAGAAAGGACAGAAAAACAAACCAAAACAACAACAACAACAACAAACCGATGCACATAAAAACAATAAAGAAAATAAGGAGAAATGAAATATGGATTTACAGAGAAAGAAAAAGGGAAAAAAAGCCAAAGTAAAAATACAAAAACCATATGATTAGGTATCAGGGAGACCTTCCCTAAGACAGGCAGAGCAGCAATGAATTGATCATTTTAATTTTCATGTTATTAGTTGTAATTAACCCCAGCACTCAGTAGGCAGAGGCAAAAGAGGCAAGCAGATCTTTGTCTACAACAGAGAAGCCCTGTCTCAAACAGAAGGAAACAAAAAACACTAAACAACAACAACAATAGACACACAGATAAAGAAATCATTTAAAGGGAAGACATGAAATATGGATTTACAGAGAAAGAGAGAGAGAGAGAGAGAGAGAGAGAGAGAGAGAGAGAGAGAGAGAGAGAGAGAGGTAAAAGTAAAAAAACAGAACAGTAGCAACAACAACAACAAAAGCCAAAACCTTAGGTTCAGGGAGACCCTAAGGCAGAGCAGCAAGGAACTGATCACTTTATTTTTCATTACATTAGTTGTAATTAAAACCTGAAATAAGACTACCACACCTCTAATGCCAGCACTTGGGAGGCAAAACTAAGAGGATCGCTGTGAGTTGGAGGGCAGCCTGGTCTCCAAAGCAAGTCCAGGACAGCCAAGGCTACATGAGAAACCCTGTCAGGAAACAAACAAGCTAACAAACAACTACAATTTCTTTAACCCCAAGAAAAGGTCTAGCTCCAACCTAGTATGCACAACGATTTCCGAGACAGACAGGAATACATAGAGAGACACTGTCTCCAAAATAACTTAGGAGATAAGTAAGTAAGCAAGCAAGCAAGCAAGCAAATACATAGGTGATATATAGATACATGATTACAGACACACAGACAGACAAATGGAGACCAATCCTCATAGTTCCCTCATTTGATCACGGCAGAGTCAGGCAGCCTGTTCTACGTAGTGTTGGCTAGAATGTTTATTAACAATTAGTACGACTTCTATTTATTAGTAATGCAGTGGCTCATGCCTTTCTTTAATTCCAGCACTCAGGAAGCAGAGGCAGGTGGACTGCTGTGAACTCAAGGCCAGGCTGTTCTACAAAGTGATTCCAGGACAGCCAAGGCTACACAGAGAAACCCTGTCTCCAAAAACCAAAACCAAAAAAGAAAAAAGAGAAAAAAGAAAAAAGAAACAACCGAAGAGACATTAAATAAAAAAATAAAAATAAATAAATAAATAAATAAAATTACAAACATTGTTCATGTGTGACAAAACAGGGGCCACACATGCCCAGAAGAAAGAAAGAAGGAAAAAAAGAAAAAGGGAAAGAAGGAAGGAAGGAAGGAAGGAAGGAAGGAATGAGGGAAGGAAGGGTGAAAAAAATTAAATATCTCAGACTGTGTGCACAAAAATACATGGGTTGTGGGCATGGGGAGGCAGTGTTGAGTGGGTGGGGAGGGGGGAGAACGCAGCTCATTAGACAGGCCCTCATTGTCCTGCCTCTGTGTTCCATGAACACTCAAATCTCTTACAACTCAGTGAATCGCAAAAAGAAAAAGAAAAAAGAAAGAGGAAAGGAAAGGAAAACATTCCCGACTATACATTGATGCAACCACTCACTACCTTATGATTTGTCTGATTCTTCAAGATTCTTCTGTGGTGAACTGATGTGAGATCACTCACCTGTATGCTTATGTGTACCCTGGTCTGACTTAGAAGTCAGAGATCTGCCTTCACAGTGCATGGATTAAAGCAATGAACTACCAGGGCCAATTTGATTTCATTTTTTGGGTGTTTTTGGGTTGTTTTTTTTTTTTTTTTTTTTTTTTTGGTTTTTTGAGACAGGGTTTCTCTGTGTAGCCTTGGCTGTCCAGGACTCGCTTTGTAGACCAGGCTGGCCTGGAGCTCACAGCGATCCGCCTGCCTTTGCCTCCCGAGTGCTGGGATTAAAGGCGTGTGCAACTGATGCTCAGCCAAACAAATAAAGGTGGGTGTGTGTGCCCACACAAGCAAGACCACACTCAGCCTCCTTTCATTTCTTTACCTTCCATTGATCTAAGTCTGGGTTTCTAGTGTTCAGTGTGTGGCTAATCTTGAACCCATAATGCTGTCACTTTATTATATGTTTAGTTTAAAGTCAAATTCTCTGACGGTGTTCACCAAAATGAAGCCACCTTCTGGAGGGCAGATATCACGGTGGCTTACCTCACCAATATGGAAGCAGTCCTGGGACATACTTTTCAAGGTCGTTTACTCTGGAGGACCAAAACTTAAACCCAATTTGCATGTGTGGAATTCTGAGGAAGTTCTCCTAATCTACACAGTACCCTCGCTGTGTGAAAAGAAAATCAACCAAACTGTTTAACTCCCCGTCTTTTAAAAAAATTGTTTATTAATTAATAAAAATTTTAGAAGGAAACCGGGCCTGATGTCGCATGCCTTTAATCCCAGCACTCGGGAGGCAGAGGCAGGCGGATCACTGTGAGTTCAAGGCCAGCCTAGTCTACAAAGTGAGTCCAGGATGGCCAAGGCTAACACAGAGAAACCTTGTCTCGAAAAAAAATGTACATATTAGAAGGAGGAGAAGGAAGAGGAGGAGGAGGAGGAAAGGAAGGAAGGAAGGAAAGAGCCAGGCCTGGTGGCAGCAACGCACTGAATATTTAAATTTTTCATGGCATTAGTCATAAGAAAAAAAATAAAATAAAGCAGATATAATTAATTGTCCTGGCATGCACCACCAGGCCCTGCTTCCTTTAATTTCATTTATTTATTTACTTATTTATATTGGTTTTTTGAGACAGGGTTTCTCTGGGTAGCCTTGGGTGTCCTGGAACTCTGTTTTTAGACCAGGCTGGTCTCAAACTCACAGAGATCCACCTACCCCTGCCTCCCAAGTGCTGGGATGAATGGCGTGTGCCACCATGCTGGTCCTTTCAGCTCTTTATCTCCAAGAAAGTTTCTAGGTAGTCCTGGGAGTTCCAACCTTAGTCCATCTACACATCAGTTTCAAAGACAGCCAGAGGGGGGCAGAGAGAGAGAGAGAGAGAGAGAGAGAGAGAGAGAGAGAGAGAGAGAGTCTATCTCCACAAACCTTAGATAAGTAAGATACACAGACAGAAAGACAAATGGAGGCCAAGCATCATAGTTTCCTCATGTAATCACAGCAGAGACAGGTGGACTTCTGTGTTTGGTTTTTCCAAGTACATATTTAAGTCTTTATTCAGCTATCTATCAAGGGTAAACTGGTCCTTTATTTAGTGTAGTCTCCGTACCCCACGTGGAACCATTGAAATCCCTAACTAGATGAGGCCTGCCTCCAGCTCACAGAGTTTCACCTGCCTCTGCCTTCAGAGCTATGGGATTCAAGGCCTATAGGACCACACAGAGCTGGCTTCTTTAAGTTCTGGTTTCAGAACTTAACCCCAATGTGCATGTACAGAATTATAGGGAAGCCTCTTCTGATCTACACAGTTCCCTCGCTCCATGAAAAGACAAACCACATAAAGGCTTAACTCGCTCTCTGAAAACAAAAAAAAAAAAAAAATTAAGAGCTGGATGGAGAGGTGGCTCAGAGGTTAAGAGCACTGACTGCCCCTCCAGAGGTCCTGAGTTGCATTCCCAGCGAGCACAAGGCGGCTCACGGCCATCTATAATTTGATCTAACGTCCTCCTCTGGCGTGCAGGCATAAACGCAGGCAGATAAAGCACTGTACACATAATAATGAATAAATATTTTAAATTGAAAATAAACTTTTAAATTAACCATAATGACAGGGGGGAAAAACTAGTTCAGAATCTTTCAGTAGCCAGGAGGTGGTGGCACATGCCTTTCTTTAATCCCAGGACTTTGGAGGCAGAGACAGGTGGATTGTTGTGAGTTTGAGGCCAGCCTTGTCTACACAGCGGGTCCAGGACAGCCAAGGTTCCATAAAGAAACGCAGTCCTCAGGAATCAAAACCAAAACCAAACCAAAAAAAAGAAAAAAATTTAGTCCGAGGAGCTACACCATACCTCTGAGACGGTTCCTTTCATTTTATTTACCTTTATTTCATTTCATCATTAATTTTTTTATTTCTTTTTTTGGGGGGGGCAAGGGATTCGTTTTTCACGTTAGCGTTTCTCTGTGTAGCCTCTACTGTCCTGGAGTTACTTGCTTTTTTAGACCAGGCTGCCCTAAAATTCACGGCAATCCGACTGCCTCTGTCTCCCGAGTGCTGGGATTATTGTCATGCGCCACCACCGCCCGGCCTTATTTTAATTTTTTTCTGTGCATCATTCGGTATGAATGTGTCAGATCCCTTCTAGTGGTGTTACAGACAGTTGTGAGCTGCCCTGTGGGTGTTGGGAATCCAACCCAGGTCCTTTGGAAGAGCTGACAGTGCTCCTCACCAATGATCCTTCTCTTTAGTCCCATTTGTTTTGTCTTCATGCTCTCTTTCTTTGAATTCTGAGGCACTGCCACACAGGGGGGAAAACATTTCTGAAGTGATCTTCTCTCTTCTCTGTGTTTACCATCCCTCTAGATGGCAGGGACTTAAATCCAATTCACACGTGGTGGGGGGCTGTGTGGCAGAGCAGAGGGTCGGGGGCACGGTAGGCCAGGGGACCGTGGCAGAGGAGGGCCAATGCAGGTGCGCCGGGGGCGGGAGGGGGATTGTGAGGAGCCTCTCACCCCAGACCTTGAAAGTACTCTTTAAATTAAAAGTGTAAAAAAAAACCAACATTACTACTAACACACATTTGTTTTGGAATATAATTTATGGCAGAAAGAAATGTGTGGGTTCGCATACAAGCCCAAACATAAACAAGAGACTGGAGAGACCAAAGGCAGAGCAGCCGATGCCTGTTCTTTTCGTTCAGGGTACTATTTATGTGAAATGGGTTGGAGTCCTTCCTAGTCCCCTCTACAATGACCTAGAAGTTTGACTGTCTTAAGCTGAAATCAGGAAGCAGTCCATTTCTGGAAGAGGAAAGAAAAGGTTGCTATGAGTTCAAGGTCCAGCCTGGTCTACAAAGTGAGTCCAGGATGGCCAATGCTACACAGAGAAACCATGTATCGAAAAACAAAAAAATAGAAACGGACAAACATAAAAAAATCTTAAAAGAATCCCAGACACATCTGCCGTGTATGGTATGGTGGTGCACGCGTTTAATCCCACCACTTGGGAGGCAAAGACATGTGGATCGCTGTAAAATTGTCTCGAAAAGCCAAAAAAGAAAAAAAAAAGAATCTGACATCTAAACTTTAACCAATCATTACCTAGTTTACATCCTACAGGTGCACATCTACCCAAGGAACACACCAAATTTCCACTGAGTCCTATCTTGCTGTCGTAAAAATGAGACCACAGGAGCAACACCAGACCTCCCCCTCAGCTGGGTTGTTTCATTTTGTTTTTCTCTCTTTCTGTTCTCTTTGAGTTCTGCATTAGGTGTGCAGTGTTCTGCCTGCATCTCCACCTGCGGGCCAGGAGAGGGCGCCAGGTCTCCTCATAAATGGTTGTGAGCCACCACGTGGCTGCTGGGAACTGAAGGCTATACCCTCCCAAGAGCAGCCAGTGCTCTTCAACCCTGACACATTTTTATTTTTGTTATTTTTATTTTTTATGTTTGTGGTTTTTCGAGACAGGGTTTCTCTGTGCAACATCTCTGGCTGTCCTGGAACTCATGGAGATCCACCGGCCTCTGCCTCCCAAGCGCCGGGAGGGGACTCGGTGTGGCGGGAGAGGGGCGGCGGCCACGGGAAAGGGACCGAGGCCCCTTTCTTCTCCACCACCCTGCCCGCCGTCCATGACACACGTCTGACGGGTTCGCGAGAGAAAGAGCGAGAAGATAGACCGGGAGGAGCGCGGAGGTGGAGGCGGCGGCGAAGCGGGAACAGGAGCCGGCGACCTCGCTTTGGCGAGTGCCCTGGGTCCCAGGGCAAGCAACATGGCGCGGCGACGGGGCCGACACTCGCTGCCTCTCCCTGACCCCACCCCCCGGGGAGGGCTCACATTGGCGAACGGATGGACCGCGGCGTCCCAAGGGACCGTCGCCAGAGCAAGCCAACCCCTGGGCAGAGGAAAGACGGAGAAGGCGGCGGGGCCGGTCCAGGGCGCAGAGACCTAAGGAGCAGCCACGGCACGGGGTCGGCCAACCTTGCGGGCTCGGGCGGCGGCGCGACGAAGCTCCCAGATGGGGAAGGGGTGCGCGGGTCGGGAACCCGGACCTGGGGAACGGCGTGGCCCCGTGAGATGATGGGCAGACATGGAGGCAGAAGATGAAGGAGAACGAGGAGGGCCGAGATCCAGACCCTGATGACTTCAAGGGTACGACGACCCCGCCTAGAGAGGCAGAACCTGGACCGAGACCCCTCCGTCACCGCCTAAGCGTGACCGCTCGCGCCACCACATGGCCATCAACACAGACCCTGGGGACACGGTAAGACCTTCACCGACCCGCCTTCCTCGCCCACCACTGCGCCTCTCAAAGCGTTGCGGCCTTTCTTCAAGCTCTCCTCTGCACGGAGGCCGGGAGGCGGCGACAGCGGCCCGCCGACAACCACCCCACATGTCTGAACTTCGGGGGATGGAGGGCCTGGAGTCAAGAACCCTGCAAACAAACCACCAGCCGCGTGAACCCACCCCTCGGAGATGGACATCGAAGGGGTGTGGCGATTGATCTTCAAGGGACGCTCAGACAGGCATAGCCCCGGGAGGAACCCGGGGACACAAGAGAGTTCGATGTGTCGATGATCAATTTGTCCTGCGATTCACATTAATTCTCGAAGCTAGCTGCGTTCTTCATCGACGCACGAGCCGAGTGATACACTGCTAAGAGTCCTACGAGTTTTTCGTCGGGCGTGTGGGAGAGACGGGAGTCCCTCGCTCACATCACACGTGCTGGTGTCGGCACAGTGCCCGGCCCCCCACACTGGGAGAGAGGGCTCGCCTTGGGCTGGCCAGCAAGAGCAAAACAGATGGAACACGAACTCCGGGGGATGGGTCGGTTGGACCGAACGGGAAAAGAACCACACACACACACAGTGACACGGGACCCGCCCAGCGAACACAGCCGAGACGCCCAAGACATGGGAAGCCGGGACGGCAAGCTGGACACAGCTGCGCGTGCCCCACAGATGCCCAAAGGGGAGGGTCCCACCCCAACCCTCAACCACGGCCTCGGGAGCGGCCCTGGAAGGAGGAAAGTGGGGGAGAGTCTGAGAGAGCCGCGGGAGGGAGAGAGGGAACTCACACACCTCCAGGCTGACTCCCTACGGGCCCACCGCCCCCCCTGACCCTGGGGGCTGAGAGGCGAACTCCCCAGGGGTCTTTAAACCTGCGCGCCAGAACGCGACAGTCAGGTACCCGGAAAGGTTCGGGGAGGACACGCGAGGTCAGAAAAGCCGGGAGGGGATGGATGCCGGACACACTGAGGCCATCGCCGACCGCAGGCAACACGCTTCGGGCTTGGTAAAGTCGTAGCCCTGGCATAGGCGGCCGAGATGAGGCGCGACAGCGCACCCCACCACAACCACGACATAGACTCGCACCACCGCTAAGGGAGGAGACGAGCCGGACGGGAAAGAGGGGCAGCCCGCGGGACGCGGCATTCACCTAGCGTGGGGGGTGGGCCACCCCGGGGAAGAAGCGGAAGGAGCGAAGAGAAGGGAGAGGATTGCGAGAGAGGGATGAGAATGGCAAGAGCTGCCCAACCCACAACAGACGGCAATGCGCCCCGCCTCCTCACCATCCTCTACCTCTTTCCTCTTCCCTCCTTCTTTCAACCCAGAGGACCGAATGACCGAGACCGACTGCATGGGGCAGCAGGCGATGCGACCCGGGACACGCGCCTCCCGGTGGGGAGGAACAAAGACGGACGGACAGACTGACGGACGGACGGACGGACGGACGGACGGACGTGGCCAGCCTACCAGCGCCTCTCCTTAATGATCCTTCCGCAGGTTCAGCTATGGAAACCTTGTTACGCCTTTTACTTCCTCTAGATAGTCAAGTTTGACCATCTTCTCAGCGCTCCAGCATGGCCATCAGCCGACTCCAGCAGGGCTGATCCGAGGGCCTCACTAAACCATCCAATCGGTAGTAGCGACAGGCAGTGTGTACAAAGGGCAGCGACTTAATCAACGCAAGCTTATGACCTGATCTTACTGGGAATTCCTCGTTCCTGGGGAATAATTGCAATACCAGATCCCCATCACCAATGGGGTTAAACGGTTACCCTTGCCTGACAGCTTAGGGTAGGCACACGCTGAGCCAGTCAGTGTAGCTTGCGTGCAGCCCCGGACATCTAAGGGCATCACAGACCTGTCATTGCTCAATCTCCGGTGGCTGAACGCCACTTGTCCTCTAAGAAGTTGGGGGACGGGACGCCGACCGCTCGGGGGACGCGTAACTAGTTAGCATGCCAGAGTCTAGTTTGTTATAAGAATTAACCAGACAAATCGCTCCACCAACTAAGAACAGCCAAGCACCACAACCCAGGGAATCAAGAAAGAGCTATCAATCTGTCAATCCTGTCCGTATCCAGGCAGGGTAAGGTTTCCCGTGTTGAGTCAAATTAAACCGCAGGCTCCACTACTGGTGGTGCCCTTCCGTCAATTCCTTTAAGTCTCAGCTTTGCAACCATACTCCCCCCCCCCCCCCCCGGAATCCAAAGACTTTGGTTTCCGGGAAGCTGCCCAGCAGGTCATGGGAATACCATTTCATTTTGCATAATGCTCTCTTTGGTTTAAATGCTGAGGCACTGTCACACAGAAAAGAGTGTAATTTATGAGAACAACACACCATCATCCGGGCCCAGTGGTGCTCGCTGGATGATACCATCACAAGGGCAATATTGACCCAATCCCTCCAGTACTGGCACCGGCCATGGAGGAGGTGGGCGGTGCTCTCCCTCTCCACTGGGCAGGTGTAACAACCAAGTTTTGGGGTTTTGTTTTGTTTTGTTTCTGTCTCCCACTACCACCACCCCCACCCCCTCTGCCTAGAGACAGGGTTTCTCTGTGTAGCATTGGCTGTCCAGCCCAGGGCTCCCTTTGTAGACCAGGCTGGCCTTAAACACACAGCGATCTGCCTGCCTCTGCCTCCAGAGTGCTGGGATTAAAGGCCTGCACCACCATGCCATGCCTGGCTTTGTTTTTGGTTTTGTTTTCCTTTGCTTTAATCCCAGCACTTGGGAGATAGAGGCAAGAGAATCACCTGTACTTGCTTGTCCAGGACAGGCAAGGCTACATGAGAAACCTTGTCTGGAAACAAACAAGCAAGCAAGCAAGCAAGCAAGCAAACAAAAAACTACAATTTCTTTAACCCAAGAAAAGTTCTAGTTCGAAACTAAGTCAGTATATACAGCAATTTTCAAGACAGACAGGAATATAGAGAGAAACTCTGTCTCCAAAATAATGTAAACACTGTGTAAGTAGATAAGTAAGTAAGTAAATACATCGATGATAGATAGATAGATAGATAGATAGATAGATAGATAGATAGAATTAAAGGTGTGTGCCACCATGCCTGGCTAAATATTTAATTCTTTACTCAACTATTTTAAAAGATTAAACGAGTTCTTTATTTAGTGTATTCTCCGTACTATACTAATACATAAATACATAGATGTTAGATACATACACACATACACCCATAGATACATAGATAGATAGAGAGAGAGATACAGAGATAGAAAGATAATACACACACAGACAGACAAATGGATACCAATCCTCATAGTTCCCTCATTTGATCACCACAGAGTAAGGCAGCCTGGTCTAGGTAGTGCCAGCTACCTTCTAATGTTTATTAGTCATCAGTCAGTACTGAATCAATTTATTAGCAATGCAGCAGTGACTCTATAACCAGCCCAGAAAATCAATGTGATTGTATACACAGCACGAGAGGGTGGGAGGAGAGAGAGAGAGAGATCTTGACTAAAAGAAATAGCTGGCCGGGCGTGTTTAGCACACACCTTTAATCCTAGCATTCGGGAGGCAGAGGCAGGCGGATCACTGTGAGTTCGAGGCCAGCCTGGTCTACAAAGCGAATCCAGGACAGCCAAGGCTACACAGAGAGACCCTGTCTCAAAAAAATTCCAAAAATAAAATAAATAAATAAATAAATAAATAAATAAATAAATAAATGGGAAGAAATGGAACCAAAATCCAGGAAAAGGAAAGTATTTTCTCTGTACGTAAGCAATTCTAAGTTGTTATACCATTCCTTCTATGTACTTTGGGTTAAACTTTGTGTTCCTAAGAAAAGTGTCCGTTTTCAAAGAATAGCCAAATGGCTCTTATGTGTGGTGCCTGATTTTCAAACTTTTCAAAAAGCACGACCTGCCTACCTGCCTTCCTTGAATTCCCAGCACCCCGGAGGTAGAGGCAGACAGATCACTGCAAGTTCGAGGCCAGCCGGTCAGCCAGCCAGCCTGCCTGCCTGCCTGTCTGTCTGTCTGTCTGTCTGTGTCAAACTATACCAAAGGAAACCAAGTAGCAGGGCCTGCCATGCATCTGGGCCATAGGAGGACAATGAAGTCTCACTCGGTTGTATATAGACCATGATGAGTTTGGGGATAGGAAACTATGATTGGAAGGCATGGTAGGAAATTAAAAATCGATTAAATTGAGAGCCCTGCCCCTCCACAAACCTAATCAAACAAACACTCAGTCAGTCTTGAAACCCTCAGTTAGCGAGTGTCTAAGCCAACTGTACACTTTCATCCATCGGGAGTGTGCTTGGTTAAAAGAAACTGAGAAAAGAAAAAGAAAAACAAAGATGGGCGGGGGCTGGAGAGAGACGGCTCAGTGGTTAAGAGCACTGTCTGCTCAATTCCCAGCTCCCACATGGCAGCTCCCACCTGTCTGTCTTTAACTCCAGGTCTAAGGTTATCTGACACTTTCATGCCTGCCTTGTTCTCAGAAGTCGGAAGCAATTTTGGAGGTGCATCACAGTACAGGATCACCTCCAAGAAAGCCCACATGGCTAATGAGCTCCTTGAACAAGATGGCCCTCGGCATGCCTGGCAGTTGTGCGCAGCCGAGCCAAAGAGTTTCTCATTCATGAAATAAAATAAAATACAAAAACCAAACCCTAGCCCTGAAATGATGATGTGGCTGGTGTGCCTGAAACAAAAATATAGGTATGTGACCCAACAGGAACAGGAACAGGAACAGGTCTCTCTCAACACCAGGAGGACTTAACCTATCTTGGTCTCCACTGGTAAAGATCCACCCCACCCCCCCACTCGTAATCAAAATGAGAGCTATAAATGGGGCAGCTCTCTTCACACATCTTGTGCCTTAAGACAGTGGAAAGTCTAGCCAGCACTCAGTCTGGAGGCAGAGGCAGGTAGATCTCCATGAGCCTGGTCTACAGAGTGACTTCCAGGAGCTGTCACACAGAGGAAACCTCTGTCTTGAACCCTCCCACCCCCCACCCCTCCTAAAAGGGTGGAAAAATCACTTTTCTTCAGGAAGAAGTGGACACTAACCAGTCTGCAAAGAGGTGTGTGTGTGTGTGTTTGAGGGGTGGGGTGGGTGTTCCTCTTTACTTATGAAAGAAACAGTGAGTCAAGCAAAGCCTTCCTTTGATTTTTATCCTCACATTGTGGGATTACATTGCAAGAGGAAGACTAGAGGAGTCAGAGGTGGTTCTTTCTAAGTAAACATTAAAGACCATATCTTCAACTGGAGCGAGTGAGGGTTTGTTGTTGTTGTTATTGTTGTTGTTGTTGTTGTTGTTGTTGTTGTTTTCCTTTTCTTGGGGGGGGGCGAGTTCTAAAACATTCCCTCTGAAAGCAAACTGAACTCATGCACCAGGAGAATCATGTCTCAGCAGTTAAGAGTACCGGGTGTTCTGACACACGCCTCGTGAGTACCAGTAGTCCACAGATGCATGCACAGCCAGACAAGCTGAGAAACAAATAAATACCTGGAAACTAATTCTTTATCCATTTATTCACATTATTTTATTGAGTCAGGGTTAGTGAAAGAGGGCTGGGAGGTAGGGAGAGTACCAGCTATGGGTCAGGAGGGGAGGGTTGTCTTCTTATGCTGTGAGGATGAAGTTTCATATGTCGGTCCAGATGGGCTGGCTATTTTCTCCAAGAAGAATCTTCCTTCTGGCCTCTCACTCCTACATGGAGGTAAGAAAGCAAGCAGAGAAAACAGCTGTCAAGTTGGGACCCATAAAGCAAGTGTCCATTCCACAAATGCGGACAGGAAGGGGAGAGAGAGAGAGAGAGAGAGAGAGAGAGAGAGAGAGAGAGAGAGAGAGAGAGAGTTGGGAGACGGGGAGAGACCTGCATCTAACACACAATGTTTTAGGTAACACAATGCTCCCCAATGTCTCCTCCCTGTTTCTCTTCCCCACCTCCAGCAAATGACATCACCTCCCCGACTACACACACACACACAGAAAGGGGGGGAGCGCACATCTGCGATCAAACCTGGAACAAAACAGAATACTATGGTAGTCTGCTATTTCTGGAGCAAACACTGGACCTCTCTTCAAGGTGATCTGGTGTCTTCTTCTGGCCTGCAGATAAACATAGAGAAATGAATGAATGAGTGAATGAATGAATGAATAAGTAAATAAATAAAATAGCTCCTGGAGGAGGTAGATAAAGATTTTGGTGCCCTCTTCTGTCAACCAGGTGCAGATAGATAGATAGACAGATAAATAGAAAGAAAGAAAGAAAGAAAGAAAGAAAGAAAGAAAGAAAAAAAGAAAGAAAGGTCGATCTTCACAGACTGAGTAATTAATCAAATATTTATTAATAAATGGCTTCAGGAGGAGGAGGAGGAGGAGGTGGAGGAGGAGGAGGAGAAAGATATCTGGTACACTCTTCTGGCCTGCCCGTATATATATCTGCAGATAGACAAGCATAGGATAGATAGATAGATAGATAGACAGATAGATAGATAGATAAACAAATAGATAGCTTGATAAATAGATAAACAAATAGACAGATAAATAAATAAATGGATAGAAAGTTAGGCAAATGAATGAATAAAAAACACACAAATAAACAAGTAAATAAATAAACAAGTAAGTAAGTAAATAAATAAATAAATAAATAAATGGCCCGCCCGTCCCCCTCCCCACAGTGGCATGGGAAAACAAACAAACAAACCAAACTTCATCAAACTTCCGTGGTTAGGCAGAAGGGAAAACTGGTCGACTTCCATAGTTTTAGGTTAGGACACGCATCCCTTGAAAGGGACAACTGGTCGACCTCCATGGTTATAGGACTCGCATCAGTTGTGTATGTATATATATATATATATATATATATATATATATATATATATAATATTATTTTAAAAAAAAAGAGTCCAGAAGGGACATCTGGTTGACCTAAGGTGTCCCAAATGAGAGCGGGCGACTCCCCGCGTGGGACTACTGGTCTATCCGGTCTCTGGGGAGAAGGGCGGGGTGATCCCCAACCTCCAGGTGGGTCGGGGCGCAAGCGAGGCAAAACGGATAAAGTCTACCCCGCCCCCCCAGTGGTCACACCGCTGTCACCGCCTTTGCCTCACACCCCAGTTTGGCCAGGGTCGGAGCGGGGGCGGGCGGGAAAAGGCGACTGCGGCGAAGCAGGCAGGGGGCGCTTTCTCCTGGAGATGCCAATGGGAAAAACGGGAACCCGTCGTTCCGGAGACAGGGAGAGTGAGAGAGCGGCAGACAGGCTGACAAGACAAACCATTGTGTCGAGAGATGACTTTCAATAGATAACAGCGAGGAAGCTGCTCTGCAACATAGAAACCCCAACCCAGAAGCAGGTCGTCTATGATTGGTTTAGCGCCAGGTTCCACAGGAACTTGCGCTGACGTGACGGGCAAGAGGGTGGCCCCCTTTCTGGCTGCGCCCCGTTTCCCGGGACCAATGGCTCTCCACACCAGACCCCGGTACCGACACAAGGCGGGGAAGCCCACCGGCCGGCCGGCAGCGACAACCCCTTGAGAGGGCACACGCGCAAAGGTGAAGATGATGGACCACCGGCTGGGACGGAAGGGGACCTGGCTATCTGGGGCCAACCGAGGCTCCTTCAGCGATGCGGTATCGTTCTGCCTGGGCGGGATTCTAACTTAGAGGCGTTCAGTCATAATCCCACAGAAGGGGGAAAGAGGGTAAGAGTCTGAGAGAGCCACAGGAGGGAGAGAAGGACCTCACACCCACAGGCCACTCCCTAAAGGCCCCGCAGACCCCCCCATCTCGGGGGCAGAGAGGTGACCTCCCCAGGGGTCTTTAAACCTGCGTGCCTGAACGCGACAGCCAGGTACCCGGAAACGATCGGGGAGGACACGCCAGGTCAGAGAGTCCGGGAGGGGACAGATCCTGGACCCATCGCGGCCATCGCCAATCACACTTGACACGCTCCGGGCACAGTAAAGCCAGAGTCGAGGCATAAGCGGCCGAGATGAGACGTGACAGCGCCCCCCACCACAACCATGACATTGACTCGCACCACCGCCATGGGTGGAGACAAGCGGGACGAAAAAGAGGGGCAGCCCGCGGGTGGCGGCAGGAAGAGAGCAGGCAGGGTCGGTCACCCCGGGGAAGAAGCAGAAAGAGCAAAGAGACAGGAGAGGAGCAAGAGGGACGGGAACAGCAAGGGCTGCTGCCCCACAACAGATGGCAATGCAACCCGCCTCCTCACCATCCTCTTTCCTCTTCCCTCCTTCTTTCAAAACCCAGAGGACCTACCGACCAACCGCACACACGGCAGCAGGTGATGCGACCTGGGACACTTGCCTAATGGCAAGGAGTGACAAAGACAGACAGACTGACAGACACGGCCTGCCGAACTGTGCCTCTCGTTAATGATCCTTCCCGAGGTTCACCTACAGAAACCTTGTTATGACATTTACTTCCTCTAGGTAGTCAAGTTCGACCGTCTTCTCAGGGCTACGCCAGGGCCATAAGCCGACCCTGGCGGGGCCGATCCAAGGGCCTCACTAAATCATCCAATCGGTAGTAGCGACAGGCGGTGTGTACAAAGGGCAGGGACTTAATCAACGCAAGCTTATGACCCGCACTTACTGGGAATTCCTCGTTCATGGGGAATAATTGCAATCCCCGATCACCATCAGGAATGGGGTTCAACGGGTTACCCGCGCCTGCCGGCGTAGGGTAGGCACACGCTGAGCCAGTCAGTGTAGCTTGCGTGCAGCCCCGGACATCTAAGGGCATCACAGACCTGTCATTGCTCAATCTTGGGTGGCTGAATGCCACTTGTCCCTCTAAGAAGTTGGGGGACGCCGACCGCTCCGGGGTCACGTAACTAGTTAGCATGCCAGAGTCTCGTTCGTTATCGGAATTAACCAGACAAATCGCTCCACCAACTAAGAACGGCCATGCACCACCACCCACAGAATCGAGAAAGAGATATCAATCTGTCAATCCTGTCCGTGTCCGGGCCGGATGAGGTTTCCTGTGTTGAGTCAAATTAAACACAGGCTCCACTCCTGGTGGTGCCCTTCCATCAATTCCTTTAAGTTTCAGCTTTGCAACCATACTCCTTCCGGAACCCAAAGACTTTGGTTTCCTGTAAGCTGCCTGCCAGGTCATGGGAATACCGCCGCCACATCGCCAGTCGGCATAATTTATGGTCGGAATTACGAAGGTATCTGATCGTCTTCGAACCTCTGACTTTCGTTCTTGATTAATGAAAACATTCTTGGCAAATGCTTTCGCTCTGGTCCTTCTTGCGCCAGTCCAAGAATTTCAACTCTAACAGTGCAATATGAATATCCCCGGCCATCCCTCTTATTCATGGCCTCAGTTCTGACGTTTGGAAGAGCAGCCAGTGCTTTTAACCACTCCTGAGGCATTTTTTACTTTTATTTCGATTCATTTTATTTCTTTTTGTGGTTTTTCGAGACAGGGTTTCTCTGTGTAACAGCTCTGACTGCCCTGGAGCTCATGCCTGCCTCTGCCTCCCATGTTCTGAGACAACAGGCATGCATGCGCCAACACCACCCGGCTCCATTGCATTTTGCATAATGCTCTCTTTGGTTTAAATGCTGAGGCGCTGTCACACAGAAAAGAGTGTAATTTATGAGAACAACACACCGTCATCCGGGCACTGTGATGCTCCCTGGATGATACCATGAGAAGGGCAATATTGGCCCCGCCACTCCACTACTGGCACCCGACATGGAGGAGGTGGGCAGGGCTCTCCCTCTCCACCAGGCAGGTGTGACAGTTAAGTTTTGGTGTTTTGTTTTGCTTTGTTTCTGTCTCCCACTACCACCACCCCCACACCCTCCGCCCAGAGACAGGGTTTCTCTGTGTAGCGTTGGCTATCCAGTCCTCGGCTCACTTTGTAGACCAGGTTGGCCTTAAAGTCACAGCGATATGCCTGCCTCTGCCTCCTGAGTGCTGAGATTAAAGGCCTGCACCACCATGACATGCCTAGCTTTGTTTTTGGGTTTGTTTTTCTTTGCCTTTAATCCCAGCAGTTGGGAGACAGAGGCAAGAGAATCACTTGCACTTGCAAGTCCAGGAAAGGCAAGGCTACATAAGAAACCTTGTCTGGGAACAAACAAACAAGCAAGCAAGCAAGCAAGCAAGCAAACAAAAAACTACAATTTCTTTAACCCAAGAAAAGTTCTAGATCCAAACTAGGTCAGTATACACAGCGAATTTCAAGACAGACAGGATTACATAGAAAGACTCTGTCTCCAAAATAATTTAAACACTGTGTAAGTAGATAAGTAAGTAAGTAAATACATCGATAATAGATAGATACATAGATAGATAGATAGATAGATAGATAGATAGGATTAAAGGTGTGTGCCACCATGCCTGGCTAAATATTTAATTCTTTACTCAACTATTTTAAAAGATTAAACTAGTTCTTTATTTAGTGTATTCTCCATACAAAACTAATACGTAAATACATAGATGTTAGATACATACATACACACATAGATAGATAGATAGATAGATAGGTAAATAGATAGATAATAGACCTAAAGACAGACAAATGGATACCAATTCTCATAGTTCCTTCATTTGATCACAGCAGTGTCAGGCAGCCTGGACTAGGTAGTGCCAGCTAACTTCTAATATATATTTGTCATCTGTCAGTACTGAATCTTTTTATTAGCAATGCAGCAGTGTCTCTATAACCAGCCCAGAAAATCAATGTGATTCTATACCCACCAGGAGAAGGTGGCGGGCGGGGGGGGGGGAGAGAATTGTTTGAGGAGGCTCTCTTTCCTGATATAGAAAGTATACCCACCCTTTCAATAAAAAAGAGAAGAAGAAAAATATAAAATAAATAACCAACCAACCAACAAACAAACAACAACAACAACAGCAACAAAAAGACCACTACAAGCAGTAAATTGTTTTGGAATATAATTTAAATGGGAAAGAAATGTGTGGATTCACATACAGGCTGAAACATGAACAGGAGACCAACAAGAACAAAAGACAGAGCAGCCAATGCCTGTTCTTATCGTTCAGGGTACTATTTATGTGAAATGGTTTGGTGTCCTTCCTAGTCCCCTCTAGCATGACCTAGAAGTGACTGACTTAAGGTGACATCAGGAAGCAGTCCATTTCTAGAAGAGGAAAGAAATGGGTGCTGGGAGTGAGATAGGTAGGAAGGAAAGAAGGAAGAAGGGGGTCTAAAACCAATCTCAGCACGTCAGAGGCAGTGGTCATAGCTAGAGACTGTGAATGATCAACCAGCTGAGGATTAATTATTAACACCCATGCATGCTCGTTCTTGCGTGCACAAGCACACACACACACACACACACACACACACACACACACACACGATGACACAAGAAAAGCTCCAATGAGTGCAGTTACAAAGAGAGAATTGGTTGTTTTGTTATTTATCTTTAAAGATGTGTGTGTATTCGCATGCACGCTAGGGTGTATATAAGTCTTAGAAGAATCACATATGTACACGTTAACAAACCATTTCTAGTTTAGATCCTCCAGGTCCCCATCTACCCATGGAACACGCCAGATTTCCATTGAGCCCTATTTTGCTCTCTTAAAAATGAGACCACAGGAGGCACACCAGACCTCCCTCTCTGCTGGGGCCTTTCATTTTGTTTTTCTCTCTTTCTGTTTTAGATTGATTTCTGGATTAAGTGTGCAGTGTTCTGCTTGCCTCTTAGGACATTTGGAAGAGCAGCCAGTGTTTTAACCCCCCCCTGAGGCATTTTTTAATTTTACTTCGTTTTATTTTATTTCTTTTTGTGGTTTTCAAGACAGGGTTTCTCTGTGTAACAGCTCTGACTGCCCTGGAGCTCATGCCTGCCTCTGTCTCCCATGTTCTGAGACAACAGGCATGCATGCGCCAACACCACCCGGCTCCATTGCATTTTGCGTAATGCTCTCTTTGGTTTAAATGCTGAGGCGCTGTCACACAGAAAAGAGTGTAATTTATAAGAACAACACACCATCATCCAGGCGCTGTGGTGCTCGCTGGATGATACCATCACAAGGGCAATATTGGCCCTGCCACTCCAGTACTGGCACCTGCCATGGAGGAGGTGGGCGGTGCTCTCCCTCTCCACCTGGCGGGTGTGACAGCCAAGTTTTTGTGTTTGGTTTTGTTTCTGTCTCCCACTACCACATTCCCCACACCATCCACCCAGAGACAGGGATTCTCCGTGTAGCGTTGGCTATCCAGTCCTGGGCTCCCTTTGTAGACCAGGCTGGCTTTATACTCACAGCGATCTGCCTGCCTCTGCCTCCTGAGTGCTGCAATTAAAGTCATGCACCACAATGCCATGCCTGGCTTAGTTTTTGTTTTTGTTTTCCTTTGCCTTTAATCCCAGCAGTTGGGAGACAGAGGGGAGAGAATCACTTGCACTTGAAAGTCCAGGACAGGGAAGGCTACACGGGAAACCTTGTCTGGAAACAAACAAGCAAGCAAGCAAGAAAAAACTACAATTTCTTTAACACAAGAAAAGTTCTAGTTCCAAACTAGGTCAGTATACACAGCGATTTTCAAGACAGACAGGAATACATAGAGAGACTCTGTCTCCAAAATAGTTTAAACACTGTGTAAGTAGATAAGTAAGTAAGTAAATACATCGATGATAGATAGATAGATAGATAGATAGATAGATAGATAGATAGGATTAAAGGCATGTGCCACCATGCCTGGCTAAATATTTAATTCTTTACTCAACTATTTAAAAAGGATAAACTATTCCTTTATTTAGTGAATTCTCTGTACTATACTAATACATAAACACATAGATGTTAGACACTTACATACATACACACATAGATAGAAAAATAGATAGATAGATAGATAGATAGATAGATAGATAGATAGATAGATACAAAACACACAGACAGACAAATGGAGACCAATCTTCATAGTTACCTCATTTGGTCACAGCAGAGTCAAGCAGCCTGGTCTAGGTAGAGCCAGCTACCTTCTAAAACTTATTAGTCATCAGTCAGTACTGAATCTATTTATTAGCAATGCAGCAGTGACACTATAACCAGCCCAAAAAATCAATATGATTATATACCCAGCAAGAGGGGGGGGGGAGAGGGAGAGGGAGAGAGAGAGAGAGAGAGAGAGAGAGAGAGAGAGAGAGAGAGAGAGAGAGAAACGGAGAATTGTGTGAGGAGGCTCTCTCTCCTTATCTAGAAACTATACACACGCTTACAATAAAAAAAGAAGCAGAAATAAATAAAATAACCAACCAACAAACAAATATTAACAACCATACAAAAAAGAAAACTACAAGCAGTCATTATTTTTGGAATATAATTTACAGGGGAAAGAAATGTGTGGAATCACATACAGGCTCAAACATGAACAGGAGACCAATGAGACCAAAAGACAGAGCAGCCAATGCCTGTTCTTATCGTTAAGGGTACTATATATGTGAAATGGTTTGGGGTCCTTCCTAGTCCCCTCTAGCAAGACCTAGAAGTGACTGACTTAAGGTGACATCAGGAAGCAGTCCATTTCTTGAAGCGGAAAGAAATGGGTCCTGGGAGTGAGATAGGTAGGAAGGAAAGAAGGAAGAATGGGGTCAAAAACCAATCTCAGCACGTCAGAGGCGGTGGTCATAGCTAGAGACTGTGAATGATCACTCAGCTGTGGATTAATTTTTAACACCCGTGGGGGGTGCCGACGCACACATACACACACACACACACACACACACACACACACACACACACACGATGACACAAGAAAAGCTCCAATGAGTGCAGTTACAAAGAGAGAATTGGTTGTTTTGTTATTTATCTTTAAAGATGTGTGTGTATTCGCATGCACGCTAGGGTGTATATAAGTCTTAGAAGAATCACATATGTACACGTTAACAAACCATTTCTAGTTTAGATCCTCCAGGTCCCCATCTACCCATGGAACACGCCAGATTTCCATTGAGCCCTATTTTGCTCTCTTAAAAATGAGACCACAGGAGGCACACCAGACCTCCCTCTCTGCTGGGGCCTTTCATTTTGTTTTTCTCTCTTTCTGTTTTAGATTGATTTCTGGATTAAGTGTGGAGTGTTCTGCTTGCCTCTTAGGACATTTGGAAGAGCAGCCAGTGTTTTAACCCCCCCCTGAGGCATTTTTTAATTTTACTTCGTTTTATTTTATTTCTTTTTGTGGTTTTCAAGACAGGGTTTCTCTGTGTAACAGCTCTGACTGCCCTGGAGCTCATGCCTGCCTCTGCCTCCCATGTTCTGAGACAACAGGCATGCATGCGCCAACACCACCCGGCTCCATTGCATTTTGCGTAATGCTCTCTTTGGTTTAAATGCTGAGGCGCTGTCACACAGAAAAGAGTGTAATTTATGAGAACAACACACCGTCATCCGGGCGCTGTGATGCTCCCTGGATGATACCATGAGAAGGGCAATATTGGCCCCGCCACTCCAGTACTGGCACCCGACATGGAGGAGGTGGGCAGGGCTCTCCCTCTCCACCAGGCAGGTGTGACAGTTAAGTTTTGGTGTTTTGTTTTGCTTTGTTTCTGTCTCCCACTACCACCACCCCCACACCCTCCGCCCAGAGACAGGGTTTCTCTGTGTAGCGTTGGCTATCCAGTCCTCGGCTCACTTTGTAGACCAGGCTGGCCTTAAAGTCACAGCGATATGCCTGTCTCTGCCTCCTGAGTGCTGACATTAAAGGCCTGCACCACCATGACATGCCTAGCTTTCTTTTTGGGTTTATTTTTCTTTGCCTTTAATCCCAGCAGTTGGGAGACAGAGGCAAGAGAATCACTTGCACTTGCAAGTCCAGGAAAGGCAAGGCTACATGAGAAACCTTGTCTGGGAACAAACAAACAAGCAAGCAAGCAAGCAAGCAAGCAAACAAAAAACTACAATTTCTTTAACCCAAGAAAAGTTCTAGATCCAAACTAGGTCAGTATACACAGCGAATTTCAAGACAGACAGGATTACATAGAAAGACTCTGTCTCCAAAATAATTTAAACACTGTGTAAGTAGATAAGTAAGTAAGTAAATACATCGATAATAGATAGATACATACATAGATAGATAGATAGATAGATAGATAGATAGATAGATAGATAGATAGGATTAAAGGTGTGTGCCACCATGCCTGGCTAAATATTTAATTCTTTACTCAACTATTTTAAAAGATTAAACTACTTCTTTGTTTAGTGTATTCTCCATACAAAACTAATACGTAAATACATAGATGTTAGATACATACATACACACATAGATAGATAGATAGATAGATAGGTAAATAGATAGATAATAGACATAAAGACAGACAAATGGATACCAATTCTCATAGTTCCTTCATTTGATCACAGCAGTGTCAGGCAGCCTGGACTAGGTAGTGCCAGCTAACTTCTAATGTATATTTGTCATCTGTCAGTACTGAATCTTTTTATTAGCAATGCAGCAGTGTCTCTATAACCAGCCCAGAAAATCAATGTGATTCTATACCCACCAGGAGAAGGTGGCGGGCGGGGGGGGGGGGGGAGAGAATTGTTTGAGGAGGCTCTCTTTCCTGATATAGAAAGTATACCCACCCTTTCAATAAAAAAGAGAAGAAGAAAAATATAAAATAAATAACCAACCAACCAACAAACAAACAACAACAACAACAGCAACAAAAAGAACACTACAAGCAGTAAATTGTTTTGGAATATAATTTAAATGGGAAAGAAATGTGTGGATTCACATACAGGCTGAAACATGAACAGGAGACCAACAAGAACAAAAGACAGAGCAGCCAATGCCTGTTCTTATCGTTCAGGGTACTATTTATGTGAAATGGTTTGGTGTCCTTCCTAGTCCCCTCTAGCATGACCTAGAAGTGACTGACTTAAGGTGACATCAGGAAGCAGTCCATTTCTAGAAGAGGAAAGAAATGGGTGCTGGGAGTGAGATAGGTAGGAAGGAAAGAAGGAAGAAGGGGGTCTAAAACCAATCTCAGCACGTCAGAGGCAGTGGTCATAGCTAGAGACTGTGAATGATCAACAAGCTGAGGATTAATTATTAACACCCATGCATTCTCGTTCTTGCCTGCGCAAGCACACACACACACACACACACACACACACACACACACACACGATGACACAAGAAAAGCTCCAATGAGTGCAGTTACAAAGAGAGAATTGGTTGTTTTGTTATTTATCTTTAAAGATGTGTGTGTATTCGCATGCACGCTAGGGTGTATATAAGTCTTAGAAGAATCACATATGTACACGTTAACAAACCATTTCTAGTTTAGATCCTCCAGGTCCCCATCTACCCATGGAACACACCAGATTTCCATTGAGGCCTATTTTGCTCTCTTAAAAATGAGACCACAGGAGGCACACAAGTCCTCCCTCTCTGCTGGGGCCTTTCATTTTGTTTTTCTCTCTTTCTGTTTTAGATTGATTTCTGGATTAAGTGTGGAGTGTTCTGCTTGCCTCTTAGGACATTTGGAAGAGCAGCCAGTGTTTTAACCACTCCTGAGGCATTTTTTAAATTTACTTCGTTTTATTTTATTTCTTTTTGTGGTTTTCAAGACAGGGTTTCTCTGTGTAACAGCTCTGACTGCCCTGGAGCTCATGCCTGCCTCTGCCTCCCATGTTCTGAGACAACAGGCATGCATGCGCCAACACCACCCGGCTCCATTGCATTTTGTGTAATGCTCTCTTTGGTTTAAATGCTGAGGCGCTGTCACACAGAAAAGAGTGTAATTTATGAGAACAACACACCGTCATCCGGGCGCTGTGATGCTCCTGGGTGATACCATGAGAAGGGCAATATTGGCCCCACCACTCCAGTACTGGCACCCGACATGGAGGAGGTGGGCAGGGCTCTCCCTCTCCACCAGGCAGGTGTGACAGTTAAGTTTTGGTGTTTTGTTTTGCTTTGTTTCTGTCTCCCACTACCACCACCCCCACACCCTCCGCCCAGAGACAGGGTTTCTCTGTGTAGCGTTGGCTATCTAGTCCTCGGCTCACTTTGTAGACCAGGCTGGCCTTAAAGTCACAGCGATATGCCTGCCTCTGCCTCCTGAGTGCTGAGATTAAAGGCCTGCACCACCATGACATGCCTAGCTTTGTTTTTGGGTTTGTTTTTCTTTGCCTTTAATCCCAGCAGTTGGGAGACAGAGGCAAGAGAATCACTTGCACTTGCAAGTCCTGGAAAGGCAAGGCTACATGAGAAACCTTGTCTGGGAACAAACAAACAAGCAAGCAAGCAAGCAAGCAAACAAAAAACTACAATTTCTTTAACCCAAGAAAAGTTCTAGATCCAAACTAGGTCAGTATACACAGCGAATTTCAAGACAGACAGGATTACATAGAAAGACTCTGTCTCCAAAATAATTTAAACACTGTGTAAGTAGATAAGTAAGTAAGTAAATACATCAATAATAGATAGATACATAGATAGATAGATAGATAGATAGATAGATAGATAGATAGATAGATAGGATTAAAGGTGTGTGCCACCATGCCAGGCTAAATATTTAATTCTTTACTCAACTATTTTAAAAGATTAAACTAGTTCTTTATTTAGTGTATTCTCCATACAAAACTAATACCTAAATACATAGATGTTAGATACATACATACACACATAGATAGATAGATAGATAGGTAAATAGATAGATAATAGACCTAAAGACAGACAAATGGATACCAATTCTCATAGTTCCTTCATTTGATCACAGCAGTGTCAGGCAGCCTGGACTAGGTAGTGCCAGCTAACTTCTAATGTATATTTGTCATCTGTCAGTACTGAATCTTTTTATTAGCAATGCAGCAGTGTCTCTATAACCAGCCCAGAAAATCAATGTGAATCTATACCCACCAGGAGAAGGTGGCGGGCGGGGGGGGGGGGAGAGAATTGTTTGAGGAGGCTCTCTTTCCTGATATAGAAAGTATACCCACCCTTTCAATAAAAAAGAGAAGAAGAAAAATATAAAATAAATAACCAACCAACCAACAAACAAACAACAACAACAAGAGCAACAAAAAGAACACTACAAGCAGTAAATTGTTTTGGAATATAATTTAAATGGGAAAGAAATGTGTGGATTCACATACAGGCTGAAACATGAACAGGAGACCAACAAGAACAAAAGACAGAGCAGCCAATGCCTGTTCTTATCGTTCAGGGTACTATTTATGTGAAATGGTTTGGTGTCCTTCCTAGTCCCCTCTAGCATGACCTAGAAGTGACTGACTTAAGGTGACATCAGGAAGCAGTCCATTTCTAGAAGAGGAAAGAAATGGGTGCTGGGAGTGAGATAGGTAGGAAGGAAAGAAGGAAGAAGGGGGTCTAAAACCAATCTCAGCACGTCAGAGGCAGTGGTCATAGCTAGAGACTGTGAATGATCAACCAGCTGAGGATTAATTATTAACACCCATGCATGCTCGTTCTTGCGTGCGCAAGCACACACACACACACACACACACACACACACACACACACACACACGATGACACAAGAAAAGCTCCAATGAGTGCAGTTACAAAGAGAGAATTGGTTGTTTTGTTATTTATCTTTAAAGATGTGTGTGTATTCGCATGCACGCTAGGGTGTATATAAGTCTTAGAAGAATCACATATGTACACGTTAACAAACCATTTCTAGTTTAGATCCTCCAGGTCCCCATCTACCCATGGAACACGCCAGATTTCCATTGAGCCCTATTTTGCTCTCTTAAAAATGAGACCACAGGAGGCACACCAGACCTCCCTCTCTGCTGGGACCTTTCATTTTGTTTTTCTCTCTTTCTGTTTTAGATTGATTTCTGGATTAAGTGTGCAGTGTTCTGCTTGCCTCTGAGGACATTTGGAAGAGCAGCCAGTGTTTTAACCCCTCCTGAGGCATTTTTTAATTTTACTTCGTTTTATTTTATTTCGTTTTGTGGTTTTCAAGACAGGGTTTCTCTGTGTAACAGCTCTGACTGCCCTGGAGCTCATGCCTGCCTCTGCCTCCCATGTTCTGAGACAACAGGCATGCATGCGCCAACACCACCCGGCTCCATTGCATTTTGCTTAATGCTCTCTTTGGATTAAATGCTGAGGCGCTGTCACACAGAAAAGAGTGTAATTTATGAGAACAACACACCGTCATCCGGGCGCTGTGATGCTCCCTGGATGATACCATGAGAAGGGCAATATTGGCCCCGCCACTCCAGTACTGGCACCCGACATGGAGGAGGTGGGCAGGGCTCTCCCTCTCCACCAGGCAGGTGTGACAGTTAAGTTTTGGTGTTTTGTTTTGCTTTGTTTCTGTCTCCCACTACCACCACCCCCACACCCTCCGCCCAGAGACAGGGTTTCTCTGTGTAGCGTTGGCTATCCAGTCCTCGGCTCACTTTGTAGACCAGGCTGGCCTTAAAGTCACAGCGATATGCCTGCCTCTGCCTCCTGAGTGCTGAGATTAAAGGCCTGCACCACCATGACATGCCTAGCTTTGTTTTTGGGTTTGTTTTTCTTTGCCTTTAATCCCAGCAGTTGGGAGACAGAGGCAAGAGAATCACTTGCACTTGCAAGTCCAGGAAAGGCAAGGCTACATGAGAAACCTTGTCTGGGAACAAACAAACAAGCAAGCAAGCAAGCAAGCAAACAAAAAACTACAATTTCTTTAACCCAAGAAAAGTTCTAGATCCAAACTAGGTCAGTATACACAGCGAATTTCAAGACAGACAGGATTACATAGAAAGACTCAGTCTCCAAAATAATTTAAACACTGTGTAAGTAGATAAGTAAGTAAGTAAATACATCGATAATAGATAGATACATAGATAGATAGATAGAAAGATAGATAGATAGATAGATAGATAGATAGGATTAAAGGTGTGTGCCACCATGCCTGGCTAAATATTTAATTCTTTACTCAACTATTTTAAAAGATTAAACTAGTTCTTTGTTTAGTGTATTCTCCATACAAAACTAATACGTAAATACATAGATGTTAGATACATACATACACACATAGATAGATAGATAGATAGATAGGTAAATAGATAGATAATAGACATAAAGACAGACAAATGGATACCAATTCTCATAGTTCCTTCATTTGATCACAGCAGTGTCAGGCAGCCTGGACTAGGTAGTGCCAGCTAACTTCTAATGTATATTTGTCATCTGTCAGTACTGAATCTTTTTATTAGCAATGCAGCAGTGTCTCTATAACCAGCCCAGAAAATCAATGTGATTCTATACCCACCCGGAGAAGGTGGCGGCCGGGGGGGGGGAGAATTGTTTGAGGAGGCTCTCTTTCCTGATATAGAAAGTATACCCACCCTTTCAATAAAAAAGAGAAGAAGAAAAATATAAAATAAATAACCAACCAACCAACAAACAAACAACAACAACAACAGCAACAAAAAGAACACTACAAGCAGTAAATTGTTTTGGAATATAATTTAAATGGGAAAGAAATGTGTGGATTCACATACAGGCTGAAACATGAACAGGAGACCAACAAGAACAAAAGACAGAGCAGCCAATGCCTGTTCTTATCGTTCAGGGTACTATTTATGTGAAATGGTTTGGTGTCCTTCCTAGTCCCCTCTAGCATGACCTAGAAGTGACTGACTTAAGGTGACATCAGGAAGCAGTCCATTTCTAGAAGAGGAAAGAAATGGGTGCTGGGAGTGAGATAGGTAGGAAGGAAAGAAGGAAGAAGGGGGTCTAAAACCAATCTCAGCACGTCAGAGGCAGTGGTCATAGCTAGAGACTGTGAATGATCAACCAGCTGAGGATTAATTATTAACACCCATGCATGCTTGTCCTTGCGTGCGCAAGCACACACACACACACACACACACACACACACACACACACACACACACACGATGACACAAGAAAAGCTCCAATGAGTGCAGTTACAAAGAGAGAATTGGTTGTTTTGTTATTTATCTTTAAAGATGTGTGTGTATTCGCATGCACGCTAGGGTGTATATAAGTCTTAGAAGAATCACATATGTACACGTTAACAAACCATTTCTAGTTTAGATCCTCCAGGTCCCCATCTACCCATGGAACACGCCAGATTTCCATTGAGCCCTATTTTGCTCTCTTAAAAATGAGACCACAGGAGGCACACCAGACCTCCCTCTCTGCTGGGGCCTTTCATTTTGTTTTTCTCTCTTTCTGTTTTAGATTGATTTCTGGATTAAGTGTGGAGTGTTCTGCTTGCCTCTTAGGACATTTGGAAGAGCAGCCAGTGTTTTAACCCCTCCTGAGGCATTTTTTAATTTTACTTCGTTTTATTTTATTTCTTTTTGTGGTTTTCAAGACAGGGTTTCTCTGTGTAACAGCTCTGACTGCCCTGGAGCTCATGCCTGCCTCTGCCTCCCATGTTCTGAGACAACAGGCATGCATGCGCCAACACCACCCGGCTCCATTGCATTTTGCGTAATGCTCTCTTTGGTTTAAATGCTGAGGCGCTGTCACACAGAAAAGAGTGTAATTTATAAGAACAACACACCATCATCCAGGCGCTGTGGTGCTCGCTGGATGATACCATCACAAGGGCAATATTGGCCCTGCCACTCCAGTACTGGCACCTGCCATGGAGGAGGTGGGCGGTGCTCTTCCTCTCCACCTGGCGGGTGTGACAGCCAAGTTTTTGTGTTTGGTTTTGTTTCTGTCTCCCACTACCACATTCCCCACACCATCCACCCAGAGACAGGGATTCTCCATGTAGCGTTGGCTATCCAGTCCTGGGCTCCCTTTGTAGACCAGGCTGGCCTTATACTCACAGCGATCTGCCTGCCCCTGCCTCCTGAGTGCTTCAATTAAAGTCATGCACCACAATGCCATGCCTGGCTTAGTTTTTGTTTTTGTTTTCCTTTGCCTTTAATTCCAGCAGTTGGGAGACAGAGGGGAGAGAATCACTTGCACTTGAAAGTCCAGGACAGGGAAGGCTACACGGGAAACCTTGTCTGGAAACAAACAAGCAAGCAAGCAAGAAAAAACTACAATTTCTTTAACACAAGAAAAGTTCTAGTTCCAAACTCGGTCAGTATACACAGCGATTTTCAAGACAGACAGGAATACATAGAGAGACTCTGTCTCCAAAATAGTTTAAACACTGTGTAAGTAGATAAGTAAGTAAGTAAATACATCGATGATAGATAGATAGATAGATAGATAGATAGATAGATAGATAGATAGGATTAAAGGCATGTGCCACCATGCTTGGCTAAATATTTAATTCTTTACTCAACTATTTAAAAAGGATAAACTATTCCTTTATTTAGTGAATTCTCTGTACTATACTAATACATAAACACATAGATGTTAGACACTTACATACATACACACATAGATAGAAAAATAGATAGATAGATAGATAGATAGATAGATAGATAGATAGATAGATAGATACAAAACACACAGACAGACAAATGGAGACCAATCTTCATAGTTACCTCATTTGATCACAGCAGAGTCAAGCAGCCTGGTCTAGGTAGAGCCAGCTACCTTCTAAAACTTATTAGTCATCAGTCAGTACTGAATCTATTTATTAGCAATGCAGCAGTGACACTATAACCAGCCCAAAAAATCAATATGATTATATACCCAGCAAGAGGGGGGGGAGAGGGAGAGGGAGAGAGAGAGAGAGAGAGAGAGAGAGAGAGAGAGAGAGAGAGAGAGGGAGAATTGTGTGAGGAGGCTCTCTCTCCTTATCTAGAAACTATACACACCCTTACAATAAAAAAAGAAGCAGAAATAAATAAAATAACCAACCAACAAACAAATATTAACAACCATACAAAAAAGAAAACTACAAGCAGTCATTATTTTTGGAATATAATTTACAGGGGAAAGAAATGTGTGGATTCACATACAGGCTCAAACATGAACAGGAGACCAATGAGACCAAAAGACAGAGCAGCCAATGCCTGTTCTTATCGTTAAGGGTACTATATATGTGAAATGGTTTGGGGTCCTTCCTAGTCCCCTCTAGCAAGACCTAGAAGTGACTGACTTAAGGTGACATCAGGAAGCAGTCCATTTCTTGAAGCGGAAAGAAATGGGTCCTGGGAGTGAGATAGGTAGGAAGGAAAGAAGGAAGAATGGGGTCAAAAACCAATCTCAGCACGTCAGAGGCGGTGGTCATAGCTAGAGACTGTGAATGATCACTCAGCTGTGGATTAATTTTTAACACCCGTGGGGGGTGCCGACGCACACATACACACACACACACACACACACACACACACACACACACACACACACACGATGACACAAGAAAAGCTCCAATGAGTGCAGTTACAAAGAGAGAATTGGTTGTTTTGTTATTTATCTTTAAAGATGTGTGTGTATTCACATGCACGCTAGGGTGTATATAAGTCTTAGAAGAATCACATATGTACACGTTAACAAACCATTTCTAGTTTAGATCCTCCAGGTCCCCATCTACCCATGGAACACGCCAGATTTCCATTAAGCCCTATTTTGCTCTCTTAAAAATGAGACCACAGGAGGCACACCAGACCTCCCTCTCTGCTGGGGCCTTTCATTTTGTTTTTCTCTCTTTCTGTTTTAGATTGATTTCTGGATTAAGTGTGGAGTGTTCTGCTTGCCTCTTAGGACATTTGGAAGAGCAGCCAGTGTTTTAACCCCTCCTGAGGCATTTTTTAATTTTACTTCGTTTTATTTTATTTCTTTTTGTGGTTTTCAAGACAGGGTTTCTCTGTGTAACAGCTCTGACTGCCCTGGAGCTCATGCCTGCCTCTGCCTCCCATGTTCTGAGACAACAGGCATGCATGCGCCAACACCACCCGGCTCCATTGCATTTTGCGTAATGCTCTCTTTGGTTTAAATGCTGAGGCGCTGTCACACAGAAAAGAGTGTAATTTATGAGAACAACACACCGTCATCCGGGCGCTGTGATGCTCCCTGGATGATACCATGAGAAGGGCAATATTGGCCCCGCCACTCCAGTACTGGCACCCGACATGGAGGAGGTGGGCAGGGCTCTCCCTCTCCACCAGGCAGGTGTGACAGTTAAGTTTTGGTGTTTTGTTTTGCTTTGTTTCTGTCTCCCACTACCACCACCCCCACACCCTCCGCCCAGAGACAGGGTTTCTCTGTGTAGCGTTGGCTATCCAGTCCTCGGCTCACTTTGTAGACCAGGCTGGCCTTAAAGTCACAGCGATATGCCTGCCTCTGCCTCCTGAGTGCTGACATTAAAGGCCTGCACCACCATGACATGCCTAGCTTTGTTTTTGGGTTTGTTTTTCTTTGCCTTTAATCCCAGCAGTTGGGAGACAGAGGCAAGAGAATCACTTGCACTTGCAAGTCCAGGAAAGGCAAGGCTACATGAGAAACCTTGTCTGGGAACAAACAAACAAGCAAGCAAGCAAGCAAGCAAGCAAACAAAAAACTACAATTTCTTTAACCCAAGAAAAGTTCTAGATCCAAACTAGGTCAGTATACACAGCGAATTTCAAGACAGACAGGATTACATAGAAAGACTCTGTCTCCAAAATATTTTAAACACTGTGTAAGTAGATAAGTAAGTAAGTAAATACATCGATAATAGATAGATAGATAGATAGATAGATAGATAGATAGATAGATAGATAGGATTAAAGGTGTGTGCCACCATGCCTGGCTAAATATTTAATTCTTTACTCAACTATTTTAAAAGATTAAACTAGTTCTTTATTTAGTGTATTCTCCATACAAAACTAATACGTAAATACATAGATGTTAGATACATACATACACACATAGATAGATAGATAGATAGGTAAATAGATAGATAATAGACATAAAGACAGACAAATGGATACCAATTCTCATAGTTCCTTCATTTGATCACAGCAGTGTCAGGCAGCCTGGACTAGGTAGTGCCAGCTAACTTCTAATGTATATTTGTCATCTGTCAGTACTGAATCGTTTTATTGGCAATGCAGCAGTGTCTCTATAACCAGCCCAGAAAATCAATGTGATTCTATACCCACCAGGAGAAGGTGGCAGGCGGGGGGGGGGGGGGAGAGAATTGTTTGAGGAGGCTCTCTTTCCTGATATAGAAAGTATACCCACCCTTTCAATAAAAAAGAGAAGAAGAAAAATATAAAATAAATAACCAACCAACCAACAAACAAACAACAACAACAAGAGCAACAAAAAGAACACTACAAGCAGTAAATTGTTTTGGAATATAATTTAAATGGGAAAGAAATGTGTGGATTCACATACAGGCTGAAACATGAACAGGAGACCAACAAGAACAAAAGACAGAGCAGCCAATGCCTGTTCTTATCGTTCAGGGTACTATTTATGTGAAATGGTTTGGTGTCCTTCCTAGTCCCCTCTAGCATGACCTAGAAGAGACTGACTTAAGGTGACATCAGGAAGCAGTCCATTTCTAGAAGAGGAAAGAAATGGGTGCTGGGAGTGAGATAGGTAGGAAGGAAAGAAGGAAGAAGGGGGTCTAAAACCAATCTCAGCACGTCAGAGGCAGTGGTCATAGCTAGGGACTGTGAATGATCAACCAGCTGAGGATTAATTATTAACACCCATGCATGCTTGTCCTTGCGTGCGCAAGCACACACACACACACACACACACACACACACACACACACACGATGACACAAGAAAAGCTCCAATGAGTGCAGTTACAAAGAGAGAATTGGTTGTTTTGTTATTTATCTTTAAAGATGTGTGTGTATTTGCATGCACGCTAGGGTGTATATAAGTCTTAGAAGAATCACATATGTACACTTTAACAAACCATTTCTAGTTTAGATCCTCCAGGTCCCCATCTACCCATGGAACACGCCAGATTTCCATTGAGCCCTATTTTGCTCTCTTAAAAATGAGACCACAGGAGGCACACCAGACCTCCCTCTCTGCTGGGGCCTTTCATTTTGTTTTTCTCTCTTTCTGTTTTAGATTGATTTCTGGATTAAGTGTGGAGTGTTCTGCTTGCCTCTTAGGACATTTGGAAGAGCAGCCAGTGTTTTAACCCCTCCTGAGGCATTTTTTAATTTTACTTCGTTTTATTTTATTTCTTTTTGTGGTTTTCAAGACAGGGTTTCTCTGTGTAACAGCTCTGACTGCCCTGGAGCTCATGCCTGCCTCTGCCTCCCATGTTCTGAGACAACAGGCATGCATGCGCCAACACCACCCGGCTCCATTGCATTTTGCGTAATGCTCGCTTTGGTTTAAATGCTGAGGCGCTGTCACACAGAAAAGAGTGTAATTTATAAGAACAACACACCATCATCCAGGCGCTGTGGTGCTCGCTGGATGATACCATCACAAGGGCAATATTGGCCCTGCCGCTCCAGTACTGGCACCTGCCATGGAGGAGGTGGGCGGTGCTCTCCCTCTCCACCTGGCGGGTGTGACAGCCAAGTTTTTGTGTTTGGTTTTGTTTCTGTCTCCCACTACCACATTCCCCACACCATCCACCCAGAGACAGGGATTCTCCGTGTAGCGTTGGCTATCCAGTCCTGGGCTCCCTTTGTAGACCAGGCTGGCCTTATACTCACAGCGATCTGCCTGCCCCTGCCTCCTGAGTGCTTCAATTAAAGTCATGCACCACAATGCCATGCCTGGCTTAGTTTTTGTTTTTGTTTTCCTTTGCCTTTAATTCCAGCAGTTGGGAGACAGAGGGGAGAGAATCACTTGCACTTGAAAGTCCAGGACAGGGAAGGCTACACGGGAAACCTTGTCTGGAAACAAACAAGCAAGCAAGCAAGAAAAAACTACAATTTCTTTAACACAAGAAAAGTTCTAGTTCCAAACTAGGTCAGTATACACAGCGATTTTCAAGACAGACAGGAATACATAGAGAGACTCTGTCTCCAAAATAGTTTAAACACTGTGTAAGTAGATAAGTAAGTAAGTAAATACATCGATGATAGATAGATAGATAGATAGATAGATAGATAGATAGATAGATAGATAGGATTAAAGGCATGTGCCACCATGCCTGGCTAAATATTTAATTCTTTACTCAACTATTTAAAAAGGATAAACTATTCCTTTATGTAGTGAATTCTCTGTACTATACTAATACATAAACACATAGATGTTAGACACTTACATACATACACACATAGATAGAAAAATAGATAGATAGATAGATAGATAGATAGATAATACACACACAGACAGACAAATGGATACCAATCCTCATAGTTCCCTCATTTGATCACAGCAGAGTCAGGCAGACTGGTCTAGGTAGTGCCAGCTCCCTTCTAATGTTTATTAGTCATCAGTCAGTACTGAATCTATTTATTATCAATGCAGCAGTGACTCTATAACCAGCCCAGAAAATCAGCGTGATTCTATACCTAGCACGAGAGGGGGGAGGGGAGAGAGAGAGAGAGAGAGAGAGAGAGAGAGAGAGAGAGAGAGAATTGTGTGAGGAGGCTCTTTCTCCTGATATAGAAAGTATACCCACCCTTTCAATAAAAAAGAGAAGAAGAAAAAAAGTAAATAACCAAGCAACCAACAAACAATTAACAACAACAACAACAACAAAAGACCACTACAAGCGGTCATTTGTTTTGGAATATAATTTACAGGGGAAAGAAATGTATAGGTTCACATACAGGCTCTATCATAAACAGGAGAGCAACGAGACTAAAAGACAGAGCAGCCGATGCCTTTTCTTATCGTTCAGGGTACTATTTATGTGAAATGGTTTGGGGTCCATCCTAGTCCCCTCTAGCATGACCTAGAAGTGACTTATTTAAGGTTTTCAGGAAGCAGTCCTCTTGAAGAGGAAAGAAATGGCTGCTGAGAGTGAGATAGGTAGGAAGGAAAGAAGGAAGAACGGGGTCAAAAACCAATCTCAGCACGTCAGAGGCAGTGGTCATAGCTAGAGACTGTGACTGATCACTCAGCACATACACACACACAGACACACACACACTCACATACACACACACACGCGCGCGCGCTCGATGAAACAAGAAAATCTACAATGAGTGCATTTACAAAGACAGAATCGGTTGTTTTGTTATTTATCTTTAAAGATGTGTGTGTGTTCGTATGCATGCTGGGCTGTATATAAGTCTTAGAAGAATCACATATGTACACTTTAACAAACCATTTCTAGTTTAGATCCTCCAGGTCCCCATCTACCCATGGAACACGCCAGATTTCCATTGAGCCCTATTTTGCTCTTTTAAAAATGAGACCACAGGAGCCACACCAGACCTCCCTCTCAGCTGGGGCCTTTCATTTTGTTTTTCTCTCTTTCTGTTTCTGATTAATTTCTGGATTAAGAGTGGAGTGTTCTGCCTGCCTCTCAGGACTTTTGGAAGAGCAGCCAGTGCTTTTAACCCCTCCTGAGGCATTTTTTACTTTTATTTCGTTTCTTTTTATTTCTTTTTGTGGCTTTTCGAGACAGGGTTTCTTTGTGCAACAGCTATGGCTGTCCTGGAACTCACGGAGACCCAGCGGCCTCTGCCTCCCAAGCGCCGGGAGTAAAGGCGGGCGTGATGTCGCATGCCTTTAATCCCAGCACTCAGGAGGCAGCGGCAGACGGATCGCTGTGAGTTCAAGGCCAGCCTGGTCTACAAAGTGAGTCCAGGAAGGCCAAGGCTAAAACAGAGAAACCTTGGCTCGAAAAAATATATATATTAGAAGGAGAAGAAGGAAGAGGAGGAGGAGGAGGAAAGGAAGGAAGAAAGGAAAGAGCCAGGCCTGGTGGCAGCAATGCACTGAATATTTAAATTTTTCATGGCATTAGTCATAAGAAAAAAAATAAAATAAAGCAGATATAATTAATTGTCCTGGCATGCACCACCAGGCCCTGCTTCCTTTAATTTCATTTATTTATTTACTTATTTATATTGGTTTTTTGAGACAGGGTTTCTCTGGGTAGCCTTGGGTGTCCTGGAACTCTGTTTTTAGAACAGGCTGGTCTCAAACTCACAGAGATCCACCTACCCCTGCCTCCCAAGTGCTGGGATGAATGGCGTGTGCCACCATGCTGGTCCTTTCAGCTCTTTATCTCCAAGAAAGTTTCTAGGTAGTCCTGGGAGTTCCAACCTTAGGTCATCTACACATCAGTTTCAAAGACAGCCAGAGGGGGGCAGAGAGAGAGAGAGAGAGAGAGAGAGAGAGAGAGAGAGAGAGAGAGAGTCTATCTCCACAAACCTTAGATAAGTAAGATACACAGACAGAAAGACAAATGGAGGCCAAGCATCATAGTTTCCTCATGTAATCACAGCAGAGACAGGTGGACTTCTGTGTTTGGTTTTTCCAAGTACATATTTAAGTCTTTATTCAGCTATCTATCAAGGATAAACTGGTTCTTTATTTAGTGTAGTCTCCGTACCCCACGTGGAACCATTGAAATCCCTAACTAGATGAGGCCTGCCTCCAGCTCACAGAGTTTCACCTGCCTCTGCCTTCAGAGCTATGGGATTCAAGGCCTACAGGACCACACCGAGCTGGCTTCTTTAAGTTCTGGTTTCAGAACTTAACCCCAATGTGCATGTACAGAATTATAGGGAAGCCTCTTCTGATCTACACAGTTCCCTCGCTGCTCCATGAAAAGACAAACCACATAAAGGCTTAACTCGCTCTCTGAAAACGAAAAACAAAAATTAAGAGCTGGATGGAGAGGTGGCTCAGAGGTTAAGAGCACTGACTGCCCCTCCAGAGGTCCTGAGTTGCGTTCCCAGCGAGCACACGGTGGCTCACAGCCATCTATAATTTGATCTAACGTCCTCCTCTGGCGTGCAGGCATACACGCAGGCAGATGGAGCACTGTACACATAATAATGAATAAATATTTTAAATTGAAAATAAACTTTTAAATTAACCATAATGACAGGGGGAAAAAACTAGTTCAAAATCTTTCAGTAGCCAGGCGGTGGTGGCACACGCTTTTCTTTCATCCCAGCACTCGGGAGGCAGAGACAGGTGGGTTGTTGTGAGTTTGAGGCCAGCCTCGTTTACACAGCGGGTCCAGGACAGCTAAGGTTCCATAAAGAAACGCTGTCTTCTGGAACCAAAACCAAAACCAAACCAAAAGAAACAAAAAAAAAATTAGACCGAGGAGCTACACCAGACCTCTGAGACGGTTCCTTTCATTTTATTTGCCTTTATTTCATTTTATTTTTTTTTCTATTTCTTTTTTTTGGGGGGGTGGGGGGCAAGGGATTCGTTTTTCACGTTAGGGTTTCTCTGTGTAGCCTTGACTGTCCTGGACTTACTTGCTTTTGTAGACCAGGCTGTCCTAAAATTTACAGCAATCCGACTGCCTCTTCCTCCCAAGTGCTGGGATTATTGGCGTGCGCCACCACCGCCTGGCCTTATTTTAATTTTTTTCTGTGCATCACTCGGTATGAATGTGTCAGATCCCTTGGTAGTGGCGTTACAGACAGTTGTGAGCTGCCGTGTGGGTGTTGGGAATCCAGCCCAGGTCCTTTGGAAGAGCTGACAGTGCTCCTCACCAACGATCCATCTCTCTAGTCCCATTTGCTTTGTCTTCATGCTCTCTTTCGTTTGAATTCTGAGGCACCGCCACACAGGGGGAAAAAAATCTTCCGAAGTGATCTTCTCTGTTCTCTGTGTTTACCATCCCTCTAGATGGCAGAGACTTAAATCCAATTCACACGGGGTGGGGGGCAGGGGGCGGAGCGGAGGGCCGGGGCCGTGGCGAGCCGGTGGCGGGGGGCGCGGGGGGGATTGTGAGGAGCCTCTCACCCCTGACCTAGAAAGTACCCTTTAAATTAAAAGTGTAAAAAAAACCGTACTACAAACACACATTTGTTTTGGAATATAATTTATGGTAGAAAGCATTGTGTGGGTTTGCATACAAGCCCAAACATACACAAGAGACTGGATAGATCAAAAGGCAGAGCAGCCGATGCTTGTTCTTTTCGTTCAGGGTACTATTTATGTGAAATGGGTTGGAGTCCTTCGTAGTCCCCTCTACAATGACCTAGAAGTGTGACTGTCTTAAGCTGAAATCAGGAAGCAGTCCATTTCTGCAAAAGGAAAGAAAGGGTTGTTATGAGTTCAAGGTCCAGCCTGGTCTACAAAGTGAGTCCAGGATGGCCAAGGCTACACAGAGATACCCTGTCTCGGAAAAAAAACAAACAAACAAAGAAGCATAAAAAAATCTTAAAAGAATCCCACACTCATCTGCCGGGTATGGTATGGTGGCGCACGCCTTTAATCCCAGCACTTGGGAGGCGAGGCCGGTGGATCACTGTGAGTTCGAGGCCGCCTTGGTCTACGAAGTGAGTCCAGGACAGCTAAGGCTACACAGAGAAACCCTGTCTCAAAAAAAAAAGTAAAGATGAGACCATAGGAGCAACACCAGACCTCCCCCTCAGCTGCGTCGTTTCATTTTGGTTTTTTCTTTTTCTGTTCTCTTTGAGTTCTGAATTAAGTGTGCAGTGTTCTGCCTGTATCTCCAGCTCTGGGCCAGGAGAGGGCACCAGGTCTCCTCATAAATGGTTGTGAGCCACTACGTGGCTGCTGGGACTGAAGGCTATACTTTCCCAAGAGCAGCCAGTGCTCTTCAACTCTGACGCATTTTTATTTTTCTTATTTTTATTTTTTATGTTTGTGGTTATTCCAGACAGGGTTTCTCTGTGCAACAGCTCTGGCTGTCCTGGAACTCATGGAGATCCACTGGCCTCTGCCTCCCAAGCGCCGGGAATATAGGCGTGCGCCGCCATTTTATGTTTCTTAATGCTCTCTTTGGTTTAAATGCTGAGGTGCTGTCACACAGAAAGGAGTATAACTTATAAGAAAAATGCACCATCATCCAGATGCTGTGGCGCTCGCTTTTAGATGAAAATAATGACATGGATGGGAAAAAACAGGACAAATAAAACAACAACCCAAAAATGCACATAAAATTTACTGAATCATTAATAAAGAATAAGCAATGAAACGTGGGCTTACAAACAGGCAAAAAGATAAAGAAAGAGACATATGAAGCCGGGCGTGGAGGCGCATACCTTTAATCCCAGCAGTCAAGAGGCAGAGGCAGGCGGATCACTGTGAGTTCGAGGCCAGCCTGGTCTATAAAGTGAGTCCAGGACAGCCAAGGCTACACAGAGAAACCTTGTCTCGAAAAACCAAAAAAAAAAAAAAAAAAAGAGAGAGAGAGAGACATATGGTTAGAGAGACCCTAAGACAGAGGAGCCATGAATAGAGAAACGGATCATTTTATTTTCAGTAATTACAGCAGAAAACACAAATAGAATTGACTGGTGTGGAACTTTTCCTGTGTCTCAGGAAGACTTATTTAGTTAGTTTTGGGTTCTTTGAGAGCTAGTTTCTTTGTGTAGCCTTGACATACAAGCGCACACACACACACACACACACACACAAATGGGGGGGCAAGCATGAAGGGCAAAGGAGAGAGAGAGAGAGAGAGAGAGAGAGAGAGAGAGAGAGAGAGAGAGAGAGAGAGAGAGAAACCCTATGTAAAATAACGTGTCTGTCTGGAGTTCACGGTGTAAAGAAGGTGAGATATCCATAGGGACTTATGAATATCTGTGGGAGTCAGAGGGAGACAGATAGACTGTGAATTCAGGTGGCTAGTCTGGCCTAAATAGTGAATTCAGAGACAATAAAGGCTACATAAAGAGATTGACCCTGTCTGTGAAAATCCAAACAAACAGCAAACAAATGAGTGTTTTCCTGTGAAACATGAAAATGCCCGACTTTCATATCAGCCAGCCATGAAGGCTGCTCGACCTCCACTTCCAAGGAGAAGTAGGGTGTAACTGGAAGACAATTAAGAGATAAGCAATCAAGCAGGAGCCTCACCCATCCTTTCTGACACAAGGTCAAAGGGTAACCTTCAACTTTTGCTTTTTTTCCTTTGAAAGGAATAGGCCTTGTTCTGGCCTGTAAGTCTGTGTGTGTGTGTGTGTGTGTGTGTGTGTGTGTGTGTGTGTGTGTGTGTGTGTATGTGTGTCTTTTTCCCCAAAAACAGGGTTTCTCTGTGTAGCCTTGGCTGTCTTGTCCTGGACTCTCTCTGTCGACCGGGCCCACCTCAAAATTATAAAGATCCCCCTGCCTCTGCTTCCTGATTACTGGCATTAAAGGCCTGCACCACCATGCCTAGCTTTGTTTCTGTTCCCCCAACCCCCACTGCTCACATAAAAGTCCATCCATATGAGTCTGGTGTCTGAGAGTGGTCAGTGAGTGGCCACTCTTGAACACATAACCAAAACAAAACAAAACCAAATTACCAAACGGGAAAGGCAAAAGCAGGCCAAACTCTGTTTCCAGGCCAGACTGGCCTACAGCAAATGTTCAAAGACAGCCATGCCCATCACAAACAAGCCTGTCTGGTTTGGATGGTTGGTTGGGTGTTTTTGTTTTTGTTTTTGTTTTTGTTTTTGTTTTGAGGCAGGTTTTCTCTGTGTAGCCTTGGCTATCTTGGACTGACTTTGTAAACCAGGCTGGGCTCGATCTAACAGAGATCTACCTGCATCTGCTTCCAGAGTGCTGGGATTGAATGCCTGTGTGTTTTTAATTCCCTGTTACTTTATTGTCCATTCAATTTGATTTTATGAGGTAGCGCTCTCTCTCTCTCTCTCTCTCTCTCTCTCTCTGTGTGTGTGTGTGTGTGTGTGTGTGTGTGTGTGTATAGGACCATGTGTGGTCTGATACTGTCATCCTTTATGATTACTCATACAAACTATGATTGAACATTAGACTCTGATGAGTGGTTAACCCAAACCCTAACCAGGCCAACCCCTCAGGCCATACAAAGTGAAAGTAGAATAAACAGAGAGCTGTGAAAACAGGGGAAACCTTTCTTCTCTAACAGGGAGGCCCAAGTGAAAGAGAGCGAAAGTGACCTCCTGACAAATCAGTTAGTGGAAAATCAGTAAGGGAAGGCAGCATCAGGAAGGGAGGATCCTTTTGAAAACACTTCACCGCTTGGGGTCCCTCCTTTGTTGTGTCTGCTGTTGCCACCAATGCTGTTCCTGTCCAGCCCCAACTTCTGGTCTCAGACTAAATACAGAGTTAGAGCAAATTAAAGCACCAGTCCAATGGTGCTAGAGATGATCTTCTCTTTCCAGCTGCTGGGTGCTGACATGACAGGCATGCATGGATTAAGTGCATGTAGTACTAAGAGGATGGAGCCCATGGCTTTGTAAGCACCCTTGGCCATAGCTTCCCCTTCCCCTTCCCCTCTGCACCCCAACTTAGGTAAAGGCGGTGGAACAACCATCCATGAGGCTTGCCCCCACAGGGCAGTTCCAGAGAAATCAGACAGCCTCACGCAGACATACTTGCATTCAAAATTGAAATAGAAAGGACAGAAAAACAAACCAAAACAACAACAACAACAACAAACCGATGCACATAAAAACAATAAAGAAAATAAGGAGAAATGAAATATGGATTTACAGAGAAAGAAAAAGGAAAAAAAAGCCAAAGTAAAAATACAAAAACCATATGATTAGGTATCAGGGAGACCTTCCCTAAGACAGGCAGAGCAGCAATGAATTGATCATTTTAATTTTCATGTTATTAGTTGTAATTAACCCCAGCACTCAGTAGGCAGAGGCAAAAGAGGCAAGCAGATCTTTGTCTACAACAGAGAAGCCCTGTCTCAAACAGAAGGAAACAAAAAACACTAAACAACAACAACAATAGACACACAGATAAAGAAATCATTTAAAGGGAAGACATGAAATATGGATTTACAGAGAAAGAGAGAGAGAGAGAGAGAGAGAGAGAGAGAGAGAGAGAGAGAGAGAGAGGTAAAAGTAAAAAAACAGAACAGTAGCAACAACAACAACAAAAGCCAAAACCTTAGGTTCAGGGAGACCCTAAGGCAGAGCAGCAAGGAACTGATCACTTTATTTTTCATTACATTAGTTGTAATTAAAACCTGAAATAAGACTACCACACCTCTAATCCCAGCACTTGGGAGGCAAAACTAAGAGGATCGCTGTGAGTTGGAGGGCAGCCTGGTCTCCAAAGCAAGTCCAGGACAGCCAAGGCTACATGAGAAACCCTGTCAGGAAACAAACAAGCTAACAAACAACTACAATTTCTTTAACCCCAAGAAAAGGTCTAGCTCCAACCTAGTATGCACAACGATTTCCGAGACAGACAGGAATACATAGAGAGACACTGTCTCCAAAATAACTTAGGAGATAAGTAATTAAGCAAGCAAGCAAGCAAGCAAATACATAGGTGATATATAGATACATGATTACAGACACACAGACAGACAAATGGAGACCAATCCTCATAGTTCCCTCATTTGATCACGGCAGAGTCAGGCAGCCTGTTCTACGTAGTGTTGGCTAGAATGTTTATTAACAATTAGTACGACTTCTATTTATTAGTAATGCAGTGGCTCATGCCTTTCTTTAATTCCAGCACTCAGGAAGCAGAGGCAGGTGGACTGCTGTGAACTCAAGGCCAGGCTGTTCTACAAAGTGATTCCAGGACAGCCAAGGCTACACAGAGAAACCCTGTCTCCAAAAACCAAAACCAAAAAAGAAAAAAGAGAAAAAAGAAAAAAGAAACAACCGAAGAGACATTAAATAAAAAAATAAAAATAAATAAATAAATAAATAAAATTACAAACATTGTTCATGTGTGACAAAACAGGGGCCACACATGCCCAGAAGAAAGAAAGAAGGAAAAAAAGAAAAAGGGAAAGAAGGAAGGAAGGAAGGAAGGAAGGAAGGAAGGAATGAGGGAAGGAAGGGTGAAAAAAATTAAATATCTCAGACTGTGTGCACAAAAATACAGGGGTTGTGGGCATGGGGGGGCAGTGTTGAGTGGGTGGGGAGGGGGGAGAACGCAGCTCATTAGACAGGCCCTCATTGTCCTGCCTCTGTGTTCCATGAACACTCAAATCTCTTACAACTCAGTGAATCGCAAAAAGAAAAAGAAAAAAGAAAGAGGAAAGGAAAGGAAAACATTCCCGACTATACATTGATGCAACCACTCACTACCTTATGATTTGTCTGATTCTTCAAGATTCTTCTGTGGTGAACTGATGTGAGATCACTCACCTGTATGCTTATGTGTACCCTGGTCTGACTTAGAAGTCAGAGATCTGCCTTCACAGTGCATGGATTAAAGCAATGAACTACCAGGGCCAATTTGATTTCATTTTTTGGGTGTTTTTGGGTTGTTTTTTTTTTTTTTTTTTTTTTGGTTTTTTGAGACAGGGTTTCTCTGTGTAGCCTTGGCTGTCCAGGACTCGCTTTGTAGACCAGGCTGGCCTGGAGCTCACAGCGATCCGCCTGCCTTTGCCTCCCGAGTGCTGGGATTAAAGGCGTGTGCAACTGATGCTCAGCCAAACAAATAAAGGTGGGTGTGTGTGCCCACACAAGCAAGACCACACTCAGCCTCCTTTCATTTCTTTACCTTCCATTGATCTAAGTCTGGGTTTCTAGTGTTCAGTGTGTGGCTAATCTTGAACCCATAATGCTGTCACTTTATTATATGTTTAGTTTAAAGTCAAATTCTCTGACGGTGTTCACCAAAATGAAGCCACCTTCTGGAGGGCAGATATCACGGTGGCTTACCTCACCAATATGGAAGCAGTCCTGGGACATACTTTTCAAGGTCGTTTACTCTGGAGGACCAAAACTTAAACCCAATTTGCATGTGTGGAATTCTGAGGAAGTTGTCCTAATCTACACAGTACCCTCGCTGTGTGAAAAGAAAATCAACCAAACTGTTTAACTCCCCGTCTTTTAAAAAAATTGTTTATTAATTAATAAAAATTTTAGAAGGAAACCGGGCCTGATGTCGCATGCCTTTAATCCCAGCACTCGGGAGGCAGAGGCAGGCGGATCACTGTGAGTTCAAGGCCAGCCTAGTCTACAAAGTGAGTCCAGGATGGCCAAGGCTAACACAAAGAAACCTTGTCTCGAAAAAAAATGTACATATTAGAAGGAGGAGAAGGAAGAGGAGGAGGAGGAGGAAAGGAAGGAAGGAAGGAAAGAGCCAGGCCTGGTGGCAGCAACGCACTGAATATTTAAATTTTTCATGGCATTAGTCATAAGAAAAAAAATAAAATAAAGCAGATATAATTAATTGTCCTGGCATGCACCACCAGGCCCTGCTTCCTTTAATTTCATTTATTTATTTACTTATTTATATTGGTTTTTTGAGACAGGGTTTCTCTGGGTAGCCTTGGGTGTCCTGGAACTCTGTTTTTAGACCAGGCTGGTCTCAAACTCACAGAGATCCACCTACCCCTGCCTCCCAAGTGCTGGGATGAATGGCGTGTGCCACCATGCTGGTCCTTTCAGCTCTTTATCTCCAAGAAAGTTTCTAGGTAGTCCTGGGAGTTCCAACCTTAGTCCATCTACACATCAGTTTCAAAGACAGCCAGAGGGGGGCAGAGAGAGAGAGAGAGAGAGAGAGAGAGAGAGAGAGAGAGAGAGAGTCTATCTCCACAAACCTTAGATAAGTAAGATACACAGACAGAAAGACAAATGGAGGCCAAGCATCATAGTTTCCTCATGTAATCACAGCAGAGACAGGTGGACTTCTGTGTTTGGTTTTTCCAAGTACATATTTAAGTCTTTATTCAGCTATCTATCAAGGATAAACTGGTCCTTTATTTAGTGTAGTCTCCGTACCCCACGTGGAACCATTGAAATCCCTAACTAGATGAGGCCTGCCTCCAGCTCACAGAGTTTCACCTGCCTCTGCCTTCAGAGCTATGGGATTCAAGGCCTATAGGACCACACAGAGCTGGCTTCTTTAAGTTCTGGTTTCAGAACTTAACCCCAATGTGCATGTACAGAATTATAGGGAAGCCTCTTCTGATCTACACAGTTCCCTCGCTCCATGAAAAGACAAACCACATAAAGGCTTAACTCGCTCTCTGAAAACAAAAAAAAAAATTAAGAGCTGGATGGAGAGGTGGCTCAGAGGTTAAGAGCACTGACTGCCCCTCCAGAGGTCCTGAGTTGCGTTCCCAGCGAGCACAAGGCGGCTCACGGCCATCTATAATTTGATCTAACGTCCTCCTCTGGCGTGCAGGCATAAACGCAGGCAGATAAAGCACTGTACACATAATAATGAATAAATATTTTAAATTGAAAATAAACTTTTAAATTAACCATAATGACAGGGGGGAAAAACTAGTTCAGAATCTTTCAGTAGCCAGGAGGTGGTGGCACATGCCTTTCTTTAATCCCAGCACTTTGGAGGCAGAGACAGGTGGATTGTTGTGAGTTTGAGGCCAGCCTTGTCTACACAGCGGGTCCAGGACAGCCAAGGTTCCATAAAGAAACGCAGTCCTCAGGAATCAAAACCAAAACCAAACCAAAAAAAAGAAAAAAATTTAGTCCGAGGAGCTACACCATACCTCTGAGACGGTTCCTTTCATTTTATTTACCTTTATTTCATTTCATCATTTTTTTTATTTCTTTTTTTGGGGGGGGGCAAGGGATTCGTTTTTCACGTTAGCGTTTCTCTGTGTAGCTTCTACTGTCCTGGAGTTACTTGCTTTTTTAGACCAGGCTGCCCTAAAATTCACGGCAATCCGACTGCCTCTGTCTCCCGAGTGCTGGGATTATTGTCATGCGCCACCACCGCCCGGCCTTATTTTAATTTTTTTCTGTGCATCATTCGGTATGAATGTGTCAGATCCCTTCTAGTGGTGTTACAGACAGTTGTGAGCTGCCCTGTGGGTGTTGGGAATCCAACCCAGGTCCTTTGGAAGAGCTGACAGTGCTCCTCACCACTGATCCATCTCTCTAGTCCCATTTGTTTTGTCTTCATGCTCTCTTTCTTTGAATTCTGAGGCACTGCCACACAGGGGGGAAAACATTTCTGAAGTGATCTTCTCTCTTCTCTGTGTTTACCATCCCTCTAGATGGCAGGGACTTAAATCCAATTCACACGTGGTGGGGGGCTGTGTGGCAGAGCAGAGGGTCGGGGGCACGGTAGGCCAGGGGACCGTGGCGGAGGAGGGCCAATGCAGGTGCGCCGGGGGCGGGAGGGGGATTGTGAGGAGCCTCTCACCCCAGACCTTGAAAGTACTCTTTAAATTAAAAGTGTAAAAAAAAACCAACATTACTACTAACACACATTTGTTTTGGAATATAATTTATGGCAGAAAGAAATGTGTGGGTTCGCATACAAGCCCAAACATAAACAAGAGACTGGAGAGACCAAAGGCAGAGCAGCCGATGCCTGTTCTTTTCGTTCAGGGTACTATTTATGTGAAATGGGTTGGAGTCCTTCCTAGTCCCCTCTACAATGACCTACAAGTTTGACTGTCTTAAGCTGAAATCAGGAAGCAGTCCATTTCTGGAAGAGGAAAGAAAAGGTTGCTATGAGTTCAAGGTCCAGCCTGGTCTACAAAGTGAGTCCAGGATGGCCAATGCTACACAGAGAAACCATGTATCGAAAAACAAAAAAATACAAACGGACAAACATAAAAAAATCTTAAAAGAATCCCAGACACATCTGCCGTGTATGGTATGGTGGTGCACGCGTTTAATCCCACCACTTGGGAGGCAAAGACATGTGGATCGCTGTAAAATTGTCTCGAAAAGCCAAAAAAGAAAAAAAAAAGAATCTGACATCTAAACTTTAACCAATCATTACCTAGTTTACATCCTACAGGTGCACATCTACCCAAGGAACACACCAAATTTCCACTGAGTCCTATCTTGCTGTCGTAAAAATGAGACCACAGGAGCAACACCAGACCTCCCCCTCAGCTGGGTTGTTTCATTTTGTTTTTCTCTCTTTCTGTTCTCTTTGAGTTCTGCATTAGGTGTGCAGTGTTCTGCCTGCATCTCCACCTGCGGGCCAGGAGAGGGCGCCAGGTCTCCTCATAAATGGTTGTGAGCCACCACGTGGCTGCTGGGAACTGAAGGCTATACCCTCCCAAGAGCAGCCAGTGCTCTTCAACCCTGACACATTTTTATTTTTGTTATTTTTATTTTTTATGTTTGTGGTTTTTCGAGACAGGGTTTCTCTGTGCAACATCTCTGGCTGTCCTGGAACTCATGGAGATCCACCGGCCTCTGCCTCCCAAGCGCCGGGAGGGGACTCGGTGTGGCGGGAGAGGGGCGGCGGCCACGGGAAAGGGACCGAGGCCCCTTTCTTCTCCACCACCCTGCCCGCCGTCCATGACACACGTCTGACGGGTTCGCGAGAGAAAGAGCGAGAAGATCGACCGGGAAGAGCGCGGAGGTGGAGGCGGCGGCGAAGCAGGAACACGAGCCGGCGACCTCGCTTTGGCGAGTGCCCTGGGTCCCAGGGCACGCAACATGGCGCGGCGACGGGGCCGACACTCGCTGCCTCTCCCTGACCCCACCCCCCGGGGAGGGCTCACATTGGCGAACGGATGGACCGCGGCGTCCCAAGGGACCGTCGCCAGAGCAAGCCAACCCCTGGGCAGAGGAAAGACGGAGAAGGCGGCGGGGCCGGTCCAGGGCGCAGAGACCGAAGGAGCAGCCACGGCACGGGGTCGGCCAACCTTGCGGGCTCGGGCGGCGGCGCGACGAAGCTCCCAGATGGGGAAGGGGTGCGCGGGTCGGGAACCCGGACCTGGGGAACGGCGTGGCCCCGTGAGATGATGGGCAGACATGGAGGCAGAAGATGAAGGAGAACGAGGAGGGCCGAGATCCAGACCCTGATGACTTCAAGGGTACGACGACCCCGCCTAGAGAGGCAGAACCTGGACCGAGACCCCTCCGTCACCGCCTAAGCGTGACCGCTCGCGCCACCACACGGCCATCAACACAGACCCTGGGGACACGGTAAGACCGTCACCGACCCGCCTTCCTCGCCCACCACTGCGCCTCTCAATGCGTTGCGGCCTTTCTTCAAGCTCTCCTCTGCACGGAGGCCGGGAGGCGGCGACAGCGGCCCGCCGACAACCACCCCACATGTCTGAACTTCGGGGGATGGAGGGCCTGGAGTCAAGAACCCTGCGAACAAACCACCAGCCGCGTGAACCCACCCCTCGGAGATGGACATCGAAGGGGTGTGGCAATTGATCTTCAAGGGACGCTCAGACAGGCATAGCCCCGGGAGGAACCCGGGGACACAAGAGAGTTCGATGTGTCGATGATCAATGTGTCCTGCGATTCACATTAATTCTCGAAGCTAGCTGCGTTCTTCATCGACGCACGAGCCGAGTGATACACTGCTAAGAGTCCTACGAGTTTTTCGTCGGGCGTGTGGGAGAGACGGGAGTCCCTCGCTCACATCACACGTGCTGGTGTCGGCACAGTGCCCGGCCCCCCACACTGGGAGAGAGGGCTCGCCTTGGGCTGGCCAGCAAGAGCAAAACAGATGGACCACGAACTCCGGGGGATGGGTCGGTTGGACCGAACGGAAAAGAACCACACACACACACAGTGACACGGGACCCGCCCAGCGAACACAGCCGAAACGCCCAAGACATGGGAAGCCGGGACGGCAAGCTGGACACAGCTGCGCGTGCCCCACGGATGCCCAAAGGGGAGGGTCCCACCCCAACCCTCAACCACGGCCTCGGGAGCGGCCCTGGAAGGAGGAAAGTGGGGGAGAGTCTGAGAGAGCCGCGGGAGGGAGAGAGGGAACTCACACACCTCCAGGCTGACTCCCTACGGGCCCACTGCCCCCCCTGACCCTGGGGGCTGAGAGGCGAACTCCCCAGGGGTCTTTAAACCTGCGCGCCAGAACGCGACAGTCAGGTACCCGGAAAGGTTCGGGGAGGACACGCGAGGTCAGAAAAGCCGGGAGGGGATGGATGCCGGACACACTGAGGCCATCGCCGACCGCAGGCAACACGCTTCGGGCTTGGTAAAGTCGTAGCCCTGGCATAGGCGGCCGAGATGAGGCGCGACAGCGCACCCCACCACAACCACGACATAGACTCGCACCACCGCTAAGGGAGGAGACGAGCCGGACGGGAAAGAGGGGCGGCCCGCGGGACGCGGCATTCACCTAGCGTGGGGGGTGGGCCACCCCGGGGAAGAAGCGGAAGGAGCGAAGAGAAGGGAGAGGATTGCGAGAGAGGGATGAGAATGGCAAGAGCTGCCCAACCCACAACAGACGGCAATGCGCCCCGCCTCCTCACCATCCTCTACCTCTTTCCTCTTCCCTCCTTCTTTCAACCCAGAGGACCAAATGACCGAGACCAACTGCATGGGGCAGCAGGCGATGCGACCCGGGACACGCGCCTCCCGGTGGGGAGGAACAAAGACGGACGGACAGATGGACGGACAGACGGACGGACGGACGGACGGACTGACGGACGGACGTGGCCAGCCTACCGGCGCCTCTCCTTAATGATCCTTCCGCAGGTTCAGCTATGGAAACCTTGTTACGCCTTTTACTTCCTCTAGATAGTCAAGTTTGACCATCTTCTCAGCGCTCCAGCATGGCCATCAGCCGACTCCAGCAGGGCTGATCCGAGGGCCTCACTAAACCATCCAATCGGTAGTAGCGACGGGCAGTGTGTACAAAGGGCAGCGACTTAATCAACGCAAGCTTATGACCTGATCTTACTGGGAATTCCTCGTTCCTGGGGAATAATTGCAATACCGGATCCCCATCACCAATGGGGTTAAAGGGTTACCCTTGCCTGACAGCTTAGGGTAGGCACACGCTGAGCCAGTGTAGCGCGCCTGCAGCCCCGGACATCTAAGGGCATCACAGACCTGTCATTGCTCAATCTCCGGTGGCTGAACGCCACTTGTCCTCTAAGAAGTTGGGGGACGGGACGCCGACCGCTCGGGGGACGCGTAACTAGTTAGCATGCCAGAGTCTCGTTTGTTATAAGAATTAACCAGACAAATCGCTCCACCAACTAAGAACGGCCAAGCACCACAACCCAGGGAATCAAGAAAGAGCTATCAATCTGTCAATCCTGTCCGTATCCAGGCAGGGTAAGGTTTCCCGTGTTGAGTCAAATTAAACCGCAGGCTCCACTACTGGTGGTGCCCTTCCGTCAATTCCTTTAAGTCTCAGCTTTGCAACCATACTCCCCCCCCCCCCGAATCCAAAGACTTTTGTTTCCGGGAAGCTGCCCAGCAGGTCATGGGAATACCATTTCATTTTGCATAATGCTCTCTTTGGTTTAAATGCTGAGGCACTGTCACACAGAAAAGAGTGTAATTTATGAGAACAACACACCATCATCCGGGCCCAGTGGTGCTCGCTGGATGATACCATCACAAGGGCAATATTGACCCAATCCCTCCAGTACTGGCACCGGCCATGGAGGAGGTGGGCGGTGCTCTCCCTCTCCACTGGGCAGGTGTAACAACCAAGTTTTGGGGTTTTGTTTTGTTTTGTTTCTGTCTCCCACTACCACCACCCCCACCCCCTCTGCCTAGAGACAGGGTTTCTCTGTGTAGCATTGGCTGTCCAGCCCAGGGCTCCCTTTGTAGACCAGGCTGGCCTTAAACACACAGCGATCTGCCTGCCTCTGCCTCCAGAGTGCTGGGATTAAAGGCCTGCACCACCATGCCATGCCTGGCTTTGTTTTTGGTTTTGTTTTCCTTTGCTTTAATCCCAGCACTTGGGAGATAGAGGCAAGAGAATCACCTGTACTTGCTTGTCCAGGACAGGCAAAGCTACATGAGAAACCTTGTCTGGAAACAAACAAGCAAGCAAGCAAGCAAGCAAGCAAACAAAAAACTACAATTTCTTTAACCCAAGAAAAGTTCTAGTTCGAAACTAAGTCAGTATATACAGCAATTTTCAAGACAGACAGGAATATAGAGAGAAACTCTGTCTCCAAAATAATGTAAACACTGTGTAAGTAGATAAGTAAGTAAGTAAATACATCGATGATAGATAGATAGATAGATAGATAGATAGATAGATAGATAGATAGAATTAAAGGTGTGTGCCACCATGCCTGGCTAAATATTTAATTCTTTACTCAACTATTTTAAAAGATTAAACGAGTTCTTTATTTAGTGTATTCTCCGTACTATACTAATACATAAATACATAGATGTTAGATACATACACACATACACCCATAGATACATAGATAGATAGATAGAGAGATACAGAGATAGAAAGATAATACACACACAGACAGACAAATGGATACCAATCCTCATAGTTCCCTCATTTGATCACCACAGAGTAAGGCAGCCTGGTCTAGGTAGTGCCAGCTACCTTCTAATGTTTATTAGTCATCAGTCAGTACTGAATCAATTTATTAGCAATGCAGCAGTGACTCTATAACCAGCCCAGAAAATCAATGTGATTGTATACACAGCACGAGAGGGTGGGAGGAGAGAGAGAGAGAGATCTTGACTAAAAGAAATAGCTGGCCGGGCGTGTTAGCACACACCTTTAATCCTAGCATTCGGGAGGCAGAGGCAGGCGGATCACTGTGAGTTCGAGGCCAGCCTGGTCTACAAAGCGAATCCAGGACAGCCAAGGCTACACAGAGAGACCCTGTCTCAAAAAAATTCCAAAAATAAAATAAATAAATAAATAAATAAATAAATAAATAAATAAATAAATGGGAAGAAATGGAACCAAAATCCAGGAAAAGGAAAGTATTTTCTCTGTACGTAAGCAATTCTAAGTTGTTATACCATTCCTTCTATGTACTTTGGGTTAAACTTTGTGTTCCTAAGAAAAGTGTCCGTTTTCAAAGAATAGCCAAATGGCTCTTATGTGTGGTGCCTGATTTTCAAACTTTTCAAAAAGCACGACCTGCCTACCTGCCTTCCTTGAATTCCCAGCACCCCGGAGGTAGAGGCAGACAGATCACTGCAAGTTCGAGGCCAGCCGGTCAGCCAGCCAGCCTGCCTGCCTGCCTGTCTGTCTGTCTGTCTGTCTGTCTGTCTGTGTCAAACTATACCAAAGGAAACCAAGTAGCAGGGCCTGCCATGCATCTGGGCCATAGGAGGACAATGAAGTCTCACTCGGTTGTATATAGACCATGATGAGTTTGGGGATAGGAAACTATGATTGGAAGGCATGGTAGGAAATTAAAAATCGATTAAATTGAGAGCCCTGCCCCTCCACAAACCTAATCAAACAAACACTCAGTCAGTCTTGAAACCCTCAGTTAGCGAGTGTCTAAGCCAACTGTACACTTTCATCCATCGGGAGTGTGCTTGGTTAAAAGAAACTGAGAAAAGAAAAAGAAAAACAAAGATGGGCGGGGGCTGGAGAGAGACGGCTCAGTGGTTAAGAGCACTGTCTGCTCAATTCCCAGCTCCCACATGGCAGCTCCCACCTGTCTGTCTTTAACTCCAGGTCTAAGGTTATCTGACACTTTCATGCCTGCCTTGTTCTCAGAAGTCGGAAGCAATTTTGGAGGTGCATCACAGTACAGGATCACCTCCAAGAAAGCCCACATGGCTAATGAGCTCCTTGAACAAGATGGCCCTCGGCATGCCTGGCAGTTGTGCGCAGCCGAGCCAAAGAGTTTCTCATTCATGAAATAAAATAAAATACAAAAACCAAACCCTAGCCCTGAAATGATGATGTGGCTGGTGTGCCTGAAACAAAAATATAGGTATGTGACCCAACAGGAACAGGAACAGGAACAGGTCTCTCTCAACACCAGGAGGACTTAACCTATCTTGGTCTCCACTGGTAAAGATCCACCCCACCCCCCCCCACTCGTAATCAAAATGAGAGCTATAAATGGGGCAGCTCTCTCCACACATCTTGTGCCTTAAGACAGTGGAAAGTCTAGCCAGCACTCAGTCTGGAGGCAGAGGCAGGTAGATCTCCATGAGCCTGGTCTACAGAGTGACTTCCAGGAGCTGTCACACAGAGGAAACCTCTGTCTTGAACCCTCCCACCCCCACCCCTCCTAAAAGGGTGGAAAAATCACTTTTCTTCAGGAAGAAGTGGACACTAACCAGTCTGCAAAGAGGTGTGTGTGTGTGTTTGAGGGGTGGGGTGGGTGTTCCTCTTTACTTATGAAAGAAACAGTGAGTCAAGCAAAGCCTTCCTTTGATTTTTATCCTCACATTGTGGGATTACATTGCAAGAGGAAGACTAGAGGAGTCAGAGGTGGTTCTTTCTAAGTAAACATTAAAGACCATATCTTCAACTGGAGCGAGTGAGGGTTTGTTGTTGTTGTTATTGTTGTTGTTGTTGTTGTTGTTGTTGTTTTCCTTTTCTTGGGGGGGGCGAGTTCTAAAACATTCCCTCTGAAAGCAAACTGAACTCATGCACCAGGAGAATCATGTCTCAGCAGTTAAGAGTACTGGGTGTTCTGACACACGCCTCGTGAGTACCAGTAGTCCACAGATGCACGCACAGCCAGACAAGCTGAGAAACAAATAAATACCTGGAAACTAATTCTTTATCCATTTATTTACATTATTTTATTGAGTCAGGGTTAGTGAAAGAGGGCTGGGAGGTAGGGAGAGTACCAGCTATGGGTCAGGAGGGGAGGGTTGTCTTCTTATGCTGTGAGGATGAAGTTTCATATGTCGGTCCAGATGGGCTGGCTATTTTCTCCAAGAAGAATCTTCCTTCTGGCCTCTCCCTCCTACATGGAGGTAAGAAAGCAAGCAGAGAAAACAGCTGTCAAGTTGGGACCCATAAAGCAAGTGTCCATTCCACAAATGCGGACAGGAAGGGGAGAGAGAGAGAGAGAGAGAGAGAGAGAGAGAGAGAGAGAGAGAGAGAGAGTTGGGAGACGGGGAGAGACCTGCATCTAACACACAATGTTTTAGGTAACACAATGCTCCCCAATGTCTCCTCCCTGTTTCTCTTCCCCACCTCCAGCAAATGACATCACCTCCCCGACTACACACACACACACAGAAAGGAGGGGGAGCGCACATCTGCGATCAAACCTGGAACAAAACAGAATACTATGGTAGTCTGCTATTTCTGGAGCAAACACTGGACCTCTCTTCAAGGTGATCTGGTGTCTTCTTCTGGCCTGCAGATAAACATAGAGAAATGAATGAATGAGTGAATGAATGAATGAATAAGTAAATAAATAAAATAGCTCCTGGAGGAGGTAGATAAAGATTTTGGTGCCCTCTTCTGTCAACCAGGTGCAGATAGATAGATAGACAGATAAATAGAAAGAAAGAAAGAAAGAAAGAAAGAAAGAAAGAAAGAAAGAAAGAAAAAAAGAAAGAAAGGTCGATCTTCACAGACTGAGTAATTAATCAAATATTTATTAATAAATGGCTTCAGGAGGAGGAGGAGGAGGAGGTGGAGGAGGAGGAGGAGAAAGATATCTGGTACACTCTTCTGGCCTGCCCGTATATATATCTGCAGATAGACAAGCATAGGATAGATAGATAGATAGATAGACAGATAGATAGATAGATAAACAAATAGATAGCTTGATAAATAGATAAACAAATAGACAGATAAATAAATAAATGGATAGAAAGTTAGGCAAATGAATGAATAAAAAACACACAAATAAACAAGTAAATAAATAAACAAGTAAGTAAGTAAATAAATAAATAAATAAATAAATGGCCCGCCCGTCCCCCTCCCCACAGTGGCATGGGAAAACAAACAAACAAACCAAACTTCATCAAACTTCCGTGGTTAGGCAGAAGGGAAAACTGGTCGACTTCCATAGTTTTAGGTTAGGACACGCATCCCTTGAAAGGGACAACTGGTCGACCTCCATGGTTATAGGACTCGCATCAGTTGTGTATACAGATATATATATATATATAATATTATTTAAAAAAAAAAAAGAGTCCAGAAGGGACATCTGGTTGACCTAAGGTGTCCCAAATGAGAGCGGGCGACTCCCCGCGTGGGACTACTGGTCTATCCGGTCTCTGGGGAGAAGGGCGGGGTGATCCCCAACCTCCAGGTGGGTCGGGGCGCAAGCGAGGCAAAACGGATAAAGTCTACCCCGCCCCCCCAGTGGTCACACCGCTGTCACCGCCTTTGCCTCACACCCCAGTTTGGCCAGGGTCGGAGCGGGGGCGGGCGGGAAAAGGCGACTGCGGCGAAGCAGGCAGGGGGCGCTTTCTCCTGGAGATGCCAATGGGAAAAACGGGAACCCGTCGTTCCGGAGACAGGGAGAGTGAGAGAGCGGCAGACGGGCTGACAAGACAAACCATTGTGTCGAGAGATGACTTTCAATAGATAATAGCGAGGAAGCTGCTCTGCAACATAGAAACCCCAACCCAGAAGCAGGTCGTCTATGATTGGTTTAGCGCCAGGTTCCACAGGAACTTGCGCTGACGTGACGGGCAAGAGGGTGGCCCCCTTTCTGGCTGCGCCCCATTTCCCGGGACCAATGGCTCTCCACACCAGACCCTGGTACCGACACAAGGCGGGGAAGCCCACCGGCCGGCCGGCAGCGACAACCCCTTGAGAGGGCACACCGCAAAGGTGACGATGATGGACCGCCGGCTGGGACGGAAGGGGACCTGGCTATCTGGGGCCAACCAAGGCTCCTTCAGCGATGCGGTATCGTTCTGCCTGGGCGGGATTCTAACTTAGAGGCGTTCAGTCATAATCCCACAGAAGGGGGAAAGAGGGTAAGAGTCTGAGAGAGCCACAGGAGGGAGAGAAGGACCTCACACCCACAGGCCACTCCCTAAAGGCCCCGCAGACCCCCCCCATCTCGGGGGCAGAGAGGTGACCTCCCCAGGGGTCTTTAAACCTGCGTGCATGAACGCGACAGCCAGGTACCCGGAAACGATCGGGGAGGACACGCCAGGTCAGAGAGTCCGGGAGGGGACAGATCCTGGACCCATCGCGGCCATCGCCAATCACACTTGACACGCTCCGGGCGCAGTAAAGCCAGAGTCGAGGCATAGGCGGCCGAGATGAGACGTGACAGCGCCCCCCACCACAACCATGACATTGACTCGCACCACCGCCATGGGTGGAGACAAGCGGGACGAAAAAGAGGGGCAGCCCGCGGGTGGCGGCAGGAAGAGAGCAGGCAGGGTCGGTCACCCCGGGGAAGAAGCAGAAAGAGCAAAGAGACAGGAGAGGAGCAAGAGGGACGGGAACAGCAAGGGCTGCCGCCCCACAACAGATGGCAATGCAACCCGCCTCCTCACCATCCTCTTTCCTCTTCCCTCCTTCTTTCAAAACCCAGAGGACCTACCAACCAACCTCACCCAAGGCAGCAGGTGATGCGACCTGGGACACTTGCCTAATGGCAAGGAGTGACAAAGACAGACAGACTGACAGACACGGCCTGCCGAACTGTGCCTCTCGTTAATGATCCTTCCCGAGGTTCACCTACAGAAACCTTGTTATGACTTTTACTTCCTCTAGGTAGTCAAGTTCGACCGTCTTCTCAGGGCTACGCCAGGGCCATAAGCCGACCCTGGCGGGGCCGATCCAAGGGCCTCACTAAATCATCCAATCGGTAGTAGCGACAGGCGGTGTGTACAAAGGGCAGGGACTTAATCAACGCAAGCTTATGACCCGCACTTACTGGGAATTCCTCGTTCATGGGGAATAATTGCAATCCCCGATCACCATCAGGAATGGGGTTCAACGGGTTACCCGCGCCTGCCGGCGTAGGGTAGGCACACGCTGAGCCAGTCAGTGTAGCTTGCGTGCAGCCCCGGACATCTAAGGGCATCACAGACCTGTCATTGCTCAATCTTGGGTGGCTGAATGCCACTTGTCCCTCTAAGAAGTTGGGGGACGCCGACCGCTCGGGGGTCGCGTAACTAGTTAGCATGCCAGAGTCTCGTTCGTTATCGGAATTAACCAGACAAATCGCTCCACCAACTAAGAACGGCCATGCACCACCACCCACAGAATCGAGAAAGAGATATCAATCTGTCAATCCTGTCCGTGTCCGGGCCGGATGAGGTTTCCTGTGTTGAGTCAAATTAAACGCAGGCTCCACTCCTGGTGGTGCCCTTCCATCAATTCCTTTAAGTTTCAGCTTTGCAACCATACTCCTTCCGGAACCCAAAGACTTTGGTTTCCTGTAAGCTGCCTGCCAGGTCATGGGAATACCGCCGCCACATCGCCAGTCGGCATAATTTATGGTCGGAATTATGAAGGTATCTGATCGTCTTCGAACCTCTGACTTTCGTTCTTGATTAATGAAAACATTCTTGGCAAATGCTTTCGCTCTGGTCCTTCTTGCGCCAGTCCAAGAATTTCAACTCTAACAGTGCAATATGAATATCCCCGGCCATCCCTCTTATTCATGGCCTCAGTTCTGACGTTTGGAAGAGCAGCCAGTGCTTTTAACCACTCCTGAGGCATTTTTTACTTTTATTTCGATTCATTTTATTTCTTTTTGTGGTTTTTCGAGACAGGGTTTCTCTGTGTAACAGCTCTGACTGCCCTGGAGCTCATGCCTGCCTCTGCCTCCCAAGTTCTGAGACAACACGAATGCATGTGCCACCACCGGGCAGCTCCATTTCATTTTGCATAATGCTCTCTTTGGTTTAAATGCTGAGGCGCTGTCACACAGAAAAGAGTGTAATTTATGAGAACAACACACCGTCATCCGGGCGCTGTGATGCTCCCTGGATGATACCATGAGAAGGGCAATATTGGCCCCGCCACTCCAGTACTGGCACCCGACATGGAGGAGGTGGGCAGGGCTCTCCCTCTCCACCAGGCAGGTGTGACAGTTAAGTTTTGGTGTTTTGTTATGCTTTGTTTCTGTCTCCCACTACCACCACCCCCACACCCTCCGCCCAGAGACAGGGTTTCTCTGTGTAGCGTTGGCTATCCAGTCCTCGGCTCACTTTGTAGACCAGGCTGGCCTTAAAGTCACAGCGATATGCCTGCCTCTGCCTCCTGAGTGCTGAGATTAAAGGCCTGCACCACCATGACATGCCTAGCTTTGTTTTTGGGTTTGTTTTTCTTTGCCTTTAATCCCAGCAGTTGGGAGACAGAGGCAAGAGAATCACTTGCACTTGCAAGTCCAGGAAAGGCAAGGCTACATGAGAAACCTTGTCTGGGAACAAACAAACAAGCAAGCAAGCGAGCAAGCAAGCAAACAAAAAACTACAATTTCTTTAACCCAAGAAAATTTCTAGATCCAAACTAGGTCAGTATACACAGCGAATTTCAAGACAGACAGGATTACATAGAAAGACTCTGTCTCCAAAATAATTTAAACACTGTGTAAGTAGATAAGTAAGTAAGTAAATACATCGATAATAGATAGATACATAGATAAATAGATAGATAGATAGATAGATAGATAGATAGATAGATAGATAGGATTAAAGGTGTGTGCCACCATGCCTGGCTAAATATTTAATTCTTTACTCAACTATTTTAAAAGATTAAACTAGTTCTTTATTTAGTGTATTCTCCATACAAAACTAATACGTAAATACATAGATGTTAGATACATACATACACACATAGATAGATAGATAGATAGGTAAATAGATAGATAATAGACATAAAGACAGACAAATGGATACCAATTCTCATAGTTCCTTCATTTGATCACAGCAGTGTCAGGCAGCCTGGACTAGGTAGTGCCAGCTAACTTCTAATGTATATTTGTCATCTGTCAGTACTGAATCTTTTTATTAGCAATGCAGCAGTGTCTCTATAACCAGCCCAGAAAATCAATGTGATTCTATACCCACCAGGAGAAGGTGGCGGGCGGGGGGGGGGAGAGAATTGTTTGAGGAGGCTCTCTTTCCTGATATAGAAAGTATACCCACCCTTTCAATAAAAAAGAGAAGAAGAAAAATATAAAATAAATAACCAACCAACCAACAAACAAACAACAACAACAACAGCAACAAAAAGACCACTACAAGCAGTAAATTGTTTTGGAATATAATTTAAATGGGAAAGAAATGTGTGGATTCACATACAGGCTGAAACATGAACAGGAGACCAACAAGAACAAAAGACAGAGCAGCCAATGCCTGTTCTTATCGTTCAGGGTACTATTTATGTGAAATAGTTTGGTGTCCTTCCTAGTCCCCTCTAGCATGACCTAGAAGTGACTGACTTAAGGTGACATCAGGAAGCAGTCCATTTCTAGAAGAGGAAAGAAATGGGTGCTGGGAGTGAGATAGGTAGGAAGGAAAGAAGGAAGAAGGGGGTCTAAAACCAATCTCAGCACGTCAGAGGCAGTGGTCATAGCTAGAGACTGTGAATGATCAACCAGCTGAGGATTAATTATTAAGACCCATGCATGCTCGTTCTTGCGAGCGCAAGCACACACACACACACAAACACACACACACACACACACACACACACACACACAAACACGATGACACAAGAAAAGCTCCAATGAGTGCAGTTACAAAGAGAGAATTGGTTGTTTTGTTATTTATCTTTAAAGATGTGTGTGTATTCGCATGCACGCTAGGGTGTATATAAGTCTTAGAAGAATCACATATGTACACATTAACAAACCATTTCTAGTTTAGATCCTCCAGGTCCCCATCTACCCATGGAACACGCCAGATTTCCATTGAGCCCTATTTTGCTCTCTTAAAAATGAGACCACAGGAGGCACACCAGACCTCCCTCTCTGCTGGGGCCTTTCATTTTGTTTTTCTCTCTTTCTGTTTTAGATTGATTTCTGGATTAAGTGTGGAGTGTTCTGCTTGCCTCTTAGGACATTTGGAAGAGCAGCCAGTGTTTTAACCCCTCCTGAGGCATTTTTTAATTTTACTTCGTTTTATTTTATTTCTTTTTGTGGTTTTCAAGACAGGGTTTCTCTGTGTAACAGCTCTGACTGCCCTGGAGCTCATGCCTGCCTCTGCCTCCCATGTTCTGAGACAACAGGCATGCATGCGCCAACACCACCCGGCTCCATTGCATTTTGCGTAATGCTCTCTTTGGTTTAAATGCTGAGGCGCTGTCACACAGAAAAGAGTGTAATTTATAAGAACAACACACCATCATCCAGGCGCTGTGGTGCTCGCTGGATCATACCATCACAAGGGCAATATTGGCCCTGCCACTCCAGTACTGGCACCTGCCATGGAGGAGGTGGGCGGTGCTCTCCCTCTCCACCTGGCGGGTGTGACAGCCAAGTTTTTGTGTTTGGTTTTGTTTCTGTCTCCCACTACCACATTCCCCACACCATCCACCCAGAGACAGGGATTCTCCGTGTAGCGTTGGCTATCCAGTCCTGGGCTCCCTTTGTAGACCAGGCTGGCCTTATATTCACAGCGATCTGCCTGCCTCTGACTCCTGAGTGCTGCTATTAAAGTCATGCACCACAATGCCATGCCTGGCTTAGTTTTTGTTTTTGTTTTCCTTTGCCTTTAATCCCAGCAGTTGGGAGACAGAGGGGAGAGAATCACTTGCACTTGAAAGTCCAGGACAGGGAAGGCTACACGGGAAACCTTGTCTGGAAACAAACAAGCAAGCAAGCAAGAAAAAACTACAATTTCTTTAACACAAGAAAAGTTCTAGTTCCAAACTAGGTCAGTATACACAGCGATTTTCAAGACAGACAGGAATACATAGAGAGACTCTGTCTCCAAAATAGTTTAAACACTGTGTAAGTAGATAAGTAAGTAAGTAAATACATCGATGATAGATAGATAGATAGATAGATAGATAGATAGATAGATAGATAGATAGGATTAAAGGCATGTGCCACCATGCCTGGCTAAATATTTAATTCTTTACTCAACTATTTAAAAAGGATAAACTATTCCTTTATTTAGTGAATTCTCTGTACTATACTAATACATAAACACATAGATGTTAGACACTTACATACATACACAATAGATAGAAAAATAGATAGATAGATAGATAGATAGATAGATAGATAGATAGATAGATAGATACAAAACACACAGACAGACAAATGGAGACCAATCTTCATAGTTACCTCATTTGATCACAGCAGAGTCAAGCAGCCTGGTCTAGGTAGAGCCAGCTACCTTCTAAAACTTATTAGTCATCAGTCAGTACTGAATCTATTTATTAGCAATGCAGCAGTGACACTATAACCAGCCCAAAAAATCAATATGATTATATACCCAGCAAGAGGGGGGGGGAGAGGGAGAGGGAGAGAGAGAGAGAAAGAAAGAGAGAGAGAGAGAGAGAGAGAGAGAGAGAGAGAGAGAGAGAGAGGGAGAATTGTGTGAGGAGGCTCTCTCTCCTTATCTAGTAACTATACACACGCTTACAATAAAAAAAGAAGCAGAAATAAATAAAATAACCAACCAACAAACAAATATTAACAACCATACAAAAAAGAAAACTACAAGCAGTCATTATTTTTGGAATATAATTTACAGGGGAAAGAAATGTGTGGATTCACATACAGGCTCAAACATGAACAGGAGACCAATGAGACCAAAAGACAGAGCAGCCAATGCCTGTTCTTATCGTTAAGGGTACTATATATGTGAAATGGTTTGGGGTCCTTCCTAGTCCCCTCTAGCAAGACCTAGAAGTGACTGACTTAAGGTGACATCAGGAAGCAGTCCATTTCTTGAAGCGGAAAGAAATGGGTCATGGGAGTGAGATAGGTAGGAAGGAAAGAAGGAAGAATGGGGTCAAAAACCAATCTCAGCACGTCAGAGGCGGTGGTCATAGCTAGAAACTGTGAATGATCACTCAGCTGTGGATTAATTTTTAACACCCGTGGGGGGTGCCGACGCACACATACACACACACACACACACACACACACACACACACACACACACACAAACTCGATGACACAAGAAAAGCTCCAATGAGTGCAGTTACAAAGAGAGAATTGGTTGTTTTGTTATTTATCTTTAAAGATGTGTGTGTATTCACATGCACGCTAGGGTGTATATAAGTCTTAGAAGAATCACATATGTACACGTTAACAAACCATTTCTAGTTTAGATCCTCCAGGTCCCCATCTACCCATGGAATACGCCAGATTTCCATTGAGCCCTATTTTGCTCTCTTAAAAATGAGACCACAGGAGGCACACCAGACCTCCCTCTCTGCTGGGGCCTTTCATTTTGTTTTTCTCTCTTTCTGTTTTAGATTGATTTCTGGATTAAGTGTGGAGTGTCCTGCTTGCCTCTTAGGACATTTGGAAGAGCAGCCAGTGTTTTAACCCCTCCTGAGGCATTTTTTAATTTTACTTCGTTTTATTTTATTTCTTTTTGTGGTTTTCAAGACAGGGTTTCTCTGTGTAACAGCTCTGACTGCCCTGGAGCTCATGCCTGCCTCTGCCTCCCATGTTCTGAGACAACAGGCATGCATGCGCCAACACCACCCGGCTCCATTGCATTTTGCGTAATGCTCTCTTTGGTTTAAATGCTGAGGCGCTGTCACACAGAAAAGAGTGTAATTTATGAGAACAACACACCGTCATCCGGGCGCTGTGATGCTCCCTGGATGATACCATGAGAAGGGCAATATTGGCCCTGCCACTCCAGTACTGGCACCCGACATGGAGGAGGTGGGCAGGGCTCTCCCTCTCCACCAGGCAGGTGTGACAGTTAAGTTTTGGTGTTTTGTTTTGCTTTGTTTCTGTCTCCCACTACCACCACCCCCACACCCTCCGCCCAGAGACAGGGTTTCTCTGTGTAGCGTTGGCTATCCAGTCCTCGGCTCACTTTGTAGACCAGGCTGGCCTTAAAGTCACAGCGATATGCCTGTCTCTGCCTCCTGAGTGCTGACATTAAAGGCCTGCACCACCATGACATGCCTAGCTTTGTTTTTGGGTTTGTTTTTCTTTGCCTTTAATCCCAGCAGTTGGGAGACAGAGGCAACAGAATCACTTGTACTTGCAAGTCCAGGAAAGGCAAGGCTACATGAGAAACCTTGTCTGGGAACAAACAAACAAGCAAGCAAGCAAGCAAGCAAGCAAACAAAAAACTACAATTTCTTTAACCCAAGAAAAGTTCTAGATCCAAACTAGGTCAGTATACACAGCGAATTTCAAGACAGACAGGATTACATAGAAAGACTCTGTCTCCAAAATAATTTAAACACTGTGTAAGTAGATAAGTAAGTAAGTAAATACATCGATAATAGATAGATACATAGATAGATAGATAGATAGATAGATAGATAGATAGATAGATAGGATTAAAGGTGTGTGCCACCATGCCTGGCTAAATATTTAATTCTTTACTCAACTATTTTAAAAGATTAAACTAGTTCTTTGTTTAGTGTATTCTCCATACAAAACTAATACGTAAATACATAGATGTTAGATACATACATACACACATAGATAGATAGATAGATAGGTAAATAGATAGATAATAGACATAAAGACAGACAAATGGATACCAATTCTCATAGTTCCTTCATTTGATCACAGCAGTGTCAGGCAGCCTGGATTAGGTAGTGCCAGCTAACTTCTAATGTATATTTGTCATCTGTCAGTACTGAATCTTTTTATTAGCAATGCAGCAGTGTCTCTATAACCAGCCCAGAAAATCAATGTGATTCTATACCCACCAGGAGAAGGTGGCGGGCGGGGGGGGGGGAGAGAATTGTTTGAGGAGGCTCTCTTTCCTGATATAGAAAGTATACCCACCCTTTCAATAAAAAAGAGAAGAAGAAAAATATAAAATAAATAACCAACCAACCAACAAACAAACAACAACAACAACAGCAACAAAAAGACCACTACAAGCAGTAAATTGTTTTGGAATATAATTTAAATGGGAAAGAAATGTGTGGATTCACATACAGGCTGAAACATGAACAGGAGACCAACAAGAACAAAAGACAGAGCAGCCAATGCCTGTTCTTATCGTTCAGGGTACTATTTATGTGAAATGGTTTGGTGTCCTTCCTAGTCCCCTCTAGCATGACCTAGAAGTGACTGACTTAAGGTGACATCAGGAAGCAGTCCATTTTTAGAAGAGGAAAGAAATGGGTGCTGGGAGTGAGATAGGTAGGAAGGAAAGAGGGAAGAAGGGGGTCTCAAACCAATCTCAGCACGTCAGAGGCAGTGGTCATAGCTAGAGACTGTGAATGATCAACCAGCTGAGGATTAATTATTAACACCCATGCATGCTCGTTCTTGCGTGCGCAAGCACACACACACACACACACACACACACACACACACACACACGATGACACAAGAAAAGCTCCAATGAGTGCAGTTACAAAGAGAGAATTGGTTGTTTTGTTATTTATCTTTAAAGATGTGTGTGTACTCGCATGCACGCTAGGGTGTATATAAGTCTTAGAAGAATCACATATGTACACGTTAACAAACCATTTCTAGTTTAGATCCTCCAGGTCCCCATCTACCCATGGAACACGCCAGATTTCCATTGAGCCCTATTTTGCTCTCTTAAAAATGAGACCACAGGAGGCACACCAGACCTCCCTCTCTGCTGGGCCTTTCATTTTGTTTTTCTCTCTTTCTGTTTTAGATTGATTTCTGGATTAAGTGTGGAGTGTTCTGCTTGCCTCTTAGGACATTTGGAAGAGCAGCCAGTGTTTTAACCCCTCCTGAGGCATTTTTAAATTTTACTTCGTTTTATTTTATTTCTTTTTGTGGTTTTCAAGACAGGGTTTCTCTGTGTAACAGCTCTGACTGCCCTGGAGCTCATGCCTGCCTCTGCCTCCCATGTTCTGAGACAACAGGCATGCATGCGCCAACACCACCCGGCTCCATTGCATTTTGCGTAATGCTCTCTTTGGTTTAAATGCTGAGGCGCTGTCACACAGAAAAGAGTGTAATTTATGAGAACAACACACCGTCATCCGGGCGCTGTGATGCTCCCTGGATGATACCATGAGAAGGGCAATATTGGCCCCGCCACTCCAGTACTGGCACCCGACATGGAGGAGGTGGGCAGGGCTCTCCCTCTCCACCAGGCAGGTGTGACAGTTAAGTTTTGGTGTTTTGTTTTGCTTTGTTTCTGTCTCCCACTACCACCACCCCCACACCCTCCGCCCAGAGACAGGGTTTCTCTGTGTAGCGTTGGCTATCCAGTCCTCGGCTCACTTTGTAGACCAGGCTGGCCTTAAAGTCACAGCGATATGCCTGCCTCTGCCTCCTGAGTGCTGACATTAAAGGCCTGCACCACCATGACATGCCTAGCTTTGTTTTTGGGTTTGTTTTTCTTTGCCTTTAATCCCAGCAGTTGGGAGACAGAGGCAAGAGAATCACTTGCACTTGCAAGTCCAGGAAAGGCAAGGCTACATGAGAAACCTTGTCTGGGAACAAACAAACAAGCAAGCAAGCAAGCAAGCAAGCAAACAAAAAACTACAATTTCTTTAACCCAAGAAAAGTTCTAGATCCAAACTTGGTCAGTATACACAGCGAATTTCAAGACAGACAGGATTACATAGAAAGACTCTGTCTCCAAAATAATTTAAACACTGTGTAAGTAGATAAGTATGTAAGTAAATACATCGATAATAGATAGATACATAGATAGATAGATAGATAGATAGATAGATAGATAGATAGATAGATAGGATTAAAGGTGTGTGCCACCATGCCTGGCTAAATATTTAATTCTTTACTCAACTATTTTAAAAGATTAAACTAGTTCTTTGTTTAGTGTATTCTCCATACAAAACTAATACGTAAATACATAGATGTTAGATACATACATACACACATAGATAGATAGATAGATAGATAGATAGATAGATAGATAGGTAAATAGATAATAGACATAAAGACAGACAAATGGATACCAATTCTCATAGTTCCTTCATTTGATCACAGCAGTGTCAGGCAGCCTGGACTAGGTAGTGCCAGCTAACTTCTAATGTATATTTGTCATCTGTCAGTACTGAATCTTTTTATTAGCAATGCAGCAGTGTCTCTATAACCAGCCCAGAAAATCAATGTGATTCTATACCCACCAGGAGAAGGTGGCGGGCAGGGGGGGGAGAGAATTGTTTGAGGAGGCTCTCTTTCCTGATATAGAAAGTATACCCACCCTTTCAATACAAAAGAGAAGAAGAAAAATATAAAATAAATAACCAACCAACCAACAAACAAACAACAACAACAACAGCAACAAAAAGACCACTACAAGCAGTAAATTGTTTTGGAATATAATTTAAATGGGAAAGAAATGTGTGGATTCACATACAGGCTGAAACATGAACAGGAGACCAACAAGAACAAAAGACAGAGCAGCCAATGCCTGTTCTTATCGTTCAGGGTACTATTTATGTGAAATGGTTTGGTGTCCTTCCTAGTCCCCTCTAGCATGACCTAGAAGTGACTGACTTAAGGTGACATCAGGAAGCAGTCCATTTTTAGAAGAGGAAAGAAATGGGTGCTGGGAGTGAGATAGGTAGGAAGGAAAGAGGGAAGAAGGGGGTCTCAAACCAATCTCAGCACGTCAGAGGCAGTGGTCATAGCTAGAGACTGTGAATGATCAACCAGCTGAGGATTAATTATTAACACCCATGCATGCTCGTTCTTGCGTGCGCAAGCACACACACACACACACACACACACACACACACACACACACACACACGATGACACAAGAAAAGCTCCAATGAGTGCAGTTACAAAGAGAGAATTGGTTGTTTTGTTATTTATCTTTAAAGATGTGTGTGTACTCGCATGCACGCTAGGGTGTATATAAGTCTTAGAAGAATCACATATGTACACGTTAACAAACCATTTCTAGTTTAGATCCTCCAGGTCCCCATCTACCCATGGAACACGCCAGATTTCCATTGAGCCCTATTTTGCTCTCTTAAAAATGAGACCACAGGAGGCACACCAGACCTCCCTCTCTGCTGGGCCTTTCATTTTGTTTTTCTCTCTTTCTGTTTTAGATTGATTTCTGGATTAAGTGTGGAGTGTTCTGCTTGCCTCTTAGGACATTTGGAAGAGCAGCCAGTGTTTTAACCCCTCCTGAGGCATTTTTAAATTTTACTTCGTTTTATTTTATTTCTTTTTGTGGTTTTCAAGACAGGGTTTCTCTGTGTAACAGCTCTGACTGCCCTGGAGCTCATGCCTGCCTCTGCCTCCCATGTTCTGAGACAACAGGCATGCATGCGCCAACACCACCCGGCTCCATTGCATTTTGCGTAATGCTCTCTTTGGTTTAAATGCTGAGGCGCTGTCACACAGAAAAGAGTGTAATTTATGAGAACAACACACCGTCATCCGGGCGCTGTGATGCTCCCTGGATGATACCATGAGAAGGGCAATATTGGCCCCGCCACTCCAGTACTGGCACCCGACATGGAGGAGGTGGGCAGGGCTCTCCCTCTCCACCAGGCAGGTGTGACAGTTAAGTTTTGGTGTTTTGTTTTGCTTTGTTTCTGTCTCCCACTACCACCACCCCCACACCCTCCGCCCAGAGACAGGGTTTCTCTGTGTAGCGTTGGCTATCCAGTCCTCGGCTCACTTTGTAGACCAGGCTGGCCTTAAAGTCACAGCGATATGCCTGCCTCTGCCTCCTGAGTGCTGACATTAAAGGCCTGCACCACCATGACATGCCTAGCTTTGTTTTTGGGTTTGTTTTTCTTTGCCTTTAATCCCAGCAGTTGGGAGACAGAGGCAAGAGAATCACTTGCACTTGCAAGTCCAGGAAAGGCAAGGCTACATGAGAAACCTTGTCTGGGAACAAACAAACAAGCAAGCAAGCAAGCAAGCAAGCAAACAAAAAACTACAATTTCTTTAACCCAAGAAAAGTTCTAGATCCAAACTTGGTCAGTATACACAGCGAATTTCAAGACAGACAGGATTACATAGAAAGACTCTGTCTCCAAAATAATTTAAACACTGTGTAAGTAGATAAGTAAGTAAGTAAATACATCGATAATAGATAGATACATAGATAGATAGATAGATAGATAGATAGATAGATAGATAGATAGGATTAAAGGTGTGTGCCACCATGCCTGGCTAAATATTTAATTCTTTACTCAACTATTTTAAAAGATTAAACTAGTTCTTTGTTTAGTGTATTCTCCATACAAAACTAATACGTAAATACATAGATGTTAGATACATACATACACACATAGATAGATAGATAGATAGATAGATAGATAGGTAAATAGATAATAGACATAAAGACAGACAAATGGATACCAATTCTCATAGTTCCTTCATTTGATCACAGCAGTGTCAGGCAGCCTGGACTAGGTAGTGCCAGCTAACTTCTAATGTATATTTGTCATCTGTCAGTACTGAATCTTTTTATTAGCAATGCAGCAGTGTCTCTATAACCAGCCCAGAAAATCAATGTGATTCTATACCCACCAGGAGAAGGTGGCGGGCAGGGGGGGGAGAGAATTGTTTGAGGAGGCTCTCTTTCCTGATATAGAAAGTATACCCACCCTTTCAATACAAAAGAGAAGAAGAAAAATATAAAATAAATAACCAACCAACCAACAAACAAACAACAACAACAACAGCAACAAAAAGACCACTACAAGCAGTAAATTGTTTTGGAATATAATTTAAATGGGAAAGAAATGTGTGGATTCACATACAGGCTGAAACATGAACAGGAGAACAACAAGAACAAAAGACAGAGCAGCCAATGCCTGTTCTTACCGTTCAGGGTACTATTTATGTGAAATGGTTTGGTGTCCTTCCTAGTCCCCTCTAGCATGACCTAGAAGTGACTGACTTAAGGTGACATCAGGAAGCAGTCCATTTCTAGAAGAGGAAAGAAATGGGTGCTGGGAGTGAGATAGGTAGGAAGGAAAGAAGGAAGAAGGGGGTCTCAAACCAATCTCAGCACGTCAGAGGCAGTGGTCATAGCTAGAGACTGTGAATGATCACTCAGCTGTGGATTAATTTTTAACACCCGTGGGGGGTGCCGACGCACACATACACACACACACACACACACACACACACACACACACACACACGATGACACAAGAAAAGCTCCAATGAGTGCAGTTACAAAGAGAGAATTGGTTGTTTTGTTATTTATCTTTAAAGATGTGTGTGTATTCGCATGCACGCTAGGGTGTATATAAGTCTTAGAAGAATCACATATGTACACGTTAACAAACCATTTCTAGTTTAGATCCTCCAGGTCCCCATCTACCCATGGAACACGCCAGATTTCCATTGAGCCCTATTTTGCTCTCTTAAAAATGAGACCACAGGAGGCACACCAGACCTCCCTCTCTGCTGGGCCTTTCATTTTGTTTTTCTCTCTTTCTTTTTTAGATTGATTTCTGGATTAAGTGTGGAGTGTTCTGCTTGCCTCTTAGGACATTTGGAAGAGCAGCCAGTGTTTTAACCCCTCCTGAGGCATTTTTTAATTTTACTTCGTTTTATTTTATTTCTTTTTGTGGTTTTCAAGACAGGGTTTCTCTGTGTAACAGCTCTGACTGCCCTGGAGCTCATGCCTGCCTCTGCCTCCCATGTTCTGAGACAACAGGCATGCATGCGCCAACACCACCCGGCTCCATTGCATTTTGCGTAATGCTCTCTTTGGTTTAAATGCTGAGGCGCTGTCACACAGAAAAGAGTGTAATTTATGAGAACAACACACCGTCATCCGGGCGCTGTGATGCTCCCTGGATGATACCATGAGAAGGGCAATATTGGCCCCGCCACTCCAGTACTGGCACCCGACATGGAGGAGGTGGGCAGGGCTCTCCCTCTCCACCAGGCAGGTGTGACAGTTAAGTTTTGGTGTTTTGTTTTGCTTTGTTTCTGTCTCCCACTACCACCACCCCCACACCCTCCGCCCAGAGACAGGGTTTCTCTGTGTAGCGTTGGCTATCCAGTCCTCGGCTCACTTTGTAGACCAGGCTGGCCTTAAAGTCACAGCGATATGCCTGCCTCTGCCTCCTGAGTGCTGAGATTAAAGGCCTGCACCACCATGACATGCCTAGCTTTGTTTTTGGGTTTGTTTTTCTTTGCCTTTAATCCCAGCAGTTGGGAGACAGAGGCAAGAGAATCACTTGCACTTGCAAGTCCAGGAAAGGCAAGGCTACATGAGAAACCTTGTCTGGGAACAAACAAACAAGCAAGCAAGCAAGCAAGCAAGCAAACAAAAAACTACAATTTCTTTAACCCAAGAAAAGTTCTAGATCCAAACTAGGTCAGTATACACAGCGAATTTCAAGACAGACAGGATTACATAGAAAGACTCTGTCTCCAAAATAATTTAAACACTGTGTAAGTAGATAAGTAAGTAAGTAAATACATCGATAATAGATAGATACATAGATAGATAGATAGATAGATAGATAGATAGATAGATAGATAGATAGGATTAAAGGTGTGTGCCACCATGCCTGGCTAAATATTTAATTCTTTACTCAACTATTTTAAAAGATTAAACTAGTTCTTTGTTTAGTGTATTCTCCATACAAAACTAATACGTAAATACATAGATGTTAGATACATACATACACACATGGATAGATAGATAGATAGGTAAATAGATAGATAATAGACATAAAGACAGACAAATGGATACCAATTCTCATAGTTCCTTCATTTGATCACAGCAGTGTCAGGCAGCCTGGACTAGGTAGTGCCAGCTAACTTCTAATGTATATTTGTCATCTGTCAGTACTGAATCTTTTTATTAGCAATGCAGCAGTGTCTCTATAACCAGCCCAGAAAATCAATGTGATTCTATACCCACCAGGAGAAGGTGGCGGGCGGGGGGGGCGGAGAATTGTTTGAGGAGGCTCTCTTTCCTGATATAGAAAGTATACCCACCCTTTCAATAAAAAAGAGAAGAAGAAAAATATAAAATAAATAACCAACCAACCAACAAACAAACAACAACAACAAGAGCAACAAAAAGACCACTACAAGCAGTAAATTGTTTTGGAATATAATTTAAATGGGAAAGAAATGTGTGGATTCACATACAGGCTGAAACATGAACAGGAGACCAACAAGAACAAAAGACAGAGCAGCCAATGCCTGTTCTTATCGTTCAGGGTACTATTTATGTGAAATGGTTTGGTGTCCTTCCTAGTCCCCTCTAGCATGACCTAGAAGTGACTGACTTAAGGTGACATCAGGAAGCAGTCCATTTCTAGAAGAGGAAAGAAATGGGTGCTGGGAGTGAGATAGGTAGGAAGGAAAGAAGGAAGAAGGGGGTCTCAAACCAATCTCAGCACGTCAGAGGCAGTGGTCATAGCTAGAGACTGTGAATGATCAACCAGCTGAGGATTAATTATTAACACCCATGCATGCTCGTTCTTGCGTGCGCAAGCACACACACACACACACACACACACACACACACACACACACACACACACACACGATGACACAAGAAAAGCTCCAATGAGTGCAGTTACAAAGAGAGAATTGGTTGTTTTGTTATTTATCTTTAAAGATGTGTGTGTATTCGCATGCACGCTAGGGTGTATATAAGTCTTAGAAGAATCACATATGTACACGTTAACAAACCATTTCTAGTTTAGATCCTCCAGGTCCCCATCTACCCATGGAACATGCCAGATTTCCATTGAGCCCTATTTTGCTCTCTTAAAAATGAGACCACAGGAGGCACACCAGACCTCCCTCTCTGCTGGGGCCTTTCATTTTGTTTTTCTCTCTTTCTGTTTTAGATTGATTTCTGGATTAAGTGTGGAGTGTTCTGCTTGCCTCTTAGGACATTTGGAAGAGCAGCCAGTGTTTTAACCCCTCCTGAGGCATTTTTTAATTTTACTTCGTTTTATTTTATTTCTTTTTGTGGTTTTCAAGACAGGGTTTCTCTGTGTAACAGCTCTGACTGCCCTGGAGCTCATGCCTGCCTCTGCCTCCCATGTTCTGAGACAACAGGCATGCATGCGCCAACACCACCCGGCTCCATTGCATTTTGCGTAATGCTCTCTTTGGTTTAAATGCTGAGGCGCTGTCACACAGAAAAGAGTGTAATTTATAAGAACAACACACCATCATCCAGGCGCTGTGGTGCTCGCTGGATGATACCATCACAAGGGCAATATTGGCCCTGCCACTCCAGTACTGGCACCTGCCATGGAGGAGGTGGGCGGTGCTCTCCCTCTCCACCTGGCGGGTGTGACAGCCAAGTTTTTGTGTTTGGTTTTGTTTCTGTCTCCCACTACCACATTCCCCACACCGTCCACCCAGAGACAGGGATTCTCCGTGTAGCGTTGGCTATCCAGTCCTGGGCTCCCTTTGTAGACCAGGCTGGCCTTATACTCACAGCGATCTGCCTGCCTCTGCCTCCTGAGTGCTGCAATTAAAGTCATGCACCACAATGCCATGCCTGGCTTAGTTTTTGTTTTTGTTTTCCTTTGCCTTTAATCCCAGCAGTTGGGAGACAGAGGGGAGAGAATCACTTGCACTTGAAAGTCCAGGACAGGGAAGGCTACACGGGAAACCTTGTCTGGAAACAAACAAGCAAGCAAGCAAGAAAAAACTACAATTTCTTTAACACAAGAAAAGTTCTAGTTCCAAACTAGGTCAGTATACACAGCGATTTTCAAGACAGACAGGAATACATAGAGAGACTCTGTCTCCAAAATAGTTTAAACACTGTGTAAGTAGATAAGTAAGTAAGTAAATACATCGATGATAGATAGATAGATAGATAGATAGATAGATAGATAGGATTAAAGGCATGTGCCACCATGCCTGGCTAAATATTTAATTCTTTACTCAACTATTTAAAAAGGATAAACTATTCCTTTATTTAGTGAATTCTCTGTACTATACTAATACATAAACACATAGATGTTAGACACTTACATACAGACACACATAGATAGAAAAAATAGATAGATAGATAGATAGATAGATAGATAGATAGATAGATAGATAGATACAAAACACACAGACAGACAAATGGAGACCAATCTTCATAGTTACCTCATTTGATCACAGCAGAGTCAAGCAGCCTGGTCTAGGTAGAGCCAGCTACCTTCTAAACCTTATTAGTCATCAGTCAGTAATGAATCTATTTATTAGCAATGGAGCAGTGACACTATAACCAGCCCAAAAAATCAATATGATTATATACCCAGCAAGAGGGGGGCGGAGAGGGAGAGGGAGAGAGAGAGAGAGAGAGAGAGAGAGAGAGAGAGAGAGAGAGGGAGAATTGTGTGAGGAGGCTCTCTCTCCTTATCTAGAAACTATACACACCCTTACAATAAAAAAAGAAGCAGAAATAAATAAAATAACCAACCAACAAACAAATATTAACAACCATACAAAAAAGAAAACTACAAGCAGTCATTATTTTTGGAATATAATTTACAGGGGAAAGAAATGTGTGGATTCACATACAGGCTCAAACATGAACAGGAGACCAATGAGACCAAAAGACAGAGCAGCCAATGCCTGTTCTTATTGTGAAGGGTACTATATATGTGAAATGGTTTGGGGTCCTTCCTAGTCCCCTCTAGCAAGACCTAGAAGTGACTGACTTAAGGTGACATCAGGAAGCAGTCCATTTCTTGAAGCGGAAAGAAATGGGTCCTGGGAGTGAGATAGGTAGGAAGGAAAGAAGGAAGAATGGGGTCAAAAACCAATCTCAGCACGTCAGAGGCGGTGGTCATAGCTAGAGACTGTGAATGATCACTCAGCTGTGGATTAATTTTTAACACCCGTGGGGGGTGCCGACGCACACATACACACACACACACACACACACACACACACACACACACACGATGACACAAGAAAAGCTCCAATGAGTGCAGTTACAAAGAGAGAATTGGTTGTTTTGTTATTTATCTTTAAAGATGTGTGTGTATTCGCATGCACGCTAGGGTGTATATAAGTCTTAGAAGAATCACATATGTACACGTTAACAAACCATTTCTAGTTTAGATCCTCCAGGTCCCCATCTACCCATGGAACACGCCAGATTTCCATTGAGCCCTATTTTGCTCTCTTAAAAATGAGACCACAGGAGGCACACCAGACCTCCCTCTCTGCTGGGGCCTTTCATTTTGTTTTTCTCTCTTTCTGTTTTAGATTGATTTCTGGATTAAGTGTGGAGTGTTCTGCTTGCCTCTTAGGACATTTGGAAGAGCAGCCAGTGTTTTAACCCCTCCTGAGGCATTTTTTAATTTTACTTCGTTTTATTTTATTTCTTTTTGTGGTTTTCAAGACAGGGTTTCTCTGTGTAACAGCTCTGACTGCCCTGGAGCTCATGCCTGCCTCTGCCTCCCATGTTCTGAGACAACAGGCATGCATGCGCCAACACCACCCGGCTCCATTGCATTTTGCGTAATGCTCTCTTTGGTTTAAATGCTGAGGCGCTGTCACACAGAAAAGAGTGTAATTTATAAGAACAACACACCATCATCCAGGCGCTGTGGTGCTCGCTGGATGATACCATCACAAGGGCAATATTGGCCCTGCCACTCCAGTACTGGCACCTGCCATGGAGGAGGTGGGCGGTGCTCTCCCTCTCCACCTGGCGGGTGTGACAGCCAAGTTTTTGTGTTTGGTTTTGTTTCTGTCTCCCACTACCACATTCCCCACACCATCCACCCAGAGACAGGGATTCTCCGTGTAGCGTTGGCTATCCAGTCCTGGGCTCCCTTTGTAGACCAGGCTGGCCTTATACTCACAGCGATCTGCCTGCCTCTGCCTCCTGAGTGCTGCAATTAAAGTCATGCACCACAATGCCATGCCTGGCTTAGTTTTTGTTTTTGTTTTCCTTTGCCTTTAATCCCAGCAGTTGGGAGACAGAGGGGAGAGAATCACTTGCACTTGAAAGTCCAGGACAGGGAAGGCTACACGGGAAACCTTGTCTGGAAACAAACAAGCAAGCAAGCAAGAAAAAACTACAATTTCTTTAACACAAGAAAAGTTCTAGTTCCAAACTAGGTCAGTATACACAGCGATTTTCAAGACATACAAAAATACATAGAGAGACTCTGTCTCCAAAATAGTTTAAACACTGTGTAAGTAGATAAGTAAGTAAGTAAATACATCGATGATAGATAGATAGATAGATAGATAGATAGATAGATAGATAGGATTAAAGGCATGTGCCACCATGCCTGGCTAAATATTTAATTCTTTACTCAACTATTTAAAAAGGATAAACTATTCCTTTATTTAGTGAATTTTCTGTACTATACTAATACATAAACACATAGATGTTAGACACTTACATACATACACACATAGATAGAAAAATAGATAGATAGATAGATAGATAGATAGATAGATAGATAGATAGATACAAAACACACAGACAGACAAATGGAGACCAATCTTCATAGTTACCTCATTTGATCACAGCAGAGTCAAGCAGCCTGGTCTAGGTAGAGCCAGCTACCTTCTAAAACTTATTAGTCATCAGTCAGTACTGAATCTATTTATTAGCAATGCAGCAGTGACACTATAACCAGCCCAAAAAATCAATGTGATTATATACCCAGCAAGAGGGGGGGGAGAGGGAGAGGGAGAGAGAGAGAGAGAGAGGGAGAGAGAGAGAGAGAGAGAGAGAGAGAGAGAGAGAGAGAGAGGGAGAGTTGTGTGAGGAGGCTCTCTCTCCTTATCTAGAAACTATACACACCCTTACAATAAAAAAAGAAGCAGAAATAAATAAAATAACCAACCAACAAACAAATATTAACAACAATACAATAAAGAAAACTACAAGCAGTCATTATTTTTGGAATATAATTTACAGGGGAAAGAAATGTGTGGATTCACATACAGGCTCAAACATGAACAGGATACCAATGAGACCAAAAGACAGAGCAGCCAATGCCTGTTCTTATCGTTAAGGGTACTATATATGTGAAATGGTTTGGGGTCCTTCCTAGTCCCCTCTAGCAAGACCTAGAAGTGACTGACTTAAGGTGACATCAGGAAGCAGTCCATTTCTTGAAGCGGAAAGAAATGGGTCCTGGGAGTGAGATAGGTAGGAAGGAAAGAAGGAAGAATGGGGTCAAAAACCAATCTCAGCACGTCAGAGGCGGTGGTCATAGCTACAGACTGTGAATGATCACTCAGCTGTGGATTAATTTTTAACACCCGTGGGGGGTGCCAACGCACACATACACACACACACACACACACACACACACACACACACACACACACACACGATGACACAAGAAAAGCTCCAATGAGTGCAGTTACAAAGAGAGAATTGGTTGTTTTGTTATTTATCTTTAAAGATGTGTGTGTATTCGCATGCACGCTAGGGTGTATATAAGTCTTAGAAGAATCACATATGTACACGTTAACAAACCATTTCTAGTTTAGATCCTCCAGGTCCCCATCTACCCATGGAACACGCCAGATTTCCATTGAGCCCTATTTTGCTCTCTTAAAAATGAGACCACAGGAGGCACACCAGACCTCCCTCTCTGCTGGGGCCTTTCATTTTGTTTTTCTCTCTTTCTGTTTTAGATTGATTTCTGGATTAAGTGTGGAGTGTTCTGCTTGCCTCTTAGGACATTTGGAAGAGCAGCCAGTGTTTTAACCCCTCCTGAGGCATTTTTTAATTTTACTTCGTTTTATTTTATTTCTTTTTGTGGTTTTCAAGACAGGGTTTCTCTGTGTAACAGCTCTGACTGCCCTGGAGCTCATGCCTGCCTCTGCCTCCCATGTTCAGAGACAACAGGCATGCATGCGCCAACACCACCCGGCTCCATTGCATTTTGCGTAATGCTCTCTTTGGTTTAAATGCTGAGGCGCTGTCACACAGAAAAGAGTGTAATTTATGAGAACAACACACCGTCATCCGGGCGCTGTGATGCTCCCTGGATGATACCATGAGAAGGGCAATATTGGCCCCGCCACTCCAGTACTGGCACCAGAAATGGAGGAGGTGGGCAGGGCTCTCCCTCTCCACCAGGCAGGTGTGACAGTTAAGTTTTGGTGTTTTGTTTTGCTTTGTTTCTGTCTCCCACTACCACCACCCCCACACCCTCCGCCCAGAGACAGGGTTTCTCTGTGTAGCGTTGGCTATCCAGTCCTCGGCTCACTTTGTAGACCAGGCTGGCCTTAAAGTCACAGCGATATGCCTGCCTCTGCCTCCTGAGTGCTGAGATTAAAGGCCTGCACCACCATGACATGCCTAGCTTTGTTTTTGGGTTTGTTTTTCTTTGCCTTTAATCCCAGCAGTTGGGAGACAGAGGCAAGAGAATCACTTGCACTTGCAAGTCCAGGAAAGGCAAGGCTACATGAGAAACCTTGTCTGGGAACAAACAAACAAGCAAGCAAGCAAGCAAGCAAGCAAACAAAAAACTACAATTTCTTTAACCCAAGAAAAGTTCTAGATCCAAACTAGGTCAGTATACACAGCGAATTTCAAGACAGACAGGATTACATAGAAAGACTCTGTCTCCAAAATAATTTAAACACTGTGTAAGTAGATAAGTAAGTAAGTAAATACATCGATAATAGATAGATACATAGATAGATAGATAGATAGATAGATAGATAGATAGATAGATAGATAGATAGGATTAAAGGTGTGTGCCACCATGCCTGGCTAAATATTTAATTCTTTACTCAACTATTTTAAAAGATTAAACTAGTTCTTTGTTTAGTGTATTCTCCATACAAAACTAATACGTAAATACATAGATGTTAGATACATACATACACACATAGATAGATAGATAGATAGATAGGTAAATAGATAGATAATAGACATAAAGACAGACAAATGGATACCAATTCTCATAGTTCCTTCATTTGATCACAGCAGTGTCAGGCAGCCTGGACTAGGTAGTGCCAGCTAACTTCTAATGTATATTTGTCATCTGTCAGTACTGAATCTTTTTATTAGCAATGCAGCAGTGTCTCTATAACCAGCCCAGAAAATCAATGTGATTCTATACCCACCAGGAGAAGGTGGCGGGCGGGGGGGGGGAGAGAATTGTTTGAGGAGGCTCTCTTTCCTGATATAGAAAGTATACCCACCCTTTCAATAAAAAAGAGAAGAAGAAAAATATAAAATAAATAACCAACCAACCAACAAACAAACAACAACAACAACAGCAACAAAAAGACCACTACAAGCAGTAAATTGTTTTGGAATATAATTTAAATGGGAAAGAAATGTGTGGATTCACATACAGGCTGAAACATGAACAGGAGACCAACAAGAACAAAAGACAGAGCAGCCAATGCCTGTTCTTATCGTTCAGGGTACTATTTATGTGAAATGGTTTGGTGTCCTTCCTAGTCCCCTCTAGCATGACCTAGAAGTGACTGACTTAAGGTGACATCAGGAAGCAGTCCATTTCTAGAAGAGGAAAGAAATGGGTGCTGGGAGTGAGATAGGTAGGAAGGAAAGAAGGAAGAAGGGGGTCTCAAACCAATCTCAGCACGTCAGAGGCAGTGGTCATAGCTAGAGACTGTGAATGATCAACCAGCTGAGGATTAATTATTAACACCCATGCATGCTCGTTCTTGCGTGCGCAAGCACACACACACACACACACACACACACACACACACACACACACACACAAACACACACACACGATGACACAAGAAAAGCTCCAATGAGTGCAGTTACAAAGAGAGAATTGGTTGTTTTGTTATTTATCTTTAAAGATGTGTGTGTATTCGCATGCACGCTAGGGTGTATATAAGTCTTAGAAGAATCACATATGTACACGTAACAAACCATTTCTAGTTTAGATCCTCCAGGTCCCCATCTTCCCATGGAACACGCCAGATTTCCATTGAGCCCTATTTTGCTCTCTTAAAAATGAGACCACAGGAGGCACACCAGACCTCCCTCTCTGCTGGGGCCTTTCATTTTGTTTTTCTCTCTTTCTGTTTTAGATTGATTTCTGGATTAAGTGTGGAGTGTTCTGCTTTCCTCTTAGGACATTTGGAAGAGCAGCCAGTGTTTTAACCCCTCCTGAGGCATTTTTTAATTTTACTTCGTTTTATTTTATTTCTTTTTGTGGTTTTCAAGACAGGGTTTCTCTGTGTAACAGCTCTGACTGCCCTGGAGCTCATGCCTGCCTCTGCCTCCCATGTTCTGAGACAACAGGCATGCATGCGCCAACACCACCCGGCTCCATTGCATTTTGCGTAATGCTCTCTTTGGTTTAAATGCTGAGGCGCTGTCACACAGAAAAGAGTGTAATTTATAAGAACAACACACCATCATCCAGGCGCTGTGGTGCTCACTGGATGATACCATCACAAGGGCAATATTGGCCGTGCCACTCCAGTACTGGCACCTGCCATGGAGGAGGTGGGCGGTGCTCTCCCTCTCCACCTGGCGGGTGTGACAGCCAAGTTTTTGTGTTTGGTTTTGTTTCTGTCTCCCACTACCACATTCCCCACACCATCCACCCAGAGACAGGGATTCTCCGTGTAGCGTTGGCTATCCAGTCCTGGGCTCCCTTTGTAGACCAGGCTGGCCATATATTCACAGCGATCTGCCTGCCTCTGCCTCCTGAGTGCTGCAATTAAAGTCATGCACCACAATGCCATGCCTGGCTTAATTTTTGTTTTTGTTTTCCTTTGCCTTTAATCCCAGCAGTTGGGAGACAGAGGGGAGAGAATCACTTGCACTTGAAAGTCCAGGACAGGGAAGGCTACACGGGAAACCTTGTCTGGAAACAAACAAGCAAGCAAGCAAGAAAAAACTACAATTTCTTTAACACAAGAAAAGTTCTAGTTCCAAACTAGGTCAGTATACACAGCGATTTTCAAGACAGACAGGAATACATAGAGAGACTCTGTCTCCAAAATAGTTTAAACACTGTGTAAGTAGATAAGTAAGTAAGTAAATACATCGATGATAGATAGATAGATAGATAGATAGATAGATAGATAGGATTAAAGGCATGTGCCACCATGCCTGGCTAAATATTTAATTCTTTACTCAACTATTTAAAAATGATAAACTATTCCTTTATTTAGTGAATTCTCTGTACTATACTAATACATAAACACATAGATGTTAGACACTTACATACATATACACATAGATAGAAAAATAGATAGATAGATAGATAGATAGATAGATAGATACAAAACACACAGACAGACAAATGGAGACCAATCTTCATAGTTACCTCATTTGATCACAGCAGAGTCAAGCAGCCTGGTCTAGGTAGAGCCACCTACCTTCTAAAACTTATTAGTCATCAGTCAGTACTGAATCTATTTATTAGCAATGCAGCAGTGACACTATAACCAGCCCAAAAAATCAATATGATTATATACCCAGCAAGAGGGGGGGGAGAGGGGAGGGAGAGAGAGAGAGAGAGAGAGAGAGAGAGAGAGAGAGAGAGAGAGAGAGGGAGAATTGTGTGAGGAGGCTCTCTCTCCTTATCTAGAAACTATACACACCCTTACAATAAAAAAAGAAGCAGAAATAAATAAAATAACCAACCAACAAACAAATATTAACAACCATACAAAAAAGAAAACTACAAGCAGTCATTATTTTTGGAATATAATTTACAGGGGAAAGAAATGTGTGGATTCACATACAGGCTCAAACATGAACAGGAGACCAATGAGACCAAAAGACAGAGCAGCCAATGCCTGTTCTTATCGTTAGGGGTACTATATATGTGAAATGGTTTGGGGTCCTTCCTAGTCCCCTCTAGCAAGACCTAGAAGTGACTGACTTAAGGTGACATCAGGAAGCAGTCCATTTCTTGAAGCGGAAAGAAATGGGTCCTGGGAGTGAGATAGGTAGGAAGGAAAGAAGGAAGAATGGGGTCAAAAACCAATCTCAGCACGTCAGAGGCGGTGGTCATAGCTAGAGACTGTGAATGATCACTCAGCTGTGGATTAATTTTTAACACCCGTGGGGGGTGCCGACGCACACATACACACACACACACACACACACACACACACACACACAGACACACACACACACGATGACACAAGAAAAGCTCCAATGAGTGCAGTTACAAAGAGAGAATTGGTTGTTTTGTTATTTATCTTTAAAGATGTGTGTGTATTCACATGCACGCTAGGGTGTATATAAGTCTTAGAAGAATCACATATGTACACGTTAACAAACCATTTCTAGTTTAGATCCTCCAGGTCCCCATCTACCCATGGAACACGCCAGATTTCTATTGAGCCCTATTTTGCTCTCTTAAAAATGAGACCACAGGAGGCACACCAGACCTCCCTCTCTGCTGGGGCCTTTCATTTTGTTTTTCTCTCTTTCTGTTTTAGATTGATTTCTGGATTAAGTGTGGAGTGTTCTGCTTGCCTCTTAGGACATTTGGAAGAGCAGCCAGTGTTTTAACCCCTCCTGAGGCATTTTTTAATTTTACTTCGTTTTATTTTATTTCTTTTTGTGGTTTTCAAGACAGGGTTTCTCTGTGTAACAGCTCTGACTGCCCTGGAGCTCATGCCTGCCTCTGCCTCCCATGTTCTGAGACAACAGGCATGCATGCGCCAACACCACCCGGCTCCATTGCATTTTGCGTAATGCTCTCTTTGGTTTAAATGCTGAGGCGCTGTCACACAGAAAAGAGTGTAATTTATGAGAACAACACACCGTCATCCGGGCGCTGTGATGCTCCCTGGATGATACCATGAGAAGGGCAATATTGGCCGCGCCACTCCAGTACTGGCACCCGACATGGAGGAGGTGGGCAGGGCTCTCCCTCTCCACCAGGCAGGTGTGACAGTTAAGTTTTGGTGTTTTGTTTTGCTTTGTTTCTGTCTCCCACTACCACCACCTCCACACCCTCCGCCCAGAGACAGGGTTTCTCTGTGTAGCGTTGGCTATCCAGTCCTCGGCTCACTTTGTAGACCAGGCTGGCCTTAAAGTCACAGCGATATGCCTGTCTCTGCCTCCTGAGTGCTGACATTAAAGGCCTGCACCACCATGACATGCCTAGCTTTGTTTTGGGGTTTGTTTTTCTTTGCCTTTAATCCCAGCAGTTGGGAGACAGAGGCAAGAGAATCACTTGCACTTGCAAGTCCAGGAAAGGCAAGGCTACATGAGAAACCTTGTCTGGGAACAAACAAACAAGCAAGCAAGCAAGCAAGCAAGCAAACAAAAAACTACAATTTCTTTAACCCAAGAAAAGTTCTAGATCCAAAGTAGGTCAGTATACACAGCGAATTTCAAGACAGACAGGATTACATAGAAAGACTCTGTCTCCAAAATAATTTAAACACTGTGTAAGTAGATAAGTAAGTAAGTAAATACATCGATAATAGATAGATACATAGATAGATAGATAGATAGATAGATAGATAGATAGAGAGATAGGATTAAAGGTGTGTCCCACCATGCCTGGCTAAATATTTAATTCTTTACTCAACTATTTTAAAAGATTAAACTAGTTCTTTGTTTAGTGTATTTTCCATACAAAACTAATACGTAAATACATAGATGTTAGATACATACATACACACATAGATAGATAGATAGATAGGTAAATAGATAGATAATAGACATAAAGACAGACAAATGGATACCAATTCTCATAGTTCCTTCATTTGATCACAGCAGTGTCAGGCAGCCTGGACTAGGTAGTGCCAGCTAACTTCTAATGTATATTTGTCATCTGTCAGTACTGAATCTTTTTATTAGCAATGCAGCAGTGTCTCTATAACCAGCCCAGAAAATCAATGTGATTCTATACCCACCAGGAGAAGGTGGCGGGCGGGGGGGCAGGGGGAGAGAATTGTTTGAGGAGGCTCTCTGTCCTGATATAGAAAGTATACCCACCCTTTCAATAAAAAAGAGAAGAAGAAAAATATAAAATAAATAACCAACCAACCAACAAACAAACAACAACAACAACAGCAACAAAAAGACCACTACAAGCAGTAAATTGTTTTGGAATATAATTTAAATGGGAAAGAAATGTGTGGATTCACATACAGGCTGAAACATGAACAGGAGACCAACAAGAACAAAAGACAGAACAGCCAATGCCTGTTCTTATCGTTCAGGGTACTATTTATGTGAAATGGTTTGGTGTCCTTCCTAGTCCCCTCTAGCATGACCTAGAAGTGACTGACTTAAGGTGACATCAGGAAGCAGTCCATTTCTAGAAGAGGAAAGAAATGGGTGCTGGGAGTGAGATAGGTAGGAAGGAAAGAAGGAAGAAGGGGGTCTCAAACCAATCTCAGCACGTCAGAGGCAGTGGTCATAGCTAGAGACTGTGAATGATCAACCAGCTGAGGATTAATTATTAACACCCATGCATGCTCGTTCTTGCGTGCGCAAGCACACACACACACACACACACACACACACACACACACACACACACACACGATGACACAAGAAAAGCTCCAATGAGTGCAGTTACAAAGAGAGAATTGGTTGTTTTGTTATTTATCTTTAAAGATGTGTGTGTATTCGCATGCACGCTAGGGTGTATATAAGTCTTAGAAGAATCACATATGTACACGTTAACAAACCATTTCTAGTTTAGATCCTCCAGGTCCCCATCTACCCATGGAACACGCCAGATTTCCATTGAGCCCTATTTTGCTCTCTTAAAAATGAGACCACAGGAGGCACATCAGACCTCCCTCTCTGCTGGGGCCTTTCATTTTGTTTTTCTCTCTTTCTGTTTTAGATTGATTTCTGGATTAAGTGTGGAGTGTTCTGCTTGCCTCTTAGGACATTTGGAAGAGCAGCCAGTGTTTTAACCCCTCCTGAGGCATTTTTTAATTTTACTTCGTTTTATTTTATTTCTTTTTGTGGTTTTCAAGACAGGGTTTCTCTGTGTAACAGCTCTGACTGCCCTGGAGCTCATGCCTGCCTCTGCCTCCCATGTTCTGAGACAACAGGCATGCATGCGCCAACACCACCCGGCTCCATTGCATTTTGCGTAATGCTCTCTTTGGTTTAAATGCTGAGGCGCTGTCACACAGAAAAGAGTGTAATTTATGAGAACAACACACCGTCATCCGGGCGCTGTGATGCTCCCTGGATGATACCATGAGAAGGGCAATATTGGCCCCGCCACAGTACTGGCACCCGACATGGAGGAGGTGGGCAGGGCTCTCCCTCTCCACCAGGCAGGTGTGACAGTTAAGTTTTGGTGTTTTGTTTTGCTTTGTTTCTGTCTCCCACTACCACCACCCCCACACCCTCCGCCCAGAGACAGGGTTTCTCTGTGTAGCGTTGGCTATCCAGTCCTCGGCTCACTTTGTAGACCAGGCTGGCCTTAAAGTCACAGCGATATGCCTGCCTCTGCCTATTGAGTGCTGACATTAAAGGCCTGCACCACCATGACATGCCTAGCTTTGTTTTTGGGTTTGTTTTTCTTTGCCTTTAATCCCAGCAGTTGGGAGACAGAGGCAAGAGAATCACTTGCACTTGCAAGTCCAGGAAAGGCAAGGCTACATGAGAAACCTTGTCTGGGAACAAACAAACAAGCAAGCAAGCAAGCAAGCAAGCAAACAAAAAACTACAATTTCTTTAACCCAAGAAAAGTTCTAGATCCAAAGTAGGTCAGTATACACAGCGAATTTCAAGACAGACAGGATTACATAGAAAGACTCTGTCTCCAAAATAATTTAAACACTGTGTAAGTAGATAAGTAAGTAAGTAAATACATCGATAATAGATAGATACATAGATAGATAGATAGATAGATAGATAGATAGATAGAGAGATAGGATTAAAGGTGTGTCCCACCATGCCTGGCTAAATATTTAATTCTTTACTCAACTATTTTAAAAGATTAAACTAGTTCTTTGTTTAGTGTATTTTCCATACAAAACTAATACGTAAATACATAGATGTTAGATACATACATACACACATAGATAGATAGATAGATAGGTAAATAGATAGATAATAGACATAAAGACAGACAAATGGATACCAATTCTCATAGTTCCTTCATTTGATCACAGCAGTGTCAGGCAGCCTGGACTAGGTAGTGCCAGCTAACTTCTAATGTATATTTGTCATCTGTCAGTACTGAATCTTTTTATTAGCAATGCAGCAGTGTCTCTATAACCAGCCCAGAAAATCAATGTGATTCTATACCCACCAGGAGAAGGTGGCGGGCGGGGGGGCAGGGGGAGAGAATTGTTTGAGGAGGCTCTCTGTCCTGATATAGAAAGTATACCCACCCTTTCAATAAAAAAGAGAAGAAGAAAAATATAAAATAAATAACCAACCAACCAACAAACAAACAACAACAACAACAGCAACAAAAAGACCACTACAAGCAGTAAATTGTTTTGGAATATAATTTAAATGGGAAAGAAATGTGTGGATTCACATACAGGCTGAAACATGAACAGGAGACCAACAAGAACAAAAGACAGAACAGCCAATGCCTGTTCTTATCGTTCAGGGTACTATTTATGTGAAATGGTTTGGTGTCCTTCCTAGTCCCCTCTAGCATGACCTAGAAGTGACTGACTTAAGGTGACATCAGGAAGCAGTCCATTTCTAGAAGAGGAAAGAAATGGGTGCTGGGAGTGAGATAGGTAGGAAGGAAAGAAGGAAGAAGGGGGTCTCAAACCAATCTCAGCACGTCAGAGGCAGTGGTCATAGCTAGAGACTGTGAATGATCAACCAGCTGAGGATTAATTATTAACACCCATGCATGCTCGTTCTTGCGTGCGCAAGCACACACACACACACACACACACACACACACACACACACACACACACACGATGACACAAGAAAAGCTCCAATGAGTGCAGTTACAAAGAGAGAATTGGTTGTTTTGTTATTTATCTTTAAAGATGTGTGTGTATTCGCATGCACGCTAGGGTGTATATAAGTCTTAGAAGAATCACATATGTACACGTTAACAAACCATTTCTAGTTTAGATCCTCCAGGTCCCCATCTACCCATGGAACACGCCAGATTTCCATTGAGCCCTATTTTGCTCTCTTAAAAATGAGACCACAGGAGGCACATCAGACCTCCCTCTCTGCTGGGGCCTTTCATTTTGTTTTTCTCTCTTTCTGTTTTAGATTGATTTCTGGATTAAGTGTGGAGTGTTCTGCTTGCCTCTTAGGACATTTGGAAGAGCAGCCAGTGTTTTAACCCCTCCTGAGGCATTTTTTAATTTTACTTCGTTTTATTTTATTTCTTTTTGTGGTTTTCAAGACAGGGTTTCTCTGTGTAACAGCTCTGACTGCCCTGGAGCTCATGCCTGCCTCTGCCTCCCATGTTCTGAGACAACAGGCATGCATGCGCCAACACCACCCGGCTCCATTGCATTTTGCGTAATGCTCTCTTTGGTTTAAATGCTGAGGCGCTGTCACACAGAAAAGAGTGTAATTTATGAGAACAACACACCGTCATCCGGGCGCTGTGATGCTCCCTGGATGATACCATGAGAAGGGCAATATTGGCCCCGCCACAGTACTGGCACCCGACATGGAGGAGGTGGGCAGGGCTCTCCCTCTCCACCAGGCAGGTGTGACAGTTAAGTTTTGGTGTTTTGTTTTGCTTTGTTTCTGTCTCCCACTACCACCACCCCCACACCCTCCGCCCAGAGACAGGGTTTCTCTGTGTAGCGTTGGCTATCCAGTCCTCGGCTCACTTTGTAGACCAGGCTGGCCTTAAAGTCACAGCGATATGCCTGCCTCTGCCTATTGAGTGCTGACATTAAAGGCCTGCACCACCATGACATGCCTAGCTTTGTTTTTGGGTTTGTTTTTCTTTGCCTTTAATCCCAGCAGTTGGGAGACAGAGGCAAGAGAATCACTTGCACTTGCAAGTCCAGGAAAGGCAAGGCTACATGAGAAACCTTGTCTGGGAACAAACAAACAAGCAAGCAAGCAAGCAAGCAAGCAAACAAAAAACTACAATTTCTTTAACCCAAGAAAAGTTCTAGATCCAAACTAGGTCAGTATACACAGCGAATTTCAAGACAGACAGGATTACATAGAAAGACTCTGTCTCCAAAATAATTTAAACACTGTGTAAGTAGATAAGTAAGTAAGTAAATACATCGATAATAGATAGATACATAGATAGATAGATAGATAGATAGATAGATAGATAGATAGATAGATAGATAGGATTAAAGGTGTGTGCCACCATGCCTGGCTAAATATTTAATTCTTTACTCAACTATTTTAAAAGATTAAACTAGTTCTTTGTTTAGTGTATTCTCCATACAAAACTAATACGTAAATACATAGATGTTAGATACATACATACACACATAGATAGATAGATAGATAGGTAAATAGATAGATAATAGACATAAAGACAGACAAATGGATACCAATTCTCATAGTTCCTTCATTTGATCACAGCAGTGTCAGGCAGCCTGGACTAGGTAGTGCCAGCTAACTTCTAATGTATATTTGTCATCTGTCAGTACTGAATCTTTTTATTAGCAATGCAGCAGTGTCTCTATAACCAGCCCAGAAAATCAATGTGATTCTATACCCACCAGGAGAAGGTGGCGGGCGGGGGGGGGGGGGGGGAGAGAATTGTTTGAGGAGGCTCTCTTTCCTGATATAGAAAGTATACCCACCCTTTCAATACAAAAGAGAAGAAGAAAAATATAAAATAAATAACCAACCAACCAACAAACAAACAACAACAACAACAGCAACAAAAAGACCACTACAAGCAGTAAATTGTTTTGGAATATAATTTAAATGGGAAAGAAATGTGTGGATTCACATACAGGCTGAAACATGAACAGGAGACCAACAAGAACAAAAGACAGAGCAGCCAATGCCTGTTCTTATCGTTCAGGGTACTATTTATGTGAAATGGTTTGGTGTCCTTCCTAGTCCCCTCTAGCATGACCTAGAAGTGACTGACTTAAGGTGACATCAGGAAGCAGTCCATTTCTAGAAGAGGAAAGAAATGGGTGCTGGGAGTGAGATAGGTAGGAAGGAAAGAAGGAAGAAGGGGGTCTCAAACCAATCTCAGCACGTCAGAGGCAGTGGTCATAGCTAGAGACTGTGAATGATCAACCAGCTGAGGATTAATTATTAACACCCATGCATGCTCGTTCTTGCGTGCGCAAGCACACACACACACACACACACACACACACACACACACACACACACACGATGACACAAGAAAAGCTCCAATGAGTGCAGTTACAAAGAGAGAATTGGTTGTTTTGTTCTTTATCTTTAAAGATGTGTGTGTATTCGCATGCACGCTAGGGTGTATATAAGTCTTAGAAGAATCACATATGTACACGTTAACAAACCATTTCTAGTTTAGATCCTCCAGGTCCCCATCTACCCATGGAACACGCCAGATTTCCATTGAGCCCTATTTTGCTCTCTTAAAAATGAGACCACAGGAGGCACACCAGACCTCCCTCTCTGCTGGGGCCTTTCATTTTGTTTTTCTCTCTTTCTGTTTTAGATTGATTTCTGGATTAAGTGTGGAGTGTTCTGCTTGCCTCTTAGGACATTTGGAAGAGCAGCCAGTGTTTTAACCCCTCCTGAGGCATTTTTTAATTTTACTTCGTTTTATTTTATTTCTTTTTGTGGTTTTCAAGACAGGGTTTCTCTGTGTAACAGCTCTGACTGCCCTGGAGCTCATGCCTGCCTCTGCCTCCCATGTTCTGAGACAACAGGCATGCATGCGCCAACACCACCCGGCTCCATTGCATTTTGCGTAATGCTCTCTTTGGTTTAAATGCTGAGGCGCTGTCACACAGAAAAGAGTGTAATTTATAAGAACAACACACCATCATCCAGGCGCTGTGTTGCTCGCTGGATGATACCATCACAAGGGCAATATTGGCCCTGCCACTCCAGTACTGGCACATGCCATGGAGGAGGTGGGCGGTGCTCTCCCTCTCCACCTGGCGGGTGTGACAGCCAAGTTTTTGTGTTTGGTTTTGTTTCTGTCTCCCACTACCACATTCCCCACACCATCCACCCAGAGACAGGGATTCTCCGTGTAGCGTTGGCTATCCAGTCCTGGGCTCCCTTTGTAGACCAGGCTGGCCTTATACTCACAGCGATCTGCCTGCCTCTGCCTCCTGAGTGCTGCAATTAAAGTCATGCTCCACAATGCCATGCCTGGCTTAGTTTTTGTTTTTGTTTTCCTTTGCCTTTAATCCCAGCAGTTGGGAGACAGAGGGGAGAGAATCACTTGCACTTGAAAGTCCAGGACAGGGAAGGCTACACAGGAAACCTTGTCTGGAAACAAACAAGCAAGCAAGCAAGAAAAAACTACAATTTCTTTAACACAAGAAAAGTTCTAGTTCCAAACTAGGTCAGTATCCACAGCGATTTTCAAGACAGACAGGAATACATAGAGAGATTCTGTCTCCAAAATAGTTTAAACACTGTGTAAGTAGATAAGTAAGTAAGTATCATCTATCGATGATAGATAGATAGATAGATAGATAGATAGAGAGATAGATAGATAAAAAGACAGATAGAATTAAAGGCATGTGCCACCATGCCTGGCTAAATATATAATTCTTTACTCAACTATTTAAAAAGGACAAACATGTCCTTTATTTAGTGTATTCTCCGTAGTATACTAATACATAAATACATAAATGTTAGATACATACATACATACAAACATAGATAGATAGATAGATGGATAGATAGATAGATAGATAGATAATACACACACAGACAGACAAATGGATACCAATCCTCATAGTTCCCTCGTTGGATCACAGCAGAGTCAGGCAGACTGGTCTAGGTAGTGCCAGCTCCCTTCTAATGTTTATTAGTCATCAGTCAGTACTGAATCTATTTATTATCAATGCAGCAGTGACTCTATAACCAGCCCATAAAATCAGCGTGATTCTATACCTAGCACGAGAGGGGGGAGGGGGAGAGAGAGAGAGAGAGAGAGAGAGAGAGAGAGAGAGAGAGAATTGTGTGAGGAGGCTCTTTCTCCTGATATAGAAAGTATACCCACCCTTTCAATAAAAAAGAGAAGAAGAAAAAAAGTAAATAACCAAGCAACCAACAAACAATTAACAACAACAACAACAACAACAAAAGACCACTACAAGCGGTCATTTGTTTTGGAATATAATTTACAGGGGAAAGAAATGTATAGGTTCACATACAGGCTCTATCATAAACAGGAGAGCAACGAGACTAAAAGACAGAGCAGCCGATGCCTTTTCTTATCGTTCAGGGTACTATTTATGTGAAATGGTTTGGGGTCCATCCTAGTCCCCTCTAGCATGACCTAGAAGTGACTTATTTAAGGTTTTCAGGAAGCAGTCCTCTTGAAGAGGAAAGAAATGGCTGCTGAGAGTGAGATAGGTAGGAAGGAAAGAAGGAAGAACGGGGTCAAAAACCAATCTCAGCACGTCAGAGGCAGTGGTCATAGCTAGAGACTGTGACTGATCACTCAGCACATACACACACTCACATACACACACACACGTGCGCGCGCGCGATGAAACAAGAAAATCTACAATGAGTGCATTTACAAAGACAGAATCGGTTGTTTTGTTATTTATCTTTAAAGATGTGTGTGTGTTCGTATGCATGCTGGGCTGTATATAAGTCTTAGAAGAATCACATATGTACACTTTAACAAACCATTTCTAGTTTAGATCCTCCAGGTCCCCATCTACCCATGGAACACGCCAGATTTCCATTGAGCCCTATTTTGCTCTTTTAAAAATGAGACCACAGGAGCCACACCAGACCTCCCTCTCAGCTGGGGCCTTTCATTTTGTTTTTCTCTCTTTCTGTTTCTGATTAATTTCTGGATTAAGAGTGGAGTGTTCTGCTTGCCTCTCAGGACTTTTGGAAGAGCAGCCAGTGCTTTTAACCCCTCCTGAGGCATTTTTTACTTTTATTTCGTTTCTTTTTATTTCTTTTTGTGGCTTTTCGAGACAGGGTTTCTTTGTGCAACAGCTATGGCTGTCCTGGAACTCACGGAGACCCAGCGGCCTCTGCCTCCCAAGCGCCGGGAGTAAAGGCGGGCGTGATGTCGCATGCCTTTAATCCCAGCACTCAGGAGGCAGCGGCAGACGGATCGCTGTGAGTTCAAGGCCAGCCTGGTCTACAAAGTGAGTCCAGGAAGGCCAAGGCTAAAACAGAGAAACCTTGGCTCGAAAAAATATATATATTAGAAGGAGAAGAAGGAAGAGGAGGAGGAGGAGGAAAGGAAGGAAGAAAGGAAAGAGCCAGGCCTGGTGGCAGCAATGCACTGAATATTTAAATTTTTCATGGCATTAGTCATAAGAAAAAAATAAAATAAAGCAGATATAATTAATTGTCCTGGCATGCACCACCAGGCCCTGCTTCCTTTAATTTCATTTATTTATTTACTTATTTATATTGGTTTTTTGAGACAGGGTTTCTCTGGGTAGCCTTGGGTGTCCTGGAACTCTGTTTTTAGACCAGGCTGGTCTCAAACTCACAGAGATCCACCTACCCCTGCCTCCCAAGTGCTGGGATGAATGGCGTGTGCCACCATGCTGGTCCTTTCAGCTCTTTATCTCCAAGAAAGTTTCTAGGTAGTCCTGGGAGTTCCAACCTTAGTCCATCTACACATCAGTTTCAAAGACAGCCAGAGGGGGGCAGAGAGAGAGAGAGAGAGAGAGAGAGAGAGAGAGAGAGAGAGAGAGAGAGAGAGTCTATCTCCACAAACCTTAGATAAGTAAGATACACAGACAGAAAGACAAATGGAGGCCAAGCATCATAGTTTCCTTATGTAATCACAGCAGAGACAGGTGGACTTCTGTGTTTGGTTTTTCCAAGTACATATTTAAGTCTTTATTCAGCTATCTATCAAGGGTAAACTGGTCCTTTATTTAGTGTAGTCTCCGTACCCCACGTGGAACCACTGAAATCCCTAACTAGATGAGGCCTGCCTCCAGCTCACAGAGTTTCACCTGCCTCTGCCTTCAGAGCTATGGGATTCAAGGCCTACAGGACCACACCGAGCTGGCTTCTTTAAGTTCTGGTTTCAGAACTTAACCCCAATGTGCATGTACAGAATTATAGGGAAGCCTCTTCTGATCTACACAGTTCCCTCGCTGCTCCATGAAAAGACAAACCACATAAAGGCTTAACTCGCTCTCTGAAAACGAAAAACAAAAATTAAGAGCTGGATGGAGAGGTGGCTCAGAGGTTAAGAGCACTGACTGCCCCTCCAGAGGTCCTGAGTTGAGTTCCCAGCGAGCACACGGTGGCTCACAGCCATCTATAATTTGATCTAACGTCCTCCTCTGGCGTGCAGGCATACACGCAGGCAGATGGAGCACTGTACACATAATAATGAATAAATATTTTAAATTGAAAATAAACTTTTAAATTAACCATAATGACAGGGGGAAAAAAACTAGTTCAGAATCTTTCAGTAGCCAGGCGGTGGTGGCACACGCTTTTCTTTCATCCCAGCACTCGGGAGGCAGAGACAGGTGGGTTGTTGTGAGTTTGAGGCCAGCCTCGTTTACACAGCGGGTCCAGGACAGCTAAGGTTCCATAAAGAAACGCTGTCTTCTGGAACCAAAACCAAAACCAAACCAAAAGAAACAAAAAAAAAATTAGACCGAGGAGCTACTCCAGACCTCTGAGACGGTTCCTTTCATTTTATTTTTTTTTCTATTTCTTTTTTTTGGGGGGGTGGGGGGCAAGGGATTCGTTTTTCACGTTAGGGTTTCTCTGTGTAGCCTTGACTGTCCTGGACTTACTTGCTTTTGTAGACCAGGCTGTCCTAAAATTTACAGCAATCCGACTGCCTCTTCCTCCCAAGTGCTGGGATTATTGGCGTGCGCCACCACCGCCTGGCCTTATTTTAATTTTTTTCTGTGCATCACTCGGTATGAATGTGTCAGATCCCTTGGTAGTGGCGTTACAGACAGTTGTGAGCTGCCGTGTGGGTGTTGGGAATCCAGCCCAGGTCCTTTGGAAGAGCTGACAGTGCTCCTCACCAACGATCCATCTCTCTAGTCCCATTTGCTTTGTCTTCATGCTCTCTTTCGTTTGAATTCTGAGGCACCGCCACACAGGGGGAAAAAAATCTTCCGAAGTGATCTTCTCTGTTCTCTGTGTTTACCATCCCTCTAGATGGCAGAGACTTAAATCCAATTCACACGGGTTGGGGGGCAGGGGGCGGAGCGGAGGGCCGGGGCCGTGGCGAGCCGGTGGTGGGGGACGCGGGGGGGGGGGATTGTGAGGAGCCTCTCACCCCTGACCTAGAAAGTACCCTTTAAATTAAAAGTGTAAAAAAAAACAATACTACAAACTCACATTTGTTTTGGAATATAATTTATGGTAGAAAGAAATGTGTGGGTTCCCATAGAAGCCCAAACATGCACAAGAGACTGGATAGATCAAAAGGCAGAGCAGCCGATGCCTGTTCTTATCGTTCAGGGTACTATTTATGTGAAATGGGTTGGACTCCTTCCTAGTCCCCTCTACCATGACCTAGAAGTGTGACTGTCTTAAGCTGAAATCAGGAAGCAGTCCATTTCTGGAAGAGGAAAGAAAGGGGTGCTATGAGTTCAAGGGCCAGCCTGGTCTACAAAGTGAGTCCAGGATGGCAAAGGCTACACAGAGAAACCCTGTCTCGAAAAACAACAACAGAAAAACAAACAAACATAACAAAATCTTAAAAGAATCCCACACACATCTGCCGGGTAAGGTATGGTGGTGCACGCCTTTAATCCCAGCACTCGGGAGGCAGAGGCACGTGGATCGCTGTAAAAATTCAGGGCTAGCCAGACTGGTCTACAAAGCGAGTCCAGGACATCCAAGGCTAACACAGAGAGACCCTGTCTCGAAAAGCCAAAAAAGAAAAAAGGAAAAAAAACAAACAAAAAAAGAATCTGACATCTAAACTTTAACCAACCATTACCTAGTTTACAGCCTACAGGTGCCCATCTATCTACCCATGGAACAGGCCACACATTTCCACTGAGTTCTGCATTAAGTATGCAATGTTCTGCCTGCATCTCCACCTGCGGGCCAGGAGAGGGCGCCAGGTCTCCTCATAAATGGTTGTGAGCCACCACGTGGCTGCTGGGAACTGAAGGCTATACCTTCCCAAGAGCAGCCAGTGCTCTTCAACCCTGACGCATTTTTATTTTTGTTATTTTTATTTTTTATGTTTGTGGTTTTTCGAGACAGGGGTTCTCTGTGCAACAGCTCTGGCTGTCCTGGAACTCACGGAGATCCACCGGCCTCTGCCTTCCAAGCGCCCGGAGTAAAGGCGTGCGCCGCCATTTTATGTCTCTTAATGCTCTCTTTGGTTTAAATGCTGAGGTGCTGTCACACAGAAAGGAGTATAACTTATAAGAAAAATGCACCATCATCCAGACGCTGTGGCGCTCGCTTTTAGATAAAAATTATGACATGGATGGGGAAAAACAGGACAAATAAAGCAACAACCCAAAAATGCACATAAAATTTACTGAATCATTAATAAAGAATAAGCAATGAAACATGGGCTTACAAACAGGCAAAAAGATAAAGAAAGAGACATATGGTTAGAGAGACCCTAAGGCAGAGTAGCCATGAATTGAGAACCTGATCATTTTATTTTCGCTAATTACAACAGAAAACACAAATAGAATTGACTGGTCTGGAACTTTTCCTGTGTCTCAGGCAGACTTATTTAGTTAGTTTTGGCTTCTTTGAGAGCTAGTTTTTTTTGTGTAGCCTACACACACACACACACACACACACACACACACACACACACACGGGAGGGGGGGGCAGGGAGGGTGGAAGCATGAAGGGGGAAGGAGAGAGAGAGAGAGAGAGAAACCCTGTGTAAAATAACATGTCTGTCTGGAGTTCAGGGTGTAAAGAAGGTGAGCTATCCATAGGGCCTTATGAATGTCCATTGGGAGTCAGAGGGAGACAGATAGACTGTGAATTCAGGTGGCTAGTCTGCCCTAAATAGTGAATTCAGAGACAATAAAGGCTACATAAAGAGATTGACCCTATCTGTGAAAATCCAAACAAACAGCAAACAAATGAGAGTTTTCCTGTGAAACATGAAAATGCCCGACTTTCACATCAGCCAGCCATGAAGGCTGCTCGACCTCCACCTCCAAGGAGAAGTAGGGTGTAACTGGAAGATAATTAAGAGATAAGCAGTCAAGCAGCAGCCTCACCCACCCTTTCTGACACAAGGTCAAAGGGTAACCTTCAACTTTTGCTTTTTTTCCTTTGAAAGGAATAGGCATTGTTCTGGCCTGTAAATCTGTATGTTTGTGTGTGTGTCTTCCCCCCCCCCAAAAAACAGGGATTCTCTGTGTAGCCTTGGCTGTCCTGTCTTGGACTCAGTCTGTAGACCGGGCCCACCTCAAACTTATAAAGATCTGCCTGGCTCTGCTTCCTGAATGCTGGGATTAAAGGCCTGCACCACCACACCCAGCTTTGTTTCTGTTTTTGTCTCCCCCCCCCAGTGTTCACATACACTTCCATCCATATGAGTCTGGTGTCTGAGAGTGGTCAGTGAGTGGCCACTCTTGAACACATAACCAAAACAAAACAAAACCAAATTACCAAACGGGAAAGGCAAAAGCAGGCCAATCTCTGTTTCCAGGCCAGACTGGCCTACAGTGAAAGTTCAAAGACAGCCATGCCCATCATAAACAAGCCTGTCTGGTTTGGTTGGTTGGTTGGGTTTTTTTGTTTTTGTTTTTGTTTTTGTTTTTGAGGCAGGTTTTCTCTGTGTAGCCTTGGCTGTCTTGGACTGACTTTGTAAACCAGGCTGGGCTCTAACTAACAGAGATCTACCTGCATCTGCTTCCAGAGTGCTGGGATTGAAAGCCCGTGTGTTTTTAATTCCCTGTTACTTTATTGTCCATTCAATTTGATTTTATAAAGTAGCTCTCTCTCTCTCTCTCTCTCTCTCTCTCTCTCTCTCTCTCTCTCTCTCTCTCTCTGTGTGTGTGTGTGTGTGTGTGTGTGTGTGTGTGTAAATGACCATGTGGGGTCTGATACCCTCATCCTTTATGATTGCTCATACAAACTATGATTGAACCTTAGACTCTGATGAGTAGCTAACCCAAACCCTAACTGGGCCAACCCCTCAGGCCATACAAAGTGAAAGTAGAATAAACAGAGAGCTGTGAAAACAGGGGAAACCTTCCTTCTCTAACAGGGAGGCCCAAGTGAAAGAGATCGAAAGTGACCTGCCTGACAAATCAGTTAGTGGCAAATCAGTTAGGGAGGGAGGCTCCTTTTGAAAACACTTCACCGCTTGGGGTCCCTCCTTTGTTGTGTCTGCTGTTGCTGCTAATGCTGTTCCCACCCAGCCCCAACTTCTGGTCTCAGACTAAATACAGAGTTAGTGCAAATTAAAGCACCAGTCCAATGGTGCTAGAGATGATCTTCTCTTTCCAGCTGCTGGGTGCTGACATGACAGGCATGCATGGATTAAGTGCATGCAGTACTAAGAGGATGGAGCCCACGGCTTTGGAAGCACCCTAGGCCGTGGCTTCCCCTCCCCCCACCCCCAACTTAGGTAAAGGCGGTGGAACAACCATCCATGAGGCTTGCCCCCACAGGGCAGTTCCAGAGAAATCAGACAGCCTCACGCAGACATACTTGCATGCAAAATCAAAACAAAAAGGACAGAAAAACAAACCAAAAAAACCAACAACAACAAACCGATGCACATAAAAACAATAAGAAGAAAATAAGGAGAAATGAAATATGGATTTACAGAGAAAGAAAAAGGAAAAAAAAAAGCAAAAGTAAAAATACAAAAACCATATGGTTAGGGATCAGGGAGACCTTGCCTAAGACAGACAGAGCAGCAATGAATTAATCATTTTAATTTTCATGTCATTAGTTGTAATTAACCCCAGCACTCAGGAGGCAGAGGCAAAAGAGACTAGCAGATCTTTGTCTACAACAGAGAAGCCCTGTCTCAAACAAAAGGAAACAAAAAACACTAAACAACAACAACAATAGACACACAGATAAAGAAATCATTTAAAAGGGAAGACATGAAATATGGATTTGCAGAGAGAGAGAGAGAGTGAGAGAGAGAGAGAGAGAGAGAGAGAGAGAGAGAGAGAGAGAGAAGTAAAAGTAAAAAAATAAAACAGCAACAACAACAACAACAAAACAAAAACAAAAACCTTAGGGTCAGGGAGACCCTAAGGCAGAGCAGCAAGGAACTGATCACTTTATTTTTCATTACATTAGTTGTAACTAAAACCTGAAATAAGACTACCACACCTCTAATCCCAGCACTTGGGAGGCAAAGCCAAGAGGATCGCTGTGAGTTGGAGGCCAGCCTGGTCTCGAAAGCAAGCCAAGGCTACATGAGAAACCCTGTCAGGAAACAAACAAGCAAACAAAAAACTACAATTTCTTTAACCCCAAGAAAAGGTCTAGCTCCAACCTAGGTCAGTATGCACAATGATTTCCAAGACGGGCAGGAATACATAGAGAGACACTATCTCCAAAATAACTTAGTAGATAAGTAAGCAAGCAAGCAAGCAAATACATAGGTGATATATAGATAGATGATTACAGACACACAGACAGACAAATGGAGACCAATTCTCATAGTTCCCTCATTTGATCACGGCAGAGTCAGGCAGCCTGTTCTACGTAGTGTTGGCTAGAATGTTTATTAACAATTAGTATGACTTCTATGTATTAGTAATGCAGCAGTGACTCTTTAACCAGTCCACAAAATCAGTGTGATTCTATACCCAGCACTAGAGAGAGAGAGAGAGAGAGAGAGAGACAGAGACAGAGACAGAGACAGAGAGAGAGAGAGATCTTGACTTGAAGAAATTACTGAAAGCCAAGCGGTGGTGGCCCATGCCTTTCTTTAATTCCAGCACTCAGGAAGCAGACGCAGGTGGACTGCTGTGAATTCAAGGCCAGGCAGGTCTACAAAGTGATTCCAGGACAGCCAAGGCTACACAGAGAAACCCTGTCTCCAAAAGCCAAAACCAAAAAAGAAAAGAAAAAAGAAAAAAGAAACAACCGAAGAGACATTAAATAAAAAAATAAAAGTAAAAAAATAAATAAATAAAATTACAAACATTATTCATGTGTGATAAAACAGGGGCCACACAAGCCCAGAAGAAAGAAAGAAGGAAAAAACAAAAACAAAAAAAGGAAGGAAGGAAGGAAGGAAGGTGAAAAAAAGAATTAAATATCTCAGACTGTGTGCACAAAAATACATGGGGTGCGGGGGGGGGCAGTGTTTGGTGGGTGGGGAGGGGGGAGAAAGCAGCTCATTAGACAGGCCCTCATTGTCCTGCCTCTGTGTTCCATGAACACTCAAATCTCTTACAACTCAGTGAATCGCAAAAAGAAAAAGAAAAAAGAAAGAGGAAAGGAAAGGAAAAAAATTCCCGACTATGCATTGATGCAACCAGTCACTATCTTCTGATTTGTCTGATTCTTCAAGATTCTTCTGTGGTGCACTGATGTGAGATCACTCACCTGTATGCTTATGTGTACCCTGGTCTGACTTAGAAGTCAGAGATCTGCCTTCACAGTGCATGGATTAAAGCAATGAACTACCAGGGCCAATTTGATTTCTTTTTTTTTTTCTTTTTTTCTTTTTCTTTTTTTAAAAATTTTTATTTATTTATTTATTTTTTTTTTTGGTTTTGTGAGACAGGCTTTCTCTGTGTAGCCTTGGCTGTCCTGGACTCGCTTTGTAGACCAGGCTGGCCTTGAACTCACATCGATCCGCCTGCCTCTGCCTCCTGAGTGCTGGGATTAAAGGCATGCGCCACCACGCCCGGCTCCAATTTGATTTCTTGAATTTAGTAATTTTCGTTTTGTATTCCTTCTCGTTTTTTTATACTGTTTATCTATCACATATTTCTTTTTCTGTGTGTCTTCATTTTATTTTCAAAACCCCCCCCCGTCTCTCTGAGAGGGATGGATGTGTGTGTGTGTGTTTGTGTGTGTGTGTGTGTGTGTGTGTGTGTGTTCGTTTCTCTCTCTTCCCCATCCCCCACCGTGTGGAATGTGCAAGTCAAAGTTCAAACAAAGTTTGGCTCTTGACATCGCCATAATGAAGCCCCCATGTGGACGGCAACCGTCATGGCGTCTGACCTCACCAATATGGAAGCAGCAGCCTTCTCTGTCTTTTTGCTTTGTTTTGTTTCTTAAAAGAGGTTTTTTTCTGTGTAGCTTTGGCTGTCCTGGACTCACTTTGTAGACCAGGCTGGCCTGGAGCTCACAGCGATCCGCCTGCCTCTGCCTCCCGAGTGCTGGGATTAAAGGCGTGTGCAACTGATGCTCAGCCAAACAAATATCTTTTTAAAAAATATACAAATTAAATACATATAAGCATGAACATAATTCACGCGTGATAAAACAGAGGCCACACAAGCTAAATATTTAATTCATTACTCAGCTATTTATAAAGGATAAACTAGTCCTCTATTTAGTGTAGCCTCCGTACTACACTAATACATAAATACAAAGATAATAGATAGATAGACAGACAGATAGATAGATAGATAGATAGATAGATAGATAGGGGAGGCACAGACAGACAAATGGAGACCAATGTTTATTAGTCATCAGTACTGATTCTATTTATTAGTAATGCAGCAGTGACTCTAACCAGTCCACAAAAACAGTATGATTCTACTATACTCAGCACTACAGGCATACAGTGGGGTGGGAGTGCCGGGGGTAGGGAGAGAGGGGGGAGGGAGGGAGAGGGAGAGGGACAGGGAGAGGGAGAGGGAGAGACCTTGACTCAAAGAAATAACTGAAAGCCAGGGGGTGGCGGCGCAGGGCTTTCTTTTATCCCAGGAGAGTCAGGCAGATTGCTGTGAGTTTAAGGCCAGCCTAGTCTACAAACTGAGTCCAGGACAGCCAAGCCTACGCAGAATCCCTGTCTCAAAAAACAGAAACAACAACAACAAAACAAAAAATAAATAAATAAACAACCGTAGAGATGAGTACAAAATAAATGAAAGAATGAATGAATGAATAAAAGTATGAACATAATTCATGCCGGTGTATGTACATGCAGGCAGAGCACTGTATACGTAATAGTCAAGAAATCTTCAAAAAGGAAAAAACAAAACAAAACAAAAAACCCAGTGAATTCTGAGACAATAAAGGCTACATAAAGAGACTGGCACCATCTCTTAAAACGAAACGAAACAAAACAAAAACCATCTGGGCGTGGTGGTGGCACACACCTTTAATCCCAGCACTCACTGCTGAGGCAGGGAGGGGCAGGCAGATCACTGTGAGTTTGAGGCCAGACTGGTCTACAACGTGATTCCAGGACAGCCAAGGCTACTACTCAGAGAAACCCTGTCGGGGGAAGGGGAAGGGGAAGGGGGAGGGGGGACCAAAAACCAAATGAGCGTTTCCCTGTGACACTTGAAAACGGCGGACTTTCCACATCGGCCACGGAGGCCTCTCCACCTCCAAGGAGAAACTAAGGTGTCACTGGAAGGTAATCAAGAGATAAGAAGTTCAGTTACCCACCCTTTCTGGCATAAGGCCAAAGGCTGAGGGAGGAGTGATGATGACCTTCAGATCCTTTTTCACTCAACCCAAGCAGATATTGATAGAATTCGAGCCCGTCTGGGGCGGCCCACGGCTCCCATCCCGGCACTTGGGGGCCAGAGGCTGGTGGGTCGCTCCGAATCGGAGGCGAGCCTGGCATACACAGAGAGGGTTCTGAGAAAGCCACGGCATATTAGGTATGGCCCCTGCGTGCCTGCACCAAAACTGACTCTAAACGTGAAGCCCTTCACTGCACAGAAAAGACAAACCAAAGCAAAATGGCAGACTGGTCTGCAGAGCAAGCTGCGCGACAGCCAGGGCTGTTGCATCGAAACGCTACCCCTGAAAACAAGCAAACACCTACACACAAACTCAAAATTGCAGCCCTTGGGAGGTGAGGGCAAGTGAACCTCTGAGTCTGTGTCCAGTTTGGTCTACCGAGTGACTTCCAGGACAGCCACGACTACACAGAGGGAACCTTGACTTTACAGAAAACAGAAAACAAAACAGAAATCCAACATGTAGCCGGGCTTGGTGGCGCCCACCCGTGCCCGCCCGCCATCCATCCCAGCGCTCGGGAGGCAGAGGCGGGCAGGCAGGCTGGCTAAGCGCTGTGACTTCCAGGCAGGCCTGCCTGGTCTACAGAGCGAGTCTGGGGCAGCCAAGGCCACACAGAGAGACCCTGTCTCGAACCCCTCCCACCCAAAAAGCAAAACAATTCCAACATTTGGAAGGCAGAAGACAGTGAATCGCTCGCTCAGTGTGAGTTCGGCCTGCTCTACAGAGTGAGTTCCAAGATGGCCAGGACTACTACACAGAGAAACCCTTGACTGCTGCACAGAAACGAAACAAAACAAAACGAAATTCCAACACTGCAAATCCAGATACAGGGCAATCTCTGTTTCCAGCCCATACTGGTCTACAGAGAAAGTTGCATGACAGTCATGGCTATTACAAGCAAACCCTGCCTGAAAAACAAAATTAACTAACTAGCTAACTAACTAACTAGCTAGCTAGCTAGATAAATGAAGAAATAACAACCTATGTGGAACCAAAACCCAAAGCTTGTTTGCTTTGCTTTCTGTGAGACAGGGTTTCTCTGTGTAGCCTTCATTTATATATATATATATATATATATATATATATACATATATATATATATATAATTTTTTAATTTTATTGTTGTTATTTTTTTTTTTTTTTTGGTTTTTCGAGACAGGGTTTCTCTGTGTAGCCTTGGCCATCCTGGACTCACTTTGTAGACCAGGCTGGCCTCGAACTCACAGCGATCCGCCTGCCTCTGCCTCCCAAGTGCTGGGATTAAAGGCGTGTGCCACCCCGCCTGGCTCATTTATTTATCTTATAAGGTAAATATTTAATTCTTTTGAACAAGTATTTAATTCTTTACTCAACTACTTAGAAACGATAAACTATTCTCCATACCCTATGTAACCTTGGAAATCCCTAACTAGATGAGGCCTGCCTCCAGCTCACAGAGTTTCACCTGCCTCTACCTTCAGAGCTATGGGATTAAAGACATACAGGACCACACAGCTGGCTTCTTTAAGTTCTGGTTTCAGAACTTTAACCCAATTTGCATGTGCCGAATGATAGGGTAGCCTCTGCTGATCTGCACAGTCCCCCTTGCTCCATGAACAGACAAACCACATAAATGTTTTAACTCACCGTCTTAAAACAAAACAAACAACAGCAACATAAATAAATAAATAAATAAATAAATAAATAAATAAGAGCTGGAGAGGTGGCTCAGAGGTTAAGAGCACTGACTGCTCCTCCAGAGGTCCTGAGTTGCATTCCCAGCGAGCACACAGTGGCTCACAACCATCTATAATGTGATCTAATGTCTTCCTCTGACAGGCAGGCGTACTAAGCAGGTAGAGAGAGCACTGTATACAAAATAATAAATAAAGACATATTTTTTTAAACTGAAAATAAACTTTTAAAGTAATAATAATGACAGGGGAAAAAAAAAAACCTAGTTCAGACTAGTTCAGAATCTTTCAGTAGCCAGGCTTTGGTGGCACTCGCTTTTCTTTAATCCCAGCAATCGGGAGGCAGAGACAGATGTATCTTTGTGAGTTTGAGGCCAGCTTGGTCTACACAGTGAGTCCAGGACAGCCAAGGCTACATAGAGAAACCCTGTCTCCAAAAACCAAAACCAAACAAAATTAGACTAAGGAACAACAGCAGACCTCTGAGATGGTTCCTTTTGTTTGAATTCTAAGGCCCAGCCACACAGAAAAGAAATTCTTCAAAAGTGATCTCTGTGTTTACCATTCCTCTAGATGGCAGGGACATAAATCCAATTCACACGTGTGTGTGTGTGTGTGTGTGTGTGTGTGTGTGTGTGTGTGTGAGAGAGAGAGAGAGAGAGAGAGAGAGAGAGAGAGAGAGAGAGAGAGAGAGAGAATTGTGTGAGGAGGCTCTCTCTCCTGATATAGAAAGTATACCCTTTCAATAAAAAGGAGAAGAAAAAAATAAGATAAATAACCAACCAACCAATAAACAAACAAATAACAAAAACAACAAAAACAAAAACAAAAACAAAAGCAAAAACCACTACAAGCAGTCATTTGTTTTGGTATATAATTTACAGAAGAAAGAAATGTGTGGGTTCACATACAGGCTCAAACATAAAAAGGAGAACAAGGAGACCAAAGGACAGAGCAGCCAATGCCTGTTCTTATCGTTCAGGGTTCTATTCATGTGAAATGGTTTGGGGTCCTCCCTAGTCCCCTCCAGCATGACCTAAAAGGGACTGACTTAAGGTGACATCAGGAAGCAGTCCATTTCTGGAAGAATAAAGAAGTGGGTGCTGTGAGTGAGATAGGTAGGAAGGAAAGAAGGGAAAAGGGGGTAAAAAAACAATCTCAGCACATCAGTGGTGGTGATCATAGCTAAAGACTGTGACTGATCATTCAGCTGAGGATTTTTTTTTTTTTTGGTTTTTTGAGACTGGGTTTCTCTGTATAGCCTTGGCTGTCCAGGACTCACTTTGTAGACCTGGCTGGCCTCGAACTCACAGCGATCCGCCTACCTCTGCCTTCCAAGTGCTGGGATTAAAGGCGTGTGCCACCACCGCCCGGCTGAAGATTAATTTTTAACACAAGTGCGTGCGCGCTCGCGCGGGCACACACACACACACAAAGACACATACACACATACACACACACACACACACACACACACACACACATACACACGATGAAACCAGAAAATCTCCGATGAGTGCAGTTACAAAGACAGAATCGGTTGTTTTGTTATTTATCTTTAAGGATGTGTGTGTATTCGCATGCACGCTAGGGTGTATATAAGTCTTAGAAGAATCACATATGTACACTTTAACAAACCATTTCTAGATTAGATCCTCGAGGTCCCCATCTACCCATGGAACACGCCAGATTTCCATTGAGCCCTATCTCGCTCTCTTAAAAATGAGACCACAGGAGCCACACCAGACCTCCCTCTCAGCTCGGGCCTTTCATTTTGTTTTTCTCTCTTTCTGTTTCAGATTGATTTCTGGAGTAAGAGTGGAGTGTTCTGCTGGCCTCTCAGGACCTTTGGAAGAGCATCCAGTGCTTTTAACCCCTCCTGAGGCATTTTTTACTTTTATTTCGTTTCATTTTATTCCTTTTTGTGGTTTTTCGAGACAGGGTTTCTCTGTGTAACAGCTCTGACTTCCCTGGAGCTCATGCCTGCCTCTGCCTCCCATGTTCTGAGACAACAGGCATGCGTGCGCCAACACCGCCCGGCTCCATTTTATTTTGCATAATGCTCTCTTTGGTTTAAATGCTGAGGCGCTGTCACACAGAAAAGAGTGTAATTCATGAGAACAACACACCATCATCCAGGCGCTGTGGTGCTCGCTGGATGATACCATCACAAGGGCAATATTGGCCCTGCCCCTCCAGTACTGGCACCGGCCGTGGAGGAGGTGGGCGGTGCTCTCCCTCTACACCTGGCGGGTGTGACAGCCAAATTTTGGTGTTTTGTTTTGTTTTGTTTCTGTCTCCCACTACCAACTCCCCCACAACGTCCACACCAAGACAGGGTTTCTCTGTGTAGCGTTGGCTGTCCAGTCCTGGGCTCCCTTTGTAGACCAGGCTGGCCTTAAACTCACAGCGATCTGCCTGCCTCTGCCTCCTGAGTGCTGGGATTAAAGGCATGCACCACTATGCCATGCCTGGCTTTGTTTTTGGTTTTGTTTTCCTTTGCCTTTAATCCCAGCAATTGGGACAAAGAGGTGAGAGAATCACTTACACTTGCAAGTCCAGGACAGGCAAGGCTACATCAGAAACCTTGTCTGGAAACAAACAATCAAGCAAGCAAGAAAGCAAGCAAGCAAACAAAAAACTACAATTTCTTTAACCCAAGAAAAGTTCTAGTTCCAAACTAGGTCAGTATACACAGCGATTTTCAAGACAGACAGGAATACATAGAGAGACACTGTCTCCAAAATAATTTAAACACTGTGTAAGTAGAGAAGTTAGTATGTAAATACATCGATGATAGATAGATAGATAGATAGATAGATAGAAAGACAGACAGACAGGATTAAAGGTGTGTGCCACCATGCCTGGCTAAATATTTAATTCTTTACTCAACTATTTAAAAAGGATAAACGAGTCCTTTATATAGTTTACTCTCCGTACTATACTAATACATAAATACATAGATGTTAGATACATACATACATACACACATAGATAGATAGATAGATAGATAGATAGATAGATAGATAGAAAGATAGATAATAGACACACAGACAGACAAATGGATACCAATCCTCATAGTTCCCTCATTAGATCACAGCAGAGTCAGGCAACCTGGTCTAGGTAGTGCCAGCTACCTTCTAATGTTTATTAGTCATCAGTCAGTACTGAATCTATTTATTAGCAATGCAGCAGTGACTCTATAACCAGCCCAGAAAATCAATGTGATTCTATACCCAGTAAGAGAGGGGGGAGGGGAGAGAGAGAGAGAATTGTGTGAGGAGGCTCTCTCTCCTGATCTAGAAAGTATACCCACACTTTCAATAAAAAAGAGAAGAAAAAAATAAAATAAATAACCAACCAACAAACAAACAACAAGAAAAACAAGAAAAAGACCACTACAAGCAGTAATTTGCTTTGGAATATAATTTACAGGGGAACAAATGTGTGGATTCACATACAGGCTCAAACATAAACAGGAGAGCAACGAGAACAAAAGACAGAGCAGCCGATGCCTGTTCTTATCGTTCAGGGTACTATTTATGTGAAATGGTTTGGTGTCCTTCCTAGTCCCCTCTGGCATGACTTAGAAGTGACTGACTTAAGGTGACATCAGGAAGCAGTCCATTTCTTGAAGAGGAATGAAATAGGTGCTGGGAGTTAGATAGCTAGGAAGGAAAGAAGGAAGAATGGGGTAAAAAAACAATCTCAGTACATCAGAGGCGGTGGTTATAGCTAGAGACTGTGACTGATTTCTCAGCTGGGGATTAATTTATAACACCCGTGCTCCGGTGCCCGCTCACACATACACACACACACACACACACACACACACACACACACACACACACACACGATGAAACAAGAAAAGCTCCAATGAGGGCAGTTACAAAGACAGAATCAGTTGTTTTGTTATTTATCTTTAAAGATTTGTGTGTGTGTTCGCATGCACGCTGGGGTATATATAAGTCTTAGAAGAATCACATATGTACACTTTAACAAACCATTTCTAGTTTAGATCCTCGAGGTCCCCATCTACCCATTGAACACGCCAGATTTCCATTGAGCCCTATCTCGCTCTCTTAAAAATGAGACCACAGGAGCCACACCAGACCTCCCTCTCAGCTGGGGCCTTTCATTTTGTTTTTCTCTCTTTCTGTTTTAGATTGATTTCTGGATTAATTGTGGAGTGTTCTGCTTGCCTCTCAGGACCATTGGAAGAGCAGCCAGTGCTTTTAACCCCTCCTGAGGCATTTTTTACTTTTATTTTGTTTCTTTTTATTTCTTTTTGTGCTTTTCCAAGACAGGGTTTCTCTGTCTAACAGGTCTGATTGCCCTGGAGCTCACGCCTGCCTCTGCCTCCCAAGTTCTGAGACAACAGGCATGCGTGTGCCACCACCGCCCGGCTCCATTTTATTTTGCGTAATGCTTCTTTGGTTTAAATGCTGAACTGCTGTCACACCGAAAAGAGTGTAATTTATGAGAACAACACACCATCATCCGGGCGCTGTGGTGCTTGCTGGATGATACCATCGCAAGGGGAATATTGGCCCCGCCCCTCCAGTAGTGGCACCAGCCACGGAGGAGGTGGGCGGGGCTCCACCTCTCCACTTCGCGGGTGTGACAGCCAAGTTTTGGTTTTTGTTTTGTTTTGTTTCTGTCTCCCACATCCACCACCCCCACACCCTACACCCAGAGACAGCGTTTCTGGGTGTAGCATTGGCTGTCCATTCCTGGGCTCCCTTTGCAGACCAAGCTGGTCTTAAACTCACAGCGATCTGCCTGACTCTGCCTCCAGAGTTCTGGGATTAAAGGCGTAGCCAGACGGTGGTGGCACATGCCTTTTTTTAATCCTAGCACTCGGGAGGCAGAGACAGGTGGATTGTTGTGAGTTTGAGGCCAGCCTCATCTACACAGCGGGTCCACAACAGCCAAGCTTCCATAAAGAAACGCTGTCTTCAGGAACCCAAACCAAAACCAAACCAAAAGAAACAAAAAAATGTAGACCGAGGAGCTACACCAGACCTCTGAAACGGTTCCTTTCACTTTATTTATCTTTATTTCATTTCATTATTTTTTTATTTCTTTTTTTTTTGGGCGGGGGCAAGGGATTCAGTTTTCACGTTAGGGTTTCTCTGTGTAGCCTTGACTGTCCTGGACTTACTTGATTTTGTAGACCAGGCTGTACTAAAATTTACGGAAATCCGACTGCCTCTGCCTCCCGAGTGCTGGGATTATTGGCATGCGCCACCGCCGCCTGGCCTTATTTGAATTTTTTTCTGTGCATCATTCGGTATGAATGTGTCAGATCCCTTCTAGTGGCGTTACAGACAGTTGTGAGCTGCCATGTGGGTGTTGGGAATCCAACCCAGGTCCTTTGGAAGAGCTGACAGTGCTCCTCACCACTGATCCATCTCTCTAGTCCCATTTGCTTTGTCTTCATGCTCTCTTTCTTTGAATTCTGAGGCAACACCACACAGGGGGGAAAACATTTCTGAAGTGATCTTCTCTGTTCTCTGTGTTTACCATCCCTCTAGATGGCAGGGACTTAAATCTAATTCACATTGGGTGGGGGGCAGGGGGCAGAGCAGAGGGTCGAGGGCGTGGTGGGCCAGGGGTCGGGAGGGGGGAGAGGAGGGGCACTTGCAGGCACGTGGGGGAACAGGGGGGGATTGTGAGGAACCTCTCAACCCTGACCTAGAAATTACCCTTTAAATTAAAAGTATAAAAAAAACAGTATTACAAACATACATTTGTTTTGGAATATAATTTATGGTAGAAAGAAATGTGTGGGTTCGCATACAAGCCCAAACCTACACAAGAGACTGGAGAGACCAAAAAGCAGAGCAGCCGATGCCTGTTTTTTTTGTTCAGGGTACTATTTATGTGAAATGGGTTGGAGTCCTTCCTAGTCCCCTCTACCATGACCTAGAAGTGTGACTGTCTTAAGCTGAAATCAGGAAGCAGTCCATTTCTGGAAGAGGAAAGAAAGGGTTGCTATGAGTTCAATGGCCAGCCTGGTCTACTAAGTGAGTCCAGGATGGCCAAGGCTACACAGAGAAACCCTGTCTCAAAAAACAAACAACAAACAAACACACAAAGTTTTAGGTAACACAATGCTTCCCAATGTCTCCTCCCTGTTTCTCTTCCCCACCTCCAGCAAATGACATCACCTCCCCGACCACACACACACACAGAAGGGGGGGGAGCACACATCTGCGATCAGACCTGGAACAAACCAGAAAACTATGGTAGTCTGCTATTTCTGGAGCAAACACTGGACCTCTCTTCAAGGCGATCTGGTGTCTTCTTCTGGCCTGCAGATAAACATAGAGAAATGAGTGAATGAATGAATGAATGAATGAATAAGTAAATAAATAAAATAGCTCCAGGATGAGGTAGAGAAAGATTATGGTGCCCTCTTCTGGCCTGCAGGTGCAGATAGATAGATAGACAGATAAATAGAAAGAAAGAAAGAAAGAAAGTTCGATCTTCACAGACTGAGTAATTAATCAAATATTTATTAATAAATGGCTCCAGGAGGAGGAGGAGGAGGTGGAGGAGGAGGAGGAGAAAGATATCTGGTGCACTCTTCTGGCCTGCCCGTATATATATCTGCAGATAGACAAGCATAGGATAGATAGATAGATAGATAGATAGATAGATGATAGATAGATAGATAAATAGATAGCCTGATAAATAGATAAACAAATAGACAGATAAATAAATAAATGGATAGAAAGTTAGGCAAATGAATGAATAAACAAACACACAAATAAACAAGTAAATAAAAAAACAAGTAAGTAAGTAAGTAAATAAATAAATAAATAAATGGCCTGCCCGTCCCTCTCCCCACAGTGGCATGGGAAAACAAACAAACAAACCAAACTTCATCAAACTTCCACGGTTAGGCAGAAGGGTCGACTTCCATAGTTTTAGGTTAGGACCCGCATCCCTTGAAAGGGACAACTGGTCGACCTCCATGGTTATAGGACTCGCATCAGTTGTGTATACAGATATAAATATATATATATTATTTTAAAAAAAAGAGTCCAGAAGGGGTGATCGCCAACCTCCAGGCAGGTCGGGTCGCGAGCCAGGCAAAATGGATAAAGCCTACCCTGCCCCCTCCAGCGGTCACACCGCTGCCACCGCCTTTGCCTCACATCCAGGCTTGGCCAGGGGCGGAGCGGGGGCGGGCAGGAAAAGGCGGCGGTGGTGAAGCAGGCAGGGGGCGCTTTCTCCCGGAGATGCGGAGGGGAAAAACAGGAACTCATCGTTCGGGAGACAGGGAGAGTGAGAGAGGGGTGGACGGGCCACCTAGACAAACCATTGTGTCGAGAGCTGACTTTCAATAGATAACAGTGAGGAAGCTGCTCTGCAACATAGAAACCCCAACCCAGAAGCAGGTCGTCTATGATTGGTTTAGCGCCAGGTTCCACCGGAACTTGTGCTGACATGATGGGCGAGAGGGTGGCCCCCTTTCTGGCCGAGCCCTGTTTCCCGGGACGAATGTCTTTCCGCACCTGACTCCGGTCCCGACGGGCGGCGGGGAAGCCCGCCGGCCAGCCGGCGGCGACACCCCCGTGAGAGGGCGCACGCGCGACGGCGACGACGATGGACTGCCGGTAGGGACTGACGGGGACCCGGCTATCCGGGGCCAAGCAAGGCTCCTTCGCCGCTGCCTTATCGTTCTGCCTGGGCGGGATTCTAACTTAGAGGCGTTCAGTCATAATCCCACAGAAGGGGGAAAGAGGGCAAGAGTCTGAGAGAGCCACGGGAGGGAGAGAAGGACCTCACACCCACAGGCCGAATCCCTACGGGCCCCACCAACCCCCCCCTGATCCCGAGGGGACAGAGGTGACCTCCACAGGGGTCTTTAAACCTGCGCGCTGGAACGCGACAGCCAGGTACCAAGAAAGGATTGGGGAGGACACATGAAGTCCAAAAATTTACACCAATCCGACTGCCACTGACTCCTGTGTGCTGGGATTATTGGCATGCGCCACCACTGCCCGGCCTTATTTTAATTTTTTAATGTACATCATTCGCTATGAATGTGTCAGATCCCTTCTAGTGGTGTTAAAGACAGTTGTGAGCTGCCATGTGGGTGTTGGGAATCCAACCCAGGTCCTTTGGAAGAGCTGACAGTCCTCCTCACCACCGATCCATCTCTCTAGTCCCATTTGCTTTGTCTTCATGTTCTCTTTCTTTGAATTATGAGGAACCGCCACACAGGGGGGAAAGAATCTTCTGAAGTGATCTTCTCTGTTCTCTGTGTTTACCATCCCTCTAGATGGCAGGGATTTAAGTCCAATTCACAGGGGGTGGGGGGCAGGGGGGCAGAGCGGAGCGCCGGGGGCGGGGGGGCGGGGGGGGGTTGTGAGGAGTCTCTCACCCCAGACTTTGAAAGTACCCTTTAATTTAAAAGTGTAAAAAAAAAAAAAAACAATGTTACTACTAACACACATTTGTTTTGGAATATAATTTATGGTAGAAAGAAATGTGTGGGTTCACATACAAGCCCAAACATACACAAGAGACTGGAGAGACCAAAAGGCAGAGCAGCCGATGCCTGTTCTTTTCGTTCAGGGTACTATTTATGTGAAATGGGTTGGAGTCCTTCCTAGTCCCCTCTACCATGACCTAGAAGTGTGACTGTCTTAAGCTGAAATCAGGAAGCAGTCCATTTCTGGAAGAGGAAAGAAAGGGTTGCTATGAGTTCAAGGGCCAGCCTGGTCTACAAAGTGAGTCCAGGATGGCCAAGGCTACAGAGAGAAACCCTGTCTCGGAACCAAACAAACAAACAAACAAACAAACAAACATAAAAAAATCTTAGAAGAATCCCACACGCAGCTGCCGGTTATCATATGGTGGTGCACGCGTTTAATCCCAGCACTTGGGAAGCAGAGGCACGTGGAACACTGTGAGTTCGAGGCCACCTTGGTCTACAAAGTGAGTCCAGGACAGTTAAGGCTACACAGAGAAACCCTGTCTGAAAAAAAAGTAAAGATGAGACCACAGGAGCAACACCAGACCTCCCCCTCAGCTGGGTCGTTTCATTTTGTTTTTCTCTCTTTCTGTTCTCTTTGAGTTCTGCATTAAGTGTGCAGTGTTCTGCCTGCATCTCCACCTGCGGGCCAGGAGAGGGCGCCATGTCTCCTCATAAATGGTTGTGAGCCACCACGTGGCTGCTGGGAACTGAAGGCTATACCTTCCCAAGAGCTGCCAGTGCTCTTCAACCCTGACGCATTTTTATTTTTGTTATTTTTATTTTTTATGTTTGTGGTTTTTCGAGACAGGGGTTCTCTGTGCAACAGCTCTGGGTGTCCTGGAACTCACGGAGATCCACTGGCCTCTGCCTCCCAAGCACCGGGAGTAAAGGCGTGCGCCGCTATTTTATGTCTCTTAATGCTCTCTTTGGTTTAAATGCTGAGGTGCTGTCACACAGAAAGGAGTATAACTTATAAGAAAAATGCACGATCATCCAGATGCTGTGGCGCTCGCTTTTAGATAAAAATAATGACATGGATGGGAAAAAACAGGACAAATAAAACAACAACACAAAAATGCACATAAAATTTACTGAATCATTAATAAAGAATAAGCAATGAAACGTGGTCTTACAAACAGGCAAAAAGACAAAGAAAGAGACATATGGTTAGAGAGACCCTAAGGCAGAGTAGCCATGATTTGAGAAACTGATCATTTTATTTTCGCTAATTACAGCAGAAAACACAAATAGAATTGACTGGTCTGGAACTTTTCCTGTGTCTCAGGCAGACATATTTAGTTAATTTTGGGTTCTTTGAAAGCTAGTTTATTTGTGTAGCCTTCACACAAACACACACACACACACACAAAAACCGGGGGGGGGGGAAGCATGAAGGGGGAAGGAGAGAAAGAGAGAGAGAGAGAGAGAGAGAGAGAGAGAGAGAGAGAGAGAGAGAGAGAAACCCTATGTAAAATAGCGTGTCTGTCTAGAATTCAGGGTGTAAAGAAGGTGAGATATCCATAGGGCCTTATGAATATCCATTCGAGTCAGAGGGAGACAGATAGACTGTGAATTCAGGTGGCTAGTCTGGCCTAAATAGTGAATTCAGAGACAATAAGGGCTACATAAAGAGACTGACCCTGTCTGTGAAAATCCAAACAAACAGCAAACAAATGAGAGTTTTCCTGTGAAACATGAAAATGCCCGACTTTCATATCAGCCAGCCATGAAGGCTTCCTGACCTCCACCTCCAAGGAGAAGTAGGGTGTAACTGGAAGATAATTAAGAGATAAACAGTCAAGCAGCAGCCTCACCCACACTTTCTGACACAAGGTCAAAGGGTAACCTTCAACTTTTGCTTTTTTTCCTTTGAAAGGAATAGGCCTTGTTCTGGCCTGTAAGTCTGTGTGTGTGTGTGTGTGTGTGTGTGTGTGTGTGTGTGTGTGTGTGTCTTTGTTTTTCCCCCAAAACAGGGTTTCTCTGTGTAGCCTTGGCTGTCCTGTCCTGGACTCGCTCTGTAGACCGGGCCTACCTCAAACTTATAAAGATCTGCCTGCCTGCCTCTGCTTCCTGAATGCTGGGATTAAAGGCCTGCAGCACCATGCCCAGCTTTGTTTCTGTTCCCTGCCCCCAGTGTTCACATTTAAGTCCATCCATATGAGTCTGGTGTCTGAGAGTGGTCAGTGAGTGGCCACTCTTGAACACATAACCAAAACAAAACAAAACCAAATTATCAAACGGGAATGGCAAAAGCAGTGTAATCTTTGTTTCCAGGCCAGATTGGCCTATAGCGAAAGTTCAAAACAGCCATGGCCATGACAAACAAGCCTGTCTGGTTTGGTTGGTTGGTTGGGTATTTTTGTTTTCGTTTTTCTTTTTGTTTTTGTTTTTGAGGCAGGTTTTCTCTGTGTAGCCTTGGCTATCTTGGACTGACTTTGTAAACCAGGCTGGACTCGAACTAACAGAGATCTACCTGCATCTGCTTCCAGAGTGCTGGGATTGAATACCTGTGTGTTTTTAATTCCCTGTTACTTTATTGTTCATTCTATTTGATTTTATAAGGTAGCGCTCTCTCTCTCTCTCTTTCTCTCTCTCTCTCTCTCTCTCTCTCTCTCTCTCTGTGTGTGTGTGTGTGTGTGTGTGTGTAAATGACTATGTGTGGTCTGATACCCTCATCATTTATGATTGCTCATGCAAACTATGATTGAACCTTAGACTCTGATGAGTGGCTAACCCAAACCCTAACCGGCCCAACCCCTCAGGACATACAAAGTAAAGTAGAATAAGCCCAAGTGAAAGAGAGCAAAATTGACCTGCCTGACAAATCAGTTATTGGCAAATCAGTTAGGATAGGCAGCTTTGGGGAGGGAGGCTCCTTTTGAAAATACCTCACTGCTTGGGGTCCCTCCTTGGTTGTGTCTGCTGTTGCTGCCAATGCTGTTCCTGCCCAGCCCAACTTCTGGTCTCAGAATAAATACAGTGTTAGAGCAAATTAAAGCACTAGTCCAATGGTGCTAGAGATGATCTTCTCTTTCCAGCTGCTGGGTGCTGACATGACAGGCATGTATGGATTAAGTGAATGCATAATAAGAGGATGGAGCCCAGGGCTTTGGAAGCACCCTAGGCCATGGCTTCCCCTTCCCCCCTCCCCCTACCCCCAACCTTCTCTGTCCTTCTCTTTTTCTCTTTCTCTCTCTCCCTCTCTCTCTCTCTCTCTCTCTCTCTCGACAATTTTTGGGGTGTGGGTGGGTGGCACTTTTTGCCCAGGATGACTCCTACTTGTTAGGCATGGGCCAGCATGTTCATTACAGGGAGGAGTGGAGCCCAAGGCTTTTGAAGCAGCCTAGGTTAGGGCTTTCCCTTCCCCTCATGTGTCTGGAGCACTGAAGGTAAGGGAGGTGGAACAATCCATGGCGCCTGCTACCATGGCTACCACATAAATTTAAAGCAAATTTAATAGTGAAATAAAAATCAAATGTGTGCCTTGAATCACACACAACACTCAGGACGAAGAGGCTGGCAGATCACTGTGAGTTGGAGGCCAGCCGGGTCTACAGATTGAGTCTGGGATGGACAAGGCTACACAGAGAGACCCTGTCTTGACAAACCTAAACAAAACAAACAAACAAAAACAAAAAACCCACCAAAAACAAAAATCAAGTTTGCTAAAAAGACACATGAGCAACCCACACACAATCTGTTTATTTCCAGACATGGGCCAGCATATCCAAAGTTAATGCAGGACAGACAGAGCTTCGGATTCCCTAACCTATAGATACATAGATAGATAGACAGACAGACACACAGACACACAGACAGACAGATGGTAGTTAGGATAAGAGTCACTGGAAATCACTCGCTATCCCTCTCCAGATCAGACCTCCCTTTACTGCACAGAATTCTAACTGCTATATGTCCACTGAGTGATTGGATTAAAGGTGGGTGTGTGTGCGCGCACGAGCGAGACCACACCTGGCCTCCTTTCATTTCTTTACCTTCCATTGATCTAAGTCTGGGGTTCTAGTGGTCAGTGTGTGGCTAATCTTGAACCCATAACGCTGTCACTTTATTATATGTTTAGTTTAAAGTCAAATTCTCTGACGGTGTTCACCAAAATGAAGCCACCTTCTGGAGGGCAGATATCACGGTGGCTTACCTCACCAATACGGAAGCAGTCCTGGGACATACTTTTCAAGGTCATTTATTCTGGAGGACCAGAACTTAAACCCAATTTGCATGTGTGGAATTCTGAGGAAGTTCTCCTAATCTACACAGTACCCTCGCTGTGTGAAAAGAAAATCAACCAAATTGTTTAACTCCCTGTCTTTTAAAAAATTGTTTTTTAATTAATAAAAATATTAGAAGGAAGCCGGGCGTGATGGCGCATGACTTTAATCCCAGCACTTGGGAAGCAGAGGCAGGTGGATCGCTGTAAATTCAAGGCCAGCCTGGTCTACAAAATGAGTCCATGACGGCCAAGGCTAACACAGAGAAACCTTGTCTCGAAAAATATATATATATTAGAAGGAAGAGAAGGAAGAGGAGGAGGAGGAGGAAAGAAAGGAAGGAAGGAAAGAGCCAGGCCTGGTGACAGCAATGCACTGATTATTTAAATTTTTCATGGCATTAGTCATAAGAAAAAAAATAAAATAAAACAGATATAATTAATTGTCCTGGCATGCACCACCAGGCCCTGCTTCCCTTAATTTCATTTATTTATTTACTTATTTATATTGGTTTTTTAAGACAGGGTTTCTCTGGGTAGCCTTGGGTGTCCTGGAACTCTGTTTTTAGACCACGCTGGTCTCAAACTCACAGAGATCCACCTACCTCTGCCTCCCAAATGCTGGGATGAATGGTGTGTGCCACCATGCTGGTCCTTTCAGCTCTTTATCTCCAAGAAAGTTTCTAGGTAGTCCTGGGAGTTCCAAACTAAGTCCATCTACACATCAGTTTCTAAGACAGCCGGAGGGGAGGAGAGAGAGAGAGAGAGAGAGAGAGAGAGAGAGAGAGAGAGAGAGAGAGAGAAAGAGAGAGAGAGAGAGACAGAGAGAGACAGAGAGAGACAGAGACAGAGAGAGACAGAGAGAGACAGAGAGAGAAAGAGAGTCCATCTCCAAAAACCTTAGATAAGTAAGATACACAGACAGAAAGGCAAATGGAGGCCAAGCATCATAGTTTCCTCATGTAATCACAGCAGAGACAGGTGGACTTCTGTGTTTGGTTTTTCCAAGTACATATTTAAGTCTTTATTCAGCTATCTATCAAGGATAAACCGGTCCTTTATTTAGTGTAGTCTCCGTACCCCACGTGGAACCATTGAAATCCCTAACTAGATGAGGCCTGCCTCCAGCTCATAGAGTTTCACCTGCCTCTGCCTTCAGAGCTATGGGATTCAAGGCCTACAGGACCACACAGAGCTGGCTTATTTAAGTTCTGGTTTCAGAAGTTAAACCCAATGTGCATGTACAGAATTATAGGGAAGCCTATCTGATCTACACAGTTCCCTCGCTCCATGAAAAGACAAACCACATAAAGGCTTAACTCGCTCTCTGAAAACAAAAAAACAAAAATTAAGAGCTGGATGGAGAGGTGGCTCAGAGGTTAAAGGAGCACTGACTGCCCCTCCAGAGGTCCTGAATTGCGTTCCCAGGAGCACACGGTGGCTCACGGCCATCTATAATTTGATCTAACTTTCTCCCCTGGCGTGCAGGCATACATGCAGGCAGATGGAGCACTGTACACATAATAATGAATAAATATTTTTAATTGAAAAAAAACTTTTAAATTAACCATAACGACAGGGGGGAAAATTAGTTCAGAATCTTTCAGTAGCCAAGCGGTGGTGGCACATGCCTTTCTTTAATCCCAGCCCTTGGGAGGCAGAGACAGGTGGATTGTTGTGAGTTTGAGGCCAGCCTCGTCTACACAGCGGGTCCAAGACAGCCAAGGTTCCATAAAGGAATGCTGTCTTCAGGAAACAAAACCAAAACCAAACCAAAGGAAACAAAAAAATTTAGACCGAGGAGCTACACCAGACTTCTGAGACGGTTCCTTTCATTTTATTTACCTTTATTTCATTTCATTATTTTTTTTATTTCTTTTTTTTGGGCGGGGGCAAGGGATTCGTTTTTCATGTTAGGGTTTCTCTGTGTAGCCTTGACTGTCCTGGACTTACTTGCTTTTTTAGACCAGGCTGTCCTAAAACTTACTGCAATCCGACTGCCTCTGCCTTCTGAGTGCTGGGATTATTAGCGTGGGCCACCACCGCCCAGCCTTATTTTAATTTTTTTCTGTGCATCATTCGGTATGAATGTGTCAGATCCCTTCTAGTGGCGTTACAGACAGTTATGAGCTTCCGTGTGGGTGTTGGGATTCCAACAGAGGTTCTTTGGAAGAGCTGCCAGTGCTCTTCACGACCGATCCATCTCTCTAGTCCCATTTGCTTTGTCTTCATGCTCTCTTTCTTTGAATTCTGAGGCACCGCCAAACAGGGGAGAAAAAAATCTTCCGAAGTGATCTTCTCTGTTCTCTGTTTACCATCCCTCTAGATGGCAGGGACTTAAATCCAATTCACACGGGGTGGGGGGCATGGGGGCGGAGCAGAGGGCCGGGGGCAGAGGGTGGGGGGGCACATGCATGCGCGCAGGGGGCAGGAGGGTGATTGTGAGGAGCCTCTCACCCCAGACCTTGAAAGTACCCTTTAAATTAAAAGTGTAAAAAAAAAAACAACATTACTACCAACACTCATTTGTTTTGGAATATAATTTATGGTAGAAAGAAATGTGTTGGTTCGCGTACAGGCCCAAACATACACAAGATACTGGAGAGACCAAAAGGTAGACCAGCCGATGCCTGTTCTTTTCGTTCAGTGTACTATTTTTGTGAAATGGGTTGGAGTCCTTCCTAGTCCCGTCTACCATGACCTAGAAGTGTGACTGTTTTAAGCTGAAATCAGGAAGCAGTCCATTTCTGGAAGAGGAAAGAAAGGGTTGCTATGAGTTCAAGGGCCAGCCTGGTCTACAAAGTGCGTCCAGGATGGCCAAGGCTACACAGAGAAACCATGTATCGAAAAACAAAAAAATACAAATGAACAAACATAAAAAAAATCTTAAAAGTATCCCTGACACATCTGCCGGGTATGGTATGGTGGTGCACGCGTTTAATCCCAGCACTCGGGAGGCAGAGGCACATGGATCGCTGTAAAATTTCAGGGCCAGCCAGACTGGTCTACAAAGCGAGTCCAGGACATCCAAGGCTAACACAGAGAGACCCTGTCTCCAAAAGACAAAAAAGAAAAAAAAAAGAATCTGACATCTAAATTTTAACCAACCATTAGCTAGTTTACATCCTACAGGTGCCCATCTACCCACGGAACACGCCACATTTCCACTGAGTCCTATCTCGCTGTGGTAAAAGTGAGACCACAGGAGCAACACCAGACCTCCCCCTCAGCTGGGTCGTTTCATTTTGTTTTTCTCTCTTTCTGTTCTCTTTGAGTTCTGCATTAGGTGTGCAGTGTTCTGCCTGCATCTCCACCTGCGGGCCAGGAGAGGGCACCAGGTCTCCTCATAAATGGTTGTGAGCCACCACGTGGCTGCTCGGAACTGAAGGCTCTACCTTCCCAAGAGCAGCAGGTGCTCTTCAATCCTGACGCATTTTTATTTTTGTTATTTTTATTTTTTATGTTTGTGGTTTTTCGAGACAGGGGTTCTCTGTGCAACAGCTCTGGGTGTCCTGGAACTCACGGAGATCCACTGGCCTCTGCCTCCCAAGCACCGGGAGTAAAGGCGTGTGCTGCCGTTTTATGTTTCTTTTTTTTTTTTTTTTTTTTTTTTTCGTTTTTTTTTTTCGTTTTATGTTTCTTAATGCTCTCTTTGGTTTAAATGCTGAGGTGCTGTCACAGAGAAAGGAGAATAACTTATCAGAAAAATGCACCATCATCCAGACGCTGTGGCGCTCGCTTTTAGATAAAAATAATGACATCGATGGGAAAAGACAGGACGACCCCACCCCGGCCCCGCCCGTGCGCCGCCCCCCAGGGCTGCCAAGGATGCGGGGAGACAGGGAAAGGGGTTGACACTTGGGTGGAGGGGTCAGGAGGAACAGGGAGAAGGAAAGATCCGCCAGGAGCCACTGCCGTGGCCAGGCGCGCGCTGCAGGGTTGAATCCTCCGGGCGGACTGCACGGACCTCATCCCATTTACCTCTTAACGCTTTCACTCCCTGTTGACCTCTCTCTTCAAAATTCTTTTCAAATTTCCCTTACGGTACTTGTTGACTATAGGTCTCCTGCCGGTATTTAGCCTTAGATGGAGTTTACCACCCGCTTTGGGCTGCATTCCCAAGCAACCCTACTCCGGGAAGACCCGGACCCGGCGCGCTGGGGGCCGCTACCGGCCTCATGCCGTCCACGGGCTGGGCCTTGATCAGAAGGATTGGGCCCCCCACAAGGGGCGCCGGGAAGTGGGTCTTTTGTACACCACATTTCCTGTGCCACGCCGAGTGGCGGGGATTCGGCACTGGGCTCTTCCCTGTTCACTCGCCATTACTGAGGGAATCCTGGTTAGTTTCTTTTCCTATGCTGACTAATATGCTTAAATTCAGCGGGTTGCCACCTCTGATCTAAGGTCGCGGAGCCAGAGGGAGAGGACACGGTGTGGCAGGAGAGGGGCGGCGGCCACGGGAAAGGGACCGAGGCCCCTTTCTTCTCCACCACCCCGCCCGCCCTCCATGACACACGTCTGAGGGGTCCGCGAGAGAAAGAGCAAGAAGATCGAAGGGAAGAGCGCGGAGGTGGAGGCGGCGGCGAAGCAGGAACACGAGCTGGCGACCTCGCTTTGGCGAGTGGCTGGGGTCCCAGGGCACGCAACATGGCACGGAGATGGGGCCGACACGCGCAGCCTCTACCTGACCCCATCCCCCGGGGAGCGCTTGCATCAGCAAAGGGATAGACTGCGGCGTCCTGCAGGACCCTCACTGGAGGGGGACAACCCCCGGGCAGAGGAAAGACGGAGAAGGTGGCGGGGCCGGTCCAGGGAGCACAGACCGATGGCGCAGCCTCGGCACGGGCTCGGCCAACCTTACGGACTCGGGCGGCATGACAATGCTCCCAGATGGCTAAGGGGTGCGTGGGGCGGGAACCCAAACCCGGGGACCGGCGTGGCCGCATGAGATGTCGGGCAGACACGGTGGCAGAAGACGAAGGAGAACGCAGAGGGCCGAGATCCGGACCCTGATGACTCCAAGGGTACGACGACCCCGCCTAGAGAGGTCTAACCTGGACCACGACCTCCATCACCGCCAACGCGTGACCGCTCACACTGCCACACGGCCGTCAACACAGACACCGGGGACATGGGAAGACTGCCAGCGACCCCCCTTCCTTTCCCACCACCTTGCCTCTCGAAGCTTTGCGGCCTTTCTTCATGCTCTCCTTTGCACGGAGGCCGGAAAGCGGCGATGGCGGCACGCCGACAACCACCCCACACGTCTGAACTTCTGCGGACGGAGGGCCCGGAGTCGGGGACCCTGCAAACAAACCCACAGCCACGCGAACCCACCCCTCAGAGACGGACACCGAAGGGGTTTTGCGATTGATTGTCAAGTGACACTCAGACAGGCGTATCCCTGGGAGGAACCCAGGGCCGCAAGTGCGTTCGAAGTGTCAATGATAAATGTGTCCTGCAATTCACATTAATTCTCGCAGCTAGCTGTGTTCTTCATCGCCGCACGAGCCGAGTGATCCACCGCTAAGAATCGTACGAGTTTTTCATCGGGCGTGTGGGAGAGACGGGAGTCCCTCGCTCACATCACACGTGCTGGTGTCGGCACAGTGCCCCGCCCCCCACACCGGGAGAGAGGGCTCCCCTCGGGCCGGCCAGCAAGAGCAAAACAGAAGGAACACGAACTCTGGGGGATGGGTCGGTCAGACGGAACGGGAAAAGAACCACACACACACACAGCAACACGGGACCCGCCCAGCGAACACGGTCGAGGCGCCCATGACACGGGAAGCCAGGACGGCAAGCCAGGCACAGCTGCAAGAGGCCCACGGACGCCCAAAGGGGAGGCTCCCACCCCAACCCGCAACCACGGCCTGGGGAGCGTCCCTGGAAGGCTGAAAGCGGGCAAGAGTCTGAGAGAGCCGCTGGAGGGATAGAGGGACCTCACACACCCCCAAGCCAACTCCCTACGGGCCCCGCCGCCTCCCCCCTACCCTGGGGGCAGAGAGGCGATTTCCACGGGGTCTTTAAACCTGCGCGCCTGAACGCGACAGCCAGGTACTCGGAAAGGTTCGGGGAGGACACTCGAGGTCAGAAAAGCCAGGAGGAGATGGATGCCAGACCCACCGCGGCCATCGCCGACCGCATGCAACACACTCTAGGCTCGGTAAATCCGGAGCCACCGTGTAGGTGGCCGAGATGAGACGCGAAAGCGCCCCCCACCACAACCACGACATAGACTGGCACCACCGCCATGGGAGGAGATGAGCCTGATGGGAAAAAGGGGCGGCCTGGGGGTCGCGGCAGGCACCTAGCATGCAGGGTCGGCCACCCCAGGGAAGAAGCAGAAGGAGCGAAGAGATGGGAGAGGATTGTGAGAGAGGGCCGGGAATGGCAAGGGCTGCCCACCCCACAACAGATGGCAACGTGCCCCGCCTCCTCACCATCCTCTACCTCTTTCCTCTTCCCTCCTTCTTTCAACCCAGAGGACCGAAAGACCAAGACCGACCACATGCGGCAGCAGCCAATGCGACCTGGGAAATGTGCCTCCCGGCAGGGAAAAACAAAGACACGGACGGACGAACGGACAGACGGGCATGGCCAGCCGACCGGCGCCTCTTCTTAATGATCCTTCTGCAGGTTCACCTACGAAAACTTTGTTACGACTTTTACTTCCTCTAGATAGTCAAGTTCAAACGTCTTCTCAGCGCTCCGCCAGGGCCTTGGGCCGACCCCGATGGGGCCAATCCGAGGGCCTCACTAAACCGGCCAATCAGTAGTAGCGACAGGCAGTGTGTACAAAGGGCAGGGACTTAATCAATGCAAGCTTATGACCCACACTTACTGGGAATTCCTCGTTCATGGGGAATAATTGCAATCCCTGATCCCTGTCACAAATGGGGTTCAACGGGTTACCCGTGCCTGCCAGCTTAGGGTAGGAACACACTGAGCCAGAGAGTGTAGCGCGCGTGTAGCCCCGGACATCTAAGGGCATCACAGACTTATTATTGCTCAATCTCTGGTGGCTGAACGCCACTTGTCCCTCTAAGAAGTTGGGGGACCCCGACTGCCTGGGGGTTGCGTAACTAGTTAGCATGCCAGAGTCTCGTTTGTTATCAGAATTAACCAGAAAAATCGCTCCACCAACTAAGAACGGCCATGCACCACCACCCATGGAATCAAGAAAGAGCTATCAATCTGTCAATCCTGTCCATGTCCGGGCCTGGTAAGGTTTCCTGTGTTGAGTCAAATTAAGCCACAGGCTCCACTCCTGGTGGTGCCCTTCCATCAATTCCTTTAAGTTTCAGCTTTGCAACCATACTCCCCCTGGAACCCAAAGAACTTGGTTTCCGGGAAGCTGCCCGGCAGGTCATGGGAAGACCATTTCATTTTGCGTAATGTTCTCTTTGGTTTAAATGCTGAGGCGCTGTCACGCAGAAAAGAGTGTAATTTATGAGAACAACACAACATCATCCGGGCGCAGTGGTGCTCTGTGGATGATACCATCGCAAGGGCAATATTGGCCCAATCCCTCCAGTACTGGCACCGGCCATAGAGAGGGGGGCGAGGCTCTCCCGCTCCACTGGGCAGGTATAAGAACCAAGTTTTGGGGTTTTGTTCTGTTTTGTTTCTGTCTCCCACTACCACCACCCCCACACCCTCGGCCCAGAGACAGGGTTTCTCTGTGTAGCGTTGGCTGCCCAGTCTGGGGCTCCTTTTGTAGATCAGGCTGGCCTTAAACTCACAGCTATCTGCCTGCCTCTGCCTCCAGAGTGCTGGGATTAAAGGCCTGCACCACCATGCCATGCCTGGCTTTGTTTTTGGTTTTGTTTTCCTTTGCCTTTAACCCCAGCACTTGGGAGACAGAGGCGAGAGAATCACTTGCACTTGCATGTCCAAGACAGGCAAGGCTACATGAGAAACCTTGTCTGGAAACAAACAAGCAAGCAAGCAAGCAAGCAAGCAAACAAAAAACAATTTCTTTAACCCAAGAAAAGTTCTAGTTCCAAACTTGGTCAGTATACACAGCGATTTTCAAGACAGAGAGGAATATAGAGAGAGACTCTGTCTCCAAAATAATTTAAACACTGTGTAAGTAGATAAGTAAGTAAGTAAATACATCGATGATAGATTGATCGATAGATAGATAGATAGATAGATAGATAGATAGATAGATAGATAGGATTAAGGGTGTGTGCCACCATGCCTGGCTAAATATTTAATTTTTTACTCAAATATTTTAAAAGATTATACTAGTCATTTATTTAGTGTATTCTCCGTACTATACTAATACATAAATACACAGATGTTAGATACATACACACATACACCCATAGATACATAGATAGATATAGAGAGAGATACAGAGATAGAAAGATAATACACATAGAGACAGACAAATGGAGGCCAATCCTCATACTTCCCTCATTTGATCACCACAGAGTCAGGCAGCCTGGTCTAGGGAGTGCCAGCGACCTTCTAATGTTTATTAGTCATCATTCAGTACTTAATCTATTTATTAGCAATGCAGTAGTGACTCTATAACCAGCACAGAAAATGTGATTCTATATCCAGCACAAGAAGGTGGGGGGGAGAAAGAGAGAGAGAGATCTTGACTAAAAGAAATAACTGGCCGGGCGTGGTAGCACACACCTTTAATCCTAGCACTCGGGAGGCAGAGGCAGTTGGATCGCTGTGAGTTCGAGGCCAGCCTGGTCTACAAAGCGAATCCAGGACAGCCAAGGCTACACAGAGAGACCCTGCCTCAAAAAAAAATCCAAAAATAAATGAATAAATAAATAAATAAATAAATAAATGGGAAAAAATGGAACCAAAATCGAGAAAAAGGAAAGCATTTTCTCTGTACGTAAGCAATTCTAAGTTGTTATACCATGCCTTCTATGTACTTTGGGTTAAACTTTGTGTTCCTATGAAAAGTGTCCGTTTTCAAAGAATAGCCAAATGGCTCTTATGTGTGGTGCCTGATTTTCAAACTTTTCAAAAAGCACGGCCTGCCTGCCTGCCTTCCTTGAATTCCCAGCACCCCGGAGGTAGAGGCAGACAGATCACTGTGAGTTCGAGGCCAGCCGGTCAGCCAGCCAGCCTGCCTGCCTGCTTGCCTGTATGTCTGTCTGTCTGTGTCAAACTATACCAAAGGAAACCAAGTAGCAGGGCCTGCCATGCATCTGGGCCATAGGAGGACAATAAAGCCTCAATGGGTTGTATATAGACCATGATGAGTTTGGGGATAGGAAACTATGATTGGAAGGCATGGTAGGAAATTAAAAATCGATTAAATTGAGAGCCCTGCCCCTCCACAAACCTAATCAAACAAACACTCAGTCAGTCTTGAAACCCTCAGGCAGCGAGTGTCTAAGCCAACTGTACACTTTCATCCATCGGGAGTGTGCTTGGTTAAAAGAAACTGAGAAAAGAAAAAGAAAAACAAAGATGGGCGGGGGCTGGAGAGAGACGGCTCAGTAGTTAAGAGCACTGTCTGCTCAATTCCCAGCTCCCACATGGCAGCTCCCACCTGTCTGTCTTTAACTCCAGGTCTAAGGTTATCTGACACTTTCATGCCTGCCTTGTTCTCAGAAGTCGGAAGCAATTTTGGAGGTGCATCACAGTACAGGATCACCTCCAAGAAAGCCCACATGGCTAATGAGCTCCTTGAACAAGATGGCCCTCGGCATGCCTGGCAGTTGTGCGCAGCCGAGCCAAAGAGTTTCTCATTCATGAAATAAAATAAAATACAAAAACCAAACCCTAGCCCTGAAATGATGATGTGGCTGGTGTGCCTGAAACAAAAATATAGGTATGTGACCCAACAGGAACAGGAACAGGAACAGGACTCTCTCAACACCAGGAGGACTTAACCTATCTTGGTCTCCACTGGTAAAGATCCACCCCACCCCCCCTCGTAATCAAAATGAGAGCTATAAATGGGGCAGCTTTCTCCACACATCTTGTGCCTTAAGACAGTGGAAAGTCTAGCCAGCACTCAGTCTGGAGGCAGAGGCAGGTAGATCTCCATGAGCCTGGTCTACAGAGTGACTTCCAGGAGCTGTCACACAGAGGAAACCTCTGTCTTGAACCCTCCCACCCCCCACCCCTCCTAAAAGGGTGGAAAAATCACTTTTCTTCAGGAAGAAGTGGACACTAACCAGTCTGCAAAGAGGTGTGTGTGTGTGTTTGAGGGGTGGGGTGGGTGTTCCTCTTTACTTATGAAAGAAACAGTGAGTCAAGCAAAGCCTTCCTTTGATTTTTATCCTCACATTGTGGGATTACATTGCTAGAGGAAGACTAGAGGAGTCAGAGGTGGTTCTTTCTAAGTAAACATTAGAGACCATATCTTCAACTGGAGCGAGTGAGGGTTTGTTGTTGTTGTTATTGTTGTTGTTGTTGTTGTTGTTTTCCTTTTCCTGGGGGGGCGAGTTCTAAAACATTCCCTCTGAAAGCAAACTGAACTCATGCACCAGGAGAATCATGTCTCAGCAGTTAAGAGTACCGGGTGTTCTGACACACGCCTCGTGAGTACCAGTAGTCCACAGATGCACGCACAGCCAGACAAGCTGAGAAACAAATAAATACCTGGAAACTAATTCTTTATCCATTTATTCACATTATTTTATTGAGTCAGGGTTAGTGAAAGAGGGCTGGGAGGTAGGGAGAGTACCAGCTATGGGTCAGGAGGGGAGGGTTGTCTTCTTATGCTGTGAGGATGAAGTTTCATATGTCGGTCCAGATGGGCTGGCTATTTTCTCCAAGAAGAATCTTCCTTCTGGCCTCTCCCTCCTACATGGAGGCAAGAAAGCAAGCAGAGAAAACAGCTGTCAAGTTGGGACCCATAAAGCAAGTGTCCATTCCACAAATGCGGACAGGAAGGAGAGAGAGAGAGAAAGAGAGAGAGAGAGAGAGAGAGAGAGAGAGAGAGAGAGAGAGGTGGGGGAGGGGGGAGAGATCTGCATCTAACACACAAAGTTTTAGGTAACACAATGCTTCCCAATGTCTCCTCCCTATTTCTCTTCCCCACCTCCAGCAAATGACATCACCTCCCCCACACACACACAGTAATGGGTGGGAGCGCGCATCTGTGATCAGACCTGGAACAAAACAGAAAACTATGGTAGTCTGCCATTTTTGGAGTTAACACTGGACCTCTCTTCAAGGCGATCTGGTGTCTTCTTCTGGCCTTCAGATAAACATAGAGAAAGTAATGAATGAATGAATGAATGAATGAATGAATGAATGAATGAATAAGTAAATAAATAAAATAGCTCCTGGAGGAGGTAGAGAAAGATTATGGTGCCCTCTTCTTGCCTGCAGGTGCAGATAGATAGATAGATAGACAGATAAATAGAAAGAAAGAAAGAAGGAAGGAAAGAAAGTTCGATCTTCACAGACTGAGTAATTAACCACATATTTATTGATAAATGGCTCCAGGAGGAGGAGGAGGAGGAGGTGAAGGAGGAGGAGGAGAAACATATCTGGTGCACTCTTCTGGCCGGCCCTATATATATATCTGCAGATAGACAAGCGTAGGATAGATAGATTGATAGATAGATAGATAGATAAACAAATAGATAGCTTGATAAATAGATAAACAGATAAATAAATAAATGGATAGAAAGATAGGCAAATGAATGAATAAACAAACACACAAATAAACAAGTAAATAAATAAACAAATAAGTAAATTAATTAATTAATAGCCCACCGGTCCCCCTCCCCCCAGTGGCATGGGAAAACAAACAAACAAACCAAACTTCATCAAACTTCCGTGGTTAGGCAGAAGGGACAACTGGTCGACTTCCATAGTTTTAGGTTAGGACCCGCATCCCTTGAAAGGGACAACTGGTCGACCTCCATGGTTATAGGACTCGCATCAGTTGTGTATATATATATATATATATATATATATATATATATATATATATATATATATATATATATATAATTTAAAAAAAAAAAAGAGTCCAGAAGGGACATCTGGTCGACCTGAGGTGTCCCAAATGAGAGCACACGACTCCCCGCGTGGGACTACTCGTCTACCCGGTCTCTGGGGAGAAGGGCGGTGTGATCCCCAACCTCCAGGCGGGTCGGGGCACGAGCAAGGTAAAATGGATAAAGCCTACCCCGTCCCCCCCCCCAGCGGTCACACCGCTACCACCGCCTTCACCTCACACCCCGGCTTGGCCAGGGTTGGAGTGGGGTCGGCAGGAAGAGGCGGCTGCGGCGACGCGGGCAGGGGTCGCTTTCTCCCGGAGATGCGGAGGGGAAAAACGGGAACCCGTCATTCGGGAGACAGGGGGAGTGAGAGTGGGGCAGACGGGCAGGCGAGACAAACCCTTGTGTCCAGGGCTGACTTTCAGTAGATAACAGCAAGGGAGCTTCTCTGCAACATAGAAACCCCAACCCAGAAGCAGGTCGTATATGATTGGTTTAGCGCCAGGTTCCACAGGAACTTGCACTGATGTGACAGGCGAGAGGGTGGCCCCCTTTCCAGCTGCGCCCTGTTTCCCAGGACGAATGGCTCTCCGCACCAGACCCCGGTCCCAACGTGCGGCGGGGAAGACCGCCGGCCGGCCGTTGGCGACACCCCCGGAAGAGGGCGCACATGCGACATCGACGACGATGGACCGCCAGTGGGGACGGACGGGGACCCGGCTATCCGGAGCCAACTGAGGCTACCTCGGCGCTGCCATATCATTCTGCCTGGGCGGGATTATAACTTAGAGCGTTCAGTCATAATCCCACAGAAGGGGGAAAGAGGGCAAGAGTCTGAGAGAGCCACGGGAGGGAGAGAAGGACCTCACACCCACAGGCCGACTCCCTACAGGCCCCGCCGACCCCCCCCCTCCCGTGGGCTGAGAGGTGACCTCCCCAGGGGTCTTTAAACCTGCGCGCCGGAACGCAACAGCCAGGTACCCGGAAAGGTTCGGGGAGGACACGCAAGGTCAAAAAGCCCGGGAGGGGAGGGATGCTGGACCCATCGTGGCCATCTCTGACCACATGCGACACGCTCTGGGCGCGGTAAAGCCAGAGTCGAGGCGTAGACGGCTGAGATGAGACAGGACAGCGCCCCCCACCACAACCACGACATAGACACGCACCACCGCCATGGGTGGTGACGAGCAGGATGAGAAAGAGGGGCGGCCCACGGGTCGCAGCAGGAAATGAGTGGGCGGGGTTGGTTACCCAGGGGAAGAAGCAGAAAGAGAAAAGAGACGGGCAGACGAGCACTAGAGCTGGACGGGAACGGCAAGGGCTTCTGCCCCCACAACAGATGGCAACGCGCCCCGCCTCCTCACCATCCTCTTTCCTCTTCCCTCCTTTCAAATCACAGAGGACCGACCAACCAACCATGCACACGGCAGCAGGAGATGCGACCCGGGACACGCGCCTCCCGGCGAGGAGTGACAAAGACAGACAGACTGATGGACACGGCCTGCCGACCTGTGCCTCTCCTTAATGATCCTTCTGCATGTTCACCTACGGAAACCTTGTTATGACTTTTACTTCCTCTAGATAGTCAAGTTCGACCGCCTTCTCAGCGCTCCGCCAGGGCCTTGGGCCGACCCGGGCGGGTCCGATCCGAGGGCCTCACTAAACCATCCAATCGGTAGTAGCGACGGGCAGTGTGTACAAAGGGCAGCGACTTAATCAACGCAAGCTTATGACCTGATCTTACTGGGAATTCCTCGTTCATGGGAAATAATTGCAATCCCCGATCCCCATCATGAATGGGGTTCAACGGGTTACCCACGCCTGCCAGCTTAGGGTAGGCACACGCTGAGCCAGTCAGTGTAGCTTGCGTGCAGCCCCGGACATCTAAGGGCATCACAGACCTGTCATTGCTCAATCTTGGGTGGCTGAACGCCACTTGTCCCTCTAAGAAGTTGGGGGACCCCGACCACTCAGGGGTCGCGTAACTAGTTAGCATGCCAGAGTCTCGTTCGTTATCGGAATTAACCAGACAAATCGCTCCACCAACTAAGAACGGCCATGCACCACCACCCTCGGAATCGAGAAAGAGCTATCAATCTGTCAATCCTGTTCGTGTCCAGGCCAGGTAAGGTTTCCCGTGTTTAGTCAAATTAAGCCGCAGGCTCCACTACTGGTGGTGCCCTTCCATCAATTCCTTTAAGTTTCAGCTTTGCAACCATACTCCCTCCGGAACCCAAAGACTTTGGTTTCCCGGAAGCTGCCTGGCAGGTCATGGGAATACCGCCGCCACATCGCCAGTCGGGATCATTTATGGTCAGAACTACAAAGGTATCTGATCGTCTTCGAACCTCAGACTTTCGTTCTTGATTAATGAAAACATTCTTGGCAAATGCTTTTGCTCTGGTGCTTCTTGTGCCAGTCCAAGAATTTCACCTCTAACGGTGCAATATGAATGTCCCCGGCCTTCCCTCTTAATCATGGCCTCAGTTCTGACTTTTGGAAGAGCAGCCAGTGCTTTTAACCCCTCCTGAGGCATTTTTTACTTTTATTTCGTTTCTTTTTATTTCTTTTTGTAGTTTTTCGAGACAGGGTTTCACTGTGTAACAGCTCTGACTGCCCTGGAGCTCACGCCTGCCTCTGCCTCCCCCGTTCTAAGACAACAGGCATGCATGCTCCAGAACCACCTGGCTCCATTTCATTTTGCATAATGGTCTCTTTTGTTTATATGCTGAGGTGCTGTCACACAGAACAGAGTGTAATTTATGAGAACAACACACCATAATCCGGGTGCTGTGCTGCTCCCTGGATGATACCATCATAATTGTAATATTGGCCCCGCCCCTCCAGTACTGTCATGAGCCCTGGCAGAGGTGGGCGGTGCTCTCCATCTCTACCAGGCGGGTGTGACAGCCAAGTTTTGGTGTTTTGTTTTGTTTTGTTTTGTTTCTGTCTCCTACTACCACAACCCCCACACCCTCCGCCCAGAGACAGGGTTTCTCTGTGTAGCATTGGCTATCCAGTCATGGGCTCCCTTTGTAGACCAGGCTGGCCTTAAACTCACAGCGATCTGCCTGCCTCTGCCTCCTGAATGCTGGGATAAAAGTCCTGCACCACCATGCCATGCCTGGGTTTGTTTTTGGTTTGTTTTACTTTGCCTTTACTCCCAGCACTTGGGAGACAGAGGCGAGAGAATCACTTGCACTTGCAAGTCCAGGACAGGAAAGGCTACGCGAGAAACCTTGTCTGGAAACAAACAAACAAGCAAGCAAGCAAGCAAACAAACAAACAAAAAACTACAATTTCTTTAACCCAAGAAAAGTTCTAGTTCCAAACTAAGTCAGTATATACAGCGATTTTCAAGACAGACAGGAATACATAGAAAGACTCTGTCTCCAAAATAATTTAAACACTGTGTAAGTTGATAAATAAGTAAGTAAATACATCGATGATAGATAGATAGATAGATAGATAGATAGATAGATAGATAGGATTAAAGGTGTGTGCCACCATGCCTGGCTAAATATTTAATTCTTTACTCAAACATTTTAAAAGATTAAACTAGTCCTTTATTTAATGTATTCTCCATACTATACTAATACATAAATACATAGATGTTAGATACATACATACAGACAGACATAGATAGATAGATAGAGAGATAGAGAGATAGAGAGATAGATAGAGTGATAATAGACACACAGACAGAAAAATGGATACCAATCCCCATAGTTCCCTCATTTGATCACAGCAGAATCAGGCCGACTTGTCTAGGTAGTGCCAGCTACCTTCTAATGTTTATTAGTCATCTGTGAGTATTGAATCTATTTATTAGCAATGCAGCAGTGACTCTATAACCAGCCCAGAAAATCAATGTGATTCTATACCCAGCTCGAGAATTTGGGAGGTAGAGAGAGAGAGAGAGAGAGAGAGAGAGAGAGAGAGAGAGAGAGAGAATTGTGTGAGGAGGCTCTCTCTCCTGATATAGAAACTATACCCATCCTTTCAATAAAAAAGAGAAGAAGAAAAAATAAAGTAAATAACCAAGCAACCAACAAACAAATAACAACAACAACAACAACAAAAGACCACTACAAGCAGTCATTTTTTTGTAATATAATTTACAGTGGAAAGAATGTGTGCGTTCACATACAGGCTCAAACATGAACAGGAGACCAATGAGACCAAAAGACAGAGCAGCCGATGTCTGTTCTTAACGTTCAGGGTACTATTTATGTGAAATGGTTTGGGGTCCTTCGTAGACCCCTCTATCATGACCTAGAAGTGACAGACTTAAGGTGACATCATGAAGCAGTCCATTTCTTGAAGAGAAAAGAGATGGGTGCTGGGATTGAGATAGGTAGGAAGGAAAGAAGAAAGAACGGGATCAAAAACCAATCTCAGCACGTAAGAGGCGGTGGTCATAGCTATAGACTGTGACTGATCACTCAGCTGAGGATTAATTTTTAACACCCGTGAATGCTCGTGCTTGCGCGCGCGTGCACGCACGCACGCAAACACACACACACACACACACACACACACACACACACACACACGATGAAACAAGAAAAGCTCCGATGAGTGCAGTTACAAAGACAATATCGGTTGTTTTGTTATTTATTTTCAAATATGTGTGTTTATTCGCATGCATGCTAGGGTGAATATAAGTATTAGAAGAATCACATATGAACACTTTAACAAACCATTTCTAGTTTAGATCCTCGTGGTCCCCTTCTACCCATGGAACACGCCAGATTTCCATTGAGCCCTATCTAAAAATGAGCCCTCTCTTAAAAATGAGACCATAGGAGCAACACCAGTCCTAACTCTTGCTGGGGCCTTTCATTTTGTTTTTCTCTCTCTGTTTCAGATTGATTCCTGGATTAAGAGTGGAGTGTTCTCCTTGCCTCTCAGGACCATCGGAAGAGCAGCCAGTGCTTTTAACTCCTCCTGAGGAATTTTTTACTTTTATTTTGTTTCTTTTTATTTCTCTTTGTGTTTTTTTGAGACAGGGTTTCTCTGTGTAACAGCTCTGACTGCCCTGGAGCTCATGCCTGCCTCTGCCACCCAAGTTCTGAGACTACAGGCATACATGCACCTCCACCGACCGGCTCCATTTCATTTTGCATAATGCTTCTTTGGTTTAAAAACCCCTCCAGTACTGGCCCCCGCCATGGCAGAGGTGGGCAGTGCTCTCCCTCCCCACCTGGCAGGTGTGACAGCCAAGTTTTGGTGTTTTATTTTGTTTCGTTTCTGTCTCCCACTACCACCTCCCCCACACACTCCACCCTGAGACAGGGTTTCTCCATGTAGCATTGGCTGTCCTGTCCTGGGCTCTCTTTATAGAACAGACTGGCCTTAAACTCACAGCGATCTGCCTGCCTCTGCCTCGCAAGTGCTGGGATTAAAGGTGTAGCCAGTTGGTGATGGCACATGCCTTTTTTTAATCCCAGCACTCGAGAGGTAGAGACAGGTGGACTGTAGTGAGTTTGAGGCCAGCCTCATCTACACAGCGGGTCCAGGACAGCCAAGGTTCCATAAACAAACGCTGTCTTCAGGAACCAACACCAAAACCAAACCAAAAGAAACAAAAAAATTTAGACTGAGGAGTTACACCAGACCTCTGAGATGGTTCATTTCATTTTATTTACCTTTATTTCATTTCATTATTTTTTATTTCTTTTTTTTCGGCGGGGGCAAGGGATTCATTTTTCACGTTAGGGTTTCTCTGTGTAGCCTTGACTGTCCTGGACTTACTTACTTTGGTAGACCACGCTGTCCTAAAATTTACGGCAATCCCACTGCCTCTGCCTCCCAAGTGCTGGGATTATTGGCATGTGCCACCACCGCCCGGCCTTATTTTAATTTTTTTCTGTGCATCATTCAGTATGAATGTGTCAGATCCCTTCTAGTGTCGTTACAGACAGTTGTGAGCTGCCCTGTGGGTGTTGGGAATCCAACCCAGGTCCTTTGGAAGAGCTGACAGTGCACCTCACCACCGATCCATCTCTCTAGTCCCATTTGCTTTGTCTTCATGCTCTCTTTCTTTGAATTCTGAGGCACCACAACTCAGGGGGGAAAAACATTTCCGAAGTGATCTTCTCTGTTCTCTGTGTTTACCATCCCTTTAGATGGCAGGGACTTAAATCCAATTCACACGGGGTGGGGGCATGGGGGCAGAACAGACGGTCGCGTGCACGGTGGGCAAGGGGCGCAGGGCGGAAGAGGGGCACTTGCAGGCACACGAGGGGACGGGGGGGGGGGATTGTGAGGAGCCTCTCACCCCTGACCTAGAAAGTACCCTTTAAATTAAAAGTGTAAAAAAAACCGTACTACAAACACACATTTGCTTTGGAATATAATTTATGGTAGAAAGCATTGTGTGGGTTCGCATACAAGCCCAAACATACACAAGAGACTGGATAGATCAAAAGGCATAGCAGCCGATGCTTGTTCTTTTCGTTCAGGGTACTATTTATGTGAAATGGGTTGGAGTCCTTCGTAGTCCCCTCTACAATGACCTAGAAGTGTGACTGTCTTAAGCTGAAATCAGGAAGCAGTCCATTTCTGCAAAAGGAAAGAAAGGGTTGTTATGAGTTCAAGGTCCAGCCTGGTCTACAAAGTGAGTCCAGGATGGCCAAGGCTACACAGAGATACCCTGTCTCGGAAAAAAAACAAACAAACAAAGAAGCATAAAAAAATCTTAAAAGAATCCCACACTCATCTGCCGGGTATGGTATGGTGGCGCACGCCTTTAATCCCAGCACTTGGGAGGCGAGGCCGGTGGATCACTGTGAGTTCGAGGCCGCCTTGGTCTACGAAGTGAGTCCAGGACAGCTAAGGCTACACAGAGAAACCCTGTCTCAAAAAAAAAAGTAAAGATGAGACCATAGGAGCAACACCAGACCTCCCCCTCAGCTGCGTCGTTTCATTTTGGTTTTTTCTTTTTCTGTTCTCTTTGAGTTCTGAATTAAGTGTGCAGTGTTCTGCCTGTATCTCCAGCTCTGGGCCAGGAGAGGGCACCAGGTCTCCTCATAAATGGTTGTGAGCCACTACGTGGCTGCTGGGACTGAAGGCTATACTTTCCCAAGAGCAGCCAGTGCTCTTCAACTCTGACGCATTTTTATTTTTCTTATTTTTATTTTTTATGTTTGTGGTTATTCCAGACAGGGTTTCTCTGTGCAACAGCTCTGGCTGTCCTGGAACTCATGGAGATCCACCGGCCTCTGCCTCCCAAGCGCCGGGAATATAGGCGTGCGCCGCCATTTTATGTTTCTTAATGCTCTCTTTGGTTTAAATGCTGAGGTGCTGTCACACAGAAAGGAGTATAACTTATAAGAAAAATGCACCATCATCCAGATGCTGTGGCGCTCGCTTTTAGATGAAAATAATGACATGGATGGGAAAAAACAGGACAAATAAAACAACAACCCAAAAATGCACATAAAATTTACTGAATCATTAATAAAGAATAAGCAATGAAACGTGGGCTTACAAACAGGCAAAAAGATAAAGAAAGAGACATATGAAGCCGGGCGTGGAGGCGCATACCTTTAATCCCAGCAGTCAAGAGGCACAGGCAGGCGGATCACTGTGAGTTCGAGGCCAGCCTGGTCTATAAAGTGAGTCCAGGACAGCCAAGGCTACACAGATAAACCTTGTCTCGAAAAACCAAAAAAAAAAAAAAAAAAAGAGAGAGAGAGACATATGGTTAGAGAGACCCTAAGACAGAGGAGCCATGAATAGAGAAACGGATCATTTTATTTTCAGTAATTACAACAGAAAACACAAATAGAATTGACTGGTGTGGAACTTTTCCTGTGTCTCAGGAAGACTTATTTAGTTAGTTTTGGGTTCTTTGAGAGCTAGTTTCTTTGTGTAGCCTTGACACACAAGCGCACACACACACACACACACACACACACACACAAATGGGGGGGCAAGCATGAAGGGCAAAGGAGAGAGAGAGAGAGAGAGAGAGAGAGAGAGAGAGAGAGAGAGAGAGGGAGAAACCCTATGTAAAATAACGTGTCTGTCTGGAGTTCACGGTGTAAAGAAGGTGAGATATCCATAGGGACTTATGAATATCTGTGGGAGTCAGAGGGAGACAGACAGACTGTGAATTCAGGTGGCTAGTCTGGCCTAAATAGTGAATTCAGAGACAATAAAGGCTACATAAAGAGATTGACCCTGTCTGTGAAAATCCAAACAAACAGCAAAAAAATGAGTGTTTTCCTGTGAAACATGAAAATGCCCGACTTTCATATCAGCCAGCCATGAAGGCTGCTCGACCTCCACTTCCAAGGAGAAGTAGGGTGTAACTGGAAGACAATTAAGAGATAAGCAATCAAGCAGGAGCCTCACCCATCCTTTCTGACACAAGGTCAAAGGGTAACCTTCAACTTTTCCTTTTTTTCCTTTGAAAGGAATAGGCCTTGTTCTGGCCTGTAAGTCTGTGTGTGTGTGTGTGTGTGTGTGTGTGTGTGTGTATGTGTGTCTTTTTCCCCAAAAACAGGGTTTCTCTGTGTAGCCTTGGCTGTCTTGTCCTGGACTCTCTCTGTCGACCGGGCCCACCTCAAAATTATAAAGATCCCCCTGCCTCTGCTTCCTGATTACTGGCATTAAAGGCCTGCACCACCATGCCTAGCTTTGTTTCTGTTCCCCCAACCCCCACTGCTCACATAAAAGTCCATCCATATGAGTCTGGTGTCTGAGAGTGGTCAGTGAGTGGCCACTCTTGAACACATAACCAAAACAAAACAAAACCAAATTACCAAACGGGAAAGGCAAAAGCAGGCCAAACTCTGTTTCCAGGCCAGACTGGCCTACAGCAAATGTTCAAAGACAGCCATGCCCATCACAAACAAGCCTGTCTGGTTTGGATGGTTGGTTGGGTGTTTTTGTTTTTGTTTTTGTTTTTGTTTTTGTTTTTGTTTTTGTTTTGAGGCAGGTTTTCTCTGTGTAGCCTTGGCTATCTTGGACTGACTTTGTAAACCAGGCTGGGCTCGATCTAACAGAGATCTACCTGCATCTGCTTCCAGAGTGCTGGGATTGAATGCCTGTGTGTTTTTAATTCCCTGTTACTTTATTGTCCATTCAATTTGATTTTATGAGGTAGCGCTCTCTCTCTCTCTCTCTCTCTCTCTCTCTCTCTCTCTCTCTCTCTGTGTGTGTGTGTGTGTGTGTGTGTGTGTGTGTATAGGACCATGTGTGGTCTGATACTGTCATCCTTTATGATTACTCATACAAACTATGATTGAACATTAGTCTCTGATGAGTGGTTAACCCAAACCCTAACCAGGCCAACCCCTCAGGCCATACAAAGTGAAAGTAGAATAAACAGAGAGCTGTGAAAACAGGGGAAACCTTTCTTCTCTAACAGGGAGGCCCAAGTGAAAGAGAGCGAAAGTGACCTCCTGACAAATCAGTTAGTGGAAAATCAGTAAGGGAAGGCAGCATCAGGAAGGGAGGATCCTTTTGAAAACACTTCACCGCTTGGGGTCCCTCCTTTGTTGTGTCTGCTGTTGCCACCAATGCTGTTCCTGTCCAGCCCCAACTTCTGGTCTCAGACTAAATACAGAGTTAGAGCAAATTAAAGCACCAGTCCAATGGTGCTAGAGATGATATTCTCTTTCCAGCTGCTGGGTGCTGACATGACAGGCATGCATGGATTAAGTGCATGTAGTACTAAGAGGATGGAGCCCATGGCTTTGTAAGCACCCTTGGCCATAGCTTCCCCTTCCCCTTCCCCTCTGCACCCCAACTTAGGTAAAGGCGGTGGAACAACCATCCATGAGGCTTGCCCCCACAGGGCAGTTCCAGAGAAATCAGACAGCCTCACGCAGACATACTTGCATTCAAAATTGAAATAGAAAGGACAGAAAAACAAACCAAAACAACAACAACAACAACAAACCGATGCACATAAAAACAATAAAGAAAATAAGGAGAAATGAAATATGGATTTACAGAGAAAGAAAAAGGAAAAAAAAGCCAAAGTAAAAATACAAAAACCATATGATTAGGTATCAGGGAGACCTTCCCTAAGACAGGCAGAGCAGCAATGAATTGATCATTTTAATTTTCATGTTATTAGTTGTAATTAACCCCAGCACTCAGTAGGCAGAGGCAAAAGAGGCAAGCAGATCTTTGTCTACAACAGAGAAGCCCTGTCTCAAACAGAAGGAAACAAAAAACACTAAACAACAACAACAATAGACACACAGATAAAGAAATCATTTAAAGGGAAGACATGAAATATGGATTTACAGAGAAAGAAAGAGAGAGAGAGAGAGAGAGAGAGAGAGAGAGAGAGAGAGAGAGAGGTAAAAGTAAAAAAACAGAACAGTAGCAACAACAACAACAAAAGCCAAAACCTTAGGTTCAGGGAGACCCTAAGGCAGAGCAGCAAGGAACTGATCACTTTATTTTTCATTACATTAGTTGTAATTAAAACCTGAAATAAGACTACCACACCTCTAATGCCAGCACTTGGGAGGCAAAACTAAGAGGATCGCTGTGAGTTGGAGGGCAGCCTGGTCTCCAAAGCAAGTCCAGGACAGCCAAGGCTACATGAGAAACCCTGTCAGGAAACAAACAAGCTAACAAACAACTACAATTTCTTTAACCCCAAGAAAAGGTCTAGCTCCAACCTAGTATGCACAACGATTTCCGAGACAGACAGGAATACATAGAGAGACACTGTCTCCAAAATAACTTAGGAGATAAGTAAGTAAGCAAGCAAGCAAGCAAGCAAATACATAGGTGATATATAGATACATGATTACAGACACACAGACAGACAAATGGAGACCAATCCTCATAGTTCCCTCATTTGATCACGGCAGAGTCAGGCAGCCTGTTCTACGTAGTGTTGGCTAGAATGTTTATTAACAATTAGTACGACTTCTATTTATTAGTAATGCAGTGGCTCATGCCTTTCTTTAATTCCAGCACTCAGGAAGCAGAGGCAGGTGGACTGCTGTGAACTCAAGGCCAGGCTGTTCTACAAAGTGATTCCAGGACAGCCAAGGCTACACAGAGAAACCCTGTCTCCAAAAACCAAAACCAAAAAAGAAAAAAAAGAAAAAAGAAAAAAGAAACAACCGAAGAGACATTAAATAAAAAAATAAAAATAAATAAATAAATAAATAAAATTACAAACATTGTTCATGTGTGACAAAACAGGGGCCACACATGCCCAGAAGAAAGAAAGAAGGAAAAAAAGAAAAAGGGAAAGAAGGAAGGAAGGAAGGAAGGAAGGAAGGAAGGAATGAGGGAAGGAAGGGTGAAAAAAATTAAATATCTCAGACTGTGTGCACAAAAATACATGGGTTGTGGGCATGGGGGGGCAGTGTTGAGTGGGTGGGGAGGGGGGAGAACGCAGCTCATTAGACAGGCCCTCATTGTCCTGCCTCTGTGTTCCATGAACACTCAAATCTCTTACAACTCAGTGAATCGCAAAAAGAAAAAGAAAAAAGAAAGAGGAAAGGAAAGGAAAAAATTCCCGACTATACATTGATGCAACCACTCACTACCTTATGATTTGTCTGATTCTTCAAGATTCTTCTGTGGTGAACTGATGTGAGATCACTCACCTATATGCTTATGTGTACCCTGGTCTGACTTAGAAGTCAGAGATCTGCCTTCACAGTGCATGGATTAAAGCAATGAACTACCAGGGCCAATTTGATTTCATTTTTTGGGTGTTTTTGGGTTGTTTTTTTTTTTTTTTTTGGTTTTTTGAGACAGGGTTTCTCTGTGTAGCCTTGGCTGTCCAGGACTCGCTTTGTAGACCAGGCTGGCCTGGAGCTCACAGCGATCCGCCTGCCTTTGCCTCCCGAGTGCTGGGATTAAAGGCGTGTGCAACTGATGCTCAGCCAAACAAATAAAGGTGGGTGTGTGTGCCCACACAAGCAAGACCACACTCAGCCTCCTTTCATTTCTTTACCTTCCATTGATCTAAGTCTGGGTTTCTAGTGTTCAGTGTGTGGCTAATCTTGAACCCATAATGCTGTCACTTTATTATATGTTTAGTTTAAAGTCAAATTCTCTGACGGTGTTCACCAAAATGAAGCCACCTTCTGGAGGGCAGATATCACGGTGGCTTACCTCACCAATATGGAAGCAGTCCTGGGACATACTTTTCAAGGTCGTTTACTCTGGAGGACCAAAACTTAAACCCAATTTGCATGTGTGGAATTCTGAGGAAGTTCTCCTAATCTACACAGTACCCTCGCTGTGTGAAAAGAAAATCAACCAAACTGTTTAACTCCCCGTCTTTTAAAAAAATTGTTTATTAATTAATAAAAATTTTAGAAGGAAACCGGGCCTGATGTCGCATGCCTTTAATCCCAGCACTCGGGAGGCAGAGGCAGGCGGATCACTGTGAGTTCAAGGCCAGCCTAGTCTACAAAGTGAGTCCAGGATGGCCAAGGCTAACACAGAGAAACCTTGTCTCGAAAAAAAATGTACATATTAGAAGGAGGAGAAGGAAGAGGAGGAGGAGGAGGAAAGGAAGGAAGGAAGGAAAGAGCCAGGCCTGGTGGCAGCAACGCACTGAATATTTAAATTTTTCATGGCATTAGTCATAAGAAAAAAAAATAAAATAAAGCAGATATAATTAATTGTCCTGGCATGCACCACCAGGCCCTGCTTCCTTTAATTTCATTTATTTATTTACTTATTTATATTGGTTTTTTGAGACAGGGTTTCTCTGGGTAGCCTTGGGTGTCCTGGAACTCTGTTTTTAGACCACGCTGGTCTCAAACTCACAGAGATCCACCTACCCCTGCCTCCCAAGTGCTGGGATGAATGGCGTGTGCCACCATGCTGGTCCTTTCAGCTCTTTATCTCCAAGAAAGTTTCTAGGTAGTCCTGGGAGTTCCAACCTTAGTCCATCTACACATCAGTTTCAAAGACAGCCAGAGGGGGGCAGAGAGAGAGAGAGAGAGAGAGAGAGAGAGAGAGAGAGAGTCTATCTCCACAAACCTTAGATAAGTAAGATACACAGACAGAAAGACAAATGGAGGCCAAGCATCATAGTTTCCTCATGTAATCACAGCAGAGACAGGTGGACTTCTGTGTTTGGTTTTTCCAAGTACATATTTAAGTCTTTATTCAGCTATCTATCAAGGATAAACTGGTCCTTTATTTAGTGTAGTCTCCGTACCCCACGTGGAACCATTGAAATCCCTAACTAGATGAGGCCTGCCTCCAGCTCACAGAGTTTCACCTGCCTCTGCCTTCAGAGCTATGGGATTCAAGGCCTATAGGACCACACAGAGCTGGCTTCTTTAAGTTCTGGTTTCAGAACTTAACCCCAATGTGCATGTACAGAATTATAGGGAAGCCTCTTCTGATCTACACAGTTCCCTCGCTGCTCCATGAAAAGACAAACCACATAAAGGCTTAACTCGCTCTCTGAAAATGAAAAACAAAAATTAAGAGCTGGATGGAGAGGTGGCTCAGAGGTTAAGAGCACTGACTGCCCCTCCAGAGGTCCTGAGTTGCGTTCCCAGCGAGCACACGGTGGCTCACAGCCATCTATAATTTGATCTAACGTCCTCCTCTGGCGTGCAGGCATAAACGCAGGCAGATAAAGCACTGTACACATAATAATGAATAAATATTTTAAATTGAAAATAAACTTTTAAATTAACCATAATGACAGGGGGAAAAAACTAGTTCAGAATCTTTCAGTAGCCAGGAGGTGGTGGCACATGCCTTTCTTTAATCCCAGGACTTTGGAGGCAGAGACAGGTGGATTGTTGTGAGTTTGAGGCCAGCCTTGTCTACACAGCGGGTCCAGGACAGCCAAGGTTCCATAAAGAAACGCAGTCCTCAGGAATCAAAACCAAAACCAAACCAAAAAAAAGAAAAAAATTTAGTCTGAGGAGCTACACCAGACTTCTGAGACGGTTCCTTTCATTTTATTTACCTTTATTTCATTTCATCATTTTTTTTATTTCTTTTTTTGGGGGGGGGGCAAGGGATTCGTTTTTCACGTTAGCGTTTCTCTGTGTAGCCTCTACTGTCCTGGAGTTACTTGCTTTTTTAGACCAGGCTGCCCTAAAATTCACGGCAATCCGACTGCCTCTGTCTCCCGAGTGCTGGGATTATTGTCATGCGCCACCACTGCCCGGCCTTATTTTAATTTTTTTCTGTGCATCATTCGGTATGAATGTGTCAGATCCCTTCTAGTGGTGTTACAGACAGTTGTGAGCTGCCCTGTGGGTGTTGGGAATCCAACCCAGGTCCTTTGGAAGAGCTGACAGTGCTCCTCACCACTGATCCATCTCTCTAGTCCCATTTGTTTTGTCTTCATGCTCTCTTTCTTTGAATTCTGAGGCACTGCCACACAGGGGGGAAAACATTTCTGAAGTGATCTTCTCTCTTCTCTGTGTTTACCATCCCTCTAGATGGCAGGGACTTAAATCCAATTCACACGTGGTGGGGGGCTGTGTGGCAGAGCAGAGGGTCGGGGGCACGGTAGGCCAGGGGACCGTGGCGGAGGAGGGCCAATGCAGGTGCGCCGGGGGCGGGAGGGGGATTGTGAGGAGCCTCTCACCCCAGACCTTGAAAGTACTCTTTAAATTAAAAGTGTAAAAAAAAACCAACATTACTACTAACACACATTTGTTTTGGAATATAATTTATGGCAGAAAGAAATGTGTGGGTTCGCATACAAGCCCAAACATAAACAAGAGACTGGAGAGACCAAAGGCAGAGCAGCCGATGCCTGTTCTTTTCGTTCAGGGTACTATTTATGTGAAATGGGTTGGAGTCCTTCCTAGTCCCCTCTACAATGACCTAGAAGTTTGACTGTCTTAAGCTGAAATCAGGAAGCAGTCCATTTCTGGAAGAGGAAAGAAAAGGTTGCTATGAGTTCAAGGTCCAGCCTGGTCTACAAAGTGAGTCCAGGATGGCCAATGCTACACAGAGAAACCATGTATCGAAAAACAAAAAAATACAAACGGACAAACATAAAAAAATCTTAAAAGAATCCCAGACACATCTGCCGTGTATGGTATGGTGGTGCACGCGTTTAATCCCACCACTTGGGAGGCAAAGACATGTGGATCGCTGTAAAATTGTCTCGAAAAGCCAAAAAAGAAAAAAAAAAAGAATCTGACATCTAAACTTTAACCAATCATTACCTAGTTTACATCCTACAGGTGCACATCTACCCAAGGAACACACCAAATTTCCACTGAGTCCTATCTTGCTGTCGTAAAAATGAGACCACAGGAGCAACACCAGACCTCCCCCTCAGCTGGGTTGTTTCATTTTGTTTTTCTCTCTTTCTGTTCTCTTTGAGTTCTGCATTAGGTGTGCAGTGTTCTGCCTGCATCTCCACCTGCGGGCCAGGAGAGGGCGCCAGGTCTCCTCATAAATGGTTGTGAGCCACCACGTGGCTGCTGGGAACTGAAGGCTCTACCCTCCCAAGAGCAGCCAGTGCTCTTCAACCCTGACACATTTTTATTTTTGTTATTTTTATTTTTTATGTTTGTGGTTTTTCGAGACAGGGTTTCTCTGTGCAACATCTCTGGCTGTCCTGGAACTCATGGAGATCCACCGGCCTCTGCCTCCCAAGCGCCGGGAGGGGACTCGGTGTGGCGGGAGAGGGGCGGCGGCCACGGGAAAGGGACCGAAGCCCCTTTCTTCTCCACCACCCTGCCCGCCGTCCATGACACACGTCTGACGGGTTCGCGAGAGAAAGAGCGAGAAGATCGACCGGGAGGAGCGCGGAGGTGGAGGCGGCGGTGAAGCGGGAACACGAGCCGGCGACCTCGCTTTGGCGAGTGCCCTGGGTCCCAGGGCACGCAACATGGCGCGGCGACGGGGCTGACACTCGCTGCCTCTCCCTGACCCCACCCCCCGGGGAGGGCTCACATTGGCGAACGGATGGACCGCGGCGTCCCAAGGGACCGTCGCCAGAGCAAGCCAACCCCTGGGCAGAGGAAAGACGGAGAAGGCGGCGGGGCCGGTCCAGGGCGCAGAGACCTAAGGAGCAGCCATGGCACGGGGTCGGCCAACCTTGCGGGCTCGGGCGGCGGCGCGACGACGCTCCCAGATGGGGAAGGGGTGCGCGGGTCGGGAACCCGGACCTGGGGAACGGCGTGGCCCCGTGAGATGATGGGCAGACATGGAGGCAGAAGATGAAGGAGAACGAGGAGGGCCGAGATCCAGACCCTGATGACTTCAAGGGTACGACGACCCCGCCTAGAGAGGCAGAACCTGGACCGAGACCCCTCCGTCACCGCCTAAGCATGACCGCTCGCGCCACCACACAGCCATCAACACAGACCCTGGGGACACGGTAAGACCGTCACCAACCCGCCTTCCTCGCCCACCACTGCGCCTCTCAAAGCGTTGCGGCCTTTCTTCAAGCTCTCCTCTGCACGGAGGCCGGGAGGCGGCGACAGCGGCCCGCCGACAACCACCCCACATGTCTGAACTTCGGGGGATGGAGGGCCTGGAGTCAAGAACCCTGCGAACAAACCACCAGCCGCGTGAACCCACCCCTCGGAGATGGACATCGAAGGGGTGTGGCGATTGATCTTCAAGGGACGCTCAGACAGGCATAGCCCCGGGAGGAACCCGGGGACACAAGAGAGTTCGATGTGTCGATGATCAATGTGTCCTGCGATTCACATTAATTCTCGCAGCTAGCTGCGTTCTTCATCGACGCACGAGCCGAGTGATACACTGCTAAGAGTCCTACGAGTTTTTCGTCGGGCGTGTGGGAGAGACGGGAGTCCCTCGCTCACATCACACGTGCTGGTGTCGGCACAGTGCCCGGCCCCCCACACTGGGAGAGAGGACTCGCCTTGGGCTGGCCAGCAAGAGCAAAACAGATGGAACACGAACTCCGGGGGATGGGTCGGTTGGACCGAACGGGAAAAGAACCACACACACACACACAGTGACACGGGACCCGCCCAGCGAACACAGCCGAGACGCCCAAGACATGGGAAGCCGGGACGGCAAGCTGGACACAGCTGCGCGTGCCCCACGGATGCCCAAAGGGGAGGGTCCCACCCCAACCCTCAACCATGGCCTCGGGAGCGGCCCTGGAAGGAGGAAAGTGGGGGAGAGTCTGAGAGAGCCACGGGAGGGAGAGAGGGAACTCACACACCTCCAGGCTGACTCCCTACGGGCCCACCGCCCCCCCTGACCCTGGGGGCTGAGAGGCGAACTCCCCAGGGGTCTTTAAACCTGCGCGCCAGAACGCGACAGTCAGGTACCCGGAAAGGTTCGGGGAGGACACGCGAGGTCAGAAAAGCCGGGAGGGGATGGATGCCGGACACACTGAGGCCATCGCCGACCGCAGGCAACACGCTTCGGGCTTGGTAAAGTCGTAGCCGTGGCATAGGCGGCCGAGATGAGGCGCGACAGCGCACCCCACCACAACCACGACATAGACTCGCACCACCGCTAAGGGAGGAGACGAGCCGGACGGGAAAGAGGGGCGGCCCGCGGGACGCGGCATTCACCTAGCGTGGGGGGTGGGCCACCCCGGGGAAGAAGCGGAAGGAGCGAAGAGAAGGGAGAGGATTGCGAGAGAGGGATGAGAATGGCAAGAGCTGCCCAACCCACAACAGACGGCAATGCGCCCCGCCTCCTCACCATCCTCTACCTCTTTCCTCTTCCCTCCTTCTTTCAACCCAGAGGACCAAATGACCGAGACCGACTGCATGGGGCAGCAGGCGATGCGACCCGGGACACGCGCCTCCCGGTGGGGAGGAACAAAGACGGACGGACAGACTGACAGACGGACGGACGGACGGACGGACGGACGTGGCCAGCCTACCGGCGCCTCTCCTTAATGATCCTTCCGCAGGTTCAGCTATGGAAACCTTGTTACGCCTTTTACTTCCTCTAGATAGTCAAGTTTGACCATCTTCTCAGCGCTCCAGCATGGCCATCAGCCTACTCCAGCAGGGCTGATCCGAGGGCCTCACTAAACCATCCAATCGGTAGTAGCGATGGGCAGTGTGTACAAAGGGCAGCGACTTAATCAACGCAAGCTTATGACCTGATCTTACTGGGAATTCCTCGTTCCTGGGGAATAATTGCAATACCAGATCCCCATCACCAATGGGGTTAAACGGTTACCCTTGCCTGACAGCTTAGGGTAGGCACACGCTGAGCCAGTCAGTGTAGCTTGCGTGCAGCCCCGGACATCTAAGGGCATCACAGACCTGTCATTGCTCAATCTCCGGTGGCTGAACGCCACTTGTCCTCTAAGAAGTTGGGGGACGGGACGCCGACCGCTCGGGGGATGCGTAACTAGTTAGCATGCCAGAGTCTCCTTTGTTATAAGAATTAACCAGACAAATCGCTCCACCAACTAAGAACGGCCAAGCACCACAACCCAGGGAATCAAGAAAGAGCTATCAATCTGTCAATCCTGTCCGTATCCAGGCAGGGTAAGGTTTCCCGTGTTGAGTCAAATTAAACCGCAGGCTCCACTACTGGTGGTGCCCTTCCGTCAATTCCTTTAAGTCTCAGCTTTGCAACCATACTCCCCCCCCCCCCCCCGGAATCCAAAGACTTTGGTTTCCGGGAAGCTGCCCAGCAGGTCATGGGAATACCATTTCATTTTGCATAATGCTCTCTTTGGTTTAAATGCTGAGGCACTGTCACACAGAAAAGAGTGTAATTTATGAGAACAACACACCATCATCCGGGCCCAGTGGTGCTCGCTGGATGATACCATCACAAGGGCAATATTGACCCAATCCCTCCAGTACTGGCACCGGCCATGGAGGAGGTGGGCGGTGCTCTCCCTCTCCACTGGGCAGGTGTAACAACCAAGTTATGGAGTTTTGTTTTGTTTTGTTTCTGTCTCCCACTACCACCACCCCCACCCCCTCTGCCTAGAGACAGGGTTTCTCTGTGTAGCATTGGCTGTCCAGCCCAGGGCTCCCTTTGTAGACCAGGCTGGCCTTAAACACACAGCGATCTGCCTGCCTCTGCCTCCAGAGTGCTGGGATTAAAGGCCTGCACCACCATGCCATGCCTGGCTTTGTTTTTGGTTTTGTTTTCCTTTGCTTTAATCCCAGCACTAGGGAGATAGAGGCAAGAGAATCACCTGTACTTGCTTGTCCAGGACAGGCAAGGCTACATGAGAAACCTTGTCTGGAAACAAACAAGCAAGCAAGCAAGCAAGCAAGCAAACAAAAAACTACAATTTCTTTAACCCAAGAAAAGTTCTAGTTCGAAACTAAGTCAGTATATACAGCAATTTTCAAGACAGACAGGAATATAGAGAGAAACTCTGTCTCCAAAATAATGTAAACACTGTGTAAGTAGATAAGTAAGTAAGTAAATACATCGATGATAGATAGATAGATAGATAGATAGATAGATAGATAGATAGAATTAAAGGTGTGTGCCACCATGCCTGGCTAAATATTTAATTCTTTACTCAACTATTTTAAAAGATTAAACGAGTTCTTTATTTAGTGTATTCTCCGTACTATACTAATACATAAATACATAGATGTTAGATACATACACACATACACCCATAGATACATAGATAGATAGAGAGAGAGATACAGAGATAGAAAGATAATACACACACAGACAGACAAATGGATACCAATCCTCATAGTTCCCTCATTTGATCACCACAGAGTAAGGCAGCCTGGTCTAGGTAGTGCCAGCTACCTTCTAATGTTTATTAGTCATCAGTCAGTAGTGAATCAATTTATTAGCAATGCAGCAGTGACTCTATAACCAGCCCAGAAAATCAATGTGATTGTATACACAGCACGAGAGGGTGGGAGGAGAGAGAGAGAGAGATCTTGACTAAAAGAAATAGCTGGCCGGGCGTGTTAGCACACACCTTTAATCCTAGCATTCGGGAGGCAGAGGCAGGCGGATCACTGTGAGTTCGAGGCCAGCCTGGTCTACAAAGCGAATCCAGGACAGCCAAGGCTACACAGAGAGACCCTGTCTCAAAAAAATTCCAAAAATAAAATAAATAAATAAATAAATAAATAAATAAATAAATAAATGGGAAGAAATGGAACCAAAATCCAGGAAAAGGAAAGTATTTTCTCTGTACGTAAGCAATTCTAAGTTGTTATACCATTCCTTCTATGTACTTTGGGTTAAACTTTGTGTTCCTAAGAAAAGTGTCCGTTTTCAAAGAATAGCCAAATGGCTCTTATGTGTGGTGCCTGATTTTCAAACTTTTCAAAAAGCACGACCTGCCTACCTGCCTTCCTTGAATTCCCAGCACCCCGGAGGTAGAGGCAGACAGATCACTGCAAGTTCGAGGCCAGCCGGTCAGCCAGCCAGCCTGCCTGCCTGCCTGTCTGTCTGTCTGTCTGTCTGTGTCAAACTATACCAAAGGAAACCAAGTAGCAGGGCCTGCCATGCATCTGGGCCATAGGAGGACAATGAAGTCTCACTCGGTTGTATATAGACCATGATGAGTTTGGGGATAGGAAACTATGATTGGAAGGCATGGTAGGAAATTAAAAATCGATTAAATTGAGAGCCCTGCCCCTCCACAAACCTAATCAAACAAACACTCAGTCAGTCTTGAAACCCTCAGTTAGCGAGTGTCTAAGCCAACTGTACACTTTCATCCATCGGGAGTGTGCTTGGTTAAAAGAAACTGAGAAAAGAAAAAGAAAAACAAAGATGGGCGGGGGCTGGAGAGAGACGGCTCAGTGGTTAAGAGCACTGTCTGCTCAATTCCCAGCTCCCACATGGCAGCTCCCACCTGTCTGTCTTTAACTCCAGGTCTAAGGTTATCTGACACTTTCATGCCTGCCTTGTTCTCAGAAGTCGGAAGCAATTTTGGAGGTGCATCACAGTACAGGATCACCTCCAAGAAAGCCCACATGGCTAATGAGCTCCTTGAACAAGATGGCCCTCGGCATGCCTGGCAGTTGTGCGCAGCCGAGCCAAAGAGTTTCTCATTCATGAAATAAAATAAAATACAAAAACCAAACCCTAGCCCTGAAATGATGATGTGGCTGGTGTGCCTGAAACAAAAATATAGGTATGTGACCCAACAGGAACAGGAACAGGAACAGGTCTCTCTCAACACCAGGAGGACTTAACCTATCTTGGTCTCCACTGGTAAAGATCCACCCCACCCCCCCACTCGTAATCAAAATGAGAGCTATAAATGGGGCAGCTCTCTCCACACATCTTGTGCCTTAAGACAGTGGAAAGTCTAGCCAGCACTCAGTCTGGAGGCAGAGGCAGGTAGATCTCCATGAGCCTGGTCTACAGAGTGACTTCCAGGAGCTGTCACACAGAGGAAACCTCTGTCTTGAACCCTCCCACCCCCCACCCCTCCTAAAAGGGTGGAAAAATCACTTTTCTTCAGGAAGAAGTGGACACTAACCAGTCTGCAAAGAGGTGTGTGTGTGTGTGTTTGAGGGGTGGGGTGGGTGTTCCTCTTTACTTATGAAAGAAACAGTGAGTCAAGCAAAGCCTTCCTTTGATTTTTATCCTCACATTGTGGGATTACATTGCAAGAGGAAGACTAGAGGAGTCAGAGGTGGTTCTTTCTAAGTAAACATTAAAGACCATATCTTCAACTGGAGCGAGTGAGGGTTTGTTGTTGTTGTTATTGTTGTTGTTGTTGTTGTTGTTGTTTTCCTTTTCTTGGGGGGGGCGAGTTCTAAAACATTCCCTCTGAAAGCAAACTGAACTCATGCACCAGGAGAATCATGTCTCAGCAGTTAAGAGTACCGGGTGTTCTGACACACGCCTCGTGAGTACCAGTAGTCCACAGATGCACGCACAGCCAGACAAGCTGAGAAACAAATAAATACCTGGAAACTAATTCTTTATCCATTTATTCACATTATTTTATTGAGTCAGGGTTAGTGAAAGAGGGCTGGGAGGTAGGGAGAGTACCAGCTATGGGTCAGGAGGGGAGGGTTGTCTTCTTATGCTGTGAGGATGAAGTTTCATATGTCGGTCCAGATGGGCTGGCTATTTTCTCCAAGAAGAATCTTCCTTCTGGCCTCTCCCTCCTACATGGAGGTAAGAAAGCAAGCAGAGAAAACAGCTGTCAAGTTGGGACCCATAAAGCAAGTGTCCATTCCACAAATGCGGACAGGAAGGGGAGAGAGAGAGAGAGAGAGAGAGAGAGAGAGAGAGAGAGAGAGAGAGAGAGTTGGGAGACGGGGAGAGACCTGCATCTAACACACAATGTTTTAGGTAACACAATGCTCCCCAATGTCTCCTCCCTGTTTCTCTTCCCCACCTCCAGCAAATGACATCACCTCCCCGACTACACACACACACACAGAAAGGGGGGGGAGCGCACATCTGCGATCAAACCTGGAACAAAACAGAATACTATGGTAGTCTGCTATTTCTGGAGCAAACACTGGACCTCTCTTCAAGGTGATCTGGTGTCTTCTTCTGGCCTGCAGATAAACATAGAGAAATGAATGAATGAGTGAATGAATGAATGAATAAGTAAATAAATAAAATAGCTCCTGGAGGAGGTAGATAAAGATTTTGGTGCCCTCTTCTGTCAACCAGGTGCAGATAGATAGATAGACAGATAAATAGAAAGAAAGAAAGAAAGAAAGAAAGAAAGAAAGAAAGAAAGGTCGATCTTCACAGACTGAGTAATTAATCAAATATTTATTAATAAATGGCTCCAGGAGGAGGAGGAGGAGGAGGTGGAGGAGGAGGAGGAGAAAGATATCTGGTACACTCTTCTGGCCTGCCCGTATATATATCTGCAGATAGACAAGCATAGGATAGATAGATAGATAGATAGACAGATAGATAGATAGATAAACAAATAGATAGCTTGATAAATAGATAAACAAATAGACAGATAAATAAATAAATGGATAGAAAGTTAGGCAAATGAATGAATAAAAAACACACAAATAAACAAGTAAATAAATAAACAAGTAAGTAAGTAAGTAAATAAATAAATAAATAAATGGCCCGCCCGTCCCCCTCCCCACAGTGGCATGGGAAAACAAACAAACAAACCAAACTTCATCAAACTTCCGTGGTTAGGCAGAAGGGAAAACTGGTCGACTTCCATAGTTTTAGGTTAGGACACGCATCCCTTGAAAGGGACAACTGGTCGACCTCCATGGTTATAGGACTCGCATCAGTTGTGTATACAGATATATATATATATATATATAATATTATTTAAAAAAAAAAAGAGTCCAGAAGGGACATCTGGTTGACCTAAGGTGTCCCAAATGAGAGCGGGCGACTCCCCGCGTGGGACTACTGGTCTATCCGGTCTCTGGGGAGAAGGGCGGGGTGATCCCCAACCTCCAGGTGGGTCGGGGCGCAAGCGAGGCAAAACGGATAAAGTCTACCCCGCCCCCCCAGTGGTCACACCGCTGTCACCGCCTTTGCCTCACACCCCAGTTTGGCCAGGGTCGGAGCGGGGGCGGGCGGGAAAAGGCGACTGCGGCGAAGCAGGCAGGGGGCGCTTTCTCCTGGAGATGCCAATGGGAAAAACGGGAACCCATCGTTCCGGAGACAGGGAGAGTGAGAGAGCGGCAGACAGGCTGACAAGACAAACCATTGTGTCGAGAGATGACTTTCAATAGATAACAGCGAGGAAGCTGCTCTGCAACATAGAAACCCCAACCCAGAAGCAGGTCGTCTATGATTGGTTTAGCGCCAGGTTCCACAGGAACTTGCGCTGACGTGACGGGCAAGAGGGTGGCCCCCTTTCTGGCTGCGCCCAGTTTCCCGGGACCAATGGCTCTCCACACCAGACCCCGGTACCGACACAAGGCGGGGAAGCCCACCGGCCGGCCGGCAGCGACAACCCCTTGAGAGGGCACACGCGCAAAGGTGAAGATGATGGACCACCGGCTGGGACGGAAGGGGACCTGGCTATCTGGGGCCAACCGAGGCTCCTTCAGCGATGCGGTATCGTTCTGCCTGGGCGGGATTCTAACTTAGAGGCGTTCAGTCATAATCCCACAGAAGGGGGAAAGAGGGTAAGAGTCTGAGAGAGCCACAGGAGGGAGAGAAGGACCTCACACCCACAGGCCACTCCCTAAAGGCCCCGCAGACCCCCCCATCTCGGGGGCAGAGAGGTGACCTCCCCAGGGGTCTTTAAACCTGCGTGCCTGAACGCGACAGCCAGGTACCCGGAAACGATCGGGGAGGACACGCCAGGTCAGAGAGTCCGGGAGGGGACAGATCCTGGACCCATCGCGGCCATCGCCAATCACACTTGACACGCTCCGGGCACAGTAAAGCCAGAGTCGAGGCATAAGCGGCCGAGATGAGACGTGACAGCGCCCCCCACCACAACCATGACATTGACTCGCACCACCGCCATGGGTGGAGACAAGTGGGACGAAAAAGAGGGGCAGCCCGCGGGTGGCGGCAGGAAGAGAGCAGGCAGGGTCGGTCACCCCGGGGAAGAAGCAGAAAGAGCAAAGAGACAGGAGAGGAGCAAGAGGGACGGGAACAGCAAGGGCTGTCGCCCCACAACAGATGGCAATGCAACCCGCCTCCTCACCATCCTCTTTCCTCTTCCCTCCTTCTTTCAAAACCCAGAGGACCTACCGACCAACCGCACACACGGCAGCAGGTGATGCGACCTGGGACACTTGCCTAATGGCAAGGAGTGACAAAGACAGACAGACTGACAGACACGGCCTGCCGAACTGTGCCTCTCGTTAATGATCCTTCCCGAGGTTCACCTACAGAAACCTTGTTATGACTTTTACTTCCTCTAGGTAGTCAAGTTTGACCGTCTTCTCAGGGCTACGCCAGGGCCATAAGCCGACCCTGGCGGGGGCCGATCCAAGGGCCTCACTAAATCATCCAATCGGTAGTAGCGACAGGCGGTGTGTACAAAGGGCAGGGACTTAATCAACGCAAGCTTATGACCCGCACTTACTGGGAATTCCTCGTTCATGGGGAATAATTGCAATCCCCGATCACCATCAGGAATGGGGTTCAACGGGTTACCCGCGCCTGCCGGCGTAGGGTAGGCACACGCTGAGCCAGTCAGTGTAGCTTGCGTGCAGCCCCGGACATCTAAGGGCATCACAGACCTGTCATTGCTCAATCTTGGGTGGCTGAATGCCACTTGTCCCTCTAAGAAGTTGGGGGACGCCGACCGCTCGGGGGTCGCGTAACTAGTTAGCATGCCAGAGTCTCGTTCGTTATCGGAATTAACCAGACAAATCGCTCCACCAACTAAGAACGGCCATGCACCACCACCCACAGAATCGAGAAAGAGATATCAATCTGTCAATCCTGTCCGTGTCCGGGCCGGATGAGGTTTCCTGTGTTGAGTCAAATTAAACGCAGGCTCCACTCCTGGTGGTGCCCTTCCATCAATTCCTTTAAGTTTCAGCTTTGCAACCATACTCCTTCCGGAACCCAAAGACTTTGGTTTCCTGTAAGCTGCCTGCCAGGTCATGGGAATACCGCCGCCACATCGCCAGTCGGCATAATTTATGGTCGGAATTACGAAGGTATCTGATCGTCTTCGAACCTCTGACTTTCGTTCTTGATTAATGAAAACATTCTTGGCAAATGCTTTCGCTCTGGTCCTTCTTGCGCCAGTCCAAGAATTTCAACTCTAACAGTGCAATATGAATATCCCCGGCCATCCCTCTTATTCATGGCCTCAGTTCTGACGTTTGGAAGAGCAGCCAGTGCTTTTAACCACTCCTGAGGCATTTTTTACTTTTATTTCGATTCATTTTATTTCTTTTTGTGGTTTTTCGAGACAGGGTTTCTCTGTGTAACAGCTCTGACTGCCCTGGAGCTCATGCCTGCCTCTGCCTCCCAAGTTCTGAGACAACACGAATGCATGTGCCACCACCGGGCAGCTCCATTTCATTTTGCATAATGCTCTCTTTGGTTGAAATGCTGAGGCGCTGTCACACAGAAAAGAGTGTAATTTATGAGAACAACACACCGTCATCCGGGCGCTGTGATGCTCCCGGGATGATACCATGAGAAGGGCAATATTGGCCCCGCCACTCCAGTACTGGCACCCGACATGGAGGAGGTGGGCAGGGCTCTCCCTCTCCACCAGGCAGGTGTGACAGTTAAGTTTTGGTGTTTTGTTTTGCTTTGTTTCTGTCTCCCACTACCACCACCCCCACACCCTCCGCCCAGAGACAGGGTTTCTCTGTGTAGCGTTGGCTATCCAGTCCTCGGCTCACTTTGTAGACCAGGCTGGCCTTAAAGTCACAGCGATATGCCTGCCTCTGCCTCCTGAGTGCTGAGATTAAAGGCCTGCACCACCATGACATGCCTAGCTTTGTTTTTGGGTTTGTTTTTCTTTGCCTTTAATCCCAGCAGTTGGGAGACAGAGGCAAGAGAATCACTTGCACTTGCAAGTCCAGGAAAGGCAAGGCTACATGAGAAACCTTGTCTGGGAACAAACAAACAAGCAAGCAAGCAAGCAAGCAAGCAAACAAAAAACTACAATTTCTTTAACCCAAGAAAAGTTCTAGATCCAAACTAGGTCAGTATACACAGCGAATTTCAAGACAGACAGGATTACATAGAAAGACTCTGTCTCCAAAATAATTTAAACACTGTGTAAGTAGATAAGTAAGTAAGTAAATACATCGATAATAGATAGATACATAGATAGATAGATAGATAGATAGATAGATAGATAGATAGATAGGATTAAAGGTGTGTGCCACCATGCCTGGCTAAATATTTAATTCTTTACTCAACTATTTTAAAAGATTAAACTAGTTCTTTGTTTAGTGTATTCTCCATACAAAACTAATACGTAAATACATAGATGTTAGATACATACATACACACATGGATAGATAGATAGATAGGTAAATAGATAGATAATAGACATAAAGACAGACAAATGGATACCAATTCTCATAGTTCCTTCATTTGATCACAGCAGTGTCAGGCAGCCTGGACTAGGTAGTGCCAGCTAACTTCTAATGTATATTTGTCATCTGTCAGTACTGAATCTTTTTATTAGCAATGCAGCAGTGTCTCTATAACCAGCCCAGAAAATCAATGTGATTCTATACCCACCAGGAGAAGGTGGCGGGCGGGGGGGGCGGAGAATTGTTTGAGGAGGCTCTCTTTCCTGATATAGAAAGTATACCCACCCTTTCAATAAAAAAGAGAAGAAGAAAAATATAAAATAAATAACCAACCAACCAACAAACAAACAACAACAACAAGAGCAACAAAAAGACCACTACAAGCAGTAAATTGTTTTGGAATATAATTTAAATGGGAAAGAAATGTGTGGATTCACATACAGGCTGAAACATGAACAGGAGACCAACAAGAACAAAAGACAGAGCAGCCAATGCCTGTTCTTATCGTTCAGGGTACTATTTATGTGAAATGGTTTGGTGTCCTTCCTAGTCCCCTCTAGCATGACCTAGAAGTGACTGACTTAAGGTGACATCAGGAAGCAGTCCATTTCTAGAAGAGGAAAGAAATGGGTGCTGGGAGTGAGATAGGTAGGAAGGAAAGAAGGAAGAAGGGGGTCTCAAACCAATCTCAGCACGTCAGAGGCAGTGGTCATAGCTAGAGACTGTGAATGATCAACCAGCTGAGGATTAATTATTAACACCCATGCATGCTCGTTCTTGCGTGCGCAAGCACACACACACACACACACACACACACACACACACACACACACACACGATGACACAAGAAAAGCTCCAATGAGTGCAGTTACAAAGAGAGAATTGGTTGTTTTGTTATTTATCTTTAAAGATGTGTGTGTATTCGCATGCACGCTAGGGTGTATATAAGTCTTAGAAGAATCACATATGTACACGTTAACAAACCATTTCTAGTTTAGATCCTCCAGGTCCCCATCTACCCATGGAACATGCCAGATTTCCATTGAGCCCTATTTTGCTCTCTTAAAAATGAGACCACAGGAGGCACACCAGACCTCCCTCTCTGCTGGGGCCTTTCATTTTGTTTTTCTCTCTTTCTGTTTTAGATTGATTTCTGGATTAAGTGTGGAGTGTTCTGCTTGCCTCTTAGGACATTTGGAAGAGCAGCCAGTGTTTTAACCCCTCCTGAGGCATTTTTTAATTTTACTTCGTTTTATTTTATTTCTTTTTGTGGTTTTCAAGACAGGGTTTCTCTGTGTAACAGCTCTGACTGCCCTGGAGCTCATGCCTGCCTCTGCCTCCCATGTTCTGAGACAACAGGCATGCATGCGCCAACACCACCCGGCTCCATTGCATTTTGCGTAATGCTCTCTTTGGTTTAAATGCTGAGGCGCTGTCACACAGAAAAGAGTGTAATTTATAAGAACAACACACCATCATCCAGGCGCTGTGGTGCTCGCTGGATGATACCATCACAAGGGCAATATTGGCCCTGCCACTCCAGTACTGGCACCTGCCATGGAGGAGGTGGGCGGTGCTCTCCCTCTCCACCTGGCGGGTGTGACAGCCAAGTTTTTGTGTTTGGTTTTGTTTCTGTCTCCCACTACCACATTCCCCACACCGTCCACCCAGAGACAGGGATTCTCCGTGTAGCGTTGGCTATCCAGTCCTGGGCTCCCTTTGTAGACCAGGCTGGCCTTATACTCACAGCGATCTGCCTGCCTCTGCCTCCTGAGTGCTGCAATTAAAGTCATGCACCACAATGCCATGCCTGGCTTAGTTTTTGTTTTTGTTTTCCTTTGCCTTTAATCCCAGCAGTTGGGAGACAGAGGGGAGAGAATCACTTGCACTTGAAAGTCCAGGACAGGGAAGGCTACACGGGAAACCTTGTCTGGAAACAAACAAGCAAGCAAGCAAGAAAAAACTACAATTTCTTTAACACAAGAAAAGTTCTAGTTCCAAACTAGGTCAGTATACACAGCGATTTTCAAGACAGACAGGAATACATAGAGAGACTCTGTCTCCAAAATAGTTTAAACACTGTGTAAGTAGATAAGTAAGTAAGTAAATACATCGATGATAGATAGATAGATAGATAGATAGATAGATAGATAGATAGATAGGATTAAAGGCATGTGCCACCATGCCTGGCTAAATATTTAATTCTTTACTCAACTATTTAAAAAGGATAAACTATTCCTTTATTTAGTGAATTCTCTGTACTATACTAATACATAAACACATAGATGTTAGACACTTACATACAGACACACATAGATAGAAAAAATAGATAGATAGATAGATAGATAGATAGATAGATAGATAGATAGATAGATAGATACAAAACACACAGACAGACAAATGGAGACCAATCTTCATAGTTACCTCATTTGATCACAGCAGAGTCAAGCAGCCTGGTCTAGGTAGAGCCAGCTACCTTCTAAACCTTATTAGTCATCAGTCAGTAATGAATCTATTTATTAGCAATGGAGCAGTGACACTATAACCAGCCCAAAAAATCAATATGATTATATACCCAGCAAGAGGGGGGCGGAGAGGGAGAGGGAGAGAGAGAGAGAGAGAGAGAGAGAGAGAGAGAGAGAGAGAGAGAGGGAGAATTGTGTGAGGAGGCTCTCTCTCCTTATCTAGAAACTATACACACCCTTACAATAAAAAAAGAAGCAGAAATAAATAAAATAACCAACCAACAAACAAATATTAACAACCATACAAAAAAGAAAACTACAAGCAGTCATTATTTTTGGAATATAATTTACAGGGGAAAGAAATGTGTGGATTCACATACAGGCTCAAACATGAACAGGAGACCAATGAGACCAAAAGACAGAGCAGCCAATGCCTGTTCTTATTGTGAAGGGTACTATATATGTGAAATGGTTTGGGGTCCTTCCTAGTCCCCTCTAGCAAGACCTAGAAGTGACTGACTTAAGGTGACATCAGGAAGCAGTCCATTTCTTGAAGCGGAAAGAAATGGGTCCTGGGAGTGAGATAGGTAGGAAGGAAAGAAGGAAGAATGGGGTCAAAAACCAATCTCAGCACGTCAGAGGCGGTGGTCATAGCTAGAGACTGTGAATGATCACTCAGCTGTGGATTAATTTTTAACACCCGTGGGGGGTGCCGACGCACACATACACACACACACACACACACACACACACACACACACACACACGATGACACAAGAAAAGCTCCAATGAGTGCAGTTACAAAGAGAGAATTGGTTGTTTTGTTATTTATCTTTAAAGATGTGTGTGTATTCGCATGCACGCTAGGGTGTATATAAGTCTTAGAAGAATCACATATGTACACGTTAACAAACCATTTCTAGTTTAGATCCTCCAGGTCCCCATCTACCCATGGAACACGCCAGATTTCCATTGAGCCCTATTTTGCTCTCTTAAAAATGAGACCACAGGAGGCACACCAGACCTCCCTCTCTGCTGGGGCCTTTCATTTTGTTTTTCTCTCTTTCTGTTTTAGATTGATTTCTGGATTAAGTGTGGAGTGTTCTGCTTGCCTCTTAGGACATTTGGAAGAGCAGCCAGTGTTTTAACCCCTCCTGAGGCATTTTTTAATTTTACTTCGTTTTATTTTATTTCTTTTTGTGGTTTTCAAGACAGGGTTTCTCTGTGTAACAGCTCTGACTGCCCTGGAGCTCATGCCTGCCTCTGCCTCCCATGTTCTGAGACAACAGGCATGCATGCGCCAACACCACCCGGCTCCATTGCATTTTGCGTAATGCTCTCTTTGGTTTAAATGCTGAGGCGCTGTCACACAGAAAAGAGTGTAATTTATGAGAACAACACACCGTCATCCGGGCGCTGTGATGCTCCCTGGATGATACCATGAGAAGGGCAATATTGGCCCTGCCACTCCAGTACTGGCACCCGACATGGAGGAGGTGGGCAGGGCTCTCCCTCTCCACCAGGCAGGTGTGACAGTTAAGTTTTGGTGTTTTGTTTTGCTTTGTTTCTGTCTCCCACTACCACCACCCCCACACCCTCCACCCAGAGACAGGGTTTCTCTGTGTAGCGTTGGCTATCCAGTCCTCGGCTCACTTTGTAGACCAGGCTGGCCTTAAAGTCACAGCGATATGCCTGCCTCTGCCTCCTGAGTGCTGAGATTAAAGGCCTGCACCACCATGACATGCCTAGCTTTGTTTTTGGGTTTGTTTTTCTTTGCCTTTAATCCCAGCAGTTGGGAGACAGAGGCAAGAGAATCACTTGCACTTGCAAGTCCAGGAAAGGCAAGGCTACATGAGAAACCTTGTCTGGGAACAAACAAACAAGCAAGCAAGCAAGCAAGCAAGCAAACAAAAAACTACAATTTCTTTAACCCAAGAAAAGTTCTAGATCCAAACTAGGTCAGTATACACAGCGAATTTCAAGACAGACAGGATTACATAGAAAGACTCTGTCTCCAAAATAATTTAAACACTGTGTAAGTAGATAAGTAAGTAAGTAAATACATCGATAATAGATAGATACATAGATAGATAGATAGATAGATAGATAGATAGATAGATAGATAGGATTAAAGGTGTGTGCCACCATGCCTGGCTAAATATTTAATTCTTTACTCAACTATTTTAAAAGATTAAACTAGTTCTTTATTTAGTGTATTCTCCATACAAAACTAATACGTAAATACATAGATGTTAGATACATACATACACACATAGATAGATAGATAGATAGGTAAATAGATAGATAATAGACATAAAGACAGACAAATGGATACCAATTCTCATAGTTCCTTCATTTGATCACAGCAGTGTCAGGCAGCCTGGACTAGGTAGTGCCAGCTAACTTCTAATGTATATTTGTCATCTGTCAGTACTGAATCTTTTTATTAGCAATGCAGCAGTGTCTCTATAACCAGCCCAGAAAATCAATGTGATTCTATACCCACCAGGAGAAGGTGGCGGGCGGGGGGGGGGTGGGGAGAGAATTGTTTGAGGAGGCTCTCTTTCCTGATATAGAAAGTATACCCACCCTTTCAATAAAAAAGAGAAGAAGAAAAATATAAAATAAATAACCAACCAACCAACAAACAAACAACAACAACAAGAGCAACAAAAAGACCACTACAAGCAGTAAATTGTTTTGGAATATAATTTAAATGGGAAAGAAATGTGTGGATTCACATACAGGCTGAAACATGAACAGGAGACCAACAAGAACAAAAGACAGAGCAGCCAATGCCTGTTCTTATCGTTCAGGGTACTATTTATGTGAAATGGTTTGGTGTCCTTCCTAGTCCCCTCTAGCATGACCTAGAAGTGACTGACTTAAGGTGACATCAGGAAGCAGTCCATTTCTAGAAGAGGAAAGAAATGGGTGCTGGGAGTGAGATAGGTAGGAAGGAAAGAAGGAAGAAGGGGGTCTCAAACCAATCTCAGCACGTCAGAGGCAGTGGTCATAGCTAGAGACTGTGAATGATCAACCAGCTGAGGATTAATTATTAACACCCATGCATGCTCGTTCTTGCGTGCGCAAGCACACACACACACACACACACACACACACACACACACACACGATGACACAAGAAAAGCTCCAATGAGTGCAGTTACAAAGAGAGAATTGGTTGTTTTGTTATTTATCTTTAAAGATGTGTGTGTATTCGCATGCACGCTAGGGTGTATATAAGTCTTAGAAGAATCACATATGTACACGTTAACAAACCATTTCTAGTTTAGATCCTCCAGGTCCCCATCTACCCATGGAACACGCCAGATTTCCATTGAGCCCTATTTTGCTCTCTTAAAAATGAGACCACAGGAGGCACACCAGACCTCCCTCTCTGCTGGGGCCTTTCATTTTGTTTTTCTCTCTTTCTGTTTTAGATTGATTTCTGGATTAAGTGTGGAGTGTTCTGCTTGCCTCTTAGGACATTTGGAAGAGCAGCCAGTGTTTTAACCCCTCCTGAGGCATTTTTAAATTTTACTTCGTTTTATTTTATTTCTTTTTGTGGTTTTCAAGACAGGGTTTCTCTGTGTAACAGCTCTGACTGCCCTGGAGCTCATGCCTGCCTCTGCCTCCCATGTTCTGAGACAACAGGCATGCATGCGCCAACACCACCCGGCTCCATTGCATTTTGCGTAATGCTCTCTTTGGTTTAAATGCTGAGGCGCTGTCACACAGAAAAGAGTGTAATTTATGAGAACAACACACCGTCATCCGGGCGCTGTGATGCTCCCTGGATGATACCATGAGAAGGGCAATATTGGCCCCGCCACTCCAGTACTGGCACCCGACATGGAGGAGGTGGGCAGGGCTCTCCCTCTCCACCAGGCAGGTGTGACAGTTAAGTTTTGGTGTTTTGTTTTGCTTTGTTTCTGTCTCCCACTACCACCACCCCCACACCCTCCGCCCAGAGACAGGGTTTCTCTGTGTAGCATTGGCTATCCAGTCCTCGGCTCACTTTGTAGACCAGGCTGGCCTTAAAGTCACAGCGATATGCCTGCCTCTGCCTCCTGAGTGCTGACATTAAAGGCCTGCACCACCATGACATGCCTAGCTTTGTTTTTGGGTTTGTTTTTCTTTGCCTTTAATCCCAGCAGTTGGGAGACAGAGGCAAGAGAATCACTTGCACTTGCAAGTCCAGGGAAGGCAAGGCTACATGAGAAACCTTGTCTGGGAACAAACAAACAAGCAAGCAAGCAAGCAAGCAAGCAAACAAAAAACTACAATTTCTTTAACCCAAGAAAAGTTCTAGATCCAAACTAGGTCAGTATACACAGCGAATTTCAAGACAGACAGGATTACATAGAAAGACTCTGTCTCCAAAATAATTTAAACGCTGTGTAAGTAGATAAGTAAGTAAGTAAATACATCGATAATAGATAGATAGATAGATAGATAGATAGATAGATAGATAGATAGGATTAAAGGTGTGTGCCACCATGCCTGGCTAAATATTTAATTCTTTACTCAACTATTTTAAAAGATTAAACTAGTTCTTTGTTTAGTGTATTCTCCATACAAAACTAATACGTAAATACATAGATGTTAGATACATACATACACACATAGATAGATAGATAGATAGGTAAATAGATAGATAATAGACATAAAGACAGACAAATGGATACCAATTCTCATAGTTCCTTCATTTGATCACAGCAGTGTCATGCAGCCTGGACTAGGTAGTGCCAGCTAACTTCTAATGTATATTTGTCATCTGTCAGTACTGAATCTTTTTATTAGCAATGCAGCAGTGTCTCTATAACCAGTCCAGAAAATCAATGTGATTCTATACCCACCAGGAGAAGGTGGCGGGCGGGGGGGGGGGAGAGAATTGTTTGAGGAGGCTCTCTTTCCTGATATAGAAAGTATACCCACCCTTTCAATAAAAAAGAGAAGAAGAAAAATATAAAATAAATAACCAACCAACCAACAAACAAACAACAACAACAACAGCAACAAAAAGACCACTACAAGCAGTAAATTGTTTTGGAATATAATTTAAATGGGAAAGAAATGTGTGGATTCACATACAGGCTGAAACATGAACAGGAGACCAACAAGAACAAAAGACAGAGCAGCCAAAGCCTGTTCTTATCGTTCAGGGTACTATTTATGTGAAATGGTTTGGTGTCCTTCCTAGTCCCCTCTAGCATGACCTAGAAGTGACTGACTTAAGGTGACATCAGGAAGCAGTCCATTTCTAGAAGAGGAAAGAAATGGGTGCTGGGAGTGAGATAGGTAGGAAGGAAAGAAGGAAGAAGGGGGTCTAAAACCAATCTCAGCACGTCAGAGGCAGTGGTCATAGCTAGAGACTGTGAATGATCAACCAGCTGAGGATTAATAATTAACACCCATGCATGCTCGTTCTTGCGTGCGCAAGCACACACACACACACACACACACACACACACACACACACACACACACACGATGACACAAGAAAAGCTCCAATGAGTGCAGTTACAAAGAGAGAATTGGTTGTTTTGTTATTTATCTTTAAAGATGTGTGTGTATTCGCATGCACGCTAGGGTGTATATAAGTCTTAGAAGAATCACATATGTACACGTTAACAAACCATTTCTAGTTTAGATCCTCCAGGTCCCCATCTACCCATGGAACACGCCAGATTTCCATTGAGCCCTATTTTGCTCTCTTAAAAATGAGACCACAGGAGGCACACCAGACCTCCCTCTCTGCTGGGGCCTTTCATTTTGTTTTTCTCTCTTTCTGTTTTAGATTGATTTCTGGATTAAGTGTGGAGTGTTCTGCTTGCCTCTTAGGACATTTGGAAGAGCAGCCAGTGTTTTAACCCCTCCTGAGGCATTTTTAAATTTTACTTCGTTTTATTTTATTTCTTTTTGTGGTTTTCAAGACAGGGTTTCTCTGTGTAACAGCTCTGACTGCCCTGGAGCTCATGCCTGCCTCTGCCTCCCATGTTCTGAGACAACAGGCATGCATGCGCCAACACCTCCCGGCTCCATTGCATTTTGCGTAATGCTCTCTTTGGTTTAAATGCTGAGGCGCTGTCACACAGAAAAGAGTGTAATTTATGAGAACAACACACCGTCATCCGGGCGCTGTGATGCTCCCTGGATGATACCATGAGAAGGGCAATATTGGCCCTGCCACTCCAGTACTGGCACCCGACATGGAGGAGGTGGGCAGGGCTCTCCCTCTCCACCAGGCAGGTGTGACAGTTAAGTTTTGGTGTTTTGTTTTGCTTTGTTTCTGTCTCCCACTACCACCACCCCCACACCCTCCGCCCAGAGACAGGGTTTCTCTGTGTAGCATTGGCTATCCAGTCCTCGGCTCACTTTGTAGACCAGGCTGGCCTTAAAGTCACAGCGATATGCCTGCCTCTGCCTCCTGAGTGCTGAGAATTAAAGGCCTGCACCACCATGACATGCCTAGCTTTGTTTTTGGGTTTGTTTTTCTTTGCCTTTAATCCCAGCAGTTGGGAGACAGAGGCAAGAGAATCACTTGCACTTGCAAGTCCAGGAAAGGCAAGGCTACATGAGAAACCTTGTCTGGGAACAAACAAACAAGCAAGCAAGCAAGCAAGCAAGCAAACAAAAAACTACAATTTCTTTAACCCAAGAAAAGTTCTAGATCCAAACTAGGTCAGTATACACAGCGAATTTCAAGACAGACAGGATTACATAGAAAGACTCTGTCTCCAAAATAATTTAAACGCTGTGTAAGTAGATAAGTAAGTAAGTAAATACATCAATAATAGATAGATAGATAGATAGATAGATAGATAGATAGATAGATAGGATTAAAGGTGTGTGCCACCATGCCTGGCTAAATATTTAATTCTTTACTCAACTATTTTAAAAGATTAAACTAGTTCTTTGTTTAGTGTATTCTCCATACAAAACTAATACGTAAATACATAGATGTTAGATACATACATACACACATAGATAGATAGATAGATAGGTAAATAGATAGATAATAGACATAAAGACAGACAAATGGATACCAATTCTCATAGTTCCTTCATTTGATCACAGCAGTGTCAGGCAGCCTGGACTAGGTAGTGCCAGCTAAAATCTAATGTATATTTGTCATCTGTCAGTACTGAATCTTTTTATTAGCAATGCAGCAGTGTCTCTATAACCAGCCCAGAAAATCAATGTGATTCTATACCCACCAGGAGAAGGTGGCGGGCGGGGGGGGGGGGGGGAGAGAATTGTTTGAGGAGGCTCTCTTTCCTGATATAGAAAGTATACCCACCCTTTCAATAAAAAAGAGAAGAAGAAAAATATAAAATAAATAACCAACCAACCAACAAACAAACAACAACAACAACAGCAACAAAAAGACCACTACAAGCAGTAAATTGTTTTGGAATATAATTTAAATGGGAAAGAAATGTGTGGATTCACATACAGGCTGAAACATGAACAGGAGACCAACAAGAACAAAAGACAGAGCAGCCAAAGCCTGTTTTTATCGTTCAGGGTACTATTTATGTGAAATGGTTTGGTGTCCTTCCTAGTCCCCTCTAGCATGACCTAGAAGTGACTGACTTAAGGTGACATCAGGAAGCAGTCCATTTCTAGAAGAGGAAAGAAATGGGTGCTGGGAGTGAGATAGGTAGGAAGGAAAGAAGGAAGAAGGGGGTCTAAAACCAATCTCAGCACGTCAGAGGCAGTGGTCATAGCTAGAGACTGTGAATGATCAACCAGCTGAGGATTAATTATTAACACCCATGCATGCTCGTTCTTGCGTGCGCAAGCACACACACACACACACACACACACACACACACACACACACACACACACGATGACACAAGAAAAGCTCCAATGAGTGCAGTTACAAAGAGAGAATTGGTTGTTTTGTTATTTATCTTTAAAGATGTGTGTGTATTCGCATGCACGCTAGGGTGTATATAAGTCTTAGAAGAATCACATATGTACACGTTAACAAACCATTTCTAGTTTAGATCCTCCAGGTCCCCATCTACCCATGGAACACGCCAGATTTCCATTGAGCCCTATTTTGCTCTCTTAAAAATGAGACCACAGGAGGCACACCAGACCTCCCTCTCTGCTGGGGCCTTTCATTTTGTTTTTCTCTCTTTCTGTTTTAGATTCATTTCTGGATTAAGTGTGGAGTGTTCTGCTTGCCTCTTAGGACATTTGGAAGAGCAGCCAGTGTTTTAACCCCTCCTGAGGCATTTTTTAATTTTACTTCGTTTTATTTTATTTCTTTTTGTGGTTTTCAAGACAGGGTTTCTCTGTGTAACAGCTCTGACTGCCCTGGAGCTCATGCCTGCCTCTGCTTCCCATGTTCTGAGACAACAGGCATGCATGCGCCAACACCACCCGGCTCCATTGCATTTTGCGTAATGCTCTCTTTGGTTTAAATGCTGAGGCGCTGTCACACAGAAAAGAGTATAATTTATGAGAACAACACACCGTCATCCGGGCGCTGTGATGCTCCCTGGATGATACCATGAGAAGGGCAATATTGGCCCCGCCACTCCAGTACTGGCACCCGACATGGAGGAGGTGGGCAGGGCTCTCCCTCTCCACCAGGCAGGTGTGACAGTTAAGTTTTGGTGTTTTGTTTTGCTTTGTTTCTGTCTCCCACTACCACCACCCCCACACCCTCCGCCCAGAGACAGGGTTTCTCTGTGTAGCGTTGGCTATCCAGTCCTCGGCTCACTTTGTAGACCAGGCTGGCCTTAAAGTCACAGCGATATGCCTGCCTCTGCCTCCTGAGTGCTGAGATTAAAGGCCTGCACCACCATGACATGCCTAGCTTTGTTTTTGGGTTTGTTTTTCTTTGCCTTTAATCCCAGCAGTTGGGAGACAGAGGCAAGAGAATCACTTGCACTTGCAAGTCCAGGAAAGGCAAGGCTACATGAGAAACCTTGTCTGGGAACAAACAAACAAGCAAGCAAGCAAGCAAGCAAGCAAGCAATCAAAAAACTACAATTTTTTTAACCCAAGAAAAGTTCTAGATCCAAACTAGGTCAGTATACACAGCGAATTTCAAGACAGACAGGATTACATAGAAAGACTCTGTCTCCAAAATAATTTAAACACTGTGTAAGTAGATAAGTAAGTAAGTAAATACATCGATAATAGATAGATACATAGATAGATAGATAGATAGATAGATAGATAGATAGATAGATAGATAGGATTAAAGGTGTGTGCCACCATGCCTGGCTAAATATTTAATTCTTTACTCAACTATTTTAAAAGATTAAACTAGTTCTTTGTTTAGTGTATTCTCCATACAAAACTAATACGTAAATACATAGATGTTAGATACATACATACACACATAGATAGATAGATAGATAGATAGATAGGTAAATAGATAGATAATAGACATAAAGACAGACAAATGGATACCAATTCTCATAGTTCCTTCATTTGATCACAGCAGTGTCAGGCAGCCTGGACTAGGTAGTGCCAGCTAACGTCTAATGTATATTTGTCATCTGTCAGTACTGAATCTTTTTATTAGCAATGCAGCAGTGTCTCTATAACCAGCCCAGAAAATCAATGTGATTCTATACCCACCAGGAGAAGGTGGCGGGCGGGGGGGGGGGAGAGAATTGTTTGAGGAGGCTCTCTTTCCTGATATAGAAAGTATACCCACCCTTTCAATAAAAAAGAGAAGAAGAAAAATATAAAATAAATAACCAACCAACCAACAAACAAACAACAACAACAACAGCAACAAAAAGACCACTACAAGCAGTAAATTGTTTTGGAATATAATTTAAATGGGAAAGAAATGTGTGGATTCACATACAGGCTGAAACATGAACAGGAGACCAACAAGAACAAAAGACAGAGCAGCCAATGCCTGTTCTTATCGTTCAGGGTACTATTTATGTGAAATGGTTTGGTGTCCTTCCTAGTCCCCTCTAGCATGACCTAGAAGTGACTGACTTAAGGTGACATTAGGAAGCAGTCCATTTCTAGAAGAGGAAAGAAATGGGTGCTGGGAGTGAGATAGGTAGGAAGGAAAGAAGGAAGAAGGGGGTCTCAAACCAATCTCAGCACGTCAGAGGCAGTGGTCATAGCTAGAGACTGTGAATGATCAACCAGCTGAGGATTAATTATTAACACCCATGCATGCTCGTTCTTGCGTGTGCAAGCACACACACACACACACACACACACACACACACACACACACACACGATGACACAAGAAAAGCTCCAATGAGTGCAGTTACAAAGAGAGAATTGGTTGTTTTGTTATTTATCTTTAAAGATGTGTGTGTATTCGCATGCACGCTAGGGTGTATATAAGTTTTAGAAGAATCACATATGTACACATTAACAAACCATTTCTAGTTTAGATCCTCCAGGTCCCCATCTACCCATGGAACACGCCAGATTTCCATTGAGCCCTATTTTGCTCTCTTAAAAATGAGACCACAGGAGGCACACCAGACCTCCCTCTCTGCTGGGGCCTTTCATTTTGTTTTTCTCTCTTTCTGTTTTAGATTGATTTCTGGATTAAGTGTGGAGTGTTCTGCTTGCCTCTTAGGACATTTGGAAGAGCAGCCAGTGTTTTAACCCCTCCTGAGGCATTTTTTAATTTTACTTCGTTTTATTTTATTTCTTTTTGTGGTTTTCAAGACAGGGTTTCTCTGTGTAACAGCTCTGACTGCCCTGGAGCTCATGCCTGCCTCTGCCTCCCATGTTCTGAGACAACAGGCATGCATGCGCCAACACCACCCGGCTCCATTGCATTTTGCGTAATGCTCTCTTTGGTTTAAATGCTGAGGCGCTGTCACACAGAAAAGAGTGTAATTTATGAGAACAACACACCGTCATCCGGGCGCTGTGATGCTCCCTGGATGATACCATGAGAAGGGCAATATTGGCCCCGCCACTCCAGTACTGGCACCCGACATGGAGGAGGTGGGCAGGGCTCTCCCTCTCCACCAGGCAGGTGTGACAGTTAAGTTTTGTTGTTTTGTTTTGCTTTGTTTCTGTCTCCCACTACCACCACCCCCACACCCTCCGCCCAGAGACAGGGTTTCTCTGTGTAGCGTTGGCTATCCAGTCCTCGGCTCACTTTGTAGACCAGGCTGGCCTTAAAGTCACAGCGATATGCCTGCCTCTGCCTCCTGAGTGCTGACATTAAAGGCCTGCACCACCATGACATGCCTAGCTTTGTTTTTGGGTTTGTTTTTCTTTGCCTTTAATCCCAGCAGTTGGGAGACAGAGGCAAGAGAATCACTTGCACTTGCAAGTCCAGGAAAGGCAAGGCTACATGAGAAACCTTGTCTGGGAACAAACAAACAAGCAAGCAAGCAAGCAAGCAAGCAAACAAAAAACTACAATTTCTTTAACCTAAGAAAAGTTCTAGATCCAAACTAGGTCAGTATACACAGCGAATTTCAAGACAGACAGGATTACATAGAAAGACTCTGTCTCCAAAATAATTTAAACACTGTGTAAGTAGATAAGTAAGTAAGTAAATACATCGATAATAGTTAGATAGATAGATAGATAGATAGATAGATAGATAGATAGATAGATAGGATTAAAGGTGTGTGCCACCATGCCTGGCTAAATATTTAATTCTTTACTCAACTATTTTAAAAGATTAAACTAGTTCTTTGTTTAGTGTATTCTCCATACAAAACTAATACGTAAATACATAGATGTTAGATACATACATACACACATAGATAGATAGATAGATAGGTAAATAGATAGATAATAGACATAAAGACAGACAAATGGATACCAATTCTCATAGTTCCTTCATTTGATCACAGCAGTGTCAGGCAGCCTGGACTAGGTAGTGCCAGCTAACTTCTAATGTATATTTGTCATCTGTCAGTACTGAATCTTTTTATTAGCAATGCAGCAGTGTCTCTATAACCAGCCCAGAAAATCAATGTGATTCTATACCCACCAGGAGAAGGTGGCGGGCGGGGGGGGGGGGGGGGGAGAGAATTGTTTGAGGAGGCTCTCTTTCCTGATATAGAAAGTATACCCACCCTTTCAATAAAAAAGAGAAGAAGAAAAATATAAAATAAATAACCAACCAACCAACAAACAAACAACAACAACAACAGCAACAAAAAGACCACTACAAGCAGTAAATTGTTTTGGAATATAATTTAAATGGGAAAGAAATGTGTGGATTCACATACAGGCTGAAACATGAACAGGAGACCAACAAGAACAAAAGACAGAGCAGCCAATGCCTGTTCTTATCGTTCAGGGTACTATTTATGTGAAATGGTTTGGTGTCCTTCCTAGTCCCCTCTAGCATGACCTAGAAGTGACTGACTTAAGGTGACATCAGGAAGCAGTCCATTTCTAGAAGAGGAAAGAAATGGGTGCTGGGAGTGAGATAGGTAGGAAGGAAAGAAGGAAGAAGGGGGTCTCAAACCAATCTCAGCACGTCAGAGGCAGTGGTCATAGCTAGAGACTGTGAATGATCAACCAGCTGAGGATTAATTATTAACACCCATGCATGCTCGTTCTTGCGTGCGCAAGCACACACACACACACACACACACACACACACACACACACACACACGATGACACAAGAAAAGCCCTAATGAGTGCAGTTACAAAGAGAGAATTGGTTGTTTTGTTATTTATCTTTAAAGATGTGTGTGTATTCGCATGCACGCTAGGGTGTATATAAGTCTTAGAAGAATCACATATGTACACGTTAACAAACCATTTCTAGTTTAGATCATCCAGGTCCCCATCTACCCATGGAACACACCAGATTTCCATTGAGGCCTATTTTGCTCTCTTAAAAATGAGACCACAGGAGGCACACCAGTCCTCCCTCTCTGCTGGGGCCTTTCATTTTGTTTTTCTCTCTTTCTGTTTTAGATTGATTTCTGGATTAAGTGTGGAGTGTTCTGCTTGCCTCTTAGGACATTTGGAAGAGCAGCCAGTGTTTTAACCCCTCCTGAGGCATTTTTTAATTTTACTTCGTTTTATTTTATTTCTTTTTGTGGTTTTCAAGACAGGGTTTCTCTGTGTAACAGCTCTGACAGCCCTGGAGCCCATGCCTGCCTCTGCTTCCCATGTTCTGAGACAACAGGCATGCATGCGCCAACACCACCCGGCTCCATTGCATTTTGCGTAATGCTCTCTTTGGTTTAAATGCTGAGGCGCTGTCACACAGAAAAGAGTGTAATTTATAAGAACAACACACCATCATCCAGGCGCTGTGGTGCTCGCTGGATGATACCATCACAAGGGCAATATTGGCCCTGCCACTCCAGTACTGGCACCTGCCATGGAGGAGGTGGGCGGTGCTCTCCCTCTCCACCTGGCGGGTGTGACAGCCAAGTTTTTGTGTTTGGTTTTGTTTCTGTCTCCCACTACCACATTCCCCACACCATCCACCCAGAGACAGGGATTCTCCGTGTAGCGTTGGCTATCCAGTCCTGGGCTCCCTTTGTAGACCAGGCTGGCCTTATACTCACAGCGATCTGCCTGCCCCTGCCTCCTGAGTGCTGCAATTAAAGTCATGCACCACAATGCCATGCCTGGCTTAGTTTTTGTTTTTGTTTTCCTTTGCCTTTAATCCCAGCAGTTGGGAGACAGAGGGGAGAGAATCACTTGCACTTGAAAGTCCAGGACAGGGAAGGCTACACGGGAAACCTTGTCTGGAAACAAACAAGCAAGCAAGCAAGAAAAAACTACAATTTCTTTAACACAAGAAAAGTTCTAGTTCCAAACTAGGTCAGTATACACAGCGATTTTCAAGACAGACAGGAATACATAGAGAGACTCTGTCTCCAAAATAGTTTAAACACTGTGTAAGTAGATAAGTAAGTAAGTAAATACATCGATGATAGATAGATAGATAGATAGATAGATAGATAGATAGATAGATAGATAGGATTAAAGGCATGTGCCACCATGCCTGGCTAAATATTTAATTCTTTACTCAACTATTTAAAAAAGATAAACTATTCCTTTATTTAGTGAATTCTCTGTACTATACTAATACATAAACACATAGATGTTAGACACTTACATACATACACACATAGATAGAAAAATAGATAGATAGATAGATAGATAGATAGATAGATAGATAGATAGATACAAAACACACAGACAGACAAATGGAGACCAATCTTCATAGTTACCTCATTTGATCACAGCAGAGTCAAGCAGCCTGGTCTAGGTAGAGCCAGCTACCTTCTAAAACTTATTAGTCATCAGTCAGTACTGAATCTATTTATTAGCAATGCAGCAGTGACACTATAACCAGCCCAAAAAATCAATATGATTATATACCCAGCAAGAGGGGGGGGAGAGGGAGAGGGAGAGAGAGAGAGAGAGAGAGAGAGAGAGAGAGAGAGAGAGAGAGAGGGAAAATTGTGTGAGGAGGCTCTCTCTCCTTATCTAGAAACTATACACACCCTTACAATAAAAAAAGAAGCAGAAATAAATAAAATAACCAACCAACAAACAAATATTAACAACCATACAAAAAAGATAAGGGTACTATATATGTGAAATGGTTTGGGGTCCTTCCTAGTCCCCTCTAGCAAGACCTAGAAGTGACTGACTTAAGGTGACATCAGGAAGCAGTCTATTTCTTGAAGCGGAAAGAAATGGGTCCTGGGAGTGAGATAGGTAGGAAGGAAAGAAGGAAGAATGGGGTCAAAAACCAATCTCAGCACATCAGAGGCGGTGGTCATAGCTAGAGACTGTGAATGATCACTCAGCTGTGGATTAATTTTTAACACCCGTGGGGGGTGCCGACGCACACATACACACACACACACACACACACACACACACACACACACACACACGATGACACAAGAAAAGCTCCAATGAGTGCAGTTACAAAGAGAGAATTGGTTGTTTTGTTATTTATCTTTAAAGATGTGTGTGTATTCGCATGCACGCTAGGGTGTATATAAGTCTTAGAAGAATCACATATGTACACGTTAACAAACCATTTCTAGTTTAGATCCTCCAGGTCCCCATCTACCCATGGAACACGCCAGATTTCCATTGAGCCCTATTTTGCTCTCTTAAAATTGAGACCACAGGAGGCACACCAGACCTCCCTCTCTGCTGGGGCCTTTCATTTTGTTTTTCTCTCTTTCTGTTTTAGATTGATTTCTGGATTAAGTGTGGAGTGTTCTGCTTGCCTCTTAGGACATTTGGAAGAGCAGCCAGTGTTTTAACCCCTCCTGAGGCATTTTTAAATTTTACTTCATTTTATTTTATTTCTTTTTGTGGTTTTCAAGACAGGGTTTCTCTGTGTAACAGCTCTGACTGCCCTGGAGCTCATGCCTGCCTCTGCCTCCCATGTTCTGAGACAACAGGCATGCATGCGCCAACACCACCCGGCTCCATTGCATTTTGCGTAATGCTCTCTTTGGTTTAAATGCTGAGGCGCTGTCACACAGAAAAGAGTGTAATTTATGAGAACAACACACTGTCATCCGGGCGCTGTGATGCTCCCTGGATGATACCATGAGAAGGGCAATATTGGCCCCGCCACTCCAGTACTGGCACCCGACATGGAGGAGGTGGGCAGGACTCTCCCTCTCCACCAGGCAGGTGTGACAGTTAAGTTTTGGGGTTTTGTTTTGCTTTGTTTCTGTCTCCCACTACCACCACCCCCACACCCTCCGCCCAGAGACAGGGTTTGTCTGTGTAGCGTTGGCTATCCAGTCCTCGGCTCACTTTGTAGACCAGGCTGGCCTTAAAGTCACAGCGATATGCCTGCCTCTGCCTCCTGAGTGCTGACATTAAAGGCCTGCACCACCATGACATGCCTAGCTTTGTTTTTGGGTTTGTTTTTCTTTGCCTTTAATCCCAGCAGTTGGGAGACAGAGGCAAGAGAATCACTTGCACTTGCAAGTCCAGGAAAGGCAAGGCTACATGAGAAACCTTGTCTGGGAACAAACAAACAAGCAAGCAAGCAAGCAAGCAAGCAAACAAAAAACTACAATTTCTTTAACCCAAGAAAAGTTCTAGATCCAAACTAGGTCAGTATACACAGCGAATTTCAAGACAGACAGGATTACATAGAAAGACTCTGTCTCCAAAATAATTTAAACACTGTGTAAGTAGATAAGTAAGTAAGTGAATACATAGATAATAGATAGATAGATAGATAGATAGATAGATAGATAGATAGATAGATAGATAGGATTAAAGGTGTGTGCCACCATGCCTGGCTAAATATTTAATTCTTTACTCAACTATTTTAAAAGATTAAACTAGTTCTTTGTTTAGTGTATTCTCCATACAAAACTAATACGTAAATACATAGATGTTAGATACATACATACACACATAGATAGATAGATAGATAGGTAAATAGATAGATAATAGACATAAAGACAGACAAATGGATACCAATTCTCATAGTTCCTTCATTTGATCACAGCAGTGTCAGGCAGCCTGGACTAGGTAGTGCCAGCTAACTTCTAATGTATATTTGTCATCTGTCAGTACTGAATCTTTTTATTAGCAATGCAGCAGTGTCTCTATAACCAGCCCAGAAAATCAATGTGATTCTATACCCACCAGGAGAAGGTGGCGGGCGGGGGGGGTGGGGGAGAGAATTGTTTGAGGAGGCTCTCTTTCCTGATATAGAAAGTATACCCACCCTTTCAATAAAAAAGAGAAGAAGAAAAATATAAAATAAATAACCAACCAACCAACAAACAAACAACAACAACAACAGCAACAAAAAGACCACTACAAGCAGTAAATTGTTTTGGAATATAATTTAAATGGGAAAGAAATGTGTGGATTCACATACAGGCTGAAACATGAACAGGAGACCAACAAGAACAAAAGACAGAGCAGCCAATGCCTGTTCTTATCGTTCAGGGTACTATTTATGTGAAATGGTTTGGTGTCCTTCCTAGTCCCCTCTAGCATGACCTAGAAGTGACTGACTTAAGGTGACATCAGGAAGCAGTCCATTTCTAGAAGAGGAAAGAAATGGGTGCTAGGAGTGAGATAGGTAGGAAGGAAAGAAGGAAGAAGGGGGTGTAAAACCAATCTCAGCACGTCAGAGGCAGTGGTCATAGCTAGAGACTGTGAATGATCAACCAGCTGAGGATTAATTATTAACACCCATGCATGCTCGTTCTTGCGTGCGCAAGCACACACACACACACACACACACACACACACACACACACACACACACGATGACACAAGAAAAGCTCCAATGAGTGCAGTTACAAAGAGAGAATTGGTTGTTTTGTTATTTATCTTTAAAGATGTGTGTGTATTCGCATGCACGCTAGGGTGTATATAAGTCTTAGAAGAATCACATATGTACACGTTAACAAACCATTTCTAGTTTAGATCCTCCAGGTCCCCATCTACCCATGGAACACGCCAGATTTCCATTGAGCCCTATTTTGCTCTCTTAAAATTGAGACCACAGGAGGCACACCAGACCTCCCTCTCTGCTGGGGCCTTTCATTTTGTTTTTCTCTCTTTCTGTTTTAGATTGATTTCTGGATTAAGTGTGGAGTGTTCTGCTTGCCTCTTAGGACATTTGGAAGAGTAGCCAGTGTTTTAACCCCTCCTGAGGCATTTTTTAATTTTACTTCGTTTTATTTTATTTCTTTTTGTGGTTTTCAAGACAGGGTTTCTCTGTGTAACAGCTCTGACTGCCCTGGAGCTCATGCCTGCCTCTGCCTCCCATGTTCTGAGACAACAGGCATGCATGCGCCAACACCACCCGGCTCCATTGCATTTTGCGTAATGCTCTCTTTGGTTTAAATGCTGAGGCGCTGTCACACAGAAAAGAGTGTAATTTATGAGAACAACACACCGTCATCCGGGCGCTGTGATGCTCCCTGGATGATACCATGAGAAGGGCAATATTGGCCCTGCCACTCCAGTACTGGCACCCGACATGGAGGAGGTGGGCAGGGCTCTCCCTCTCCACCAGGCAGGTGTGACAGTTAAGTTTTGGTGTTTTGTTTTGCTTTGTTTCTGTCTCCCACTACCACCACCCCCACACCCTCCGCCCAGAGACAGGGTTTCTCTGTGTAGCGTTGGCTATCCAGTCCTCGGCTCACTTTGTAGACCAGGCTGGCCTTAAAGTCACATCGATATGCCTGCCTCTGCCTCCTGAGTGCTGAGATTAAAGGCCTGCACTACCATGACATGCCTAGCTTTGTTTTTGGGTTTGTATTTCTTTGCCTTTAATCCCAGCAGTTGGGAGACAGAGGCAAGAGAATCACTTGCACTTGCAAGTCCAGGAAAGGCAAGGCTACATGAGAAACCTTGTCTGGGAACAAACAAACAAGCAAGCAAGCAAGCAAGCAAGCAAACAAAAAACTACAATTTCTTTAACCCAAGAAAAGTTCTAGATCCAAACTAGGTCAGTATACACAGCGAATTTCAAGACAGACAGGATTACATAGAAAGACTCTGTCTCCAAAATAATTTAAACACTGTGTAAGTAGATAAGTAAGAAAGTAAATACATCGATAATAGTTAGATAGATAGATAGATAGATAGGATTAAAGGTGTGTGCCACCATGCCTGGCTAAATATTTAATTCTTTACTCAACTATTTTAAAAGATTAAACTAGTTCTTTGTTTAGTGTATTCTCCATACAAAACTAATACGTAAATACATAGATGTTAGATACATACATACACACATAGATAGATAGATAGATAGATAGGTAAATAGATAGATAATAGACATAAAGACAGACAAATGGATACCAATTCTCATAGTTCCTTCATTTGATCACAGCAGTGTCAGGCAGTCTGGACTAGGTAGTGCCAGCTAACTTCTAATGTATATTTGTCATCTGTCAGTACTGAATCTTTTTGTTAGCAATGCAGCAGTGTCTCTATAACCAGCCCAGAAAATCAATGTGATTCTATACCCACCAGGAGAAGGTGGTGGGCGGGGGGGGGGGGGGAGAGAATTGTTTGAGGAGGCTCTCTTTCCTGATATAGAAAGTATACCCACCCTTTCAATAAAAAAGAGAAGAAGAAAAATATAAAATAAATAACCAACCAACCAACAAACAAACAACAACAACAACAGCAACAAAAAGACCACTACAAGCAGTAAATTGTTTTGGAATATAATTTAAATGGGAAAGAAATGTGTGGATTCACATACAGGCTGAAACATGAACAGGAGACCAACAAGAACAAAAGACAGAGCAGCCAAAGCCTGTTCTTATCGTTCAGGGTACTATTTATGTGAAATGGTTTGGTGTCCTTCCTAGTCCCCTCTAGCATGACCTAGAAGTGACTGACTTAAGGTGACATCAGGAAGCAGTCCATTTCTAGAAGAGGAAAGAAATGGGTGCTGGGAGTGAGATAGGTAGGAAGGAAAGAAGGAAGAAGGGGGTCTCAAACCAATCTCAGCACGTCAGAGGCAGTGGTCATAGCTAGAGACTGTGAATGATCAACCAGCTGAGGATTAATTATTAACACCCATGCATGCTCGTTCTTGCGTGCGCAAGCACACACACACACACACACACACACACACACACACACACACACACACACACGATGACACAAGAAAAGCTCCAATGAGTGCAGTTACAAAGAGAGAATTGGTTGTTTTGTTATTTATCTTTAAAGATGTGTGTGTATTCGCATGCACGCTAGGGTGTATATAAGTCTTAGAAGAATCACATATGTACACGTTAACAAACCATTTCTAGTTTAGATCCTCCAGGTCCCCATCTACCCATGGAACACGCCAGATTTCCATTGAGCCCTATTTTGCTCTCTTAAAATTGAGACCACAGGAGGCACAGCAGACCTCCCTCTCTGCTGGGGCCTTTCATTTTGTTTTTCTCTCTTTCTGTTTTAGATTGATTTCTGGATTAAGTGTGGAGTGTTCTGCTTGCCTCTTAGGACATTTGGAAGAGTAGCCAGTGTTTTAACCCCTCCTGAGGCATTTTTTAATTTTACTTCGTTTTATTTTATTTCTTTTTGTGGTTTTCAAGACAGGGTTTCTCTGTGTAACAGCTCTGACTGCCCTGGAGCTCATGCCTGCCTCTGCCTCCCATGTTCTGAGACAACAGGCATGCATGCGCCAACACCACCCGGCTCCATTGCATTTTGCGTAATGCTCTCTTTGGTTTAAATGCTGAGGCGCTGTCACACAGAAAAGAGTGTAATTTATGAGAACAACACACCGTCATCCGGGCGCTGTGATGCTCCCTGGATGATACCATGAGAAGGGCAATATTGGCCCTGCCACTCCAGTACTGGCACCCGACATGGAGGAGGTGGGCAGGGCTCTCCCTCTCCACCAGGCAGGTGTGACAGTTAAGTTTTGGTGTTTTGTTTTGCTTTGTTTCTGTCTCCCACTACCACCACCCCCACACCCTCCGCCCAGAGACAGGGTTTCTCTGTGTAGCGTTGGCTATCCAGTCCTCGGCTCACTTTGTAGACCAGGCTGGCCTTAAAGTCACATCGATATGCCTGCCTCTGCCTCCTGAGTGCTGAGATTAAAGGCCTGCACTACCATGACATGCCTAGCTTTGTTTTTGGGTTTGTATTTCTTTGCCTTTAATCCCAGCAGTTGGGAGACAGAGGCAAGAGAATCACTTGCACTTGCAAGTCCAGGAAAGGCAAGGCTACATGAGAAACCTTGTCTGGGAACAAACAAACAAGCAAGCAAGCAAGCAAGCAAGCAAACAAAAAACTACAATTTCTTTAACCCAAGAAAAGTTCTAGATCCAAACTAGGTCAGTATACACAGCGAATTTCAAGACAGAAAGGATTACATAGAAATACTCTGTCTCCAAAATAATTTAAACACTGTGTAAGTAGATAAGTAAGAAAGTAAATACATCGATAATAGTTAGATAGATAGATAGATAGATAGGATTAAAGGTGTGTGCCACCATGCCTGGCTAAATATTTAATTCTTTACTCAACTATTTTAAAAGATTAAACTAGTTCTTTGTTTAGTGTATTCTCCATACAAAACTAATACGTAAATACATAGATGTTAGATACATACATACACACATAGATAGATAGATAGATAGGTAAATAGATAGATAATAGACATAAAGACAGACAAATGGATACCAATTCTCATAGTTCCTTCATTTGATCACAGCAGTGTCAGGCAGTCTGGACTAGGTAGTGCCAGCTAACTTCTAATGTATATTTGTCATCTGTCAGTACTGAATCTTTTTGTTAGCAATGCAGCAGTGTCTCTATAACCAGTCCAGAAAATCAATGTGATTCTATACCCACCAGGAGAAGGTGGTGGGCGGGGGGGGGGGTGGGGGAGAGAATTGTTTGAGGAGGCTCTCTTTCCTGATATAGAAAGTATACCCACCCTTTCAATAAAAAAGAGAAGAAGAAAAATATAAAATAAATAACTAACCAACCAACAAACAAACAACAACAACAACAGCAACAAAAAGACCACTACAAGCAGTAAATTGTTTTGGAATATAATTTAAATGGGAAAGAAATGTGTGGATTCACATACAGGCTGAAACATGAACAGGAGACCAACAAGAACAAAAGACAGAGCAGCCAATGCCTGTTCTTATCGTTCAGGGTACTATTTATGTGAAATGGTTTGGTGTCCTTCCTAGTCCCCTCTAGCATGACCTAGAAGTGACTGACTTAAGGTGACATCAGGAAGCAGTCCATTTCTAGAAGAGGAAAGAAATGGGTGCTGGGAGTGAGATAGGTAGGAAGGAAAGAAGGAAGAAGGGGGTCTCAAACCAATCTCAGCACGTCAGAGGCAGTGGTCATAGCTAGAGACTGTGAATGATCAACCAGCTGAGGATTAATTATTAACACCCATGCATGCTCGTTCTTGCGTGCGCAAGCACACACACACACACACACACACACACACACACACATACACACACACACACACACACACACACACGATGACACAAGAAAAGCTCCAATGAGTGCAGTTACAAAGAGAGAATTGGTTGTTTTGTTATTTATCTTTAAAGATGTGTGTGTATTCGCATGCACGCTAGGGTGTATATAAGTCTTAGAAGAATCACATATGTACACGTTAACAAACCATTTCTAGTTTAGATCCTCCAGGTCCCCATCTACCCATGGAACACGCCAGATTTCCATTGAGCCCTATTTTGCTCTCTTAAAAATGAGACCACCGGAGGCACACCAGACCTCCCTCTCTGCTGGGGCCTTTCATTTTGTTTTTCTCTCTTTCTGTTTTAGATTGATTTCTGGATTAAGTGTGGAGTGTTCTGCTTGCCTCTTAGGACATTTGGAAGAGCAGCCAGTGTTTTAACCCCTCCTGAGGCATTTTTAAATTTTACTTCGTTTTATTTTATTTCTTTTTGTGGTTTTCAAGACAGGGTTTCTCTGTGTAACAGCTCTGACTGCCCTGGAGCTCATGCCTGCCTCTGCCTCCCATGTTCTGAGACAACAGGCATGCATGCGCCAACACCACCTGGCTCCATTGCATTTTGCGTAATGCTCTCTTTGGTTTAAATGCTGAGGCGCTGTCACACAGAAAAGAGTGTAATTTATGAGAACAACACACCGTCATCCGGGCGCTGTGATGCTCCCTGGATGATACCATGAGAAGGGCAATATTGGCCCCGCCACTCCAGTACTGGCACCCGACATGGAGGAGGTGGGCAGGGCTCTCCCTCTCCACCAGGCAGGTGTGACAGTTAAGTTTTGGTGTTTTGTTTTGCTTTGTTTCTGTCTCCCACTACCACCACCCCCACACCCTCCGCCCAGAGACAGGGTTTCTCTGTGTAGCGTTGGCTATCCAGTCCTCGGCTCACTTTGTAGACCAGGCTGGCCTTAAAGTCACAGTGATATGCCTGCCTCTGCCTCCTGAGTGCTGACATTAAAGGCCTGCACCACCATGACATGCCTAGCTTTGTTTTTGGGTTTGTTTTTCTTTGCCTTTAATCCCAGCAGTTGGGAGACAGAGGCAAGAGAATCACTTGCACTTCCAAGTCCAGGAAAGGCAAGGCTACATGAGAAACCTTGTCTGGGAACAAACAAACAAGCAAGCAAGCAAGCAAGCAAGCAAGCAAACAAAAAACTACAATTTCTTTAACCCAAGAAAAGTTCTAGATCCAAACTAGGTCAGTATACACAGCGAATTTCAAGACAGACAGGATTACATAGAAAGACTCTGTCTTCAAAATAATTTAAACACTGTGTAAGTAGATAAGTAAGTAAGTAAATACATCGATAATAGATAGATCGATAGATAGATAGATAGATAGATAGATAGATAGATAGATAGGATTAAAGGTGTGTGCCACCATGCCTGGCTAAATATTTAATTCTTTACTCAACTATTTTAAAAGATTAAACTAGTTCTTTATTTAGTGTATTCTCCATACAAAACTAATACGTAAATACATAGATGTTAGATACATACATACACACATAGATAGATAGATAGATAGGTAAATAGATAGATAATAGACATAAAGACAGACAAATGGATACCAATTCTCATAGTTCCTTCATTTGATCACAGCAGTGTCAGGCAGCCTGGACTAGGTAGTGCCAGCTAAAATCTAATGTATATTTGTCATCTGTCAGTACTGAATCGTTTTATTAGCAATGCAGCAGTGTCTCTATAACCAGCCCAGAAAATCAATGTGATTCTATACCCACCAGGAGAAGGTGGCGGGCGGGGGGGGGGGAGAATTGTTTGAGGAGGCTCTCTTTCCTGATATAGAAAGTATACCCACCCTTTCAATAAAAAAGAGAAGAAGAAAAATATAAAATAAATAACCAACCAACCAACAAACAAACAACAACAACAACAGCAACAAAAAGACCACTACAAGCAGTAAATTGTTTTGGAATATAATTTAAATGGGAAAGAAATGTGTGGATTCACATACAGGCTGAAACATGAACAGGAGACCAACAAGAACAAAAGACAGAGCAGCCAAAGCCTGTTCTTATCGTTCAGGGTACTATTTATGTGAAATGGTTTGGTGTCCTTCCTAGTCCCCTCTAGCATGACCTAGAAGTGACTGACTTAAGGTGACATCAGGAAGCAGTCCATTTCTAGAAGAGGAAAGAAATGGGTGCTGGGAGTGAGATAGGTAGGAAGGAAAGAAGGAAGAAGGGGGTCTCAAACCAATCTCAGCACGTCAGAGGCAGTGGTCATAGCTAGAGACTGTGAATGATCAACCAGCTGAGGATTAATTATTAACACCCATGCATGCTCGTTCTTGCGTGCGCAAGCACACACACACACACACACACACACACACACACACACACACACACACGATGACACAAGAAAAGCTCCAATGAGTGCAGTTACAAAGAGAGAATTGGTTGTTTTGTTATTTATCTTTAAAGATGTGTGTGTATTCGCATGCACGCTAGGGTGTATATAAGTCTTAGAAGAATCACATATGTACACGTTAACAAACCATTTCTAGTTTAGATCCTCCAGGTCCCCATCTACCCATGGAACACGCCAGATTTCCATTGAGCCCTATTTTGCTCTCTTAAAAATGAGACCACAGGAGGCACACCAGACCTCCCTCTCTGCTGGGGCCTTTCATTTTGTTTTTCTCTCTTTCTGTTTTAGATTGATTTCTGGATTAAGTGTGGAGTGTTCTGCTTGCCTCTTAGGACATTTGGAAGAGCAGCCAGTGTTTTAACCCCTCCTGAGGCATTTTTTAATTTTACTTCGTTTTATTTTATTTCTTTTTGTGGTTTTCAAGACAGGGTTTCTCTGTGTAACAGCTCTGACTGCCCTGGAGCTCATGCCTGCCTCTGCCTCCCATGTTCTGAGACAACAGGCATGCATGCGCCAACACCACCCGGCTCCATTGCATTTTGCGTAATGCTCTCTTTGGTTTAAATGCTGAGGCGCTGTCACACAGAAAAGAGTGTAATTTATAAGAACAACACACCATCATCCAGGCGCTGTGGTGCTCGCTGGATGATACCATCACAAGGGCAATATTGGCCCTGCCACTCCAGTACTGGCACCTGCCATGGAGGAGGTGGGCGGTGCTCTCCCTCTCCACCTGGCGGGTGTGACAGCCAAGTTTTTGTGTTTGGTTTTGTTTCTGTCTCCCACTACCACATTCCCCACACCATCCACCCAGAGACAGGGATTCTCCGTGTAGCGTTGGCTATCCAGTCCTGGGCTCCCTTTGTAGACCAGGCTGGCCTTATACTCACAGCGATCTGCCTGCCCCTGCCTCCTGAGTGCTTCAATTAAAGTCATGCACCACAATGCCATGCCTGGCTTAGTTTTTGTTTTTGTTTTCCTTTGCCTTTAATTCCAGCAGTTGGGAGACAGAGGGGAGAGAATCACTTGCACTTGAAAGTCCAGGACAGGGAAGGCTACACGGGAAACCTTGTCTGGAAACAAACAAGCAAGCAAGCAAAAAAAAACTACAATTTCTTTAACACAAGAAAAGTTCTAGTTCCAAACTAGGTCAGTATACACAGCGATTTTCAAGACAGACAGGAATACATAGAGAGACTCTGTCTCCAAAATAGTTTAAACACTGTGTAAGTAGATAAGTAAGTAAGTAAATACATCGATGATAGATAGATAGATAGATAGATAGATAGATAGATAGATAGATAGGATTAAAGGCATGTGCCACCATGCCTGGCTAAATATTTAATTCTTTACTCAACTATTTAAAAAGGATAAACTATTCCTTTATTTAGTGAATTCTCTGTACTATACTAATACATAAACACATAGATGTTAGACACTTACATACATACACACATAGATAGAAAAATAGATAGATAGTTAGATAGATAGATAGATACAAAACACACAGACAGACAAATGGAGACCAATCTTCATAGTTACCTCATTTGATCACAGCAGAGTCAAGCAGCCTGGTCTAGGTAGAGCCAGCTACCTTCTAAAACTTATTAGTCATCAGTCAGTACTGAATCTATTTATTAGCAATGCATCAGTGACACTATAACCAGCCCAAAAAATCAATATGATTATATACCCAGCAAGAGGGGGGGGAGAGGGAGAGGGAGAGAGAGAGAGAGAGAGAGAGAGAGAGAGAGAGAGAGAGAGAGAGGGAGAATTGTGTGAGGAGGCTCTCTCTCCTTATCTAGAAACTATACACACCCTTACAATAAAAAAGAAGCAGAAATAAATAAAATAACCAACCAACAAACAAATATTAACAACCATACAAAAAAGAAAACTACAAGCAGTCATTATTTTTGGAATATAATTTACAGGGGAAAGAAATGTGTGGATTCACATACAGGCTCAAACATGAACAGGAGACCAATGAGACCAAAAGACAGAGCAGCCAATGCCTGTTCTTATCGTTAAGGGTACTATATATGTGAAATGGTTTGGGGTCCTTCCTAGTCCCCTCTAGCAAGACCTAGAAGTGACTGACTTAAGGTGACATCAGGAAGCAGTCCATTTCTTGAAGCGGAAAGAAATGGGTCCTGGGAGTGAGATAGGTAGGAAGGAAAGAAGGAAGAATGGGGTCAAAAACCAATCTCAGCACGTCAGAGGTGGTGGTCATAGCTAGAGACTGTGAATGATCACTCAGCTGTGGATTAATTTTTAACACCCGTGGGGGGTGCCGACGCACACATACACACACAGACACACACACACACACACACACACGATGACACAAGAAAAGCTCCAATGAGTGCAGTTACAAAGAGAGAATTGGTTGTTTTGTTATTTATCTTTAAAGATGTTTGTGTATTCACATGCACGCTAGGGTGTATATAAGTCTTAGAAGAATCACATATGTACACGTTAACAAACCATTTCTAGTTTAGATCCTCCAGGTCCCCATCTACCCATGGAACACGCCAGATTTCCATTGAGCCCTATTTTGCTCTCTTAAAAATGAGACCACAGGAGGCACACCAGACCTCCCTCTCTGCTGGGGCCTTTCATTTTGTTTTTCTCTCTTTCTGTTTTAGATTGATTTCTGGATTAAGTGTGGAGTGTTCTGCTTGCCTCTTAGGACATTTGGAAGAGCAGCCAGTGTTTTAACCCCTCCTGAGGCATTTTTAAATTTTACTTCGTTTTATTTTATTTCTTTTTGTGGTTTTCAAGACAGGGTTTCTCTGTGTAACAGCTCTGACTGCCCTGGAGCTCATGCCTGCCTCTGCCTCCCATGTTCTGAGACAACAGGCATGCATGCGCCAACACCACCCGGCTCCATTGCATTTTGCGTAATGCTCTCTTTGGTTTAAATGCTGAGGCGCTGTCACACAGAAAAGAGTGTAATTTATGAGAACAACACACCGTCATCCGGGCGCTGTGATGCTCCCTGGATGATACCATGAGAAGGGCAATATTGGCCCCGCCACTCCAGTACTGGCACCCGACATGGAGGAGGTGGGCAGGGCTCTCCCTCTCCACCAGGCAGGTGTGACAGTTAAGTTTTGGTGTTTTGTTTTGCTTTGTTTCTGTCTCCCACTACCACCACCCCCACACCCTCCGCCCAGAGACAGGGTTTCTCTGTGTAGCATTGGCTATCCAGTCCTCGGCTCACTTTGTAGACCAGGCTGGCCTTAAAGTCACAGCGATATGCCTGCCTCTGCCTCCTGAGTGCTGACATTAAAGGCCTGCACCACCATGACATGCCTAGCTTTGTTTTTGGGTTTGTTTTTCTTTGCCTTTAATCCCAGCAGTTGGGAGACAGAGGCAAGAGAATCACTTGCACTTGCAAGTCCAGGAAAGGCAAGGCTACATGAGAAACCTTGTCTGGGAACAAACAAACAAGCAAGCAAGCAAGCAAGCAAACAAACAAAAAACTACAATTTCTTTAACCCAAGAAAAGTTCTAGATCCAAACTAGGTCAGTATACACAGCGAATTTCAAGACAGACAGGAATACATAGAGAGACTCTGTCTCCAAAATAGTTTAAACACTGTGTAAGTAGATAAGTAAGTAAGTAAATACATCGATGATAGATAGATAGATAGATAGATAGATAGATAGATAGATAGATAGATAGGATTAAAGGCATGTGCCACCATGCCTGGCTAAATATTTAATTCTTTACTCAACTATTTAAAAAGGATAAACTATTCCTTTATTTAGTGAATTCTCTGTACTATACTAATACATAAACACATAGATGTTAGACACTTACATACAGACACACATAGATAGAAAAATAGATAGATAGATAGATAGATACAAAACACACAGACAGACAAATGGAGACCAATCTTCATAGTTACCTCATTTGATCACAGCAGAGTCAAGCAGCCTGGTCTAGGTAGAGCCAGCTACCTTCTAAAACTTATTAGTCATCAGTCAGTACTGAATCTATTTATTAGCAATGCAGCAGTGACACTATAACCAGCCCAAAAAATCAATATGATTATATACCCAGCAAGGGGGGGGGGAGAGGGAGAGGGAAAGAGAGAGAGAGAGGGGGGGGGAGAATTGTGTGAGGAGGCTCTCTCTCCTTATCTAGAAACTATACACACCCTTACAATAAAAAAAGAAGCAGAAATAAATAAAATAACCAACCAACAAACAAATATTAACAACCATACAAAAAAGAAAACTACAAGCAGTCATTATTTTTGGAATATAATTTACAGGGGAAAGAACTGTGTGGATTCACATACAGGCTCAAACATGAACAGGAGACCAATGAGACCAAAAGACAGAGCAGCCAATGCCTGTTCTTATCGTTAAGGGTACTATATATGTGAAATGGTTTGGGGTCCTTCCTAGTCCCCTCTAGCAAGACCTAGAAGTGACTGACTTAAGGTGACATCAGGAAGCAGTCCAATTCTTGAAGCGGAAAGAAATGGGTCCTGGGAGTGAGATAGGTAGGAAGGAAAGAAGGAAGAATGGGGTCAAAAACCAATCTCAGCACGTCAGAGGCGGTGGTCATAGCTAGAGACTGTGAATGATCACTCAGCTGTGGATTAATTTTTAACACCAGCGGGGGGTGCCGACGCACACACACACACACACACACACACACACACACACACACACACACACACGATGACACAAGAAAAGCTCCAATGAGTGCAGTTACAAAGAGAGAATTGGTTGTTTGTTATTTATCTTTAAAGATGTGTGTGTATTCACATGCACGCTAGGGTGTATATAAGTCTTAGAAGAATCACATATGTACACGTTAACAAACCATTTCTAGTTTAGATCCTCCAGGTCCCCATCTACCTATGGAACACGCCAGATTTCCATTGAGCCCTATTTTGCTCTCTTAAAAATGAGACCACAGGAGGCACACCAGACCTCCCTCTCTGCTGGGGCCTTTCATTTTGTTTTTCTCTCTTTCTGTTTTAGATTGATTTCTGGATTAAGTGTGGAGTGTTCTGCTTGCCTCTTAGGACATTTGGAAGAGCAGCCAGTGTTTTAACCCCTCCTGAGGCATTTTTTAATTTTACTTCGTTTTATTTTATTTCTTTTTGTGGTTTTCAAGACAGGGTTTCTCTGTGTAACAGCTCTGACTGCCCTGGAGCTCATGCCTGCCTCTGCCTCCCATGTTCTGAGACAACAGGCATGCATGCGCCAACACCACCCGGCTCCATTGCATTTTGCGCAATGCTCTCTTTGGTTTAAATGCTGAGGCGCTGTCACACAGAAAAGAGTGTAATTTATAAGAACAACACAGCATCATCCAGGCGCTGTGGTGCTCGCTGGATGATACCATCACAAGGGCAATATTGGCCCTGCCACTCCAGTACTGGCACCTGCCATGGAGGAGGTGGGCGGTGCTCTCCCTCTCCACCTGGCGGGTGTGACAGCCAAGTTTTTGTGTTTGGTTTTGTTTCTGTCTCCCACTACCACATCCCCCACACCATCCACCCAGAGACAGGGATTCTCCGTGTAGTGTTGGCTATCCAGTCCTGGGCTCACTTTGTATACCATACTGGCCTTAAACTCACAGCGATTGGCCTGCCTCTGCATCCCGATTGCTAGGATTAAAGGCATGCACCACTATGCCATGCCTGGCTTAGTTTTTGTTTTTGTTTTCCTTTGCCTTTAATCCCAGCAGTTGGGAGACAGAGGGGAGAGAATCACTTGCACTTGAAAGTCCAGGACAGGGAAGGCTACACGGGAAACCTTGTCTGGAAACAAACAAGCAAGCAAGCAAGAAAAAACTACAATTTCTTTAACACAAGAAAAGTTCTAGTTCCAAACTAGGTCAGTATACACAGCGATTTTCAAGACAGACAGGAATACATAGAGAGATTCTGTCTCCAAAATAGTTTAAACACTGTGTAAGTAGATAAGTAAGTAAGTATCATCTATCGATGATAGATAGATAGATAGATAGATAGATAGATAGATAAAAAGACAGATAGAATTAAAGGCATGTGCCACCATGCCTGGCTAAATATATAATTCTTTACTCAACTATTTAAAAAGGACAAACATGTCCTTTATTTAGTGTATTCTCCGTAGTATACTAATACATAAATACATAAATGTTAGATACATACATACATACAAACATAGATAGATAGATAGATGGATAGATAGATAGATAGATAGATAGATAATACACACACAGACAGACAAATGGATACCAATCCTCATAGTTCCCTCGTTGTATCACAGCAGAGTCAGGCAGACTGGTCTAGGTAGTGCCAGCTCCCTTCTAATGTTTATTAGTCATCAGTCAGTACTGAATCTATTTATTATCAATGCAGCAGTGACTCTATAACCAGCCCAGAAAATCAGCGTGATTCTATACCTAGCACGAGAGGGGGGAGGGGGAGAGAGAGAGAGAGAGAGAGAGAGAGAGAGAGAGAGAGAGAGAGAGAGAGAATTGTGTGAGGAGGCTCTTTCTCCTGATATAGAAAGTATACCCACCCTTTCAATAAAAAAGAGAAGAAGAAAAAAAGTAAATAACCAAGCAACCAACAAACAATTAACAACAACAACAACAACAAAAGACCACTACAAGTGGTCATTTGTTTTGGAATATAATTTACAGGGGAAAGAAATGTATAGGTTCACATACAGGCTCTATCATAAACAGGAGAGCAACGAGACTAAAAGACAGAGCAGCCGATGCCTTTTTTTATCGTTCAGGGTACTATTTATGTGAAATGGTTTGGGGTCCATCCTAGTCCCCTCTAGCATGACCTAGAAGTGACTTATTTAAGGTTTTCAGGAAGCAGTCCTCTTGAAGAGGAAAGAAATGGCTGCTGAGAGTGAGATAGGTAGGAAGGAAAGAAGGAAGAACGGGGTCAAAAACCAATCTCAGCACGTCAGAGGCAGTGGTCATAGCTAGAGACTGTGACTGATCACTCAGCACATACACACACACAGACACACACACACTCACATACACACACAGACGCGCGCGCGCGCGCGCGCGATGAAACAAGAAAATCTACAATGAGTGCATTTACAAAGACAGAATCGGTTGTTTTGTTATTTATCTTTAAAGATGTGTGTGTGTTCGTATGCATGCTGGGCTGTATATAAGTCTTAGAAGAATCACATATGTACACTTTAACAAACCATTTCTAGTTTAGATCCTCCAGGTCCCCATCTACCCATGGAACACGCCAGATTTCCATTGAGCCCTATTTTGCTCTTTTAAAAATGAGACCACAGGAGCCACACCAGACCTCCCTCTCAGCTGGGGCCTTTCATTTTGTTTTTCTCTCTTTCTGTTTCTGATTAATTTCTGGATTAAGAGTGGAGTGTTCTGCTTGCCTCTCAGGACTTTTGGAAGAGCAGCCAGTGCTTTTAACCCCTCCTGAGGCATTTTTACTTTTATTTCGTTTCTTTTTATTTCTTTTTGTGGCTTTTCGAGACAGGGTTTCTTTGTGCAACAGCTATGGCTGTCCTGGAACTCACGGAGACCCAGCGGCCTCTGCCTCCCAAGCGCCGGGAGTAAAGGCGGGCGTGATGTCGCATGCCTTTAATCCCAGCACTCAGGAGGCAGAGGCAGGCGGATCACTGTGAGTTCAAGGCCAGCCTGGTCTACAAAGTGAGTCCAGGAAGGCCAAGGCTAAAACAGAGAAACCTTGGCTCGAAAAAATATATATATTAGAAGGAGAAGAAGGAAGAGGAGGAGGAGGAGGAAAGGAAGGAAGAAAGGAAAGAGCCAGGCCTGGTGGCAGCAATGCACTGAATATTTAAATTTTTCATGGCATTAGTCATAAGAAAAAAAATAAAATAAAGCAGATATAATTAATTGTCCTGGCATGCACCACCAGGCCCTGCTTCCTTTAATTTCATTTATTTATTAACTTATTTATATTGGTTTTTTGAGACAGGGTTTCTCTGGGTAGCCTTGGGTGTCCTGGAACTCTGTTTTTAGACCACGCTGGTCTCAAACTCACAGAGATCCACCTACCCCTGCCTCCCAAGTGCTGGGATGAATGGCGTGTGCCACCATGCTGGTCCTTTCAGCTCTTTATCTCCAAGAAAGTTTCTAGGTAGTCCTGGGAGTTCCAACCTTAGGTCATCTAAAAATCAGTTTCAAAGACAGCCAGAGGGGGGCAGAGAGAGAGAGAGAGAGAGAGAGAGAGAGAGAGAGAGAGAGAGAGAGTCTATCTCCACAAACCTTAGATAAGTAAGATACACAGACAGAAAGACAAATGGAGGCCAAGCATCATAGTTTCCTCATGTAATCACAGCAGAGACAGGTGGACTTCTGTGTTTGGTTTTTCCAAGTACATATTTAAGTCTTTATTCAGCTATCTATCAAGGGTAAACTGGTCCTTTATTTAGTGTAGTCTCCGTACCCCACGTGGAACCATTGAAATCCCTAACTAGATGAGGCCTGCCTCCAGCTCACAGAGTTTCACCTGCCTCTGCCTTCAGAGCTATGGGATTCAAGGCCTACAGGACCACACCGAGCTGGCTTCTTTAAGTTCTGGTTTCAGAACTTAACCCCAATGTGCATGTACAGAATTATAGGGAAGCCTCTTCTGATCTACACAGTTCCCTCGCTGCTCCATGAAAAGACAAACCACATAAAGGCTTAACTCGCTCTCTGAAAACGAAAAACAAAAATTAAGAGCTGGATGGAGAGGTGGCTCAGAGGTTAAGAGCACTGACTGCCCCTCCAGAGGTCCTGAGTTGCGTTCCCAGCGAGCACACGGTGGCTCACAGCCATCTATAATTTGATCTAACGTCCTCCTCTGGCGTGCAGGCATACACGCAGGCAGATGGAGCACTGTACACATAATAATGAATAAATATTTTAAATTGAAAATAAACTTTTAAATTAACCATAATGACAGGGGGAAAACAACTAGTTCAGAATCTTTCAGTAGCCAGGCGGTGGTGGCACACGCTTTTCTTTCATCCCAGCACTCGGGAGGCAGAGACAGGTGGGTTGTTGTGAGTTTGAGGCCAGCCTCGTTTACACAGCGGGTCCAGGACAGCTAAGGTTCCATAAAGAAACGCTGTCTTCTGGAACCAAAACCAAAACCAAACCAAAAGAAACAAAAAAAAAATTAGACCGAGGAGCTACACCAGACCTCTGAGACGGTTCCTTTCATTTTATTTGCCTTTATTTCATTTTATTTTTTTTTCTATTTCTTTTTTTTGGGGGGGTGGGGGGCAAGGGATTCGTTTTTCACGTTAGGGTTTCTCTGTGTAGCCTTGACTGTCCTGGACTTACTTGCTTTTGTAGACCAGGCTGTCCTAAAATTTACAGCAATCCGACTGCCTCTTCCTCCCAAGTGCTGGGATTATTGGTGTGCGCCACCACCGCCTGGCCTTATTTTAATTTTTTTCTGTGCATCACTCGGTATGAATGTGTCAGATCCCTTGGTAGTGGCGTTACAGACAGTTGTGAGCTGCCGTGTGGGTGTTGGGAATCCAGCCCAGGTCCTTTGGAAGAGCTGACAGTGCTCCTCACCAACGATCCATCTCTCTAGTCCCATTTGCTTTGTCTTCATGCTCTCTTTCGTTTGAATTCTGAGGCACCGCCACACAGGGGGAAAAAAATCTTCCGAAGTGATCTTCTCTGTTCTCTGTGTTTACCATCCCTCTAGATGGCAGAGACTTAAATCCAATTCACACGGGGTGGGGGGCAGGGGGCAGAGCGGAGGGCCGGGGCCGTGGCGAGCCGGTGGCGGGGGGCGCGGGGGGGATTGTGAGGAGCCTCTCACCCCTGACCTAGAAAGTACCCTTTAAATTAAAAGTGTACAAAAAACCGTACTACAAACACACATTTGTTTTGGAATATAATTTATGGTAGAAAGCATTGTGTGGTTTCGCATACAAGCCCAAACATACACAAGAGACTGGATAGATCAAAAGGCATAGCAGCCGATGCTTGTTCTTTTCGTTCAGGGTACTATTTATGTGAAATGGGTTGGAGTCCTTCGTAGTCCCCTCTACCATGACCTAGAAGTGTGACTGTCTTAAGCTGAAATCAGGAAGCAGTCCATTTCTGCAAAAGGAAAGAAAGGGTTGTTATGAGTTCAAGGTCCAGCCTGGTCTACAAAGTGAGTCCAGGATGGCCAAGGCTACACAGAGATACCCTGTCTCGGAAAAAAAACAAACAAAGAAGCATAAAAAAATCTTAAAAGAATCCCACACTCATCTGCCGGGTATGGTATGGTGGCGCACGCCTTTAATCCCAGCACTTGGGAGGCGAGGCCGGTGGATCACTGTGAGTTCGAGGCCGCCTTGGTCTACGAAGTGAGTCCAGGACAGCTAAGGCTACACAGAGAAACCCTGTCTCAAAAAAAAAAGTAAAGATGAGACCATAGGAGCAACACCAGACCTCCCCCTCAGCTGCGTCGTTTCATTTTGGTTTTTTCTTTTTCTGTTCTCTTTGAGTTCTGAATTAAGTGTGCAGTGTTCTGCCTGTATCTCCAGCTCTGGGCCAGGAGAGGGCACCAGGTCTCCTCATAAATGGTTGTGAGCCACTACGTGGCTGCTGGGACTGAAGGCTATACTTTCCCAAGAGCAGCCAGTGCTCTTCAACTCTGACGCATTTTTATTTTTCTTATTTTTATTTTTTATGTTTGTGGTTATTCCAGACAGGGTTTCTCTGTGCAACAGCTCTGGCTGTCCTGGAACTCATGGAGATCCACCGGCCTCTGCCTCCCAAGCGCCGGGAATATAGGTGTGCGCCGCCATTTTATGTTTCTTAATGCTCTCTTTGGTTTAAATGCTGAGGTGCTGTCACACAGAAAGGAGTATAACTTATAAGAAAAATGCACCATCATCCAGATGCTGTGGCGCTCGCTTTTAGATGAAAATAATGACATGGATGGGAAAAAACAGGACAAATAAAACAACAACCCAAAAATGCACATAAAATTTACTGAATCATTAATAAAGAATAAGCAATGAAACGTGGGCTTACAAACAGGCAAAAAGATAAAGAAAGAGACATATGAAGCCGGGCATGGAGGCGCATACCTTTAATCCCAGCAGTCAAGAGGCAGAGGCAGGCGGATCACTGTGAGTTCGAGGCCAGCCTGGTCTATAAAGTGAGTCCAGGACAGCCAAGGCTACACAGAGAAACCTTGTCTCGAAAAACCAAAAAAAAAAAAAAAGAGAGAGAGAGACATATGGTTAGAGAGACCCTAAGACAGAGGAGCCATGAATAGAGAAACGGATCATTTTATTTTCAGTAATTACAACAGAAAACACAAATAGAATTGACTGGTGTGGAACTTTTCCTGTGTCTCAGGAAGACTTATTTAGTTAGTTTTGGGTTCTTTGAGAGCTAGTTTCTTTGTGTAGCCTTGACACACAAGCGCGCACACACACACACACACACACACACACACACACACAAATGGGGGGGCAAGCATGAAGGGCAAAGGAGAGAGAGAGAGAGAGAGAGAGAGAGAGAGAGAGAGAGAGAGAGAGAGAGAGAGAGAGAAACCCTATGTAAAATAACGTGTCTGTCTGGAGTTCACGGTGTAAAGAAGGTGAGATATCCATAGGGACTTATGAATATCTGTGGGAGTCAGAGGGAGACAGATAGACTGTGAATTCAGGTGGCTAGTCTGGCCTAAATAGTGAATTCAGAGACAATAAAGGCTACATAAAGAGATTGACCCTGTCTGTGAAAATCCAAACAAACAGCAAACAAATGAGTGTTTTCCTGTGAAACATGAAAATGCCCGACTTTCACATCAGCCAGCCATGAAGGCTGCTCGACCTCCACTTCCAAGGAGAAGTAGGGTGTAACTGGAAGACAATTAAGAGATAAGCAATCAAGCAGGAGCCTCACCCATCCTTTCTGACACAAGGTCAAAGGGTAACCTTCAACTTTTGCTTTTTTTCCTTTGAAAGGAATAGGCCTTGTTCTGGCCTGTAAGTCTGTGTGTGTGTGTGTGTGTGTGTGTGTGTGTGTGTGTGTGTGTGTGTATGTGTGTCTTTTTCCCCAAAAACAGGGTTTCTCTGTGTAGCCTTGGCTGTCTTGTCCTGGACTCTCTCTGTCGACCGGGCCCACCTCAAAATTATAAAGATCCCCCTGCCTCTGCTTCCTGATTACTGGCATTAAAGGCCTGCACCACCATGCCTAGCTTTGTTTCTGTTCCCCCAACCCCCACTGCTCACATAAAAGTCCATCCATATGAGTCTGGTGTCTGAGAGTGGTCAGTGAGTGGCCACTCTTGAACACATAACCAAAACAAAACAAAACCAAATTACCAAACGGGAAAGGCAAAAGCAGGCCAAACTCTGTTTCCAGGCCAGACTGGCCTACAGCAAATGTTCAAAGACAGCCATGCCCATCACAAACAAGCCTGTCTGGTTTGGATGGTTGGTTGGGTGTTTTTGTTTTTGTTTTTGTTTTTGTTTTTGTTTTGAGGCAGGTTTTCTCTGTGTAGCCTTGGCTATCTTGGACTGACTTTGTAAACCAGGCTGGGCTCGATCTAACAGAGATCTACCTGCATCTGCTTCCAGAGTGCTGGGATTGAATGCCTGTGTGTTTTTAATTCCCTGTTACTTTATTGTCCATTCAATTTGATTTTATGAGGTAGCTCTCTCTCTCTCTCTCTCTCTCTCTCTCTCTCTCTCTCTCTCTCTCTCTCTCTCTGTGTGTGTGTGTGTGTGTGTGTGTGTGTGTGTGTGTGTGTGTATAGGACCATGTGTGGTCTGATACTGTCATCCTTTATGATTACTCATACAAACTATGATTGAACATTAGACTCTGATGAGTGGTTAACCCAAACCCTAACCAGGCCAACCCCTCAGGCCATACAAAGTGAAAGTAGAATAAACAGAGAGCTGTGAAAACAGGGGAAACCTTTCTTCTCTAACAGGGAGGCCCAAGTGAAAGAGAGCGAAAGTGACCTCCTGACAAATCAGTTAGTGGAAAATCAGTAAGGGAAGGCAGCATCAGGAAGGGAGGATCCTTTTGAAAACACTTCACCGCTTGGGGTCCCTCCTTTGTTGTGTCTGCTGTTGCCACCAATGCTGTTCCTGTCCAGCCCCAACTTCTGGTCTCAGACTAAATACAGAGTTAGAGCAAATTAAAGCACCAGTCCAATGGTGCTAGAGATGATATTCTCTTTCCAGCTGCTGGGTGCTGACATGACAGGCATGCATGGATTAAGTGCATGTAGTACTAAGAGGATGGAGCCCATGGCTTTGTAAGCACCCTTGGCCATAGCTTCCCCTTCCCCTTCCCCTCTGCACCCCAACTTAGGTAAAGGCGGTGGAACAACCATCCATGAGGCTTGCCCCCACAGGGCAGTTCCAGAGAAATCAGACAGCCTCACGCAGACATACTTGCATTCAAAATTGAAATAGAAAGGACAGAAAAACAAACCAAAACAACAACAACAACAACAAACCGATGCACATAAAAACAATAAAGAAAATAAGGAGAAATGAAATATGGATTTACAGAGAAAGAAAAAGGGAAAAAAAGCCAAAGTAAAAATACAAAAACCATATGATTAGGTATCAGGGAGACCTTCCCTAAGACAGGCAGAGCAGCAATGAATTGATCATTTTAATTTTCATGTTATTAGTTGTAATTAACCCCAGCACTCAGTAGGCAGAGGCAAAAGAGGCAAGCAGATCTTTGTCTACAACAGAGAAGCCCTGTCTCAAACAGAAGGAAACAAAAAACACTAAACAACAACAACAATAGACACACAGATAAAGAAATCATTTAAAGGGAAGACATGAAATATGGATTTACAGAGAAAGAGAGAGAGAGAGAGAGAGAGAGAGAGAGAGAGAGAGAGAGAGAGAGAGGTAAAAGTAAAAAAACAGAACAGTAGCAACAACAACAACAAAAGCCAAAACCTTAGGTTCAGGGAGACCCTAAGGCAGAGCAGCAAGGAACTGATCACTTTATTTTTCATTACATTAGTTGTAATTAAAACCTGAAATAAGACTACCACACCTCTAATGCCAGCACTTGGGAGGCAAAACTAAGAGGATCGCTGTGAGTTGGAGGGCAGCCTGGTCTCCAAAGCAAGTCCAGGACAGCCAAGGCTACATGAGAAACCCTGTCAGGAAACAAACAAGCTAACAAACAACTACAATTTCTTTAACCCCAAGAAAAGGTCTAGCTCCAACCTAGTATGCACAACGATTTCCGAGACAGACAGGAATACATAGAGAGACACTGTCTCCAAAATAACTTAGGAGATAAGTAAGTAAGCAAGCAAGCAAGCAAGCAAATACATAGGTGATATATAGATACATGATTACAGACACACAGACAGACAAATGGAGACCAATCCTCATAGTTCCCTCATTTGATCACGGCAGAGTCAGGCAGCCTGTTCTACGTAGTGTTGGCTAGAATGTTTATTAACAATTAGTACGACTTCTATTTATTAGTAATGCAGTGGCTCATGCCTTTCTTTAATTCCAGCACTCAGGAAGCAGAGGCAGGTGGACTGCTGTGAACTCAAGGCCAGGCTGTTCTACAAAGTGATTCCAGGACAGCCAAGGCTACACAGAGAAACCCTGTCTCCAAAAACCAAAACCAAAAAAGAAAAAAGAGAAAAAAGAAAAAAGAAACAACCGAAGAGACATTAAATAAAAAAATAAAAATAAATAAATAAATAAATAAAATTACAAACATTGTTCATGTGTGACAAAACAGGGGCCACACATGCCCAGAAGAAAGAAAGAAGGAAAAAAAGAAAAAGGGAAAGAAGGAAGGAAGGAAGGAAGGAAGGAAGGAAGGAATGAGGGAAGGAAGGGTGAAAAAAATTAAATATCTCAGACTGTGTGCACAAAAATACATGGGTTGTGGGCATGGGGAGGCAGTGTTGAGTGGGTGGGGAGGGGGGAGAACGCAGCTCATTAGACAGGCCCTCATTGTCCTGCCTCTGTGTTCCATGAACACTCAAATCTCTTACAACTCAGTGAATCGCAAAAAGAAAAAGAAAAAAGAAAGAGGAAAGGAAAGGAAAAAATTCCCGACTATACATTGATGCAACCACTCACTACCTTATGATTTGTCTGATTCTTCAAGATTCTTCTGTGGTGAACTGATGTGAGATCACTCACCTGTATGCTTATGTGTACCCTGGTCTGACTTAGAAGTCAGAGATCTGCCTTCACAGTGCATGGATTAAAGCAATGAACTACCAGGGCCAATTTGATTTCATTTTTTGGGTGTTTTTGGGTTGTTTTTTTTTTTTTTTTTTTTTTGGTTTTTTGAGACAGGGTTTCTCTGTGTAGCCTTGGCTGTCCAGGACTCGCTTTGTAGACCAGGCTGGCCTGGAGCTCACAGCGATCCGCCTGCCTTTGCCTCCCGAGTGCTGGGATTAAAGGCGTGTGCAACTGATGCTCAGCCAAACAAATAAAGGTGGGTGTGTGTGCCCACACAAGCAAGACCACACTCAGCCTCCTTTCATTTCTTTACCTTCCATTGATCTAAGTCTGGGTTTCTAGTGTTCAGTGTGTGGCTAATCTTGAACCCATAATGCTGTCACTTTATTATATGTTTAGTTTAAAGTCAAATTCTCTGACGGTGTTCACCAAAATGAAGCCACCTTCTGGAGGGCAGATATCACGGTGGCTTACCTCACCAATATGGAAGCAGTCCTGGGACATACTTTTCAAGGTCGTTTACTCTGGAGGACCAAAACTTAAACCCAATTTGCATGTGTGGAATTCTGAGGAAGTTCTCCTAATCTACACAGTACCCTCGCTGTGTGAAAAGAAAATCAACCAAACTGTTTAACTCCCCGTCTTTTAAAAAAATTGTTTATTAATTAATAAAAATTTTAGAAGGAAACCGGGCCTGATGTCGCATGCCTTTAATCCCAGCACTCGGGAGGCAGAGGCAGGCGGATCACTGTGAGTTCAAGGCCAGCCTAGTCTACAAAGTGAGTCCAGGATGGCCAAGGCTAACACAGAGAAACCTTGTCTCGAAAAAAAATGTACATATTAGAAGGAGGAGAAGGAAGAGGAGGAGGAGGAGGAAAGGAAGGAAGGAAGGAAAGAGCCAGGCCTGGTGGCAGCAACGCACTGAATATTTAAATTTTTCATGGCATTAGTCATAAGAAAAAAAATAAAATAAAGCAGATATAATTAATTGTCCTGGCATGCACCACCAGGCCCTGCTTCCTTTAATTTCATTTATTTATTTACTTATTTATATTGGTTTTTTGAGACAGGGTTTCTCTGGGTAGCCTTGGGTGTCCTGGAACTCTGTTTTTAGACCAGGCTGGTCTCAAACACACAGAGATCCACCTACCCCTGCCTCCCAAGTGCTGGGATGAATGGCGTGTGCCACCATGCTGGTCCTTTCAGCTCTTTATCTCCAAGAAAGTTTCTAGGTAGTCCTGGGAGTTCCAACCTTAGTCCATCTACACATCAGTTTCAAAGACAGCCAGAGGGGGGCAGAGAGAGAGAGAGAGAGAGAGAGAGAGAGAGAGAGAGAGAGAGTCTATCTCCACAAACCTTAGATAAGTAAGATACACAGACAGAAAGACAAATGGAGGCCAAGCATCATAGTTTCCTCATGTAATCACAGCAGAGACAGGTGGACTTCTGTGTTTGGTTTTTCCAAGTACATATTTAAGTCTTTATTCAGCTATCTATCAAGGGTAAACTGGTCCTTTATTTAGTGTAGTCTCCGTACCCCACGTGGAACCATTGAAATCCCTAACTAGATGAGGCCTGCCTCCAGCTCACAGAGTTTCACCTGCCTCTGCCTTCAGAGCTATGGGATTCAAGGCCTATAGGACCACACAGAGCTGGCTTCTTTAAGTTCTGGTTTCAGAACTTAACCCCAATGTGCATGTACAGAATTATAGGGAAGCCTCTTCTGATCTACACAGTTCCCTCGCTCCATGAAAAGACAAACCACATAAAGGCTTAACTCGCTCTCTGAAAACAAAAAAAAAAAAAAAAATTAAGAGCTGGATGGAGAGGTGGCTCAGAGGTTAAGAGCACTGACTGCCCCTCCAGAGGTCCTGAGTTGCGTTCCCAGCGAGCACAAGGCGGCTCACGGCCATCTATAATTTGATCTAACGTCCTCCTCTGGCGTGCAGGCATAAACGCAGGCAGATAAAGCACTGTACACATAATAATGAATAAATATTTTAAATTGAAAATAAACTTTTAAATTAACCATAATGACAGGGGGGAAAAACTAGTTCAGAATCTTTCAGTAGCCAGGAGGTGGTGGCACATGCCTTTCTTTAATCCCAGGACTTTGGAGGCAGAGACAGGTGGATTGTTGTGAGTTTGAGGCCAGCCTTGTCTACACAGCGGGTCCAGGACAGCCAAGGTTCCATAAAGAAACGCAGTCCTCAGGAATCAAAACCAAAACCAAACCAAAAAAAAGAAAAAAATTTAGTCCGAGGAGCTACACCATACCTCTGAGACGGTTCCTTTCATTTTATTTACCTTTATTTCATTTCATCATTAATTTTTTTATTTCTTTTTTTGGGGGGGGCAAGGGATTCGTTTTTCACGTTAGCGTTTCTCTGTGTAGCCTCTACTGTCCTGGAGTTACTTGCTTTTTTAGACCAGGCTGCCCTAAAATTCACGGCAATCCGACTGCCTCTGTCTCCCGAGTGCTGGGATTATTGTCATGCGCCACCACCGCCCGGCCTTATTTTAATTTTTTTCTGTGCATCATTCGGTATGAATGTGTCAGATCCCTTCTAGTGGTGTTACAGACAGTTGTGAGCTGCCCTGTGGGTGTTGGGAATCCAACCCAGGTCCTTTGGAAGAGCTGACAGTGCTCCTCACCAATGATCCTTCTCTTTAGTCCCATTTGTTTTGTCTTCATGCTCTCTTTCTTTGAATTCTGAGGCACTGCCACACAGGGGGGAAAACATTTCTGAAGTGATCTTCTCTCTTCTCTGTGTTTACCATCCCTCTAGATGGCAGGGACTTAAATCCAATTCACACGTGGTGGGGGGCTGTGTGGCAGAGCAGAGGGTCGGGGGCACGGTAGGCCAGGGGACCGTGGCAGAGGAGGGCCAATGCAGGTGCGCCGGGGGCGGGAGGGGGATTGTGAGGAGCCTCTCACCCCAGACCTTGAAAGTACTCTTTAAATTAAAAGTGTAAAAAAAAACCAACATTACTACTAACACACATTTGTTTTGGAATATAATTTATGGCAGAAAGAAATGTGTGGGTTCGCATACAAGCCCAAACATAAACAAGAGACTGGAGAGACCAAAGGCAGAGCAGCCGATGCCTGTTCTTTTCGTTCAGGGTACTATTTATGTGAAATGGGTTGGAGTCCTTCCTAGTCCCCTCTACAATGACCTAGAAGTTTGACTGTCTTAAGCTGAAATCAGGAAGCAGTCCATTTCTGGAAGAGGAAAGAAAAGGTTGCTATGAGTTCAAGGTCCAGCCTGGTCTACAAAGTGAGTCCAGGATGGCCAATGCTACACAGAGAAACCATGTATCGAAAAACAAAAAAATAGAAACGGACAAACATAAAAAAATCTTAAAAGAATCCCAGACACATCTGCCGTGTATGGTATGGTGGTGCACGCGTTTAATCCCACCACTTGGGAGGCAAAGACATGTGGATCGCTGTAAAATTGTCTCGAAAAGCCAAAAAAGAAAAAAAAAAGAATCTGACATCTAAACTTTAACCAATCATTACCTAGTTTACATCCTACAGGTGCACATCTACCCAAGGAACACACCAAATTTCCACTGAGTCCTATCTTGCTGTCGTAAAAATGAGACCACAGGAGCAACACCAGACCTCCCCCTCAGCTGGGTTGTTTCATTTTGTTTTTCTCTCTTTCTGTTCTCTTTGAGTTCTGCATTAGGTGTGCAGTGTTCTGCCTGCATCTCCACCTGCGGGCCAGGAGAGGGCGCCAGGTCTCCTCATAAATGGTTGTGAGCCACCACGTGGCTGCTGGGAACTGAAGGCTATACCCTCCCAAGAGCAGCCAGTGCTCTTCAACCCTGACACATTTTTATTTTTGTTATTTTTATTTTTTATGTTTGTGGTTTTTCGAGACAGGGTTTCTCTGTGCAACATCTCTGGCTGTCCTGGAACTCATGGAAATCCACCGGCCTCTGCCTCCCAAGCGCCGGGAGGGGACTCGGTGTGGCGGGAGAGGGGCGGCGGCCACGGGAAAGGGACCGAGGCCCCTTTCTTCTCCACCACCCTGCCCGCCGTCCATGACACACGTCTGACGGGTTCGCGAGAGAAAGAGCGAGAAGATAGACCGGGAGGAGCGCGGAGGTGGAGACGGCGGCGAAGCGGGAACAGGAGCCGGCGACCTCGCTTTGGCGAGTGCCCTGGGTCCCAGGGCAAGCAACATGGCGCGGCGACGGGGCCGACACTCGCTGCCTCTCCCTGACCCCACCCCCCGGGGAGGGCTCACATTGGCGAACGGATGGACCGCGGCGTCCCAAGGGACCGTCGCCAGAGCAAGCCAACCCCTGGGCAGAGGAAAGACGGAGAAGGCGGCGGGGCCGGTCCAGGGCGCAGAGACCTAAGGAGCAGCCACGGCACGGGGTCGGCCAACCTTGCGGGCTCGGGCGGCGGCGCGACGAAGCTCCCAGATGGGGAAGGGGTGCGCGGGTCGGGAACCCGGACCTGGGGAACGGCGTGGCCCCGTGAGATGATGGGCAGACATGGAGGCAGAAGATGAAGGAGAACGAGGAGGGCCGAGATCCAGACCCTGATGACTTCAAGGGTACGACGACCCCGCCTAGAGAGGCAGAACCTGGACCGAGACCCCTCCGTCACCGCCTAAGCGTGACCGCTCGCGCCACCACATGGCCATCAACACAGACCCTGGGGACACGGTAAGACCGTCACCGACCCGCCTTCCTCGCCCACCACTGCGCCTCTCAAAGCGTTGCGGCCTTTCTTCAAGCTCTCCTCTGCACGGAGGCCGGGAGGCGGCGACAGCGGCCCGCCGACAACCACCCCACATGTCTGAACTTCGGGGGATGGAGGGCCTGGAGTCAAGAACCCTGCAAACAAACCACCAGCCGCGTGAACCCACCCCTCGGAGATGGACATCGAAGGGGTGTGGCGATTGATCTTCAAGGGACGCTCAGACAGGCATAGCCCCGGGAGGAACCCGGGGACACAAGAGAGTTCGATGTGTCGATGATCAATTTGTCCTGCGATTCACATTAATTCTCGAAGCTAGCTGCGTTCTTCATCGACGCACGAGCCGAGTGATACACTGCTAAGAGTCCTACGAGTTTTTCGTCGGGCGTGTGGGAGAGACGGGAGTCCCTCGCTCACATCACACGTGCTGGTGTCGGCACAGTGCCCGGCCCCCCACACTGGGAGAGAGGGCTCGCCTTGGGCTGGCCAGCAAGAGCAAAACAGATGGAACACGAACTCCGGGGGATGGGTCGGTTGGACCGAACGGGAAAAGAACCACACACACACACAGTGACACGGGACCCGCCCAGCGAACACAGCCGAGACGCCCAAGACATGGGAAGCCGGGACGGCAAGCTGGACACAGCTGCGCGTGCCCCACGGATGCCCAAAGGGGAGGGTCCCACCCCAACCCTCAACCACGGCCTCGGGAGCGGCCCTGGAAGGAGGAAAGTGGGGGAGAGTCTGAGAGAGCCGCGGGAGGGAGAGAGGGAACTCACACACCTCCAGGCTGACTCCCTACGGGCCCACCGCCCCCCCTGACCCTGGGGGCTGAGAGGCGAACTCCCCAGGGGTCTTTAAACCTGCGCGCCAGAACGCGACAGTCAGGTACCCGGAAAGGTTCGGGGAGGACACGCGAGGTCAGAAAAGCCGGGAGGGGATGGATGCCGGACACACTGAGGCCATCGCCGACCGCAGGCAACACGCTTCGGGCTTGGTAAAGTCGTAGCCCTGGCATAGGCGGCCGAGATGAGGCGCGACAGCGCACCCCACCACAACCACGACATAGACTCGCACCACCGCTAAGGGAGGAGACGAGCCGGACGGGAAAGAGGGGCGGCCCGCGGGACGCGGCATTCACCTAGCGTGGGGGGTGGGCCACCCCGGGGAAGAAGCGGAAGGAGCGAAGAGAAGGGAGAGGATTGCGAGAGAGGGATGAGAATGGCAAGAGCTGCCCAACCCACAACAGACGGCAATGCGCCCCGCCTCCTCACCATCCTCTACCTCTTTCCTCTTCCCTCCTTCTTTCAACCCAGAGGACCGAATGACCGAGACCGACTGCATGGGGCAGCAGGCGATGCGACCCGGGACACGCGCCTCCCGGTGGGGAGGAACAAAGACGGACGGACAGACTGACAGACGGACGGACGGACGGACGGACGGACGTGGCCAGCCTACCGGCGCCTCTCCTTAATGATCCTTCCGCAGGTTCAGCTATGGAAACCTTGTTACGCCTTTTACTTCCTCTAGATAGTCAAGTTTGACCATCTTCTCAGCGCTCCAGCATGGCCATCAGCCGACTCCAGCAGGGCTGATCCGAGGGCCTCACTAAACCATCCAATCGGTAGTAGCGACGGGCAGTGTGTACAAAGGGCAGCGACTTAATCAACGCAAGCTTATGACCTGATCTTACTGGGAATTCCTCGTTCCTGGGGAATAATTGCAATACCAGATCCCCATCACCAATGGGGTTAAACGGTTACCCTTGCCTGACAGCTTAGGGTAGGCACACGCTGAGCCAGTCAGTGTAGCTTGCGTGCAGCCCCGGACATCTAAGGGCATCACAGACCTGTCATTGCTCAATCTCCGGTGGCTGAACGCCACTTGTCCTCTAAGAAGTTGGGGGACGGGACGCCGACCGCTCGGGGGACGCGTAACTAGTTAGCATGCCAGAGTCTAGTTTGTTATAAGAATTAACCAGACAAATCGCTCCACCAACTAAGAACAGCCAAGCACCACAACCCAGGGAATCAAGAAAGAGCTATCAATCTGTCAATCCTGTCCGTATCCAGGCAGGGTAAGGTTTCCCGTGTTGAGTCAAATTAAACCGCAGGCTCCACTACTGGTGGTGCCCTTCCGTCAATTCCTTTAAGTCTCAGCTTTGCAACCATACTCCCCCCCCCCCCCGGAATCCAAAGACTTTGGTTTCCGGGAAGCTGCCCAGCAGGTCATGGGAATACCATTTCATTTTGCATAATGCTCTCTTTGGTTTAAATGCTGAGGCACTGTCACACAGAAAAGAGTGTAATTTATGAGAACAACACACCATCATCCGGGCCCAGTGGTGCTCGCTGGATGATACCATCACAAGGGCAATATTGACCCAATCCCTCCAGTACTGGCACCGGCCATGGAGGAGGTGGGCGGTGCTCTCCCTCTCCACTGGGCAGGTGTAACAACCAAGTTATGGAGTTTTGTTTTGTTTTGTTTCTGTCTCCCACTACCACCACCCCCACCCCCTCTGCCTAGAGACAGGGTTTCTCTGTGTAGCATTGGCTGTCCAGCCCAGGGCTCCCTTTGTAGACCAGGCTGGCCTTAAACACACAGCGATCTGCCTGCCTCTGCCTCCAGAGTGCTGGGATTAAAGGCCTGCACCACCATGCCATGCCTGGCTTTGTTTTTGGTTTTGTTTTCCTTTGCTTTAATCCCAGCACTTGGGAGATAGAGGCAAGAGAATCACCTGTACTTGCTTGTCCAGGACAGGCAAGGCTACATGAGAAACCTTGTCTGGAAACAAACAAGCAAGCAAGCAAGCAAGCAAGCAAACAAAAAACTACAATTTCTTTAACCCAAGAAAAGTTCTAGTTCGAAACTAAGTCAGTATATACAGCAATTTTCAAGACAGACAGGAATATAGAGAGAAACTCTGTCTCCAAAATAATGTAAACACTGTGTAAGTAGATAAGTAAGTAAGTAAATACATCGATGATAGATAGATAGATAGATAGATAGATAGATAGATAGATAGAATTAAAGGTGTGTGCCACCATGCCTGGCTAAATATTTAATTCTTTACTCAACTATTTTAAAAGATTAAACGAGTTCTTTATTTAGTGTATTCTCCGTACTATACTAATACATAAATACATAGATGTTAGATACATACACACATACACCCATAGATACATAGATAGATAGAGAGAGAGATACAGAGATAGAAAGATAATACACACACAGACAGACAAATGGATACCAATCCTCATAGTTCCCTCATTTGATCACCACAGAGTAAGGCAGCCTGGTCTAGGTAGTGCCAGCTACCTTCTAATGTTTATTAGTCATCAGTCAGTACTGAATCAATTTATTAGCAATGCAGCAGTGACTCTATAACCAGCCCAGAAAATCAATGTGATTGTATACACAGCACGAGAGGGTGGGAGGAGAGAGAGAGAGAGATCTTGACTAAAAGAAATAGCTGGCCGGGCGTGTTAGCACACACCTTTAATCCTAGCATTCGGGAGGCAGAGGCAGGCGGATCACTGTGAGTTCGAGGCCAGCCTGGTCTACAAAGCGAATCCAGGACAGCCAAGGCTACACAGAGAGACCCTGTCTCAAAAAAATTCCAAAAATAAAATAAATAAATAAATAAATAAATAAATAAATAAATGGGAAGAAATGGAACCAAAATCCAGGAAAAGGAAAGTATTTTCTCTGTACGTAAGCAATTCTAAGTTGTTATACCATTCCTTCTATGTACTTTGGGTTAAACTTTGTGTTCCTAAGAAAAGTGTCCGTTTTCAAAGAATAGCCAAATGGCTCTTATGTGTGGTGCCTGATTTTCAAACTTTTCAAAAAGCATGACCTGCCTACCTGCCTTCCTTGAATTCCCAGCACCCCGGAGGTAGAGGCAGACAGATCACTGCAAGTTCGAGGCCAGCCGGTCAGCCAGCCAGCCTGCCTGCCTGTCTGTCTGTCTGTCTGTCTGTCTGTCTGTCTGTCTGTGTCAAACTATACCAAAGGAAACCAAGTAGCAGGGCCTGCCATGCATCTGGGCCATAGGAGGACAATGAAGTCTCACTCGGTTGTATATAGACCATGATGAGTTTGGGGATAGGAAACTATGATTGGAAGGCATGGTAGGAAATTAAAAATCGATTAAATTGAGAGCCCTGCCCCTCCACAAACCTAATCAAACAAACACTCAGTCAGTCTTGAAACCCTCAGTTAGCGAGTGTCTAAGCCAACTGTACACTTTCATCCATCGGGAGTGTGCTTGGTTAAAAGAAACTGAGAAAAGAAAAAGAAAAACAAAGATGGGCGGGGGCTGGAGAGAGACGGCTCAGTGGTTAAGAGCACTGTCTGCTCAATTCCCAGCTCCCACATGGCAGCTCCCACCTGTCTGTCTTTAACTCCAGGTCTAAGGTTATCTGACACTTTCATGCCTGCCTTGTTCTCAGAAGTCGGAAGCAATTTTGGAGGTGCATCACAGTACAGGATCACCTCCAAGAAAGCCCACATGGCTAATGAGCTCCTTGAACAAGATGGCCCTCGGCATGCCTGGCAGTTGTGCGCAGCCGAGCCAAAGAGTTTCTCATTCATGAAATAAAATAAAATACAAAAACCAAACCCTAGCCCTGAAATGATGATGTGGCTGGTGTGCCTGAAACAAAAATATAGGTATGTGACCCAACAGGAACAGGAACAGGAACAGGTCTCTCTCAACACCAGGAGGACTTAACCTATCTTGGTCTCCACTGGTAAAGATCCACCCCACCCCCCCACTCGTAATCAAAATGAGAGCTATAAATGGGGCAGCTCTCTCCACACATCTTGTGCCTTAAGACAGTGGAAAGTCTAGCCAGCACTCAGTCTGGAGGCAGAGGCAGGTAGATCTCCATGAGCCTGGTCTACAGAGTGACTTCCAGGAGCTGTCACACAGAGGAAACCTCTGTCTTGAACCCTCCCACCCCCCACCCCTCCTAAAAGGGTGGAAAAATCACTTTTCTTCAGGAAGAAGTGGACACTAACCAGTCTGCAAAGAGGTGTGTGTGTGTGTGTTTGAGGGGTGGGGTGGGTGTTCCTCTTTACTTATGAAAGAAACAGTGAGTCAAGCAAAGCCTTCCTTTGATTTTTATCCTCACATTGTGGGATTACATTGCAAGAGGAAGACTAGAGGAGTCAGAGGTGGTTCTTTCTAAGTAAACATTAAAGACCATATCTTCAACTGGAGCGAGTGAGGGTTTGTTGTTGTTGTTATTGTTGTTGTTGTTGTTGTTGTTGTTGTTGTTTTCCTTTTCTTGGGGGGGGCGAGTTCTAAAACATTCCCTCTAAAAGCAAACTGAACTCATGCACCAGGAGAATCATGTCTCAGCAGTTAAGAGTACCGGGTGTTCTGACACACGCCTCGTGAGTACCAGTAGTCCACAGATGCATGCACAGCCAGACAAGCTGAGAAACAAATAAATACCTGGAAACTAATTCTTTATCCATTTATTCACATTATTTTATTGAGTCAGGGTTAGTGAAAGAGGGCTGGGAGGTAGGGAGAGTACCAGCTATGGGTCAGGAGGGGAGGGTTGTCTTCTTATGCTGTGAGGATGAAGTTTCATATGTCGGTCCAGATGGGCTGGCTATTTTCTCCAAGAAGAATCTTCCTTCTGGCCTCTCGCTCCTACATGGAGGTAAGAAAGCAAGCAGAGAAAACAGCTGTCAAGTTGGGACCCATAAAGCAAGTGTCCATTCCACAAATGCGGACAGGAAGGGGAGAGAGAGAGAGAGAGAGAGAGAGAGAGAGAGAGAGAGAGAGAGAGAGAGAGAGTTGGGAGACGGGGAGAGACCTGCATCTAACACACAATGTTTTAGGTAACACAATGCTCCCCAATGTCTCCTCCCTGTTTCTCTTCCCCACCTCCAGCAAATGACATCACCTCCCCGACTACACACACACACACAGAAAGGGGGGGAGCGCACATCTGCGATCAAACCTGGAACAAAACAGAATACTATGGTAGTCTGCTATTTCTGGAGCAAACACTGGACCTCTCTTCAAGGTGATCTGGTGTCTTCTTCTGGCCTGCAGATAAACATAGAGAAATGAATGAATGAGTGAATGAATGAATGAATAAGTAAATAAATAAAATAGCTCCTGGAGGAGGTAGATAAAGATTTTGGTGCCCTCTTCTGTCAACCAGGTGCAGATAGATAGATAGACAGATAAATAGAAAGAAAGAAAGAAAGAAAGAAAGAAAGAAAGAAAGAAAAAAAGAAAGAAAGGTCGATCTTCACAGACTGAGTAATTAATCAAATATTTATTAATAAATGGCTTCAGGAGGAGGAGGAGGAGGAGGTGGAGGAGGAGGAGGAGAAAGATATCTGGTACACTCTTCTGGCCTGCCCGTATATATATCTGCAGATAGACAAGCATAGGATAGATAGATAGATAGATAGACAGATAGATAGATAGATAAACAAATAGATAGCTTGATAAATAGATAAACAAATAGACAGATAAATAAATAAATGGATAGAAAGTTAGGCAAATGAATGAATAAAAAACACACAAATAAACAAGTAAATAAATAAACAAGTAAGTAAGTAAATAAATAAATAAATAAATAAATGGCCCGCCCGTCCCCCTCCCCACAGTGGCATGGGAAAACAAACAAACAAACCAAACTTCATCAAACTTCCGTGGTTAGGCAGAAGGGAAAACTGGTCGACTTCCATAGTTTTAGGTTAGGACACGCATCCCTTGAAAGGGACAACTGGTCGACCTCCATGGTTATAGGACTCGCATCAGTTGTGTATATATATATATATATATATATATATATATATATATATATATATATAATATTATTTTAAAAAAAAAAAAGAGTCCAGAAGGGACATCTGGTTGACCTAAGGTGTCCCAAATGAGAGCGGGCGACTCCCCGCGTGGGACTACTGGTCTATCCGGTCTCTGGGGAGAAGGGCGGGGTGATCCCCAACCTCCAGGTGGGTCGGGGCGCAAGCGAGGCAAAACGGATAAAGTCTACCCCGCCCCCCCAGTGGTCACACCGCTGTCACCGCCTTTGCCTCACACCCCAGTTTGGCCAGGGTCGGAGCGGGGGCGGGCGGGAAAAGGCGACTGCGGCGAAGCAGGCAGGGGGCGCTTTCTCCTGGAGATGCCAATGGGAAAAACGGGAACCCGTCGTTCCGGAGACAGGGAGAGTGAGAGAGCGGCAGACAGGCTGACAAGACAAACCATTGTGTCGAGAGATGACTTTCAATAGATAACAGCGAGGAAGCTGCTCTGCAACATAGAAACCCCAACCCAGAAGCAGGTCGTCTATGATTGGTTTAGCGCCAGGTTCCACAGGAACTTGCGCTGACGTGACGGGCAAGAGGGTGGCCCCCTTTCTGGCTGCGCCCCGTTTCCCGGGACCAATGGCTCTCCACACCAGACCCCGGTACCGACACAAGGCGGGGAAGCCCACCGGCCGGCCGGCAGCGACAACCCCTTGAGAGGGCACACGCGCAAAGGTGAAGATGATGGACCACCGGCTGGGACGGAAGGGGACCTGGCTATCTGGGGCCAACCGAGGCTCCTTCAGCGATGCGGTATCGTTCTGCCTGGGCGGGATTCTAACTTAGAGGCGTTCAGTCATAATCCCACAGAAGGGGGAAAGAGGGTAAGAGTCTGAGAGAGCCACAGGAGGGAGAGAAGGACCTCACACCCACAGGCCACTCCCTAAAGGCCCCGCAGACCCCCCCATCTCGGGGGCAGAGAGGTGACCTCCCCAGGGGTCTTTAAACCTGCGTGCCTGAACGCGACAGCCAGGTACCCGGAAACGATCGGGGAGGACACGCCAGGTCAGAGAGTCCGGGAGGGGACAGATCCTGGACCCATCGAGGCCATCGCCAATCACACTTGACACGCTCCGGGCACAGTAAAGCCAGAGTCGAGGCATAAGCGGCCGAGATGAGACGTGACAGCGCCCCCCACCACAACCATGACATTGACTCGCACCACCGCCATGGGTGGAGACAAGCGGGACGAAAAAGAGGGGCAGCCCGCGGGTGGCGGCAGGAAGAGAGCAGGCAGGGTCGGTCACCCCGGGGAAGAAGCAGAAAGAGCAAAGAGACAGGAGAGGAGCAAGAGGGACGGGAACAGCAAGGGCTGCTGCCCCACAACAGATGGCAATGCAACCCGCCTCCTCACCATCCTCTTTCCTCTTCCCTCCTTCTTTCAAAACCCAGAGGACCTACCGACCAACCGCACACACGGCAGCAGGTGATGCGACCTGGGACACTTGCCTAATGGCAAGGAGTGACAAAGACAGACAGACTGACAGACACGGCCTGCCGAACTGTGCCTCTCGTTAATGATCCTTCCCGAGGTTCACCTACAGAAACCTTGTTATGACATTTACTTCCTCTAGGTAGTCAAGTTCGACAGTCTTCTCAGGGCTACGCCAGGGCCATAAGCCGACCCTGGCGGGGCCGATCCAAGGGCCTCACTAAATCATCCAATCGGTAGTAGCGACAGGCGGTGTGTACAAAGGGCAGGGACTTAATCAACGCAAGCTTATGACCCGCACTTACTGGGAATTCCTCGTTCATGGGGAATAATTGCAATCCCCGATCACCATCAGGAATGGGGTTCAACGGGTTACCCGCGCCTGCCGGCGTAGGGTAGGCACACGCTGAGCCAGTCAGTGTAGCTTGCGTGCAGCCCCGGACATCTAAGGGCATCACAGACCTGTCATTGCTCAATCTTGGGTGGCTGAATGCCACTTGTCCCTCTAAGAAGTTGGGGGACGCCGACCGCTCCGGGGTCGCGTAACTAGTTAGCATGCCAGAGTCTCGTTCGTTATCGGAATTAACCAGACAAATCGCTCCACCAACTAAGAACGGCCATGCACCACCACCCACAAAATCGAGAAAGAGATATCAATCTGTCAATCCTGTCCGTGTCCGGGCCGGATGAGGTTTCCTGTGTTGAGTCAAATTAAACACAGGCTCCACTCCTGGTGGTGCCCTTCCATCAATTCCTTTAAGTTTCAGCTTTGCAACCATACTCCTTCCGGAACCCAAAGACTTTGGTTTCCTGTAAGCTGCCTGCCAGGTCATGGGAATACCGCCGCCACATCGCCAGTCGGCATAATTTATGGTCGGAATTACGAAGGTATCTGATCGTCTTCGAACCTCTGACTTTCGTTCTTGATTAATGAAAACATTCTTGGCAAATGCTTTCGCTCTGGTCCTTCTTGCGCCAGTCCAAGAATTTCAACTCTAACAGTGCAATATGAATATCCCCGGCCATCCCTCTTATTCATGGCCTCAGTTCTGACGTTTGGAAGAGCAGCCAGTGCTTTTAACCACTCCTGAGGCATTTTTTACTTTTATTTCGATTCATTTTATTTCTTTTTGTGGTTTTTCGAGACAGGGTTTCTCTGTGTAACAGCTCTGACTGCCCTGGAGCTCATGCCTGCCTCTGCCTCCCATGTTCTGAGACAACAGGCATGCATGCGCCAACACCACCCGGCTCCATTGCATTTTGCGTAATGCTCTCTTTGGTTTAAATGCTGAGGCGCTGTCACACAGAAAAGAGTGTAATTTATGAGAACAACACACCGTCATCCGGGCACTGTGATGCTCCCTGGATGATACCATGAGAAGGGCAATATTTGCCCCGCCACTCCACTACTGGCACCCGACATGGAGGAGGTGGGCAGGGCTCTCCCTCTCCACCAGGCAGGTGTGACAGTTAAGTTTTGGTGTTTTGTTTTGCTTTGTTTCTGTCTCCCACTACCACCACCCCCACACCCTCCGCCCAGAGACAGGGTTTCTCTGTGTAGCGTTGGCTATCCAGTCCTCGGCTCACTTTGTAGACCAGGCTGGCCTTAAAGTCACAGCGATATGCCTGCCTCTGCCTCCTGAGTGCTGAGATTAAAGGCCTGCACCACCATGACATGCCTAGCTTTGTTTTTGGGTTTGTTTTTCTTTGCCTTTAATCCCAGCAGTTGGGAGACAGAGGCAAGAGAATCACTTGCACTTGCAAGTCCAGGAAAGGCAAGGCTACATAAGAAACCTTGTCTGGGAACAAACAAACAAGCAAGCAAGCAAGCAAGCAAGCAAACAAAAAACTACAATTTCTTTAACCCAAGAAAAGTTCTAGATCCAAACTAGGTCAGTATACACAGCGAATTTCAAGACAGACAGGATTACATAGAAAGACTCTGTCTCCAAAATAATTTAAACACTGTGTAAGTAGATAAGTAAGTAAGTAAATACATCGATAATAGATAGATACATAGATAGATAGATAGATAGATAGATAGATAGATAGGATTAAAGGTGTGTGCCACCATGCCTGGCTAAATATTTAATTCTTTACTCAACTATTTTAAAAGATTAAACTAGTTCTTTATTTAGTGTATTCTCCATACAAAACTAATACGTAAATACATAGATGTTAGATACATACATACACACATAGATAGATAGATAGATAGATAGGTAAATAGATAGATAATAGACATAAAGACAGACAAATGGATACCAATTCTCATAGTTCCTTCATTTGATCACAGCAGTGTCAGGCAGCCTGGACTAGGTAGTGCCAGCTAACTTCTAATATATATTTGTCATCTGTCAGTACTGAATCTTTTTATTAGCAATGCAGCAGTGTCTCTATAACCAGCCCAGAAAATCAATGTGATTCTATACCCACCAGGAGAAGGTGGCGGGCGGGGGGGGGGGGAGAGAATTGTTTGAGGAGGCTCTCTTTCCTGATATAGAAAGTATACCCACCCTTTCAATAAAAAAGAGAAGAAGAAAAATATAAAATAAATAACCAACCAACCAACAAACAAACAACAACAACAACAGCAACAAAAAGACCACTACAAGCAGTAAATTGTTTTGGAATATAATTTAAATGGGAAAGAAATGTGTGGATTCACATACAGGCTGAAACATGAACAGGAGACCAACAAGAACAAAAGACAGAGCAGCCAATGCCTGTTCTTATCGTTCAGGGTACTATTTATGTGAAATAGTTTGGTGTCCTTCCTAGTCCCCTCTAGCATGACCTAGAAGTGACTGACTTAAGGTGACATCAGGAAGCAGTCCATTTCTAGAAGAGGAAAGAAATGGGTGCTGGGAGTGAGATAGGTAGGAAGGAAAGAAGGAAGAAGGGGGTCTCAAACCAATCTCAGCACGTCAGAGGCAGTGGTCATAGCTAGAGACTGTGAATGATCAACCAGCTGAGGATTAATTATTAACACCCTTGCATGCTCCTTCTTGCGTGCGCAAGCACACACACACACACACACACACACACACACACACACACACACACACACGATGACACAAGAAAAGCTCCAATGAGTGCAGTTACAAAGAGAGAATTGGTTGTTTTGTTATTTATCTTTAAAGATGTGTGTGTATTCGCATGCACACTAGGGTGTATATAAGTCTTAGAAGAATCACATATGTACACGTTAACAAACCATTTCTAGTTTAGATCCTCCAGGTCCCCATCTACCCATGGAACACGCCAGATTTCCATTGAGCCCTATTTTGCTCTCTTAAAAATGAGACCACAGGAGGCACACCAGACCTCCCTCTCTGCTGGGGCCTTTCATTTTGTTTTTCTCTCTTTCTGTTTTAGATTGATTTCTGGATTAAGTGTGGAGTGTTCTGCTTGCCTCTTAGGACATTTGGAAGAGCAGCCAGTGTTTTAACCACTCCTGAGGCATTTTTTAATTTTACTTCGTTTTATTTTATTTCTTTTTGTGGTTTTCAAGACAGGGTTTCTCTGTGTAACAGCTCTGACTGCCCTGGAGCTCATGCCTGCCTCTGCCTCCCATGTTCTGAGACAACAGGCATGCATGCACCAACACCACCCGGCTCCATTGCATTTTGCGTAATGCTCTCTTTGGTTTAAATGCTGAGGCGCTGTCACACAGAAAAGAGTGTAATTTATAAGAACAACACACCATCATCCAGGCGCTGTGGTGCTCGCTGGATGATACCATCACAAGGGCAATATTGGCCCTGCCCCTCCAGTACTGGCACCTGCCATGGAGGAGGTGGGCGGTGCTCTCCCTCTCCACCTGGCGGGTGTGACAGCCAAGTTTTTGTGTTTGGTTTTGTTTCTGTCTCCCACTACCACATTCCCCACACCATCCACCCAGAGACAGGGATTCTCCGTGTAGCGTTGGCTATCCAGTCCTGGGCTCCCTTTGTAGACCAGGCTGGCCTTATACTCACAGCGATCTGCCTGCCTCTGCCTCCTGAGTGCTGCAATTAAAGTCATGCACCACAATGCCATGCCTGGCTTAGTTTTTGTTTTTGTTTTCCTTTGCCTTTAATCCCAGCAGTTGGTTGACAGAGGGGAGAGAATCACTTGCACTTGAAAGTCCAGGACAGGGAAGGCTACACAGGAAACCTTGTCTGGAAACAAACAAGCAAGCAAGCAAGAAAAAACTACAATTTCTTTAACACAAGAAAAGTTCTAGTTCCAAACTAGGTCAGTATACACAGCGATTTTCAAGACAGACAGGAATACATAGAGAGACTCTGTCTCCAAAATAGTTTAAACACTGTGTAAGTAGATAAGTAAGTAAGTAAATACATCGATGATAGATAGATAGATAGATAGATAGATAGATAGATAGATAGGATTAAAGGCATGTGCCACCATGCCTGGCTAAATATTTAATTCTTTACTCAACTATTTAAAAAGGATAAACTATTCCTTTATTTAGTGAATTCTCTGTACTATACTAATACATAAACACATAGATGTTAGACACTTACATACATACACACATAGATAGAAAAATAGATAGATAGATAGATAGATAGATAGATAGATAGATAGATAGATAGATACAAAACACACAGACAGACAAATGGAGACCAATCTTCATAGTTACCTCATTTGATCACAGCAGAGTCAAGCAGCCTGGTCTAGGTAGAGCCAGCTACCTTCTAAAACTTATTAGTCATCAGTCAGTACTGAATCTATTTATTAGCAATGCAGCAGTGACACTATAACCAGCCCAAAAAATCAATATGATTATATACCCAGCAAGAGGGGGGGGGAGAGGGAGAGGGAGAGAGAGAGAGAGAGAGAGAGAGAGAGAGAGAGAGAGAGAGAGAGAGGGAGAATTGTGTGAGGAGGCTCTCTCTCCTTATCTAGAAACTATACACACCCTTACAATAAAAAAAGAAGCAGAAATAAATAAAATAACCAACCAACAAACAAATATTAACAACCATACAAAAAAGAAAACTACAAGCAGTCATTATTTTTGGAATATAATTTACAGGGGAAAGAAATGTGTGGATTCACATACAGGCTCAAACATGAACAGGAGACCAATGAGACCAAAAGACAGAGCAGCCAATGCCTGTTCTTATCGTTAAGGGTACTATATATGTGAAATGGTTTGGGGTCCTTCCTAGTCCCCTCTAGCAAGACCTAGAAGTGACTGACTTAAGGTGACATCAGGAAGCAGTCCATTTCTGGAAGAGGAAAGAAATGGGTCCTGGGAGTGAGATAGGTAGGAAGGAAAGAAGGAAGAATGGGGTCAAAAACCAATCTCAGCACGTCAGAGGCGGTGGTCATAGCTAGAGACTGTGAATGATCACTCAGCTGTGGATTAATTTTTAACACCCGTGGGGGGTGCCGATGCACACATACACACACACACACACACACACACACACACACACACACGATGACACAAGAAAAGCTCCAATGAGTGCAGTTACAAAGAGAGAATTGGTGGTTTTGTTATTTATCTTTAAAGACGTGTGTGTATTCACATGCACGCTAGGGTGTATATAAGTCTTAGAAGAATCACATATGTACACGTTAACAAACCATTTCTAGTTTAGATCCTCCAAGTCCCCATCTACCCATGGAACACGCCAGATTTCCATTGAGCCCTATTTTGCTCTCTTAAAAATGAGACCACAGGAGGCACACCAGACCTCCCTCTCTGCTGGGGCCTTTCATTTTGTTTTTCTCTCTTTCTGTTTTAGATTGATTTCTGGATTAAGTGTGGAGTGTTCTGCTTGCCTCTTAGGACATTTGGAACAGCAGCCAGTGTTTTAACCCCTCCTGAGGCATTTTTTAATTTTACTTCGTTTTATTTTATTTCTTTTTGTGGTTTTCAAGACAGGGTTTCTCTGTGTAACAGCTCTGACTGCCCTGGAGCTCATGCCTGCCTCTGCCTCCCATGTTCTGAGACAACAGGCATGCATGCGCCAACACCACCCGGCTCCATTGCATTTTGCGTAATGCTCTCTTTGGTTTAAATGCTGAGGCGCTGTCACACAGAAAAGAGTGTAATTTATGAGAACAACACACCGTCATCCAGGCGCTGTGATGCTCCCTGGATGATACCATGAGAAGGGCAATATTGGCCCCGCCACTCCAGTACTGGCACCCGACATGGAGGAGGTGGGCAGGGCTCTCCCTCTCCACCAGGCAGGTGTGACAGTTAAGTTTTGGTGTTTTGTTTTGCTTTCTTTCTGTCTCCTACTACCACCACCCCCACACCCTCCGCCCAGAGACAGGGTTTCTCTGTGTAGCGTTGGCTATCCAGTACTCGGCTCACTTTGTAGACCAGGCTGGCCTTAAAGTCACAGCGATATGCCTGCCTCTGCCTCCTGAGTGCTGACATTAAAGGCCTGCACCACCATGACATGCCTAGCTTTGTTTTTGGGTTTGTTTTTCTTTGCCTTTAATCCCAGCAGTTGGGAGACAGAGGCAAGAGAATCACTTGCACTTGCAAGTCCAGGAAAGGCAAGACTACATGAGAAACCTTGTCTGGGAACAAACAAACAAGCAAGCAAGCAAGCAAGCAAGTAAACAAAAAACTACAATTTCTTTAACCCAAGAAAAGTTCTAGATCCAATCTAGGTCAGTATACACAGCGAATTTCAAGACAGACAGGATTACATAGAAAGACTCTGTCTCCAAAATAATTTAAACACTGTGTAAGTAGATAAGTAAGTAAGTAAATACATCGATAATAGATAGATACATAGATAGATAGATAGATAGATAGATAGATAGATAGATAGATAGATAGATAGGATTAAAGGTGTGTGCCACCATGCCTGGCTAAATATTTAATTCTTTACTCAACTATTTTAAAAGATTAAACTAGTTCTTTGTTTAGTGTATTCTCCATACAAAACTAATACGTAAATACATAGATGTTAGATACATACATACACACATAGATAGATAGATAGATAGGTAAATAGATAGATAATAGACATAAAGACAGACAAATGGATACCAATTCTCATAGTTCCTTCATTTGATCACAGCAGTGTCAGGCAGCCTGGACTAGGTAGTGCCAGCTAACTTCTAATGTATATTTGTCATCTGTCAGTACTGAATCTTTTTATTAGCAATGCAGCAGTGTCTCTATAACCAGCCCAGAAAATCAATGTGATTCTATACCCACCAGGAGAAGGTGGCGGGCGGGGGGGGGTGGGGGGGGGAGAGAATTGTTTGAGGAGGCTCTCTTTCCTGATATAGAAAGTATACCCACCCTTTCAATAAAAAAGAGAAGAAGAAAAATATAAAATAAATAACCAACCAACAAACAAACAAACAACAACAACAACAGCAACAAAAAGACCACTACAAGCAGTAAATTGTTTTGGAATATAATTTAAATGGGAAAGAAATGTGTGGATTCACATACAGGCTGAAACATGAACAGGAGACCAACAAGAACAAAAGACAGAGCAGCCAATGCCTGTTCTTATCGTTCAGGGTACTATTTATGTGAAATGGTTTGGTGTCCTTCCTAGTCCCCTCTAGCATGACCTAGAAGTGACTGACTTAAGGTGACATCAGGAAGCAGTCCATTTCTAGAAGAGGAAAGAAATGGGTGCTGGGAGTGAGATAGGTAGGAAGGAAAGAAGGAAGAAGGGGGTCTCAAACCAATCTCAGCACGTCAGAGGCAGTGGTCATAGCTAGAGACTGTGAATGATCAACCAGCTGAGGATTAATTATTAACACCCATGCATGCTCGTTCTTGCGTGCGCAAGCACACAAACACACACACACACACACACACACACACACACGATGACACAAGAAAAGCTCCAATGAGTGCAGTTACAAAGAGAGAATTGGTTGTTTTGTTATTTATCTTTAAAGATGTGTGTGTATTCGCATGCACGCTAGGGTGTATATAAGTCTTAGAAGATTTCACATATGTACACGTTAACAAACCATTTCTAGTTTAGATCATCCAGGTCCCCATCTACCCATGGAACACGCCAGATTTCCATTGAGCCCTATTTTGCTCTCTTAAAAATGAGACCACAGGAGGCACACCAGACCTCCCTCTCTGCTGGGGCCTTTCATTTTGTTTTTCTCTCTTTCTGTTTTAGATTGATTTCTGGATTAAGTGTGGAGTGTTCTGCTTGCCTCTTAGGACATTTGGAAGAGCAGCCAGTGTTTTAACCCCTCCTGAGGCATTTTTTAATTTTACTTCGTTTTATTTTATTTCTTTTTGTGGTTTTCAAGACAGGGTTTCTCTGTGTAACAGCTCTGACTGCCCTGGAGCTCATGCCTGCCTGTGCCTCCCATGTTCTGAGACAACAGGCATGCATGCGCCAACACCACCCGGCTCCATTGCATTTTGCGTAATGCTCTCTTTGGTTTAAATGCTGAGGCGCTGTCACACAGAAAAGAGTGTAATTTATAAGAACAACACACCATCATCCAGGCGCTGTGGTGCTCGCTGGATGATACCATCACAAGGGCAATATTGGCCCTGCCACTCCAGTACTGGCACCTGCCATGGAGGAGGTGGGCGGTGCTCTCCCTCTCCACCTGGCGGGTGTGACAGCCAAGTTTTTGTGTTTGGTTTTGTTTCTGTCTCCCACTACCACATTCCCCACACCATCCACCCAGAGACAGGGATTCTCCGTGTAGCGTTGGCTATCCAGTCCTGGGCTCCCTTTGTAGACCAGGCTGGCCTTATACTCACAGCGATCTGCCTGCCTCTGCCTCCTGAGTGCTGCAATTAAAGTCATGCACCACAATGCCATGCCTGGCTTAGTTTTTGTTTTTGTTTTCCTTTGCCTTTAATCCCAGCAGTTGGGAGACAGAGGGGAGAGAATCACTTGCACTTGAAAGTCCAGGACAGGGAAGGCTACACGGGAAACCTTGTCTGGAAACAAACAAGCAAGCAAGCAAGAAAAAACTACAATTTCTTTAACACAAGAAATGTTCTAGTTCCAAACTAGGTCAGTATACACAGCGATTTTCAAGACAGACAGGAATACATAGAGAGATTCTGTCTCCAAAATAGTTTAAACACTGTGTAAGTAGATAAGTAAGTAAGTATCATCTATCGATGATAGATAGATAGATAGATAGATAGATAGATAGATAGATAAAAAGACAGATAGAATTAAAGGCATGTGCCACCATGCCTGGCTAAATATATAATTCTTTACTCAACTATTTAAAAAGGACAAACATGTCCTTTATTTAGTGTATTCTCCGTAGTATACTAATACATAAATACATAAATGTTAGATACATACATACATACAAACATAGATAGATAGATAGATGGATAGATAGATAGATAGATAGATAATACACACACAGACAGACAAATGGATACCAATCCTCATAGTTCCCTCGTTGGATCACAGCAGAGTCAGGCAGACTGGTCTAGGTAGTGCCAGCTCCCTTCTAATGTTTATTAGTCATCAGTCAGTACTGAATCTATTTATTATCAATGCAGCAGTGACTCTATAACCAGCCCAGAAAATCAGCATGATTCTATACCTAGCACGAGAGGGGGGAGGGGGAGAGAGAGAGAGAGAGAGAGAGAGAGAGAGAGAGAGAGAGAGAGAATTGTGTGAGGAGGCTCTTTCTCCTGATATAGAAAGTATACCCACCCTTTCAATAAAAAAGAGAAGAAGAAAAAAAGTAAATAACCAAGCAACCAACAAACAATTAACAACAACAACAACAACAAAAGACCAGTACAAGCGGTCATTTGTTTTGGAATATAATTTACAGGGGAAAGAAATGTATAGGTTCACATACAGGCTCTATCATAAACAGGAGAGCAACGAGACTAAAAGACAGAGCAGCCGATGCCTTTTCTTATCGTTCAGGGTACTATTTATGTGAAATGGTTTGGGGTCCATCCTAGTCCCCTCTAACATGACCTAGAAGTGACTTATTTAAGGTTTTCAGGAAGCAGTCCTCTTGAAGAGGAAAGAAATGGCTGCTGAGAGTGAGATAGGTAGGAAGGAAAGAAGGAAGAACGGGGTCAAAAACCAATCTCAGCACGTCAGAGGCAGTGGTCATAGCTAGAGACTGTGACTGATCACTCAGCACATACACACACACAGACACACACACACTCACATACACACACACACGCGCGCGCGCGCGATGAAACAAGAAAATCTACAATGAGTGCATTTACAAAGACAGAATCGGTTGTTTTGTTATTTATCTTTAAAGATGTGTGTGTGTTCGTATGCATGCTGGGCTGTATATAAGTCTTAGAAGAATCACATATGTACACTTTAACAAACCATTTCTAGTTTAGATCCTCCAGGTCCCCATCTACCCATGGAACACGCCAGATTTCCATTGAGCCCTATTTTGCTCTTTTAAAAATGAGACCACAGGAGCCACACCAGACCTCCCTCTCAGCTGGGGCCTTTCATTTTGTTTTTCTCTCTTTCTGTTTCTGATTAATTTCTGGATTAAGAGTGGAGTGTTCTGCTTGCCTCTCAGGACTTTTGGAAGAGCAGCCAGTGCTTTTAACCCCTCCTGAGGCATTTTTTACTTTTATTTCGTTTCTTTTTATTTTTTTTTTGTGGCTTTTCGAGACAGGGTTTCTTTGTGCAACAGCTATGGCTGTCCTGGAACTCACGGGGACCCAGCAGCCTCTGCCTCCCAAGCGCCGGGAGTAAAGGCGGGCGTGATGTCGCATGCCTTTAATCCCAGCACTCAGGAGGCAGCGGCAGACGGATCGCTGTGAGTTCAAGGCCAGCCTGGTCTACAAAGTGAGTCCAGGAAGGCCAAGGCTAAAACAGAGAAACCTTGGCTCGAAAAATATATATATATTAGAAGGAGAAGAAGGAAGAGGAGGAGGAGGAGGAAAGGAAGGAAGAAAGGAAAGAGCCAGGCCTGGTGGCAGCAATGCACTGAATATTTAAATTTTTCATGGCATTAGTCATAAGAAAAAAAATAAAATAAAGCAGATATAATTAATTGTCCTGGCATGCACCACCAGGCCCTGCTTCCTTTAATTTCATTTATTTATTAACTTATTTATATTGGTTTTTTGAGACAGGGTTTCTCTGGGTAGCCTTGGGTGTCCTGGAACTCTGTTTTTAGACCAGGCTGGTCTCAAACTCACAGAGATCCACCTACCCTTGCCTCCCAAGTGCTGGGATGAATGGCGTGTGCCACCATGCTGGTCCTTTCAGCTCTTTATCTCCAAGAAAGTTTCTAGGTAGTCCTGGGAGTTCCAACCTTAGGTCATCTACACATCAGTTTCAAAGACAGCCAGAGGGGGGCAGAGAGAGAGAGAGAGAGAGAGAGAGAGAGAGAGAGAGAGAGAGAGAGAGTCTATCTCCACAAACCTTAGATAAGTAAGATACACAGACAGAAAGACAAATGGAGGTCAAGCATCATAGTTTCCTCATGTAATCACAGCAGAGACAGGTGGACTTCTGTGTTTGGTTTTTCCAAGTACATATTTAAGTCTTTATTCAGCTATCTATCAAGGGTAAACTGGTCCTTTATTTAGTGTAGTCTCCGTACCCCACGTGGAACCATTGAAATCCCTAACTAGATGAGGCCTGCCTCCAGCTCACAGAGTTTCACCTGCCTCTGCCTTCAGAGCTATGGGATTCAAGGCCTACAGGACCACACCGAGCTGGCTTCTTTAAGTTCTGGTTTCAGAACTTAACCCCAATGTGCATGTACAGAATTATAGGGAAGCCTCTTCTGATCTACACAGTTCCCTCGCTGCTCCATGAAAAGACAAACCACATAAAGGCTTAACTCGCTCTCTGAAAATGAAAAACAAAAATTAAGAGCTGGATGGAGAGGTGGCTCAGAGGTTAAGAGCACTGACTGCCCCTCCAGAGGTCCTGAGTTGCGTTCCCAGCGAGCACACGGTGGCTCACAGCCATCTATAATTTGATCTAACGTCCTCCTCTGGCGTGCAGGCATACACGCAGGCAGATGGAGCACTGTACACATAATAATGAATAAATATTTTAAATTGAAAATAAACTTTTAAATTAACCATAATGACAGGGGGAAAAAAACTAGTTCAGAATCTTTCAGTAGCCAGGCGGTGGTGGCACACGCTTTTCTTTCATCCCAGCACTCGGGAGGCAGAGACAGGTGGGTTGTTGTGAGTTTGAGGCCAGCCTCGTTTACACAGCGGGTCCAGGACAGCTAAGGTTCCATAAAGAAACGCTGTCTTCTGGAACCAAAACCAAAACCAAACCAAAAGAAACAAAAAAAAAATTAGACCGAGGAGCTACACCAGACCTCTGAGACGGTTCCTTTCATTTTATTTGCCTTTATTTCATTTTATTTTTTTTTCTATTTCTTTTTTTTGGGGGGGTGGGGGGCAAGGGATTCGTTTTTCACGTTAGGGTTTCTCTGTGTAGCCTTGACTGTCCTGGACTTACTTGCTTTTGTAGACCAGGCTGTCCTAAAATTTACAGCAATCCGACTGCCTCTTCCTCCCAAGTGCTGGGATTATTGGCGTGCGCCACCACCGCCTGGCCTTATTTTAATTTTTTTCTGTGCATCACTCGGTATGAATGTGTCAGATCCCTTGGTAGTGGCGTTACAGACAGTTGTGAGCTGCCGTGTGGGTGTTGGGAATCCAGCCCAGGTCCTTTGGAAGAGCTGACAGTGCTCCTCACCAACGATCCATCTCTCTAGTCCCATTTGCTTTGTCTTCATGCTCTCTTTCGTTTGAATTCTGAGGCACCGCCACACAGGGGGAAAAAAAATCTTCCGAAGTGATCTTCTCTGTTCTCTGTGTTTACCATTCCTCTAGATGGCAGAGACTTAAATCCAATTCACACGGGGTGGGGGGCAGGGGGCGGAGCGGAGGGCCGGGGCCGTGGCGAGCCGGTGGCGGGGGGCGCGGGGGGGGGGGATTGTGAGGAGCCTCTCACCCCTGACCTAGAAAGTACCCTTTAAATTAAAAGTGTAAAAAAAAACAATACTACAAACTCACATTTGTTTTGGAATATAATTTATGGTAGAAAGAAATGTGTGGGTTCCCATAGAAGCCCAATCATGCACAAGAGACTGGATAGATCAAAAGGCAGAGCAGCCGATGCCTGTTCTTATCGTTCAGGGTACTATTTATGTGAAATGGGTTGGAGTCCTTCCTAGTCCCCTCTACCATGACCTAGAAGTGTGACTGTCTTAAGCTGAAATCAGGAAGCAGTCCATTTCTGGAAGAGGAAAGAAAGGGGTGCTATGAGTTCAAGGGCCAGCCTGGTCTACAAAGTGAGTCCAGGATGGCAAAGGCTACACAGAGAAACCCTGTCTCGAAAAACAACAACAGAAAAACAAACAAACATAAAAAAATCTTAAAAGAATCCCACACACATCTGCCGGGTAAGGTATGGTGGTGCACGCCTTTAATCCCAGCACTCGGGAGGCAGAGGCACGTGGATCGCTGTAAAAATTCAGGGCTAGCCAGACTGGTCTACAAAGCGAGTCCAGGACATCCAAGGCTAACACAGAGAGACCCTGTCTCGAAAAGCCAAAAAAGAAAAAAGGAAAAAAAAACAAAAAAAAAAGAATCTGACATCTAAACTTTAACCAACCATTACCTAGTTTACAGCCTACAGGTGCCCATCTATCTACCCATGGAACAGGCCACACATTTCCACTGAGTTCTGCATTAAGTATGCAATGTTCTGCCTGCATCTCCACCTGCGGGCCAGGAGAGGGCGCCAGGTCTCCTCATAAATGGTTGTGAGCCACCACGTGGCTGCTGGGAACTGAAGGCTATACCTTCCCAAGAGCAGCCAGTGCTCTTCAACCCTGACGCATTTTTATTTTTGTTATTTTTATTTTTTATGTTTGTGGTTTTTCGAGACAGGGGTTCTCTGTGCAACAGCTCTGGCTGTCCTGGAACTCACGGAGATCCACCGGCCTCTGCCTCCCAAGCGCCCGGAGTAAAGGCGTGCGCCGCCATTTTATGTCTCTTAATGCTCTCTTTGGTTTAAATGCTGAGGTGCTGTCACACAGAAAGGAGTATAACTTATAAGAAAAATGCACCATCATCCAGACGCTGTGGCGCTCGCTTTTAGATAAAAATTATGACATGGATGGGGAAAAACAGGACAAATAAAGCAACAACCCAAAAATGCACATAAAATTTACTGAATCATTAATAAAGAATAAGCAATGAAACATGGGCTTACAAACAGGCAAAAAGATAAAGAAAGAGACATATGGTTAGAGAGACCCTAAGGCAGAGTAGCCATGAATTGAGAACCTGATCATTTTATTTTCGCTAATTACAACAGAAAACACAAATAGAATTGACTGGTCTGGAACTTTTCCTGTGTCTCAGGCAGACTTATTTAGTTAGTTTTGGCTTCTTTGAGAGCTAGTTTTTTTGTGTAGCCTTCACACACACACACACACACACACACACACACACACACACACGGGAGGGGTGGGCAGGGAGGGGGGAAGCATGAAGGGGGAAGAGAGAGAGAGAGAGAGAGAGAGAGAGAGAGAGAGAGAGAGAGAGAGAGAGAGAGAGAGAACCCTGTGTAAAATAACATGTCTGTCTGGAGTTCAGGGTGTAAAGAAGGTGAGCTATCCATAGGGCCTTATGAATGTCCATTGGGAGTCAGAGGGAGACAGATAGACTGTGAATTCAGGTGGCTAGTCTGCCCTAAATAGTGAATTCAGAGACAATAAAGGCTACATAAAGAGATTGACCCTATCTGTGAAAATCCAAACAAACAGCAAACAAATGAGAGTTTTCCTGTGAAACATGAAAATGCCCGACTTTCACATCAGCCAGCCATGAAGGCTGCTCGACCTCCACCTCCAAGGAGAAGTAGGGTGTAACTGGAAGATAATTAAGAGATAAGCAGTCAAGCAGCAGCCTCACCCACCCTTTCTGACACAAGGTCAAAGGGTAACCTTCAACTTTTGCTTTTTTTCCTTTGAAAGGAATAGGCATTGTTCTGGCCTGTAAATCTGTATGTTTGTGTGTGTGTCTTCCCCCCCCCCCAAAACAGGGTTTCTCTGTGTAGCCTTGGCTGTCCTGTCTTGGACTCAGTCTGTAGACCGGGCCCACCTCAAACTTAAAAAGATCTGCCTGGCTCTGCTTCCTGAATGCTGAGATTAAAGGCCTGCACCACCACACCCAGCTTTGTTTCTGTTTTTGTCTCCCCCCCCCCAGTGTTCACATACACTTCCATCCATATGAGTCTGGTGTCTGAGAGTGGTCAGTGAGTGGCCACTCTTGAACACATAACCAAAACAAAACAAAACCAAATTACCAAACGGGAAAGGCAAAAGCAGGCCAATCTCTGTTTCCAGGCCAGACTGGCCTACAGTGAAAGTTCAAAGACCGCCATGCCCATCATAAACAAGCCTGTCTGGTTTGGTTGGTTGGTTGGGTTTTTTTGTTTTTGTTTTTGTTTTTGTTTTTGAGGCAGGTTTTCTCTGTGTAGCCTTGGCTGTCTTGGACTGACTTTGTAAACCAGGCTGGGCTCTAACTAACAGAGATCTACCTGCATCTGCTTCCAGAGTGCTGGGATTGAAAGCCCGTGTGTTTTTAATTCCCTGTTACTTTATTGTCCATTCAATTTGATTTTATAAAGTAGCTCTCTCTCTCTCTTTCTCTCTCTCTCTCTCTCTCTGTCTGTGTGTGTGTGTGTGTGTGTGTGTGTGTGTGTGTGTGTGTAAATGACCATGTGGGGTCTGATACCCTCATCCTTTATGATTGCTCATACAAACTATGATTGAACCTTAGACTCTGATGAGTAGCTAACCCAAACCCTAACTGGGCCAACCCCTCAGGCCATACAAAGTGAAAGTAGAATAAACAGAGAGCTGTGAAAACAGGGGAAACCTTCCTTCTCTAACAGGGAGGCCCAAGTGAAAGAGATCTAAAGTGACCTGCCTGACAAATCAGTTAGTGGCAAATCAGTTAGGGAGGGAGGCTCCTTTTGAAAACACTTCACCGCTTGGGGTCCCTCCTTTGTTGTGTCTGCTGTTGCTGCTAATGCTGTTCCCACCCAGCCCCAACTTCTGGTCTCAGACTAAATACAGAGTTAGTGCAAATTAAAGCACCAGTCCAATGGTGCTAGAGATGATCTTCTCTTTCCAGCTGCTGGGTGCTGACATGACAGGCATGCATGGATTAAGTGCATGCAGTACTAAGAGGATGGAGCCCAAGGCTTTGGAAGCACCCTAGGCCGTGGCTTCCCCTCCCCCCACCCCCAACTTAGGTAAAGGCGGTGGAACAACCATCCATGAGGCTTGCCCCCACAGGGCAGTTCCAGAGAAATCAGACAGCCTCACGCAGACATACTTGCATGCAAAATCAAAACAAAAAGGACAGAAAAACAAACCAAAAAAACCAACAACAACAAACCGATGCACATAAAAACAATAAGAAGAAAATAAGGAGAAATGAAATATGGATTTACAGAGAAAGAAAAAGGAAAAAAAAAAGCAAAAGTAAAAATACAAAAACCATATGGTTAGGGATCAGGGAGACCTTGCCTAAGACAGACAGAGCAGCAATGAATTAATCATTTTAATTTTCATGTCATTAGTTGTAATTAACCCCAGCACTCAGGAGGCAGAGGCAAAAGAGACTAGCAGATCTTTGTCTACAACAGAGAAGCCCTGTCTCAAACAAAAGGAAACAAAAAACACTAAACAACAACAACAATAGACACACAGATAAAGAAATCATTTAAAAGGGAAGACATGAAATATGGATTTGCAGAGAGAGAGAGAGAGAGAGAGAGAGAGAGAGAGAGAGAGAAGTAAAATTAAAAAAATAAAACAGCAACAACAACAACAACAAAACAAAAACAAGAACCTTAGGGTCAGGGAGACCCTAAGGCAGAGCAGCAAGGAACTGATCACTTTATTTTTCATTACATTAGTTGTAACTAAAACCTGAAATAAGACTACCACACCTCTAATCCCAGCACTTGGGAGGCAAAGCCAAGAGGATCGCTGTGAGTTGCAGGCCAGCCTGGTCTCGAAAGCAATCCAAGGCTACATGAGAAACCCTGTCAGGAAACAAACAAGCAAACAAAAAACTACAATTTCTTTAACCCCAAGAAAAGGTCTAGCTCCAACCTAGGTCAGTATGCACAATGATTTCCAAGACGGGCAGGAATACATAGAGAGACACTATCTCCAAAATAACTTAGTAGATAAGTAAGCAAGCAAGCAAGCAAATACATAGGTGATATATAGATAGATGATTACAGACACACAGACAGACAAATGGAGACCAATTCTCATAGTTCCCTCATTTGATCACGGCAGAGTCAGGCAGCCTGTTCTACGTAGTGTTGGCTAGAATGTTTATTAACAATTAGTATGACTTCTATGTATTAGTAATGCAGCAGTGACTCTTTAACCAGTCCACAAAATCAGTGTGATTCTATACCCAGCACTAGAGAGAGAGAGAGAGAGAGAGAGAGAGAGAGAGAGAGACAGAGACAGAGACAGAGACAGAGAGAGAGAGAGATCTTGACTTGAAGAAATTACTGAAAGCCAAGCGGTGGTGGCCCATGCCTTTCTTTAATTCCAGCACTCAGGAAGCAGACGCAGGTGGACTGCTGTGAATTCAAGGCCAGGCAGGTCTACAAAGTGATTCCAGGACAGCCAAGGCTACACAGAGAAACCCTGTCTCCAAAAGCCAAAACCAAAAAAGAAAAGAAAAAAGAAAAAAGAAACAACCGAAGAGACATTAAATAAAAAAATAAAAGTAAAAAAATAAATAAATAAAATTACAAACATTATTCATGTGTGATAAAACAGGGGCCACACAAGCCCAGAAGAAAGAAAGAAGGAAAAAACAAAAACAAAAAAAGGAAGGAAGGAAGGAAGGAAGGTGAAAAAAAGAATTAAATATCTCAGACTGTGTGCACAAAAATACATGGGGTGCGGGGGGGGGCAGTGTTTGGTGGGTGGGGAGGGGGGAGAAAGCAGCTCATTAGACAGGCCCTCATTGTCCTGCCTCTGTGTTCCATGAACACTCAAATCTCTTACAACTCAGTGAATCGCAAAAAGAAAAAGAAAAAAGAAAGAGGAAAGGAAAGGAAAAAAATTCCCGACTATACATTGATGCAACCAGTCACTATCTTCTGATTTGTCTGATTCTTCAAGATTCTTCTATGGTGCACTGATGTGAGATCACTCACCTGTATGCTTATGTGTACCCTGGTCTGACTTAGAAGTCAGAGATCTGCCTTCACAGTGCATGGATTAAAGCAATGAACTACCAGGGCCAATTTGATTTCTTTTTTTTTTTTTTCTTTTTTTCTTTTTCTTTTTTTTAAAATTTTTATTTATATATATTTTTTTTTTTGGTTTTGTGAGACAGGCTTTCTCTGTGTAGCCTTGGCTGTCCTGGACTCGCTTTGTAGACCAGGCTGGCCTTGAACTCACATCGATCCGCCTGCCTCTGCCTCCTGAGTGCTGGGATTAAAGGCATGCGCCACCACGCCCGGCTCCAATTTGATTTCTTGAATTTAGTAATTTTCGTTTTGTATTCCTTCTCGTTTTTTTATACTGTTTATCTATCACATATTTCTTTTTCTGTGTGTCTTCATTTTATTTTCAAAAGCCCCCCCCCCCCGTCTCTCTGAGAGGGATGGATGTGTGTGTGTGTGTGTGTGTGTGTGTGTGTGTGTTCGTTTCTCTCTCTTCCCCATCCCCCACCGTGTGGAATGTGCAAGTCAAAGTTCAAACAAAGTTTGGCTCTTGACATCGCCATAATGAAGCCCCCATATGGACGGCAACCGTCATGGCGTCTGACCTCACCAATATGGAAGCAGCAGCCTTCTCTGTCTTTTTGCTTTGTTTTGTTTCTTAAAAGAGGTTTTTTTCTGTGTAGCTTTGGCTGTCCTGGACTCACTTTGTAGACCAGGCTGGCCTGGAGCTCACAGCGATCCGCCTGCCTCTGCCTCCCGAGTGCTGGGATTAAAGGCGTGTGCAACTGATGCTCAGCCAAACAAATATCTTTTTAAAAAATATACAAATTAAATACATATAAGCATGAACATAATTCACGCGTGATAAAACAGAGGCGACACACGCTAAATATTTAATTCATTACTCAGCTATTTATAAAGCTGAGTATATTTATAAACTAGTCCTCTATTTAGTGTAGCCTCCGTACTACACTAATACATAAATACAAAGATAATAGATAGATAGACAGACAGATAGATAGATAGATAGATAGATAGATAGGGGAGGCACAGACAGACAAATGGAGACCAATGTTTATTAGTCATCAGTACTGATTCTATTTATTAGTAATGCAGCAGTGACTCTAACCAGTCCACAAAAACAGTATGATTCTACTATACTCAGCACTACAGGCATACAGTGGGGTGGGAGTGCCAGGGGTAGGGAGAGAGGGGGGAGGGAGGGAGAGGGAGAGGGACAGGGAGAGGGAGAGGGAGAGACCTTGACTCAAAGAAATAACTGAAAGCCAGGGGGTGGCGGCGCAGGGCTTTCTTTTATCCCAGGAGAGTCAGGCAGATTGCTGTGAGTTTAAGGCCAGCCTAGTCTACAAACTGAGTCCAGGACAGCCAAGCCTACGCAGAATCCCTGTCTCAAAAAACAGAAACAACAACAACAAAACAAAAAATAAATAAATAAACAACCGTAGAGATGAGTACAAAATAAATGAAAGAATGAATGAATGAATAAAAGTATGAACATAATTCATGCCGGTGTATGTACATGCAGGCAGAGCACTGTATACGTAATAGTCAAGAAATCTTCAAAAAGGAAAAAACAAAACAAAACAAAAAACCCAGTGAATTCTGAGACAATAAAGGCTACATAAAGAGACTGGCACCATCTCTTAAAACGAAACGAAACAAAACAAAAACCATCTGGGCGTGGTGGTGGCACACACCTTTAATCCCAGCACTCACTGCTGAGGCAGGGAGGGGCAGGCAGATCACTGTGAGTTTGAGGCCAGACTGGTCTACAACGTGATTCCAGGACAGCCAAGGCTACTACTCAGAGAAACCCTGTCGGGGGAAGGGGAAGGGGAAGGGGGAGGGGGGACCAAAAACCAAATGAGCGTTTCCCTGTGACACTTGAAAACGGCGGACTTTCCACATCGGCCACGGAGGCCTCTCCACCTCCAAGGAGAAACTAAGGTGTCACTGGAAGGTAATCAAGAGATAAGAAGTTCAGTTACCCACCCTTTCTGGCATAAGGCCAAAGGCTGAGGGAGGAGTGATGATGACCTTCAGATCCTTTTTCACTCAACCCAAGCAGATATTGATAGAATTCGAGCCCGTCTGGGGCGGCCCACGGCTCCCATCCCGGCACTTGGGGGCCAGAGGCTGGTGGGTCGCTCCGAATCGGAGGCGAGCCTGGCATACACAGAGAGGGTTCTGAGAAAGCCACGGCATATTAGGTATGGCCCCTGCGTGCCTGCACCAAAACTGACTCTAAACGTGAAGCCCTTCACTGCACAGAAAAGACAAACCAAAGCAAAATGGCAGACTGGTCTGCAGAGCAAGCTGCGCGACAGCCAGGGCTGTTGCATCGAAACGCTACCCCTGAAAACAAGCAAACACCTACACACAAACACAAAATTGCAGCCCTTGGGAGGTGAGGGCAAGTGAACCTCTGAGTCTGTGTCCAGTTTGGTCTACCGAGTGACTTCCAGGACAGCCACGACTACACAGAGGGAACCTTGACTTTACAGAAAACAGAAAACAAAACAGAAATCCAACACGTAGCCGGGCTTGGTGGCGCCCACCCGTGCCCGCCCGCCATCCATCCCAGCGCTCGGGAGGCAGAGGCGGGCAGGCAGGCTGGCTAAGCGCTGTGACTTCCAGGCAGGCCAGCCTGGTCTACAGAGCGAGTCTGGGGCAGCCAAGGCCACACAGAGAGACCCTGTCTCGAACCCCTCCCACCCAAAAAGCAAAACAATTCCAACATTTGGCAGGCAGAAGACAGTGAATCGCTCGCTCAGTGTGAGTTCGGCCTGCTCTACAGAGTGAGTTCCAAGATGGCCAGGACTACTACACAGAGAAAACCTTGACTGCTGCACAGAAACGAAACAAAACAAAACGAAATTCCAACACTGCAAATCCAGATACAGGGCAATCTCTGTTTCCAGCCCATACTGGTCTACAGAGAAAGTTGCATGACAGTCATGGCTATTACAAGCAAACCCTGCCTGAAAAACAAAATTAACTAACTAGCTAACTAACTAACTAGCTAGCTAGCTAGATAAATGAAGAAATAACAACCTATGTGGAACCAAAACCCAAAGCTTGTTTGCTTTGCTTTCTGTGAGACAGGGTTTCTCTGTGTAGCCTTCATTTATATATATATATATATATATATATATAAAATAATATATATATATAAATAAAATATATAATTTTTTAATTTTATTATTGTTATTTTTTTTTTTTTGGTTTTTCGAGACAGGGTTTCTCTGTGTAGCCTTGGCCATCCTGGACTCACTTTGTAGACCAGGCTGGCCTCGAACTCACAGCGATCCGCCTGCCTCTGCCTCCCAAGTGCTGGGATTAAAGGCGTGCGCCACCACGCCTGGCTCATTTATTTATCTTATAAGGTAAATATTTAATTCTTTTGAACAAGTATTTAATTCTTTACTCAACTACTTAGAAACGATAAACTATTCTCCATACCCTATGTAACCTTGGAAATCCCTAACTAGATGAGGCCTGCCTCCAGCTCACAGAGTTTCACCTGCCTCTACCTTCAGAGCTATGGGATTAAAGACATACAGGACCACACAGCTGGCTTCTTTAAGTTCTGGTTTCAGAACTTTAACCCAATTTGCATGTGCCGAATGATAGGGTAGCCTCTGCTGATCTGCACAGTCCCCCTTGCTCCATGAACAGACAAACCACATAAATGTTTTAACTCACCGTCTTAAAACAAAACAAACAACAGCAACATAAATAAATAAATAAATAAATAAATAAATAAATAAGAGCTGGAGAGGTGGCTCAGAGGTTAAGAGCACTGACTGCTCCTCCAGAGGTCCTGAGTTGCATTCCCAGCGAGCACACAGTGGCTCACAACCATCTATAATGTGATCTAATGTCTTCCTCTGACAGGCAGGCGTACTAAGCAGGTAGAGAGAGCACTGTATACAAAATAATAAATAAAGACATATTTTTTTAAACTGAAAATAAACTTTTAAAGTAATAATAATGACAGGGGAAAAAAAAAACCTAGTTCAGACTAGTTCAGAATCTTTCAGTAGCCAGGCTTTGGTGGCACTCGCTTTTCTTTAATCCCAGCAATCGGGAGGCAGAGACAGATGTATCTTTGTGAGTTTGAGGCCAGCTTGGTCTACACAGTGAGTCCAGGACAGCCAAGGCTACATAGAGAAACCCTGTCTCCAAAAACCAAAACCAAACAAAATTAGACTAAGGAACAACAGCAGACCTCTGAGATGGTTCCTTTTGTTTGAATTCTAAGGCCCAGCCACACAGAAAAGAAATTCTTCAAAAGTGATCTCTGTGTTTATCATCCCTCTAGATGGCAGGGACATAAATCCAATTCACACGTGTGTGTGTGTGTGTGTGTGTGTGTGTGTGTGTGTGTGTGTGTGAGAGAGAGAGAGAGAGAGAGAGAGAGAGAGAGAGAGAGAGAGAGAGAGAGAGAATTGTGTGAGGAGGCTCTCTCTCCTGATATAGAAAGTATACCCTTTCAATAAAAAGGAGAAGAAAAAAATAAAATAAATAACCAACCAACCAATAAACAAACAAACAAATAACAACAACAACAACAAAAGCAAAAACCACTACAAGCAGTCATTTGTTTTGGAATATAATTTACAGGGAAAAGAAATGTGTGGGTTCACATACAGGCTCAAACATAAACAGGAGACCAACGAGACCAAAAGACAGAGCAGCCAATGCCTGTTCTTATCGTTCAGGGTACTATTTATGTGAAATGGTTTGGGGTCCTTCCTAGTCCCCTCTAGCATGACCTAGAAACCTAGAAGTGACTGACTTAAGGTGACATCAGGAAGCAGTCCATTTCTGGAAGAGGAAAGAAATGGGTGCTGGGAGTGAGATAGGTAGGAAGGAAAGAAGGAAGAAGGGGGTCTAAAACCAATCTCAGCACGTCAGAGGCAGTGGTCATAGCTAGAGACTGTGAATGATCAACCAGCTGAGGATTAATTATTAACACCCATGCATGCTCGTTCTTGCGTGCGCAAGCACACACACACACACACACACACACACACACACACACACACACGATGACACAGGAAAAGCTCCAATGAGTGCAGTTACAAAGAGAGAATTGGTTGTTTTGTTATTTATCTTTAACGATGTGTGTGTATTCGCATGCACGCTAGGGTGTATATAAGTCTTAGAAGAATCACATATGTACACGTTAACAAACCATTTCTAGTTTAGATCCTCCAGGTCCCCATCTACCCATGGAACACGCCAGATTTCCATTGAGCCCTATTTTGCTCTCTTAAAAATGAGACCACAGGAGGCACACCAGACCTCCCTCTCTGCTGGGGCCTTTCATTTTGTTTTTCTCTCTTTCTGTTTTAGATTGATTTCTGGATTAAGTGTGGAGTGTTCTGCTTGCCTCTTAGGACATTTGGAAGAGCAGCCAGTGTTTTAACCCCTCCTGAGGCATTTTTTAATTTTACTTCGTTTTATTTTATTTCTTTTTGTGGTTTTCAAGACAGGGTTTCTCTGTGTAACAGCTCTGACTGCCCTGGAGCTCATGCCTGCCTGTGCCTCCCATGTTCTGAGACAACAGGCATGCATGCGCCAACACCACCCGGCTCCATTGCATTTTGCGTAATGCTCTCTTTGGTTTAAATGCTGAGGCGCTGTCACACAGAAAAGAGTGTAATTTATGAGAACAACACACCGTCATCCGGGCGCTGTGATGCTCCCTGGATGATACCATGAGAAGGGCAATATTGGCCCCGCCACTCCAGTACTGGCACCCGACATGGAGGAGGTGGGCAGGGCTCTCCCTCTCCACCAGGCAGGTGTGACAGTTAAGTTTTGGTGTTTTGTTTTGCTTTGTTTCTGTCTCCCACTACCACCACCCCCACACCCTCCGCCCAGAGACAGGGTTTCTCTGTGTAGCGTTGGCTATCCAGTCCTCGGCTCACTTTGTAGACCAGGCTGGCCTTAAAGTCACAGCGATATGCCTGCCTCTGCCTCCTGAGTGCTGACATTAAAGGCCTGCACCACCATGACATGCCTAGCTTTGTTTTTGGGTTTGTTTTTCTTTGCCTTTAATCCCAGCAGTTGGGAGACAGAGGCAAGAGAATCACTTGCACTTGCAAGTCCAGGAAAGGCAAGGCTACATGAGAAACCTTGTCTGGGAACAAACAAACAAGCAAGCAAGCAAGCAAGCAAGCAAACAAAAAACTACAATTTCTTTAACCCAAGAAAAGTTCTAGATCCAAACTAGGTCAGTATACACAGCGAATTTCAAGACAGACAGGATTACATAGAAAGACTCTGTCTCCAAAATAATTTAAACAGTGTGTAAGTAGATAAGTAAGTAAGTAAATACATCGATAATAGATAGATACATAGATAGATAGATAGATAGATAGATAGATAGATAGATAGATAGATAGATAGGATTAAAGGTGTGTGCCACCATGCCTGGCTAAATATTTAATTCTTTACTCAACTATTTTAAAAGATTAAACTAGTTCTTTGTTTAGTGTATTCTCCATACAAAACTAATATGTAAATACATAGATGTTAGATACATACATACACACATAGATAGATATATAGATAGGTAAATAGATAGATAATAGACCTAAAGACAGACAAATGGATACCAATTCTCATAGTTCCTTCATTTGATCACAGCAGTGTCAGGCAGCCTGGACTAGGTAGTGCCAGCTAACTTCTAATGTATATTTGTCATCTGTCAGTACTGAATCTTTTTATTAGCAATGCAGCAGTGTCTCTATAACCAGCCCAGAAAATCAATGTGATTCTATACCCACCAGGAGAAGGTGGCGGGCGGGGGGGGGTGGGGGGGTAGAGAATTGTTTGAGGAGGCTCTCTTTCCTGATATAGAAAGTATACCCACCCTTTCAATAAAAAAGAGAAGAAGAAAAATATAAAATAAATAACCAACCAACCAACAAACAAACAACAACAACAACAGCAACAAAAAGACCACTACAAGCAGTAAATTGTTTTGGAATATAATTTAAATGGGAAAGAAATGTGTGGATTCACATACAGGCTGAAACATGAACAGGAGACCAACAAGAACAAAAGACAGAGCAGCCAATGCCTGTTCTTATCGTTCAGGGTACTATTTATGTGAAATGGTTTGGTGTCCTTCCTAGTCCCCTCTAGCATGACCTAGAAGTGACTGACTTAAGGTGACATCAGGAAGCAGTCCATTTCTAGAAGAGGAAAGAAATGGGTGCTGGGAGTGAGATAGGTAGGAAGGAAAGAAGGAAGAAGGGGGTCTAAAACCAATCTCAGCACGTCAGAGGCAGTGGTCATAGCTAGAGACTGTGAATGATCAACCAGCTGAGGATTAATTATTAACACCCATGCATGCTCGTTCTTGCGTGCGCAAGCACACACACACACACACACACACACACACACACGATGACACAAGAAAAGCTCCAATGAGTGCAGTTACAAAGAGAGAATTGGTTGTTTTGTTATTTATCTTTAAAGATGTGTGTGTATTCGCATGCACGCTAGGGTGTATATAAGTCTTAGAAGAATCACATATGTACACGTTAACAAACCATTTCTAGTTTAGATCCTCCAGGTCCCCATCTACCCATGGAACACGCCAGATTTCCATTGAGCCCTATTTTGCTCTCTTAAAAATGAGACCACAGGAGGCACACCAGACCTCCCTCTCTGCTGGGGCCTTTCATTTTGTTTTTCTCTCTTTCTGTTTTAGATTGATTTCTGGATTAAGTGTGGAGTGTTCTGCTTGCCTCTTAGGACATTTGGAAGAGCAGCCAGTGTTTTAACCCCCCCTGAGGCATTTTTTAATTTTACTTCGTTTTATTTTATTTCTTTTTGTGGTTTTCAAGACAGGGTTTCTCTGTGTAACAGCTCTGACTGCCCTGGAGCTCATGCCTGCCTCTGCCTCCCATGTTCTGAGACAACAGGCATGCATGCGCCAACACCACCCGGCTCCATTGCATTTTGCGTAATGCTCTCTTTGGTTTAAATGCTGAGGCGCTGTCACACAGAAAAGAGTGTAATTTATAAGAACAACACACCATCATCCAGGCGCTGTGGTGCTCGCTGGATGATACCATCACAAGGGCAATATTGGCCCTGCCACTCCAGTACTGGCACCTGCCATGGAGGAGGTGGGCGGTGCTCTCCCTCTCCACCTGGCGGGTGTGACAGCCAAGTTTTTGTGTTTGGTTTTGTTTCTGTCTCCCACTACCACATTCCCCACACCATTCACCCAGAGACAGGGATTCTCCGTGTAGCGTTGGCTATCCAGTCCTGGGCTCCCTTTGTAGACCAGGCTGGCTTTATACTCACAGCGATCTGCCTGCCTCTGCCTCCTGAGTGCTGCAATTAAAGTCATGCACCACAATGCCATGCCTGGCTTAGTTTTTGTTTTTGTTTTCCTTTGCCTTTAATCCCAGCAGTTGGGAGACAGAGGGGAGAGAATCACTTGCACTTGAAAGTCCAGGACAGGGAAGGCTACACGGGAAACCTTGTCTGGAAACAAACAAGCAAGCAAGCAAGAAAAAACTACAATTTCTTTAACACAAGAAAAGTTCTAGTTCCAAACTAGGTCAGTATACACAGCGGTTTTCAAGACAGACAGGAATACATAGAGAGACTCTGTCTCCAAAATAGTTTAAACACTGTGTAAGTAGATAAGTAAGTAAGTAAATACATCGATGATAGATAGATAGATAGATAGATAGATAGATAGATAGATAGATAGATAGGATTAAAGGCATGTGCCACCATGCCTGGCTAAATATTTAATTCTTTACTCAACTATTTAAAAAGGATAAACTATTCCTTTATTTAGTGAATTCTCTGTACTATACTAATACATAAACACATAGATGTTAGACACTTACATACATACACACATAGATAGAAAAATAGATAGATAGATAGATAGATAGATAGATAGATAGATAGATACAAAACACACAGACAGACAAATGGAGACCAATCTTCATAGTTACCTCATTTGGTCACAGCAGAGTCAAGCAGCCTGGTCTAGGTAGAGCCAGCTACCTTCTAAAACTTATTAGTCATCAGTCAGTACTGAATCTATTTATTAGCAATGCAGCAGTGACACTATAACCAGCCCAAAAAATCAATATGATTATATACCCAGCAAGAGGGGGGGGGAGAGGGAGAGGGAGAGAGAGAGAGAGAGAGAGAGAGAGAGAGAGAGAGAGAGAGAGAGAGAGAGAAACGGAGAATTGTGTGAGGAGGCTCTCTCTCCTTATCTAGAAACTATACACACGCTTACAATAAAAAAAGAAGCAGAAATAAATAAAATAACCAACCAACAAACAAATATTAACAACCATACAAAAAAGAAAACTACAAGCAGTCATTATTTTTGGAATATAATTTACAGGGGAAAGAAATGTGTGGAATCACATACAGGCTCAAACATGAACAGGAGACCAATGAGACCAAAAGACAGAGCAGCCAATGCCTGTTCTTATCGTTAAGGGTACTATATATGTGAAATGGTTTGGGGTCCTTCCTAGTCCCCTCTAGCAAGACCTAGAAGTGACTGACTTAAGGTGACATCAGGAAGCAGTCCATTTCTTGAAGCGGAAAGAAATGGGTCCTGGGAGTGAGATAGGTAGGAAGGAAAGAAGGAAGAATGGGGTCAAAAACCAATCTCAGCACGTCAGAGGCGGTGGTCATAGCTAGAGAGTGTGAATGATCACTCAGCTGTGGATTAATTTTTAACACCCGTGGGGGGTGCCGACGCACACATACACACACACACACACACACACACACACACACACACACACACGATGACACAAGAAAAGCTCCAATGAGTGCAGTTACAAAGAGAGAATTGGTTGTTTTGTTATTTATCTTTAAAGATGTGTGTGTATTCGCATGCACGCTAGGGTGTATATAAGTCTTAGAAGAATCACATATGTACACGTTAACAAACCATTTCTAGTTTAGATCCTCCAGGTCCCCATCTACCCATGGAACACGCCAGATTTCCATTGAGCCCTATTTTGCTCTCTTAAAAATGAGACCACAGGAGGCACACCAGACCTCCCTCTCTGCTGGGGCCTTTCATTTTGTTTTTCTCTCTTTCTGTTTTAGATTGATTTCTGGATTAAGTGTGGAGTGTTCTGCTTGCCTCTTAGGACATTTGGAAGAGCAGCCAGTGTTTTAACCCCCCCCTGAGGCATTTTTTAATTTTACTTCGTTTTATTTTATTTCTTTTTGTGGTTTTCAAGACAGGGTTTCTCTGTGTAACAGCTCTGACTGCCCTGGAGCTCATGCCTGCCTCTGCCTCCCATGTTCTGAGACAACAGGCATGCATGCGCCAACACCACCCGGCTCCATTGCATTTTGCGTAATGCTCTCTTTGGTTTAAATGCTGAGGCGCTGTCACACAGAAAAGAGTGTAATTTATGAGAACAACACACCGTCATCCGGGCGCTGTGATGCTCCCTGGATGATACCATGAGAAGGGCAATATTGGCCCCGCCACTCCAGTACTGGCACCCGACATGGAGGAGGTGGGCAGGGCTCTCCCTCTCCACCAGGCAGGTGTGACAGTTAAGTTTTGGTGTTTTGTTTTGCTTTGTTTCTGTCTCCCACTACCACCACCCCCACACCCTCCGCCCAGAGACAGGGTTTCTCTGTGTAGCCTTGGCTATCCAGTCCTCGGCTCACTTTGTAGACCAGGCTGGCCTTAAAGTCACAGCGATATGCCTGTCTCTGCCTCCTGAGTGCTGACATTAAAGGCCTGCACCACCATGACATGCCTAGCTTTCTTTTTGGGTTTATTTTTCTTTGCCTTTAATCCCAGCAGTTGGGAGACAGAGGCAAGAGAATCACTTGCACTTGCAAGTCCAGGAAAGGCAAGGCTACATGAGAAACCTTGTCTGGGAACAAACAAACAAGCAAGCAAGCAAGCAAGCAAGCAAACAAAAAACTACAATTTCTTTAACCCAAGAAAAGTTCTAGATCCAAACTAGGTCAGTATACACAGCGAATTTCAAGACAGACAGGATTACATAGAAAGACTCTGTCTCCAAAATAATTTAAACAGTGTGTAAGTAGATAAGTAAGTAAGTAAATACATCGATAATAGATAGATACATAGATAGATAGATAGATAGATAGATAGATAGATAGATAGATAGATAGGATTAAAGGTGTGTGCCACCATGCCTGGCTAAATATTTAATTCTTTACTCAACTATTTTAAAAGATTAAACTACTTCTTTGTTTAGTGTATTCTCCATACAAAACTAATACGTAAATACATAGATGTTAGATACATACATACACACATAGATAGATAGATAGATAGGTAAATAGATAGATAATAGACATAAAGACATACAAATGGATACCAATTCTCATAGTTCCTTCATTTGATCACAGCAGTGTCAGGCAGCCTGGACTAGGTAGTGCCAGCTAACTTCTAATGTATATTTGTCATCTGTCAGTACTGAATCTTTTTATTAGCAATGCAGCAGTGTCTCTATAACCAGCCCAGAAAATCAATGTGATTCTATACCCACCAGGAGAAGGTGGCGGGCGGGGCGGGGGGGGGAGAGAATTGTTTGAGGAGGCTCTCTTTCCTGATATAGAAAGTATACCCACCCTTTCAATAAAAAAGAGAAGAAGAAAAATATAAAATAAATAACCAACCAACCAACCAACAAACAACAACAACAACAACAGCAACAAAAAGACCACTACAAGCAGTAAATTGTTTTGGAATATAATTTAAATGGGAAAGAAATGTGTGGATTCACATACAGGCTGAAACATGAACAGGAGACCAACAAGAACATAAGACAGAGCAGCCAATGAATGTTCTTATCGTTCAGAGGTACTATTTATGTGAAATGGTTTGGTGTCCTTCCTAGTCCCCTCTAGCATGACCTAGAAGTGACTGACTTAAGGTGACATCAGGAAGCAGTCCATTTCTAGAAGAGGAAAGAAATGGGTGCTGGGAGTGAGATAGGTAGGAAGTAAAGAAGGAAGAAGGGGGTCTCAAACCAATCTCAGCACGTCAGAGGCAGTGGTCATAGCTAGAGACTGTGAATGATCAACCAGCTGAGGATTAATTATTAACACCCATGCATGCTCGTTCTTGCGTGCGCAAGCACACACACACACACACACACACACACACACACACACACACACACACACGATGACACAAGAAAAGCTCCAATGAGTGCAGTTACAAAGAGAGAATTGGTTGTTTTGTTATTTATCTTTAAAGATGTGTGTGTATTCGCATGCACGCTAGGGTGTATATAAGTCTTAGAAGAGTCACATATGTACACGTTAACAAACCATTTCTAGTTTAGATCCTCCAGGTCCCCATCTACCCATGGAACACGCCAGATTTCCATTGAGCCCTATTTTGCTCTCTTAAAAATGAGACCACAGGAGGCACACCAGACCTCCCTCTCTGCTGGGGCCTTTCATTTTGTTTTTCTCTCTTTCTGTTTTAGATTGATTTCTGGATTAAGTGTGGAGTGTTCTGCTTGCCTCTTAGGACATTTGGAAGAGCAGCCAGTGTTTTAACCCCTCCTGAGGCATTTTTTAAATTTTACTTCGTTTTATTTTATTTCTTTTTGTGGTTTTCAAGACAGGGTTTCTCTGTGTAACAGCTCTGACTGCCCTGGAGCTCATGCCTGCCTCTGCCTCCCATGTTCTGAGACAACAGGCATGCATGCGCCAACACCACCCGGCTCCATTGCATTTTGCGTAATGCTCTCTTTGGTTTAAATGCTGAGGCGCTGTCACACAGAAAAGAGTGTAATTTATGAGAACAACACACCGTCATCCGGGCGCTGTGATGCTCCCTGGATGATACCATGAGAAGGGCAATATTGGCCCCGCCACTCCAGTACTGGCACCCGACATGGAGGAGGTGGGCAGGGCTCTCCCTCTCCACCAGGCAGGTGTGACAGTTAAGTTTTGGTGTTTTGTTTTGCTTTGTTTCTGTCTCCCACTACCACCACCCCCACACCCTCCGCCCAGAGACAGGGTTTCTCTGTGTAGCGTTGGCTATCCAGTCCTCGGCTCACTTTGTAGACCAGGCTGGCCTTAAAGTCACAGCGATATGCCTGCCTCTGCCTCCTGAGTGCTGACATTAAAGGCCTGCACCACCATGACTTGCCTAGCTTTGTTTTTGGGTTTGTTTTTCTTTGCCTTTAATCCCAGCAGTTGGGAGACAGAGGCAAGAGAATCACTTGCACTTGCAAGTCCAGGAAAGGCAAGGCTACATGAGAAACCTTGTCTGGGAACAAACAAACAAGCAAGCAAACAAGCAAGCAAGCAAACAAAAAACTACAATTTCTTTAACCCAAGAAAAGTTCTAGATCCAAACTAGGTCAGTATACACAGCGAATTTCAAGACATACAGGATTACATAGAAAGACTCTGTCTCCAAAATAATTTAAACACTGTGTAAGTAGATAAGTAAGTAAGTAAATACATCGATAATAGTTAGATAGATAGATAGATAGATAGATAGATAGATAGATAGGATTAAAGGTGTGTGCCACCATGCCTGGCTAAATATTTAATTCTTTACTCAACTATTTTAAAAGATTAAACTAGTTCTTTATTTAGTGTATTCTCCATACAAAACTAATACGTAAATACATAGATGTTAGATACATACATACACACATAGATAGATAGATAGATAGGTAAATAGATAGATAATAGACATAAAGACAGACAAATGGATACCAATTCTCATAGTTCCTTCATTTGATCACAGCAGTGTCAGGCAGCCTGGACTAGGTAGTGCCAGCTAACTTCTAATGTATATTTGTCATCTGTCAGTACTGAATCTTTTTATTAGCAATGCAGCAGTGTCTCTATAACCAGCCCAGAAAATCAATGTGATTCTATACCCACCAGGAGAAGGTGGCGGGCGGGGGGGGGGGGGGGGGGGAGAGAATTGTTTGAGGAGGCTCTCTTTCCTGATATAGAAAGTATACCCACCCTTTCAATAAAAAAGAGAAGAAGAAAAATATAAAATAAATAACCAACCAACCAACAAACAAACAACAACAACAACAGCAACAAAAAGACCACTACAAGCAGTAAATTGTTTTGGAATATAATTTAAATGGGAAAGAAATGTGTGGATTCACATACAGGCTGAAACATGAACAGGAGACCAACAAGAACAAAAGACAGAGCAGCCAATGCCTGTTCTTATCGTTCAGGGTACTATTTATGTGAAATGGTTTGGTGTCCTTCCTAGTCCCCTCTTGCATGACCTAGAAGTGACTGACTTAAGGTGACATCAGGAAGCAGTCCATTTCTAGAAGAGGAAAGAAATGGGTGCTGGGAGTGAGATAGGTAGGAAGGAAAGAAGGAAGAAGGGGGTCTAAAACCAATCTCAGCACGTCAGAGGCAGTGGTCATAGCTAGAGACTGTGAATGATCAACCAGCTGAGGATTAATTATTAACACCCATGCATGCTCGTTCTTGCGTGCGCAAGCACACACACACACACACACACACACACACACACACACACACACACACACACACGATGACACAAGAAAAGCTCCAATGAGTGCAGTTACAAAGAGAGAATTGGTTGTTTTGTTCTTTATCTTTAAAGATGTGTGTGTATTCGCATGCACGATAGGGTGTATATAAGTCTTAGAAGAATCACATATGTACACGTTAACAAACCATTTCTAGTTTAGATCCTCCAGGTCCCCATCTACCCATGGAACATGCCAGATTTCCATTGAGCCCTATTTTGCTCTCTTAAAAATGAGACCACAGGAGGCACACCAGACCTCCCTCTCTGCTGGGGCCTTTCATTTTGTTTTTCTCTCTTTCTGTTTTAGATTGATTTCTGGATTAAGTGTGGAGTGTTCTGCTTGCCTCTTAGGACATTTGGAAGAGCAGCCAGTGTTTTAACCCCTCCTGAGGCATTTTTTAATTTTACTTCGTTTTATTTTATTTCTTTTTGTGGTTTTCAAGACAGGGTTTCTCTGTGTAACAGCTCTGACTGCCCTGGAGCTCATGCCTGCCTCTGCCTCCCATGTTCTGAGACAACAGGCATGCATGCGCCAACACCACCCGGCTCCATTGCATTTTGCGTAATGCTCTCTTTGGTTTAAATGCTGAGGCGCTGTCACACAGAAAAGAGTGTAATTTATGAGAACAACACACCGTCATCCGGGCGCTGTGATGCTCCCTGGATGATACCATGAGAAGGGCAATATTGGCCCCGCCACTCCAGTACTGGCACCCGACATGGAGGAGGTGGGCAGGGCTCTCCCTCTCCACCAGGCAGGTGTGACAGTTAAGTTTTGGTGTTTTGTTTTGCTTTGTTTCTGTCTCCCACTACCACCACCCCCACACCCTCCGCCCAGAGACAGGGTTTCTCTGTGTAGCGTTGGCTATCCAGTCCTCGGCTCACTTTGTAGACCAGGCTGGCCTTAAAGTCACAGCGATATGCGTGTGTCTGCCTCCTGAGTGCTGAGATTAAAGGCCTGCACCACCATGACATGCCTAGCTTTGTTTTTGGGTTTGTTTTTCTTTGCCTTTAATCCCAGCAGTTGGGAGACAGAGGCAAGAGAATCACTTGCACTTGCAAGTCCAGGAAAGGCAAGGCTACATGAGAAACCTTGTCTGGGAACAAACAAACAAGCAAGCAAGCAAGCAAGCAAGCAAACAAAAAACTACAATTTCTTTAACCCAAGAAAAGTTCTAGATCCAAACTAGGTCAGTATACACAGCGAATTTCAAGACAGACAGGATTACATAGAAAGACTCTGTCTCCAAAATAATTTAAACACTGTGTAAGTAGATAAGTAAGTAAGTAAATACATAGATAATAGATAGATACATAGATAGATAGATAGATAGATAGATAGATAGATAGATAGATAGATAGGATTAAAGGTGTGTGCCACCATGCCTGGCTAAATATTTAATTCTTTACTCAACTATTTTAAAAGATTAAACTAGTTCTTTGTTTAGTGTATTCTCCATACAAAACTAATACGTAAATACATAGATGTTAGATACATACATACACACATAGATAGATAGATAGATAGGTAAATAGATAGATAATAGACATAAAGACAGACAAATGGATACCAATTCTCATAGTTCCTTCATTTGATCACAGCAGTGTCAGGCAGCCTGGGCTAGGTAGTGCCAGCTAACTTCTAATGTATATTTGTCATCTGTCAGTACTGAATCTTTTTATTAGCAATGCAGCAGTGTCTCTATACCCAGCCCAGAAAATCAATGTGATTCTATACCCACCAGGAGAAGGTGGCTGGCGGGGGGGGGGGAGAGAATTCTTTGAGGAGGCTCTCTTTCCTGATATAGAAAGTATACCCACCCTTTCAATAAAAAAGAGAAGAAGAAAAATATAAAATAAATAACCAACCAACCAACCAACAAACAACAACAACAACAGCAACAAAAAGACCACTACAAGCAGTAAATTGTTTTGGAATATAATTTAAATGGGAAAGAAATGTGTGGATTCACATACAGGCTGAAACATGAACAGGAGACCAACAAGAACAAAAGACAGAGCAGCCAATGCCTGTTCTTATCGTTCAGGGTACTATTTATGTGAAATGGTTTGGTGTCCTTCCTAGTCCCCTCTTGCATGACCTAGAAGTGACTGACTTAAGGTGACATCAGGAAGCAGTCCATTTCTAGAAGAGGAAAGAAATGGGTGCTGGGAGTGAGATAGGTAGGAAGGAAAGAAGGAAGAAGGGGGTCTAAAACCAATCTCAGCACGTCAGAGGCAGTGGTCATAGCTAGAGACTGTGAATGATCAACCAGCTGAGGATTAATTATTAACACACATGCATGCTCGTTCTTGCGTGCGCAAGCACACACACACACACACACACACACACACACACACACACACGATGACACAAGAAAAGCTCCAATGAGTGCAGTTACAAAGAGAGAATTGGTTGTTTTGTTATTTATCTTTAAAGATGTGTGTGTATTCGCATGCACGCTAGGGTGTATATAAGTCTTAGAAGAATCACATATGTACACGTTAACAAACCATTTCTAGTTTAGATCCTCCAGGTCCCCATCTACCCATGGAACATGCCAGATTTCCATTGAGCCCTATTTTGCTCTCTTAAAAATGAGACCACAGGAGGCACACCAGACCTCCCTCTCTGCTGGGGCCTTTCATTTTGTTTTTCTCTCTTTCTGTTTTAGATTGATTTCTGGATTAAGTGTGGAGTGTTCTGCTTGCCTCTTAGGACATTTGGAAGAGCAGCCAGTGTTTTAACCCCTCCTGAGGCATTTTTTAATTTTACTTCGTTTTATTTTATTTCTTTTTGTGGTTTTCAAGACAGGGTTTCTCTGTGTAACAGCTCTGACTGCCCTGGAGCTCATGCCTGCCTCTGCCTCCCATGTTCTGAGACAACAGGCATGCATGCGCCAACACCACCCGGCTCCATTGCATTTTGCGTAATGCTCTCTTTGGTTTAAATGCTGAGGCGCTGTCACACAGAAAAGAGTGTAATTTATAAGAACAACACACCATCATCCAGGCGCTGTGGTGCTCGCTGGATGATACCATCACAAGGGCAATATTGGCCCTGCCACTCCAGTACTGGCACCTGCCATGGAGGAGGTGGGCGGTGCTCTCCCTCTCCACCTGGCGGGTGTGACAGCCAAGTTTTTGTGTTTGGTTTTGTTTCTGTCTCCCACTACCACATTCCCCACACCATCCACCCAGAGACAGGGATTCTCCGTGTAGCGTTGGCTATCCAGTCCTGGGCTCCCTTTGTAGACCAGGCTGGCCTTATACTCACAGCGATCTGCCTGCCTCTGCCTCCTGAGTGCTGCAATTAAAGTCATGCACCACAATGCCATGCCTGGCTTAGTTTTTGTTTTTGTTTTCCTTTGCCTTTAATCCCAGCAGTTGGGAGACAGAGGGGAGAGAATCACTTGCACTTGAAAGTCCAGGACAGGGAAGGCTACACGGGAAACCTTGTCTGGAAACAAACAAGCAAGCAAGCAAGAAAAAACTACAATTTCTTTAACACAAGAAAAGTTCTAGTTCCAAACTAGGTCAGTATACACAGCGATTTTCAAGACAGACAGGAATACATAGAGAGACTCTGTCTCCAAAATAGTTTAAACACTGTGTAAGTAGATAAGTAAGTAAGTAAATACATCGATGATAGATAGATAGATAGATAGATAGATAGATAGATAGATAGGATTAAAGGCATGTGCCACCATGCCTGGCTAAATATTTAATTCTTTACTCAACTATTTAAAAAGGATAAACTATTCCTTTATTTAGTGAATTCTCTGTAGTATACTAATACATAAACACATAGATGTTAGACACTTACATACAGACACACATAGATAGAAAAATAGATAGATAGATAGATACAAAACACACAGACAGACAAATGCAGACCAATCTTCATAGTCACCTCATTTGATCACAGCAGAGTCAAGCAGCCTGGTCTAGGTAGAGCCAGCTACCTTCTAAAACTTATTAGTCATCAGTCAGTACTGAATCTATTTATTAGCAATGCAGCAGTGACACTATAACCAGCCCAAAAAATCAATATGATTGTATACCCAGCAAGAGGGGGGGGGAGAGGGAGAGGGAGAGAGAGAGAGAGAGAGAGAGAGAGAGAGAGAGAGAGAGAGAGAGAGAGTGAGAGAGAGAGAGAGAGGGAGAATTGTGTGAGGAGGCTCTCTCTCCTTATCTAGAAACTATACACACCCTTACAATAAAAAAAGAAGCAGAAATAAATAAAATAACCAACCAACAAACAAATATTAACAACCATACAAAAAAGAAAACTACAAGCAGTCATTATTTTTGGAATATAATTTACAGGGGAAAGAAATGTGTGGATTCACATACAGGCTCAAACATGAACAGGAGACCAATGAGACCAAAAGACAGAGCAGCCAATGCCTGTTCTTATCGTTAAGGGTACTATATATGTGAAATGGTTTGGGGTCCTTCCTAGTCCCCTCTAGCAAGACCTAGAAGTGACTGACTTAAGGTGACATCAGGAAGCAGTCCATTTCTTGAAGCGGAAAGAAATGGGTCCTGGGAGTGAGATAGGTAGGAAGGAAAGAAGGAAGAATGGGGTCAAAAACCAATCTCAGCACGTCAGAGGCGGTGGTCATAGCTAGAGACTGTGAATGACCACTCAGCTGTGGATTAATTTTTAACACCCGTGGGGGGTGCCGACGCACACATACACACACACACACACACACACACACACACACACACACACACACACGATGACACAAGAAAAGCTCCAATGAGTGCAGTTACAAAGAGAGAATTGGTTGTTTTGTTATTTATCTTTAAAGATGTGTGTGTATTCGCATGCACGCTAGGGTGTATATAAGTCTTAGAAGAATCACATATGTACACGTTAACAAACCATTTCTAGTTTAGATCCTCCAGGTCCCCATCTACCCATGGAACACGCCAGATTTCCATTGAGCCCTATTTTGCTCTCTTAAAAATGAGACCACAGGAGGCACACCAGACCTCCCTCTCTGCTGGGGCCTTTCATTTTGTTTTTCTCTCTTTCTGTTTTAGATTGATTTCTGGATTAAGTGTGGAGTGTTCTGCTTGCCTCTTAGGACATTTGGAAGAGCAGCCAGTGTTTTAACCCCTCCTGAGGCATTTTTAATTTTACTTCATTTTATTTTATTTCTTTTTGTGGTTTTCAAGACAGGGTTTCTCTGTGTAACAGCTCTGACTGCCCTGGAGCTCATGCCTGCCTCTGCCTCCCATGTTCTGAGACAACAGGCATACATGCGCCAACACCACCCTGCTCCATTGCATTTTGCGTAATGCTCTCTTTGGTTTAAATGCTGAGGCGCTGTCACACAGAAAAGAGTGTAATTTATGAGAACAACACACCGTCATCCGGGTGCTGTGATGCTCCCTGGATGATACCATGAGAAGGGCAATATTGGCCCCGCCACTCCAGTACTGGCACCCGACATGGAGGAGGTGGGCAGGGCTCTCCCTCTCCACCAGGCAGGTGTGACAGTTAAGTTTTGGTGTTTTGTTTTGCTTTGTTTCTGTCTCCCACTACCACCACCCCCACACCCTCCGCCCAGAGACAGGGTTTCTCTGTGTAGCGTTGGCTATCCAGTTCTCGGCTCACTTTGTAGACCAGGCTGGCCTTAAAGTCACAGCGATATGCCTACCTCTGCCTCCTGAGTGCTGAGATTAAAGGCCTGCACCACCATGACATGCCTAGCTTTGTTTTTGGGTTTGTTTTTCTTTGCCTTTAATCCCAGCAGTTGGGAGACAGAGGCAAGAGAATCACTTGCACTTGCAAGTCCAGGAAAGGCAAGGCTACATGAGAAACCTTGTCTGGGAACAAACAAACAAGCAAGCAAGCAAGCAAGCAAGCAAACAAAAAACTACAATTTCTTTAACCCAAGAAAAGTTCTAGATCCAAACTAGGTCAGTATACACAGCGAATTTCAAGACAGACAGGATTACATAGAAAGACTCTGTCTCCAAAATAATTTAAACACTGTGTAAGTAGATAAGTAAGTAAGTAAATACATAGATAATAGATAGATACATAGATAGATAGATAGATAGATAGATAGATAGATAGATAGATAGATAGGATTAAAGGTGTGTGCCACCATGCCTGGCTAAATATTTAATTCTTTACTCAACTATTTTAAAAGATTAAACTAGTTCTTTGTTTAGTGTATTCTCCATACAAAACTAATACGTAAATACATAGATGTTAGATACATACATACACACATAGATAGATAGATAGATAGGTAAATAGATAGATAATAGACATAAAGACAGACAAATGGATACCAATTCTCATAGTTCCTTCATTTGATCACAGCAGTGTCAGGCAGCCTGGGCTAGGTAGTGCCAGCTAACTTCTAATGTATATTTGTCATCTGTCAGTACTGAATCTTTTTATTAGCAATGCAGCAGTGTCTCTATACCCAGCCCAGAAAATCAATGTGATTCTATACCCACCAGGAGAAGGTGGCTGGCGGGGGGGGGGGGGAGAGAATTCTTTGAGGAGGCTCTCTTTCCTGATATAGAAAGTATACCCACCCTTTCAATAAAAAAGAGAAGAAGAAAAATATAAAATAAATAACCAACCAACCAACCAACAAACAACAACAACAACAGCAACAAAAAGACCACTACAAGCAGTAAATTGTTTTGGAATATAATTTAAATGGGAAAGAAATGTGTGGATTCACATACAGGCTGAAACATGAACAGGAGACCAACAAGAACAAAAGACAGAGCAGCCAATGCCTGTTCTTATCGTTCAGGGTACTATTTATGTGAAATGGTTTGGTGTCCTTCCTAGTCCCCTCTTGCATGACCTAGAAGTGACTGACTTAAGGTGACATCAGGAAGCAGTCCATTTCTAGAAGAGGAAAGAAATGGGTGCTGGGAGTGAGATAGGTAGGAAGGAAAGAAGGAAGAAGGGGGTCTAAAACCAATCTCAGCACGTCAGAGGCAGTGGTCATAGCTAGAGACTGTGAATGATCAACCAGCTGAGGATTAATTATTAACACACATGCATGCTCGTTCTTGCGTGCGCAAGCACACACACACACACACACACACACACACACACACACACACGATGACACAAGAAAAGCTCCAATGAGTGCAGTTACAAAGAGAGAATTGGTTGTTTTGTTATTTATCTTTAAAGATGTGTGTGTATTCGCATGCACGCTAGGGTGTATATAAGTCTTAGAAGAATCACATATGTACACGTTAACAAACCATTTCTAGTTTAGATCCTCCAGGTCCCCATCTACCCATGGAACATGCCAGATTTCCATTGAGCCCTATTTTGCTCTCTTAAAAATGAGACCACAGGAGGCACACCAGACCTCCCTCTCTGCTGGGGCCTTTCATTTTGTTTTTCTCTCTTTCTGTTTTAGATTGATTTCTGGATTAAGTGTGGAGTGTTCTGCTTGCCTCTTAGGACATTTGGAAGAGCAGCCAGTGTTTTAACCCCTCCTGAGGCATTTTTTAATTTTACTTCGTTTTATTTTATTTCTTTTTGTGGTTTTCAAGACAGGGTTTCTCTGTGTAACAGCTCTGACTGCCCTGGAGCTCATGCCTGCCTCTGCCTCCCATGTTCTGAGACAACAGGCATGCATGCGCCAACACCACCCGGCTCCATTGCATTTTGCGTAATGCTCTCTTTGGTTTAAATGCTGAGGCGCTGTCACACAGAAAAGAGTGTAATTTATAAGAACAACACACCATCATCCAGGCGCTGTGGTGCTCGCTGGATGATACCATCACAAGGGCAATATTGGCCCTGCCACTCCAGTACTGGCACCTGCCATGGAGGAGGTGGGCGGTGCTCTCCCTCTCCACCTGGCGGGTGTGACAGCCAAGTTTTTGTGTTTGGTTTTGTTTCTGTCTCCCACTACCACATTCCCCACACCATCCACCCAGAGACAGGGATTCTCCGTGTAGCGTTGGCTATCCAGTCCTGGGCTCCCTTTGTAGACCAGGCTGGCCTTATACTCACAGCGATCTGCCTGCCTCTGCCTCCTGAGTGCTGCAATTAAAGTCATGCACCACAATGCCATGCCTGGCTTAGTTTTTGTTTTTGTTTTCCTTTGCCTTTAATCCCAGCAGTTGGGAGACAGAGGGGAGAGAATCACTTGCACTTGAAAGTCCAGGACAGGGAAGGCTACACGGGAAACCTTGTCTGGAAACAAACAAGCAAGCAAGCAAGAAAAAACTACAATTTCTTTAACACAAGAAAAGTTCTAGTTCCAAACTAGGTCAGTATACACAGCGATTTTCAAGACAGACAGGAATACATAGAGAGACTCTGTCTCCAAAATAGTTTAAACACTGTGTAAGTAGATAAGTAAGTAAGTAAATACATCGATGATAGATAGATAGATAGATAGATAGATAGATAGATAGATAGGATTAAAGGCATGTGCCACCATGCCTGGCTAAATATTTAATTCTTTACTCAACTATTTAAAAAGGATAAACTATTCCTTTATTTAGTGAATTCTCTGTAGTATACTAATACATAAACACATAGATGTTAGACACTTACATACAGACACACATAGATAGAAAAATAGATAGATAGATAGATACAAAACACACAGACAGACAAATGCAGACCAATCTTCATAGTCACCTCATTTGATCACAGCAGAGTCAAGCAGCCTGGTCTAGGTAGAGCCAGCTACCTTCTAAAACTTATTAGTCATCAGTCAGTACTGAATCTATTTATTAGCAATGCAGCAGTGACACTATAACCAGCCCAAAAAATCAATATGATTGTATACCCAGCAAGAGGGGGGGGGAGAGGGAGAGGGAGAGAGAGAGAGAGAGAGAGAGAGAGAGAGAGAGAGAGAGAGAGAGAGAGTGAGAGAGAGAGAGAGAGGGAGAATTGTGTGAGGAGGCTCTCTCTCCTTATCTAGAAACTATACACACCCTTACAATAAAAAAAGAAGCAGAAATAAATAAAATAACCAACCAACAAACAAATATTAACAACCATACAAAAAAGAAAACTACAAGCAGTCATTATTTTTGGAATATAATTTACAGGGGAAAGAAATGTGTGGATTCACATACAGGCTCAAACATGAACAGGAGACCAATGAGACCAAAAGACAGAGCAGCCAATGCCTGTTCTTATCGTTAAGGGTACTATATATGTGAAATGGTTTGGGGTCCTTCCTAGTCCCCTCTAGCAAGACCTAGAAGTGACTGACTTAAGGTGACATCAGGAAGCAGTCCATTTCTTGAAGCGGAAAGAAATGGGTCCTGGGAGTGAGATAGGTAGGAAGGAAAGAAGGAAGAATGGGGTCAAAAACCAATCTCAGCACGTCAGAGGCGGTGGTCATAGCTAGAGACTGTGAATGACCACTCAGCTGTGGATTAATTTTTAACACCCGTGGGGGGTGCCGACGCACACATACACACACACACACACACACACACACACACACACACACACACACACACGATGACACAAGAAAAGCTCCAATGAGTGCAGTTACAAAGAGAGAATTGGTTGTTTTGTTATTTATCTTTAAAGATGTGTGTGTATTCGCATGCACGCTAGGGTGTATATAAGTCTTAGAAGAATCACATATGTACACGTTAACAAACCATTTCTAGTTTAGATCCTCCAGGTCCCCATCTACCCATGGAACACGCCAGATTTCCATTGAGCCCTATTTTGCTCTCTTAAAAATGAGACCACAGGAGGCACACCAGACCTCCCTCTCTGCTGGGGCCTTTCATTTTGTTTTTCTCTCTTTCTGTTTTAGATTGATTTCTGGATTAAGTGTGGAGTGTTCTGCTTGCCTCTTAGGACATTTGGAAGAGCAGCCAGTGTTTTAACCCCTCCTGAGGCATTTTTAATTTTACTTCATTTTATTTTATTTCTTTTTGTGGTTTTCAAGACAGGGTTTCTCTGTGTAACAGCTCTGACTGCCCTGGAGCTCATGCCTGCCTCTGCCTCCCATGTTCTGAGACAACAGGCATACATGCGCCAACACCACCCTGCTCCATTGCATTTTGCGTAATGCTCTCTTTGGTTTAAATGCTGAGGCGCTGTCACACAGAAAAGAGTGTAATTTATGAGAACAACACACCGTCATCCGGGTGCTGTGATGCTCCCTGGATGATACCATGAGAAGGGCAATATTGGCCCCGCCACTCCAGTACTGGCACCCGACATGGAGGAGGTGGGCAGGGCTCTCCCTCTCCACCAGGCAGGTGTGACAGTTAAGTTTTGGGGTTTTGTTTTGCTTTGTTTCTGTCTCCCACTACCACCACCCCCACACCCTCCGCCCAGAGACAGGGTTTCTCTGTGTAGCGTTGGCTATCCAGTTCTCGGCTCACTTTGTAGACCAGGCTGGCCTTAAAGTCACAGCGATATGCCTACCTCTGCCTCCTGAGTGCTGAGATTAAAGGCCTGCACCACCATGACATGCCTAGCTTTGTTTTTGGGTTTGTTTTTCTTTGCCTTTAATCCCAGCAGTTGGGAGACAGAGGCAAGAGAATCACTTGCACTTGCAAGTCCAGGAAAGGCAAGGCTACATGAGAAACCTTGTCTGGGAACAAACAAACAAGCAAGCAAGCAAGCAAGCAAGCAAACAAAAAACTACAATTTCTTCAACCCAAGAAATGTTCTAGATCCAAACTAGGTCAGTATACACAGCAAATTTCAAGACAGACAGGATTACATAGAAAGACTCTGTCTCCAAAATAATTTAAACACTGTGTAAGTAGATAAGTAAGTAAGTAAATACATCGATAATAGATAGATACATAGATAGATAGATAGATAGATAGATAGATAGATAGATAGGATTAAAGGTGTGTGCCCCCATGCCTGGCTAAATATTTAATTCTTTACTCAACTATTTTAAAAGATTAAACTAGTTCTTTATTTAGTGTATTCTCCATACAAAACTAATACGTAAATACATAGATGTTAGATACATACATACACACATAGATAGATAGATAGATAGGTAAATAGATAGATAATAGACATAAAGACAGACAAATGGATACCAATTCTCATAGTTCCTTCATTTGATCACAGCAGTGTCAGGCAGCCTGGACTAGGTAGTGCCAGCTAACTTCTAATGTATATTTGTCATCTGTCAGTACTGAATCTTTTTATTAGCAATGCAGCAGTGTCTCTATAACCAGCCCAGAAAATCAATGTGATTCTATACCCACCAGGAGAAGGTGGCGGGCGGGGGGGCGGGGGGGGGGGGAGAGAATTGTTTGAGGAGGCTCTCTTTCCTGATATAGAAAGTATACCCACCCTTTCAATAAAAAAGAGAAGAAGAAAAATATAAAATAAATAACCAACCAACCAACAAACAAACAACAACAACAACAGCAACAAAAAGACCACTACAAGCAGTAAATTGTTTTGGAATATAATTTAAATGGGAAAGAAATGTGTGGATTCACATACAGGCTGAAACATGAACAGGAGACCAACAAGAACAAAAGACAGAGCAGCCAATGCCTGTTCTTATCGTTCAGGGTACTATTTATGTGAAATGGTTTGGTGTCCTTCCTAGTCCCCTCTAGCATGACCTAGAAGTGACTGACTTAAGGTGACATCAGGAAGCAGTCCATCTCTAGAAGAGGAAAGAAATGGGTGCTGGGAGTGAGATAGGTAGGAAGGAAAGAAGGAAGAAGGGGGTCTAAAACCAATCTCAGCACGTCAGAGGCAGTGGTCATAGCTAGAGACTGTGAATGATCAACCAGCTGAGGATTAATTATTAACACCCATGCATGCTCGTTCTTGCGTGCGCAAGCACACACACACACACACACACACACACACACACACACACACGATGACACAAGAAAAGCTCCAATGAGTGCAGTTACAAAGAGAGAATTGGTTGTTTTGTTATTTATCTTTAAAGATGTGTGTGTATTCGCATGCACGCTAGGGTGTATATAAGTCTTAGAAGAATCACATATGTACACGTTAACAAACCATTTCTAGTTTAGATCCTCCAGGTCCCCATCTACCCATGGAACATGCCAGATTTCCATTGAGCCCTATTTTGCTCTCTTAAAAATGAGACCACAGGAGGCACACCAGACCTCCCTCTCTGCTGGGGCCTTTCATTTTGTTTTTCTCTCTTTCTGTTTTAGATTGATTTCTGGATTAAGTGTGGAGTGTTCTGCTTGCCTCTTAGGACATTTGGAAGAGCAGCCAGTGTTTTAACCCCTCCTGAGGCATTTTTTAATTTTACTTCGTTTTATTTTATTTCTTTTTGTGGTTTTCAAGACAGGGTTTCTCTGTGTAACAGCTCTGACTGCCCTGGAGCTCATGCCTGCCTCTGCCTCCCATGTTCTGAGACAACAGGCATGCATGCGCCAACACCACCCGGCTCCATTGCATTTTGCGTAATGCTCTCTTTGGTTTAAATGCTGAGGCGCTGTCACACAGAAAAGAGTGTAATTTATAAGAACAACACACCATCATCCAGGCGCTGTGGTGCTCGCTGGATGATACCATCACAAGGGCAATATTGGCCCTGCCACTCCAGTACTGGCACCTGCCATGGAGGAGGTGGGCGGTGCTCTCCCTCTCCACCTGGCGGGTGTGACAGCCAAGTTTTTGTGTTTGGTTTTGTTTCTGTCTCCCACTACCACATTCCCCACACCATCCACCCAGAGACAGGGATTCTCCGTGTAGCGTTGGCTATCCAGTCCTGGGCTCCCTTTGTAGACCAGGCTGGCCTTATACTCACAGCGATCTGCCTGCCTCTGCCTCCTGAGTGCTGCAATTAAAGTCATGCACCACAATGCCATGCCTGGCTTAGTTTTTGTTTTTGTTTTCCTTTGCCTTTAATCCCAGCAGTTGGGAGACAGAGGGGAGAGAATCACTTGCACTTGAAAGTCCAGGACAGGGAAGGCTACACGGGAAACCTTGTCTGGAAACAAACAAGCAAGCAAGCAAGAAAAAACTACAATTTCTTTAACACAAGAAAAGTTCTAGTTCCAAACTAGGTCAGTATACACAGCGATTTTCAAGACAGACAGGAATACATAGAGAGACTCTGTCTCCAAAATAGTTTAAACACTGTGTAAGTAGATAAGTAAGTAAGTAAATACATCGATGATAGATAGATAGATAGATAGATAGATAGATAGATAGATAGATAGGATTAAAGGCATGTGCCACCATGCCTGGCTAAATATTTAATTCTTTACTCAACTATTTAAAAAGGATAAACTATTCCTTTATTTAGTGAATTCTCTGTAGTATACTAATACATAAACACATAGATGTTAGACACTTACATACAGACACACATAGATAGAAAAATAGATAGATAGATAGATACAAAACACACAGACAGACAAATGCAGACCAATCTTCATAGTCACCTCATTTGATCACAGCAGAGTCAAGCAGCCTGGTCTAGGTAGAGCCAGCTACCTTCTAAAACTTATTAGTCATCAGTCAGTACTGAATCTATTTATTAGCAATGCAGCAGTGACACTATAACCAGCCCAAAAAATCAATATGATTGTATACCCAGCAAGAGGGGGGGGGGAGAGGGAGAGGGAGAGAGAGAGAGAGAGAGAGAGAGAGAGAGAGAGAGTGAGAGAGAGAGAGAGAGGGAGAATTGTGTGAGGAGGCTCTCTCTCCTTATCTAGAAACTATACACACCCTTACAATAAAAAAAGAAGCAGAAATAAATAAAATAACCAACCAACAAACAAATATTAACAACCATACAAAAAAGAAAACTACAAGCAGTCATTATTTTTGGAATATAATTTACAGGGGAAAGAAATGTGTGGATTCACATACAGGCTCAAACATGAACAGGAGACCAATGAGACCAAAAGACAGAGCAGCCAATGCCTGTTCTTATCGTTAAGGGTACTATATATGTGAAATGGTTTGGGGTCCTTCCTAGTCCCCTCTAGCAAGACCTAGAAGTGACTGACTTAAGGTGACATCAGGAAGCAGTCCATTTCTTGAAGCGGAAAGAAATGGGTCCTGGGAGTGAGATAGGTAGGAAGGAAAGAAGGAAGAATGGGGTCAAAAACCAATCTCAGCACGTCAGAGGCGGTGGTCATAGCTAGAGACTGTGAATGACCACTCAGCTGTGGATTAATTTTTAACACCCGTGGGGGGTGCCGACGCACACATACACACACACACACACACACACACACACACACACACACACACACACGATGACACAAGAAAAGCTCCAATGAGTGCAGTTACAAAGAGAGAATTGGTTGTTTTGTTATTTATCTTTAAAGATGTGTGTGTATTCGCATGCACGCTAGGGTGTATATAAGTCTTAGAAGAATCACATATGTACACGTTAACAAACCATTTCTAGTTTAGATCCTCCAGGTCCCCATCTACCCATGGAACACGCCAGATTTCCATTGAGCCCTATTTTGCTCTCTTAAAAATGAGACCACAGGAGGCACACCAGACCTCCCTCTCTGCTGGGGCCTTTCATTTTGTTTTTCTCTCTTTCTGTTTTAGATTGATTTCTGGATTAAGTGTGGAGTGTTCTGCTTGCCTCTTAGGACATTTGGAAGAGCAGCCAGTGTTTTAACCCCTCCTGAGGCATTTTTTAATTTTACTTCGTTTTATTTTATTTCTTTTTGTGGTTTTCAAGACAGGGTTTCTCTGTGTAACAGCTCTGACTGCCCTGGAGCTCATGCCTGCCTCTGCCTCCCATGTTCTGAGACAACAGGCATGCATGCGCCAACACCACCCGGCTCCATTGCATTTTGCGTAATGCTCTCTTTGGTTTAAATGCTGAGGCGCTGTCACACAGAAAAGAGTGTAATTTATGAGAACAACACACCGTCATCCGGGTGCTGTGATGCTCCCTGGATGATACCATGAGAAGGGCAATATTGGCCCCGCCACTCCAGTACTGGCACCCGACATGGAGGAGGTGGGCAGGGCTCTCCCTCTCCACCAGGCAGGTGTGACAGTTAAGTTTTGGGGTTTTGTTTTGCTTTGTTTCTGTCTCCCACTACCACCACCCCCACACCCTCCGCCCAGAGACAGGGTTTCTCTGTGTAGCGTTGGCTATCCAGTTCTCGGCTCACTTTGTAGACCAGGCTGGCCTTAAAGTCACAGCGATATGCCTACCTCTGCCTCCTGAGTGCTGAGATTAAAGGCCTGCACCACCATGACATGCCTAGCTTTGTTTTTGGGTTTGTTTTTCTTTGCCTTTAATCCCAGCAGTTGGGAGACAGAGGCAAGAGAATCACTTGCACTTGCAAGTCCAGGAAAGGCAAGGCTACATGAGAAACCTTGTCTGGGAACAAACAAACAAGCAAGCAAGCAAGCAAGCAAGCAAACAAAAAACTACAATTTCTTCAACCCAAGAAATGTTCTAGATCCAAACTAGGTCAGTATACACAGCAAATTTCAAGACAGACAGGATTACATAGAAAGACTCTGTCTCCAAAATAATTTAAACACTGTGTAAGTAGATAAGTAAGTAAGTAAATACATCGATAATAGATAGATACATAGATAGATAGATAGATAGATAGATAGATAGATAGGATTAAAGGTGTGTGCCCCCATGCCTGGCTAAATATTTAATTCTTTACTCAACTATTTTAAAAGATTAAACTAGTTCTTTATTTAGTGTATTCTCCATACAAAACTAATACGTAAATACATAGATGTTAGATACATACATACACACATAGATAGATAGATAGATAGGTAAATAGATAGATAATAGACATAAAGACAGACAAATGGATACCAATTCTCATAGTTCCTTCATTTGATCACAGCAGTGTCAGGCAGCCTGGACTAGGTAGTGCCAGCTAACTTCTAATGTATATTTGTCATCTGTCAGTACTGAATCTTTTTATTAGCAATGCAGCAGTGTCTCTATAACCAGCCCAGAAAATCAATGTGATTCTATACCCACCAGGAGAAGGTGGCGGGCGGGGGGGGGGTGGGGGGGGAGAGAATTGTTTGAGGAGGCTCTCTTTCCTGATATAGAAAGTATACCCACCCTTTCAATAAAAAAGAGAAGAAGAAAAATATAAAATAAATAACCAACCAACCAACAAACAAACAACAACAACAACAGCAACAAAAAGACCACTACAAGCAGTAAATTGTTTTGGAATATAATTTAAATGGGAAAGAAATGTGTGGATTCACATACAGGCTGAAACATGAACAGGAGACCAACAAGAACAAAAGACAGAGCAGCCAATGCCTGTTCTTATCGTTCAGGGTACTATTTATGTGAAATGGTTTGGTGTCCTTCCTAGTCCCCTCTAGCATGACCTAGAAGTGACTGACTTAAGGTGACATCAGGAAGCAGTCCATCTCTAGAAGAGGAAAGAAATGGGTGCTGGGAGTGAGATAGGTAGGAAGGAAAGAAGGAAGAAGGGGGTCTAAAACCAATCTCAGCACGTCAGAGGCAGTGGTCATAGCTAGAGACTGTGAATGATCAACCAGCTGAGGATTAATTATTAACACCCATGCATGCTCGTTCTTGCGTGCGCAAGCACACACACACACACACACACACACACACACACACACACACACACGATGACACAAGAAAAGCTCCAATGAGTGCAGTTACAAAGAGAGAATTGGTTGTTTTGTTATTTATCTTTAAAGATGTGTGTGTATTCGCATGCACGCTAGGGTGTATATAAGTCTTAGAAGAATCACATATGTACACGTTAACAAACCATTTCTAGTTTAGATCCTCCAGGTCCCCATCTACCCATGGAACACGCCAGATTTCCATTGAGCCCTATTTTGCTCTCTTAAAAATGAGACCACAGGAGGCACACCAGACCTCCCTCTCTGCTGGGGCCTTTCATTTTGTTTTTCTCTCTTTCTGTTTTAGATTGATTTCTGGATTAAGTGTGGAGTGTTCTGCTTGCCTCTTAGGACATTTGGAAGAGCAGCCAGTGTTTTAACCCCTCCTGAGGCATTTTTTAATTTTACTTCGTTTTATTTTATTTCTTTTTGTGGTTTTCAAGACAGGGTTTCTCTGTGTAACAGCTCTGACTGCCCTGGAGCTCATGCCTGCCTGTGCCTCCCATGTTCTGAGACAACAGGCATGCATGCGCCAACACCACCCGGCTCCATTGCATTTTGCGTAATGCTCTCTTTGGTTTAAATGCTGAGGCGCTGTCACACAGAAAAGAGTGTAATTTATGAGAACAACACACCGTCATCCGGGCGCTGTGATGCTTCCTGGATGATACCATAGAAGGGCAATATTGGCCCCGCCACTCCAGTACTGGCACCTGCCATGGAGGAGGTGGGCAGGGCTCTCCCTCTCCACCAGGCAGGTGTGACAGTTAAGTTTTGGTGTTTTGTTTTGCTTTGTTTCTGTCTCCCACTACCACCACCCCCACACCCTCCGCCCAGAGACAGGGTTTCTCTGTGTAGCGTTGGCTATCCAGTCCTCGGCTCACTTTGTAGACCAGGCTGGCCTTAAAGTCACAGCGATATGCCTGCCTCTGCCTCCTGAGTGCTGAGATTAAAGGCCTGCACCACCATGACATGCCTAGCTTTGTTTTTGGGTTTGTTTTTCTTTGCCTTTAATCCCAGCAGTTGGGAGACAGAGGCAAGAGAATCACTTGCACTTGCAAGTCCAGGAAAGGCAAGGCTACATGAGAAACCTTGTCTGGGAACAAACAAACAAGCAAGCAAGCAAGCAAGCAAGCAAGCAAACAAAAAACTACAATTTCTTTAACCCAAGAAAAGTTCTAGATCCAAACTAGGTCAGTATACACAGCGAATTTCAAGACAGACAGGATTACATAGAAAGACTCTGTCTCCAAAATAATTTAAACACTGTGTAAGTAGATAAGTAAGTAAGTAAATACATCGATAATAGATAGATACATAGATAGATAGATAGATAGATAGATAGATAGATAGATAGATAGATAGATAGGATTAAAGGTGTGTGCCACCATGCCTGGCTAAATATTTAATTCTTTACTCAACTATTTTAAAAGATTAAACTAGTTCTTTGTTTAGTGTATTCTCCATACAAAACTAATACGTAAATACATAGATGTTAGATACATACATACACACATAGATAGATAGATAGATAGGTAAATAGATAGATAATAGACATAAAGACAGACAAATGGATACCAATTCTCATAGTTCCTTCATTTGATCACAGCAGTGTCAGGCAGCCTGGACTAGGTAGTGCCAGCTAACTTCTAATGTATATTTGTCATCTGTCAGTACTGAATCTTTTTATTAGCAATGCAGCAGTGTCTCTATAACCAGCCCAGAAAATCAATGTGATTCTATACCCACCAGGAGAAGGTGGCGGGCGGGGGGGGGGAGAGAATTGTTTGAGGAGGCTCTCTTTCCTGATATAGAAAGTATACCCACCCTTTCAATAAAAAAGAGAAGAAGAAAAATATAAAATAAATAACCAACCAACCAACAAACAAACAACAACAACAACAGCAACAAAAAGACCACTACAAGCAGTAAATTGTTTTGGAATATAATTTAAATGGGAAAGAAATGTGTGGATTCACATACAGGCTGAAACATGAACAGGAGACCAACAAGAACAAAAGACAGAGCAGCCAATGCCTGTTCTTATCGTTCAGGGTACTATTTATGTGAAATGGTTTGGTGTCCTTCCTAGTCCCCTCTAGCATGACCTAGAAGTGACTGACTTAAGGTGACATCAGGAAGCAGTCCATTTCTAGAAGAGGAAAGAAATGGGTGCTAGGAGTGAGATAGGTAGGAAGGAAAGAAGGAAGAAGGGGGTCTAAAACCAATCTCAGCACGTCAGAGGCAGTGGTCATAGCTAGAGACTGTGAATGATCAACCAGCTGAGGATTAATTATTAACACCCATGCATGCTCGTTCTTGCGTGCGCAAGCACACACACACACACACACACACACACACACACACACACACGATGACACAAGAAAAGCTCCAATGAGTGCAGTTACAAAGAGAGAATTGGTTGTTTTGTTATTTATCTTTAAAGATGTATGTGTATTCGCATGCACGCTAGGGTGTATATAAGTCTTAGAAGAATCACATATGTACACGTTAACAAACCATTTCTAGTTTAGATCCTCCAGGTCCCCATCTACCCATGGAACACGCCAGATTTCCATTGAGCCCTATTTTGCTCTCTTAAAATTGAGACCACAGGAGGCACACCAGACCTCCCTCTCTGCTGGGGCCTTTCATTTTGTTTTTCTCTCTTTCTGTTTTAGATTGATTTCTGGATTAAGTGTGGAGTGTTCTGCTTGCCTCTTAGGACATTTGGAAGAGTAGCCAGTGTTTTAACCCCTCCTGAGGCATTTTTTAATTTTACTTCGTTTTATTTTATTTCTTTTTGTGGTTTTCAAGACAGGGTTTCTCTGTGTAACAGCTCTGACTGCCCTGGAGCTCATGCCTGCCTCTGCCTCCCATGTTCTGAGACAACAGGCATGCATGCGCCAACACCACCCGGCTCCATTGCATTTTGCGTAATGCTCTCTTTGGTTTAAATGCTGAGGCGCTGTCACACAGAAAAGAGTGTAATTTATGAGAACAACACACCGTCATCCGGGCGCTGTGATGCTCCCTGGATGATACCATGAGAAGGGCAATATTGGCCCTGCCACTCCAGTACTAGCACCCGACATGGAGGAGGTGGGCAGGGCTCTCCCTCTCCACCAGGCAGGTGTGACAGTTAAGTTTTGGTGTTTTGTTTTGCTTTGTTTCTGTCTCCCACTACCACCACCCCCACACCCTCCGCCCAGAGACAGGGTTTCTCTGTGTAGCGTTGGCTATCCAGTCCTCGGCTCACTTTGTAGACCAGGCTGGCCTTAAAGTCACAGCGATATGCCTGCCTCTGCCTCCTGAGTGCTGAGATTAAAGGCCTGCACCACCATGACATGCCTAGCTTTGTTTTTGGGTTTGTATTTCTTTGCCTTTAATCCCAGCAGTTGGGAGACAGAGGCAAGAGAATCACTTGCACTTGCAAGTCCAGGAAAGGCAAGGCTACATGAGAAACCTTGTCTGGGAACAAACAAACAAGCAAGCAAGCAAGCAAGCAAGCAAACAAAAAACTACAATTTCTTTAACCCAAGAAAAGTTCTAGATCCAAACTAGGTCAGTATACACAGCGAATTTCAAGACAGACAGGATTACATAGAAAGACTCTGTCTCCAAAATAATTTAAACACTGTGTAAGTAGATAAGTAAGTAAGTAAATACATCGATAATAGTTAGATAGATAGATAGATAGATAGATAGATAGATAGATAGATAGATAGATAGATAGGATTAAAGGTGTGTGCCACCATGCCTGGCTAAATATTTAATTCTTTACTCAACTATTTTAAAAGATTAAACTAGTTCTTTGTTTAGTGTATTCTCCATACAAAACTAATACGTAAATACATAGATGTTAGATACATACATACACACATAGATAGATAGATAGATAGATAGGTAAATAGATAGATAATAGACATAAAGACAGACAAATGGATACCAATTCTCATAGTTCCTTCATTTGATCACAGCAGTGTCAGGCAGCCTGGACTAGGTAGTGCCAGCTAACTTCTAATGTATATTTGTCATCTGTCAGTACTGAATCTTTTTGTTAGCAATGCAGCAGTGTCTCTATAACCAGCCCAGAAAATCAATGTGATTCTATACCCACCAGGAGAAGGTGGCGGGCGGGGGTGGGGAGAGAATTGTTTGAGGAGGCTCTCTTTCCTGATATAGAAAGTATACCCACCCTTTCAATAAAAAAGAGAAGAAGAAAAATATAAAATAAATAACCAACCAACCAACAAACAAACAACAACAACAACAGCAACAAAAAGACCACTACAAGCAGTAAATTGTTTTGGAATATAATTTAAATGGGAAAGAAATGTGTGGATTCACATACAGGCTGAAACATGAACAGGAGACCAACAAGAACAAAAGACAGAGCAGCCAATGCCTGTTCTTATCGTTCAGGGTACTATTTATGTGAAATGGTTTGGTGTCCTTCCTAGTCCCCTCTAGCATGACCTAGAAGTGACTGACTTAAGGTGACATCAGGAAGCAGTCCATTTCTAGAAGAGGAAAGAAATGGGTGCTGGGAGTGAGATAGGTAGGAAGGAAAGAAGGAAGAAGGGGGTCTCAAACCAATCTCAGCACGTCAGAGGCAGTGGTCATAGCTAGAGACTGTGAATGATCAACCAGCTGAGGATTAATTATTAACACCCATGCATGCTCGTTCTTGCGTGCGCAAGCACACACACACACACACACACACACACACACACACACACACACACACACGATGACACAAGAAAAGCTCCAATGAGTGAAGTTACAAAGAGAGAATTGGTTGTTTTGTTATTTATCTTTAAAGATGTGTGTGTATTCGCATGCACGCTAGGGTGTATATAAGTCTTAGAAGAATCACATATGTACACGTTAACAAACCATTTCTAGTTTAGATCCTCCAGGTCCCCATCTACCCATGGAACACGCCAGATTTCCATTGAGCCCTATTTTGCTCTCTTAAAAATGAGACCACAGGAGGCACACCAGACCTCCCTCTCTGCTGGGGCCTTTCATTTTGTTTTTCTCTCTTTCTGTTTTAGATTGATTTCTGGATTAAGTGTGGAGTGTTCTGCTTGCCTCTTAGGACATTTGGAAGAGCAGCCAGTGTTTTAACCCCTCCTGAGGCATTTTTTAATTTTACTTCGTTTTATTTTATTTCTTTTTGTGGTTTTCAAGACAGGGTTTCTCTGTGTAACAGCTCTGACTGCCCTGGAGCTCATGCCTGCCTCTGCCTCCCATGTTCTGAGACAACAGGCATGCATGCGCCAACACCACCCGGCTCCATTGCATTTTGCGTAATGCTCTCTTTGGTTTAAATGCTGAGGCGCTGTCACACAGAAAAGAGTGTAATTTATGAGAACAACACACCGTCATCCGGGCGCTGTGATGCTCCCTGGATGATACCATGAGAAGGGCAATATTGGCCCCGCCACTCCAGTACTGGCACCCGACATAGAGGAGGTGGGCAGGGCTCTCCCTCTCCACCAGGCAGGTGTGACAGTTAAGTTTTGGTGTTTTGTTTTGCTTTGTTTCTGTCTCCCACTACCACCACCCCCACACCCTCCGCCCAGAGACAGGGTTTCTCTGTGTAGCGTTGGCTATCCAGTCCTCGGCTCACTTTGTAGACCAGGCTGGCCTTAAAGTCACAGCGATATGCCTGCCTCTGCCTCCTGAGTGCTGACATTAAAGGCCTGCACCACCATGACATGCCTAGCTTTGTTTTTGGGTTTGTTTTTCTTTGCCTTTAATCCCAGCAGTTGGGAGACAGAGGCTAGAGAATCACTTGCACTTGCAAGTCCAGGAAAGGCAAGGCTACATGAGAAACCTTGTCTGGGAACAAACAAACAAGCAAGCAAGCAAGCAAGCAAGCAAACAAAAAACTACAATTTCTTTAACCCAAGAAAAGTTCTAGATCCAAACTAGGTCAGTATACACAGCGAATTTCAAGACAGACAGGATTACATAGAAAGACTCTGTCTCCAAAATAATTTAAACACTGTGTAAGTAGATAAGTAAGTAAGTAAATACATCGATAATAGTTAGATAGATAGATAGATAGATAGATAGATAGATAGATAGATAGGATTAAAGGTGTGTGCCACCATGCCTGGCTAAATATTTAATTCTTTACTCAACTATTTTAAAAGATTAAACTAGTTCTTTGTTTAGTGTATTCTCCATACAAAACTAATACGTAAATACATAGATGTTAGATACATACATACACACATAGATAGATAGATAGATAGATAGGTAAATAGATAGATAATAGACATAAAGACAGACAAATGGATACCAATTCTCATAGTTCCTTCATTTGATCACAGCAGTGTCAGGCAGCCTGGACTAGGTAGTGCCAGCTAACTTCTAATGTATATTTGTCATCTGTCAGTACTGAATCTTTTTATTAGCAATGCAGCAGTGTCTCTATAACCAGCCCAGAAAATCAATGTGATTCTATACCCACCAGGAGAAGGTGGCGGGCGGGGGGGGGGGGGGAGAGAATTGTTTGAGGAGGCTCTCTTTCCTGATATAGAAAGTATACCCACCCTTTCAATAAAAAAGAGAAGAAGAAAAATATAAAATAAATAACCAACCAACCAACAAACAAACAACAACAACAACAGCAACAAAAAGACCACTACAAGCAGTAAATTGTTTTGGAATATAATTTAAATGGGAAAGAAATGTGTGGATTCACATACAGGCTGAAACATGAACAGGAGACCAACAAGAACAAAAGACAGAGCAGCCAATGCCTGTTCTTATCGTTCAGGGTACTATTTATGTGAAATGGTTTGGTGTCCTTCCTAGTCCCCTCTAGCATGACCTAGAAGTGACTGACTTAAGGTGACATCAGGAAGCAGTCCATTTCTAGAAGAGGAAAGAAATGGGTGCTGGGAGTGAGATAGGTAGGAAGGAAAGAAGGAAGAAGGGGGTCTAAAACCAATCTCAGCACGTCAGAGGCAGTGGTCATAGCTAGAGACTGTGAATGATCAACAAGCTGAGGATTAATTATTAACACCCATGCATTCTCGTTCTTGCCTGCGCAAGCACACACACACACACACACACACACACACACACACACACACACGATGACACAAGAAAAGCTCCAATGAGTGCAGTTACAAAGAGAGAATTGGTTGTTTTGTTATTTATCTTTAAAGATGTGTGTGTATTCGCATGCACGCTAGGGTGTATATAAGTCTTAGAAGAATCACATATGTACACGTTAACAAACCATTTCTAGTTTAGATCCTCCAGGTCCCCATCTACCCATGGAACACACCAGATTTCCATTGAGGCCTATTTTGCTCTCTTAAAAATGAGACCACAGGAGGCACACAAGTCCTCCCTCTCTGCTGGGGCCTTTCATTTTGTTTTTCTCTCTTTCTGTTTTAGATTGATTTCTGGATTAAGTGTGGAGTGTTCTGCTTGCCTCTTAGGACATTTGGAAGAGCAGCCAGTGTTTTAACCACTCCTGAGGCATTTTTTAAATTTACTTCGTTTTATTTTATTTCTTTTTGTGGTTTTCAAGACAGGGTTTCTCTGTGTAACAGCTCTGACTGCCCTGGAGCTCATGCCTGCCTCTGCCTCCCATGTTCTGAGACAACAGGCATGCATGCGCCAACACCACCCGGCTCCATTGCATTTTGTGTAATGCTCTCTTTGGTTTAAATGCTGAGGCGCTGTCACAGAGAAAAGAGTGTAATTTATGAGAACAACACACCGTCATCCGGGCGCTGTGATGCTCCTGGGTGATACCATGAGAAGGGCAATATTGGCCCCACCACTCCAGTACTGGCACCCGACATAGAGGAGGTGGGCAGGGCTCTCCCTCTCCACCAGGCAGGTGTGACAGTTAAGTTTTGGTGTTTTGTTTTGCTTTGTTTCTGTCTCCCACTACCACCACCCCCACACCCTCCGCCCAGAGACAGGGTTTCTCTGTGTAGCGTTGGCTATCTAGTCCTCGGCTCACTTTGTAGACCAGGCTGGCCTTAAAGTCACAGCGATATGCCTGCCTCTGCCTCCTGAGTGCTGAGATTAAAGGCCTGCACCACCATGACATGCCTAGCTTTGTTTTTGGGTTTGTTTTTCTTTGCCTTTAATCCCAGCAGTTGGGAGACAGAGGCAAGAGAATCACTTGCACTTGCAAGTCCAGGAAAGGCAAGGCTACATGAGAAACCTTGTCTGGGAACAAACAAACAAGCAAGCAAGCAAGCAAGCAAACAAAAAACTACAATTTCTTTAACCCAAGAAAAGTTCTAGATCCAAACTAGGTCAGTATACACAGCGAATTTCAAGACAGACAGGATTACATAGAAAGACTCTGTCTCCAAAATAATTTAAACACTGTGTAAGTAGATAAGTAAGTAAGTAAATACATCAATAATAGATAGATACATAGATAGATAGATAGATAGATAGATAGATAGATAGATAGATAGGATTAAAGGTGTGTGCCACCATGCCAGGCTAAATATTTAATTCTTTACTCAACTATTTTAAAAGATTAAATTAGTTCTTTATTTAGTGTATTCTCCATACAAAACTAATACCTAAATACATAGATGTTAGATACATACATACACACATAGATAGATAGATAGATAGGTAAATAGATAGATAATAGACATAAAGACAGACAAATGGATACCAATTCTCATAGTTCCTTCATTTGATCACAGCAGTGTCAGGCAGCCTGGACTAGGTAGTGCCAGCTAACTTCTAATGTATATTTGTCATCTGTCAGTACTGAATCTTTTTATTAGCAATGCAGCAGTGTCTCTATAACCAGCCCAGAAAATCAATGTGAATCTATACCCACCAGGAGAAGGTGGCGGGCGGGGGGGGGGGGAGAGAATTGTTTGAGGAGGCTCTCTTTCCTGATATAGAAAGTATACCCACCCTTTCAATAAAAAAGAGAAGAAGAAAAATATAAAATAAATAACCAACCAACCAACAAACAAACAACAACAACAACAGCAACAAAAAGAACACTACAAGCAGTAAATTGTTTTGGAATATAATTTAAATGGGAAAGAAATGTGTGGATTCACATACAGGCTGAAACATGAACAGGAGACCAACAAGAACAAAAGACAGAGCAGCCAATGCCTGTTCTTATCGTTCAGGGTACTATTTATGTGAAATGGTTTGGTGTCCTTCCTAGTCCCCTCTAGCATGACCTAGAAGTGACTGACTTAAGGTGACATCAGGAAGCAGTCCATTTCTAGAAGAGGAAAGAAATGGGTGCTGGGAGTGAGATAGGTAGGAAGGAAAGAAGGAAGAAGGGGGTCTAAAACCAATCTCAGCACGTCAGAGGCAGTGGTCATAGCTAGAGACTGTGAATGATCAACCAGCTGAGGATTAATTATTAACACCCATGCATGCTCGTTCTTGCGTGCGCAAGCACACACACACACACACACACACACACACACACACACACACACACGATGACACAAGAAAAGCTCCAATGAGTGCAGTTACAAAGAGAGAATTGGTTGTTTTGTTATTTATCTTTAAAGATGTGTGTGTATTCGCATGCACGCTAGGGTGTATATAAGTCTTAGAAGAATCACATATGTACACGTTAACAAACCATTTCTAGTTTAGATCCTCCAGGTCCCCATCTACCCATGGAACACGCCAGATTTCCATTGAGCCCTATTTTGCTCTCTTAAAAATGAGACCACAGGAGGCACACCAGACCTCCCTCTCTGCTGGGACCTTTCATTTTGTTTTTCTCTCTTTCTGTTTTAGATTGATTTCTGGATTAAGTGTGGAGTGTTCTGCTTGCCTCTTAGGACATTTGGAAGAGCAGCCAGTGTTTTAACCCCTCCTGAGGCATTTTTTAATTTTACTTCGTTTTATTTTATTTCTTTTTGTGGTTTTCAAGACAGGGTTTCTCTGTGTAACAGCTCTGACTGCCCTGGAGCTCATGCCTGCCTCTGCCTCCCATGTTCTGAGACAACAGGCATGCATGCGCCAACACCACCCGGCTCCATTGCATTTTGCGTAATGCTCTCTTTGGTTTAAATGCTGAGGCGCTGTCACACAGAAAAGAGTGTAATTTATGAGAACAACACACCGTCATCCGGGCGCTGTGATGCTCCCTGGATGATACCATGAGAAGGGCAATATTGGCCCCGCCACTCCAGTACTGGCACCCGACATGGAGGAGGTGGGCAGGGCTCTCCCTCTCCACCAGGCAGGTGTGACAGTTAAGTTTTGGTGTTTTGTTTTGCTTTGTTTCTGTCTCCCACTACCACCACCCCCACACCCTCCGCCCAGAGACAGGGTTTCTCTGTGTAGCGTTGGCTATCCAGTCCTCGGCTCACTTTGTAGACCAGGCTGGCCTTAAAGTCACAGCGATATGCCTGCCTCTGCCTCCTGAGTGCTGAGATTAAAGGCCTGCACCACCATGACATGCCTAGCTTTGTTTTTGGGTTTGTTTTTCTTTGCCTTTAGTCCCAGCAGTTGGGAGACAGAGGCAAGAGAATCACTTGCACTTGCAAGTCCAGGAAAGGCAAGGCTACATGAGAAACCTTGTCTGGGAACAAACAAACAAGCAAGCAAGCAAGCAAGCAAACAAAAAACTACAATTTCTTTAACCCAAGAAAAGTTCTAGATCCAAACTAGGTCAGTATACACAGCGAATTTCAAGACAGACAGGATTACATAGAAAGACTCTGTCTCCAAAATAATTTAAACACTGTGTAAGTAGATAAGTAAGTAAGTAAATACATCGATAATAGATAGATACATAGATAGATAGATAGATAGATAGATAGATAGATAGATAGATAGATAGGATTAAAGGTGTGTGCCACCATGCCTGGCTAAATATTTAATTCTTTACTCAACTATTTTAAAAGATTAAACTAGTTCTTTGTTTAGTGTATTCTCCATACAAAACTAATACGTAAATACATAGATGTTAGATACATACATACACACATAGATAGATAGATAGATAGATAGGTAAATAGATAGATAATAGACATAAAGACAGACAAATGGATACCAATTCTCATAGTTCCTTCATTTGATCACAGCAGTGTCAGGCAGCCTGGACTAGGTAGTGCCAGCTAACTTCTAATGTATATTTGTCATCTGTCAGTACTGAATCTTTTTATTAGCAATGCAGCAGTGTCTCTATAACCAGCCCAGAAAATCAATGTGATTCTATACCCACCCGGAGAAGGTGGCGGCCGGGGGGGGGGGGGGGAGAATTGTTTGAGGAGGCTCTCTTTCCTGATATAGAAAGTATACCCACCCTTTCAATAAAAAAGAGAAGAAGAAAAATATAAAATAAATAACCAACCAACCAACAAACAAACAACAACAACAACAGCAACAAAAAGAACACTACAAGCAGTAAATTGTTTTGGAATATAATTTAAATGGGAAAGAAATGTGTGGATTCACATACAGGCTGAAACATGAACAGGAGACCAACAAGAACAAAAGACAGAGCAGCCAATGCCTGTTCTTATCGTTCAGGGTACTATTTATGTGAAATGGTTTGGTGTCCTTCCTAGTCCCCTCTAGCATGACCTAGAAGTGACTGACTTAAGGTGACATCAGGAAGCAGTCCATTTCTAGAAGAGGAAAGAAATGGGTGCTGGGAGTGAGATAGGTAGGAAGGAAAGAAGGAAGAAGGGGGTCTAAAACCAATCTCAGCACGTCAGAGGCAGTGGTCATAGCTAGAGACTGTGAATGATCAACCAGCTGAGGATTAATTATTAACACCCATGCATGCTTGTCCTTGCGTGCGCAAGCACACACACACACACACACACACACACACACACACACACACACGATGACACAAGAAAAGCTCCAATGAGTGCAGTTACAAAGAGAGAATTGGTTGTTTTGTTATTTATCTTTAAAGATGTGTGTGTATTCGCATGCACGCTAGGGTGTATATAAGTCTTAGAAGAATCACATATGTACACGTTAACAAACCATTTCTAGTTTAGATCCTCCAGGTCCCCATCTACCCATGGAACACGCCAGATTTCCATTGAGCCCTATTTTGCTCTCTTAAAAATGAGACCACAGGAGGCACACCAGACCTCCCTCTCTGCTGGGACCTTTCATTTTGTTTTTCTCTCTTTCTGTTTTAGATTGATTTCTGGATTAAGTGTGGAGTGTTCTGCTTGCCTCTTAGGACATTTGGAAGAGCAGCCAGTGTTTTAACCCCTCCTGAGGCATTTTTTAATTTTACTTCGTTTTATTTTATTTCTTTTTGTGGTTTTCAAGACAGGGTTTCTCTGTGTAACAGCTCTGACTGCCCTGGAGCTCATGCCTGCCTCTGCCTCCCATGTTCTGAGACAACAGGCATGCATGCGCCAACACCACCCGGCTCCATTGCATTTTGCGTAATGCTCTCTTTGGTTTAAATGCTGAGGCGCTGTCACACAGAAAAGAGTGTAATTTATGAGAACAACACACCGTCATCCGGGCGCTGTGATGCTCCCTGGATGATACCATGAGAAGGGCAATATTGGCCCCGCCACTCCAGTACTGGCACCCGACATGGAGGAGGTGAGCAGGGCTCTCCCTCTCCACCAGGCAGGTGTGACAGTTAAGTTTTGGTGTTTTGTTTTGCTTTGTTTCTGTCTCCCACTACCACCACCCCCACACCCTCCGCCCAGAGACAGGGTTTCTCTGTGTAGCGTTGGCTATCCAGTCCTCGGCTCACTTTGTAGACCAGGCTGGCCTTAAAGTCACAGCGATATGCCTGCCTCTGCCTCCTGAGTGCTGAGATTAAAGGCCTGCACCACCATGACATGCCTAGCTTTGTTTTTGGGTTTGTTTTTCTTTGCCTTTAATCCCAGCAGTTGGGAGACAGAGGCAAGAGAATCACTTGCACTTGCAAGTCCAGGAAAGGCAAGGCTACATGAGAAACCTTGTCTGGGAACAAACAAACAAGCAAGCAAGCAAGCAAGCAAACAAAAAACTACAATTTCTTTAACCCAAGAAAAGTTCTAGATCCAAACTAGGTCAGTATACACAGCGAATTTCAAGACAGACAGGATTACATAGAAAGACTCTGTCTCCAAAATAATTTAAACACTGTGTAAGTAGATAAGTAAGTAAGTAAATACATCGATAATAGATAGATACATAGATAGATAGATAGATAGATAGATAGATAGATAGATAGATAGATAGGATTAAAGGTGTGTGCCACCATGCCTGGCTAAATATTTAATTCTTTACTCAACTATTTTAAAAGATTAAACTAGTTCTTTGTTTAGTGTATTCTCCATACAAAACTAATACGTAAATACATAGATGTTAGATACATACATACACACATAGATAGATAGATAGATAGATAGGTAAATAGATAGATAATAGACATAAACACAGACAAATGGATACCAATTCTCATAGTTCCTTCATTTGATCACAGCAGTGTCAGGCAGCCTGGACTAGGTAGTGCCAGCTAACTTCTAATGTATATTTGTCATCTGTCAGTACTGAATCTTTTTATTAGCAATGCAGCAGTGTCTCTATAACCAGCCAAGAAAATCAATGTGATTCTATACCCACCCGGAGAAGGTGGCGGCCGGGGGGGGGGGGGAGAATTGTTTGAGGAGGCTCTCTTTCCTGATATAGAAAGTATACCCACCCTTTCAATAAAAAAGAGAAGAAGAAAAATATAAAATAAATAACCAACCAACCAACAAACAAACAACAACAACAACAGCAACAAAAAGAACACTACAAGCAGTAAATTGTTTTGGAATATAATTTAAATGGGAAAGAAATGTGTGGATTCACATACAGGCTGAAACATGAACAGGAGACCAACAAGAACAAAAGACAGAGCAGCCAATGCCTGTTCTTATCGTTCAGGGTACTATTTATGTGAAATGGTTTGGTGTCCTTCCTAGTCCCCTCTAGCATGACCTAGAAGTGACTGACTTAAGGTGACATCAGGAAGCAGTCCATTTCTAGAAGAGGAAAGAAATGGGTGCTGGGAGTGAGATAGGTAGGAAGGAAAGAAGGAAGAAGGGGGTCTAAAACCAATCTCAGCACGTCAGAGGCAGTGGTCATAGCTAGAGACTGTGAATGATCAACCAGCTGAGGATTAATTATTAACACCCATGCATGCTTGTCCTTGCGTGCGCAAGCACACACACACACACACACACACACACACACACACACACACACACACACACGATGACACAAGAAAAGCTCCAAAGAGTGCAGTTACAAAGAGAGAATTGGTTGTTTTGTTATTTATCTTTAAAGATGTGTGTGTATTCGCATGCACGCTAGGGTGTATATAAGTCTTAGAAGAATCACATATGTACACGTTAACAAACCATTTCTAGTTTAGATCCTCCAGGTCCCCATCTACCCATGGAACACGCCAGATTTCCATTGAGCCCTATTTTGCTCTCTTAAAAATGAGACCACAGGAGGCACACCAGACCTCCCTCTCTGCTGGGACCTTTCATTTTGTTTTTCTCTCTTTTTGTTTTAGATTGATTTCTGGATTAAGTGTGGAGTGTTCTGCTTGCCTCTTAGGACATTTGGAAGAGCAGCCAGTGTTTTAACCCCTCCTGAGGCATTTTTTAATTTTACTTCGTTTTATTTTATTTCTTTTTGTGGTTTTCAAGACAGGGTTTCTCTGTGTAACAGCTCTGACTGCCCTGGAGCTCATGCCTGCCTCTGCCTCCCATGTTCTGAGACAACAGGCATGCATGCGCCAACACCACCCGGCTCCATTGCATTTTGCGTAATGCTCTCTTTGGTTTAAATGCTGAGGCGCTGTCACACAGAAAAGAGTGTAATTTATGAGAACAACACACCGTCATCCGGGCGCTGTGATGCTCCCTGGATGATACCATGAGAAGGGCAATATTGGCCCCGCCACTCCAGTACTGGCACCCGACATGGAGGAGGTGGGCAGGGCTCTCCCTCTCCACCAGGCAGGTGTGACAGTTAAGTTTTGGTGTTTTGTTTTGCTTTGTTTCTGTCTCCCACTACCACCACCCCCACACCCTCCGCCCAGAGACAGGGTTTCTCTGTGTAGCGTTGGCTATCCAGTCCTCGGCTCACTTTGTAGACCAGGCTGGCCTTAAAGTCACAGCGATATGCCTGCCTCTGCCTCCTGAGTGCTGAGATTAAAGGCCTGCACCACCATGACATGCCTAGCTTTGTTTTTGGGTTTGTTTTTCTTTGCCTTTAATCCCAGCAGTTGGGAGACAGAGGCAAGAGAATCACTTGCACTTGCAAGTCCAGGAAAGGCAAGGCTACATGAGAAACCTTGTCTGGGAACAAACAAACAAGCAAGCAAGCAAGCAAGCAAACAAAAAACTACAATTTCTTTAACCCAAGAAAAGTTCTAGATCCAAACTAGGTCAGTATACACAGCGAATTTCAAGACAGACAGGATTACATAGAAAGACTCTGTCTCCAAAATAATTTAAACACTGTGTAAGTAGATAAGTAAGTAAGTAAATACATCGATAATAGATAGATACATAGATAGATAGATAGATAGATAGATAGATAGATAGATAGATAGGATTAAAGGTGTGTGCCACCATGCCTGGCTAAATATTTAATTCTTTACTCAACTATTTTAAAAGATTAAACTAGTTCTTTGTTTAGTGTATTCTCCATACAAAACTAATACGTAAATACATAGATGTTAGATACATACATACACACATAGATAGATAGATAGATAGATAGGTAAATAGATAGATAATAGACATAAAGACAGACAAATGGATACCAATTCTCATAGTTCCTTCATTTGATCACAGCAGTGTCAGGCAGCCTGGACTAGGTAGTGCCAGCTAACTTCTAATGTATATTTGTCATCTGTCAGTACTGAATCTTTTTATTAGCAATGCAGCAGTGTCTCTATAACCAGCCCAGAAAATCAATGTGATTCTATACCCACCCGGAGAAGGTGGCGGCCGGGGGGGGGGGGGGGAGAATTGTTTGAGGAGGCTCTCTTTCCTGATATAGAAAGTATACCCACCCTTTCAATAAAAAAGAGAAGAAGAAAAATATAAAATAAATAACCAACCAACCAACAAACAAACAACAACAACAACAGCAACAAAAAGAACACTACAAGCAGTAAATTGTTTTGGAATATAATTTAAATGGGAAAGAAATGTGTGGATTCACATACAGGCTGAAACATGAACAGGAGACCAACAAGAACAAAAGACAGAGCAGCCAATGCCTGTTCTTATCGTTCAGGGTACTATTTATGTGAAATGGTTTGGTGTCCTTCCTAGTCCCCTCTAGCATGACCTAGAAGTGACTGACTTAAGGTGACATCAGGAAGCAGTCCATTTCTAGAAGAGGAAAGAAATGGGTGCTGGGAGTGAGATAGGTAGGAAGGAAAGAAGGAAGAAGGGGGTCTAAAACCAATCTCAGCACGTCAGAGGCAGTGGTCATAGCTAGAGACTGTGAATGATCAACCAGCTGAGGATTAATTATTAACACCCATGCATGCTTGTCCTTGCGTGCGCAAGCACACACACACACACACACACACACACACACACACACACACACACACACGATGACACAAGAAAAGCTCCAATGAGTGCAGTTACAAAGAGAGAATTGGTTGTTTTGTTATTTATCTTTAAAGATGTGTGTGTATTCGCATGCACGCTAGGGTGTATATAAGTCTTAGAAGAATCACATATGTACACGTTAACAAACCATTTCTAGTTTAGATCCTCCAGGTCCCCATCTACCCATGGAACACGCCAGATTTCCATTGAGCCCTATTTTGCTCTCTTAAAAATGAGACCACAGGAGGCACACCAGACCTCCCTCTCTGCTGGGACCTTTCATTTTGTTTTTCTCTCTTTCTGTTTTAGATTGATTTCTGGATTAAGTGTGGAGTGTTCTGCTTGCCTCTTAGGACATTTGGAAGAGCAGCCAGTGTTTTAACCCCTCCTGAGGCATTTTTTAATTTTACTTCGTTTTATTTTATTTCTTTTTGTGGTTTTCAAGACAGGGTTTCTCTGTGTAACAGCTCTGACTGCCCTGGAGCTCATGCCTGCCTCTGCCTCCCATGTTCTGAGACAACAGGCATGCATGCGCCAACACCACCCGGCTCCATTGCATTTTGCGTAATGCTCTCTTTGGTTTAAATGCTGAGGCGCTGTCACACAGAAAAGAGTGTAATTTATGAGAACAACACACCGTCATCCGGGCGCTGTGATGCTCCCTGGATGATACCATGAGAAGGGCAATATTGGCCCCGCCACTCCAGTACTGGCACCCGACATGGAGGAGGTGAGCAGGGCTCTCCCTCTCCACCAGGCAGGTGTGACAGTTAAGTTTTGGTGTTTTGTTTTGCTTTGTTTCTGTCTCCCACTACCACCACCCCCACACCCTCCGCCCAGAGACAGGGTTTCTCTGTGTAGCGTTGGCTATCCAGTCCTCGGCTCACTTTGTAGACCAGGCTGGCCTTAAAGTCACAGCGATATGCCTGCCTCTGCCTCCTGAGTGCTGAGATTAAAGGCCTGCACCACCATGACATGCCTAGCTTTGTTTTTGGGTTTGTTTTTCTTTGCCTTTAATCCCAGCAGTTGGGAGACAGAGGCAAGAGAATCACTTGCACTTGCAAGTCCAGGAAAGGCAAGGCTACATGAGAAACCTTGTCTGGGAACAAACAAACAAGCAAGCAAGCAAGCAAGCAAACAAAAAACTACAATTTCTTTAACCCAAGAAAAGTTCTAGATCCAAACTAGGTCAGTATACACAGCGAATTTCAAGACAGACAGGATTACATAGAAAGACTCTGTCTCCAAAATAATTTAAACACTGTGTAAGTAGATAAGTAAGTAAGTAAATACATCGATAATAGATAGATACATAGATAGATAGATAGATAGATAGATAGATAGATAGATAGATAGGATTAAAGGTGTGTGCCACCATGCCTGGCTAAATATTTAATTCTTTACTCAACTATTTTAAAAGATTAAACTAGTTCTTTGTTTAGTGTATTCTCCATACAAAACTAATACGTAAATACATAGATGTTAGATACATACATACACACATAGATAGATAGATAGATAGATAGGTAAATAGATAGATAATAGACATAAAGACAGACAAATGGATACCAATTCTCATAGTTCCTTCATTTGATCACAGCAGTGTCAGGCAGCCTGGACTAGGTAGTGCCAGCTAACTTCTAATGTATATTTGTCATCTGTCAGTACTGAATCTTTTTATTAGCAATGCAGCAGTGTCTCTATAACCAGCCCAGAAAATCAATGTGATTCTATACCCACCCGGAGAAGGTGGCGGCCGGGGGGGGGGGGAGAATTGTTTGAGGAGGCTCTCTTTCCTGATATAGAAAGTATACCCACCCTTTCAATAAAAAAGAGAAGAAGAAAAATATAAAATAAATAACCAACCAACCAACAAACAAACAACAACAACAACAGCAACAAAAAGAACACTACAAGCAGTAAATTGTTTTGGAATATAATTTAAATGGGAAAGAAATGTGTGGATTCACATACAGGCTGAAACATGAACAGGAGACCAACAAGAACAAAAGACAGAGCAGCCAATGCCTGTTCTTATCGTTCAGGGTACTATTTATGTGAAATGGTTTGGTGTCCTTCCTAGTCCCCTCTAGCATGACCTAGAAGTGACTGACTTAAGGTGACATCAGGAAGCAGTCCATTTCTAGAAGAGGAAAGAAATGGGTGCTGGGAGTGAGATAGGTAGGAAGGAAAGAAGGAAGAAGGGGGTCTAAAACCAATCTCAGCACGTCAGAGGCAGTGGTCATAGCTAGAGACTGTGAATGATCAACCAGCTGAGGATTAATTATTAACACCCATGCATGCTTGTCCTTGCGTGCGCAAGCACACACACACACACACACACACACACACACACACACACACACGATGACACAAGAAAAGCTCCAATGAGTGCAGTTACAAAGAGAGAATTGGTTGTTTTGTTATTTATCTTTAAAGATGTGTGTGTATTCGCATGCACGCTAGGGTGTATATAAGTCTTAGAAGAATCACATATGTACACGTTAACAAACCATTTCTAGTTTAGATCCTCCAGGTCCCCATCTACCCATGGAACACGCCAGATTTCCATTGAGCCCTATTTTGCTCTCTTAAAAATGAGACCACAGGAGGCACACCAGACCTCCCTCTCTGCTGGGGCCTTTCATTTTGTTTTTCTCTCTTTCTGTTTTAGATTGATTTCTGGATTAAGTGTGGAGTGTTCTGCTTGCCTCTTAGGACATTTGGAAGAGCAGCCAGTGTTTTAACCCCTCCTGAGGCATTTTTTAATTTTACTTCGTTTTATTTTATTTCTTTTTGTGGTTTTCAAGACAGGGTTTCTCTGTGTAACAGCTCTGACTGCCCTGGAGCTCATGCCTGCCTCTGCCTCCCATGTTCTGAGACAACAGGCATGCATGCGCCAACACCACCCGGCTCCATTGCATTTTGCGTAATGCTCTCTTTGGTTTAAATGCTGAGGCGCTGTCACACAGAAAAGAGTGTAATTTATAAGAACAACACACCATCATCCAGGCGCTGTGGTGCTCGCTGGATGATACCATCACAAGGGCAATATTGGCCCTGCCACTCCAGTACTGGCACCTGCCATGGAGGAGGTGGGCGGTGCTCTTCCTCTCCACCTGGCGGGTGTGACAGCCAAGTTTTTGTGTTTGGTTTTGTTTCTGTCTCCCACTACCACATTCCCCACACCATCCACCCAGAGACAGGGATTCTCCATGTAGCGTTGGCTATCCAGTCCTGGGCTCCCTTTGTAGACCAGGCTGGCCTTATACTCACAGCGATCTGCCTGCCCCTGCCTCCTGAGTGCTTCAATTAAAGTCATGCACCACAATGCCATGCCTGGCTTAGTTTTTGTTTTTGTTTTCCTTTGCCTTTAATTCCAGCAGTTGGGAGACAGAGGGGAGAGAATCACTTGCACTTGAAAGTCCAGGACAGGGAAGGCTACACGGGAAACCTTGTCTGGAAACAAACAAGCAAGCAAGCAAGAAAAAACTACAATTTCTTTAACACAAGAAAAGTTCTAGTTCCAAACTCGGTCAGTATACACAGCGATTTTCAAGACAGACAGGAATACATAGAGAGACTCTGTCTCCAAAATAGTTTAAACACTGTGTAAGTAGATAAGTAAGTAAGTAAATACATCGATGATAGATAGATAGATAGATAGATAGATAGATAGATAGATAGATAGGATTAAAGGTGTGTGCCACCATGCTTGGCTAAATATTTAATTCTTTACTCAACTATTTAAAAAGGATAAACTATTCCTTTATTTAGTGAATTCTCTGTACTATACTAATACATAAACACATAGATGTTAGACACTTACATACATACACACATAGATAGAAAAATAGATAGATAGATAGATAGATAGATAGATAGATAGATAGATAGATACAAAACACACAGACAGACAAATGGAGACCAATCTTCATAGTTACCTCATTTGATCACAGCAGAGTCAAGCAGCCTGGTCTAGGTAGAGCCAGCTACCTTGTAAAACTTATTAGTCATCAGTCAGTACTGAATCTATTTATTAGCAATGCAGCAGTGACACTATAACCAGCCCAAAAAATCAATATGATTATATACCCAGCAAGAGGGGGGGGAGAGGGAGAGGGAGAGAGAGAGAGAGAGAGAGAGAGAGAGAGAGAGAGAGAGAGAGGGAGAATTGTGTGAGGAGGCTCTCTCTCCATATCTAGAAACTATACACACCCTTACAATAAAAAAAGAAGCAGAAATAAATAAAATAACCAACCAACAAACAAATATTAACAACCATACAAAAAAGAAAACTACAAGCAGTCATTATTTTTGGAATATAATTTACAGGGGAAAGAAATGTGTGGATTCACATACAGGCTCAAACATGAACAGGAGACCAATGAGACCAAAAGACAGAGCAGCCAATGCCTGTTCTTATCGTTAAGGGTACTATATATGTGAAATGGTTTGGGGTCCTTCCTAGTCCCCTCTAGCAAGACCTAGAAGTGACTGACTTAAGGTGACATCAGGAAGCAGTCCATTTCTTGAAGCGGAAAGAAATGGGTCCTGGGAGTGAGATAGGTAGGAAGGAAAGAAGGAAGAATGGGGTCAAAAACCAATCTCAGCACGTCAGAGGCGGTGGTCATAGCTAGAGACTGTGAATGATCACTCAGCTGTGGATTAATTTTTAACACCCGTGGGGGGTGCCGACGCACACATACACACACACACACACACACACACACACACACACACACACGATGACACAAGAAAAGCTCCAATGAGTGCAGTTACAAAGAGAGAATTGGTTGTTTTGTTATTTATCTTTAAAGATGTGTGTGTATTCACATGCACGCTAGGGTGTATATAAGTCTTAGAAGAATCACATATGTACACGTTAACAAACCATTTCTAGTTTAGATCCTCCAGGTCCCCATCTACCCATGGAACACGCCAGATTTCCATTAAGCCCTATTTTGCTCTCTTAAAAATGAGACCACAGGAGGCACACCAGACCTCCCTCTCTGCTGGGGCCTTTCATTTTGTTTTTCTCTCTTTCTGTTTTAGATTGATTTCTGGATTAAATGTGGAGTGTTCTGCTTGCCTCTTAGGACATTTGGAAGAGCAGCCAGTGTTTTAACCCCTCCTGAGGCATTTTTTAATTTTACTTCGTTTTATTTTATTTCTTTTTGTGGTTTTCAAGACAGGGTTTCTCTGTGTAACAGCTCTGACTGCCCTGGAGCTCATGCCTGCCTCTGCCTCCCATGTTCTGAGACAACAGGCATGCATGCGCCAACACCACCCGGCTCCATTGCATTTTGCGTAATGCTCTCTTTGGTTTAAATGCTGAGGCGCTGTCACACAGAAAAGAGTGTAATTTATGAGAACAACACACCGTCATCCGGGCGCTGTGATGCTCCCTGGATGATACCATGAGAAGGGCAATATTGGCCCCGCCACTCCAGTACTGGCACCCGACATGGAGGAGGTGGGCAGGGCTCTCCCTCTCCACCAGGCAGGTGTGACAGTTAAGTTTTGGTGTTTTGTTTTGCTTTGTTTCTGTCTCCCACTACCACCACCCCCACACCCTCCGCCCAGAGACAGGGTTTCTCTGTGTAGCGTTGGCTATCCAGTCCTCGGCTCACTTTGTAGACCAGGCTGGCCTTAAAGTCACAGCGATATGCCTGCCTCTGCCTCCTGAGTGCTGACATTAAAGGCCTGCACCACCATGACATGCCTAGCTTTGTTTTTGGGTTTGTTTTTCTTTGCCTTTAATCCCAGCAGTTGGGAGACAGAGGCAAGAGAATCACTTGCACTTGCAAGTCCAGGAAAGGCAAGGCTACATGAGAAACCTTGTCTGGGAACAAACAAATAAGCAAGCAAGCAAGCAAGCAAGCAAACAAAAAACTACAATTTCTTTAACCCAAGAAAAGTTCTAGATCCAAACTAGGTCAGTATACACAGCGAATTTCAAGACAGACAGGATTACATAGAAAGACTCTGTCTCCAAAATAATTTAAACACTGTGTAAGTAGATAAGTAAGTAAGTAAATACATCGATAATAGATAGATAGATAGATAGATAGATAGATAGATAGATAGATAGGATTAAAGGTGTGTGCCACCATGCCTGGCTAAATATTTAATTCTTTACTCAACTATTTTAAAAGATTAAACTAGTTCTTTATTTAGTGTATTCTCCATACAAAACTAATACGTAAATACATAGATGTTAGATACATACATACACACATAGATAGATAGATAGATAGGTAAATAGATAGATAATAGACATAAAGACAGACAAATGGATACCAATTCTCATAGTTCCTTCATTTGATCACAGCAGTGTCAGGCAGCCTGGACTAGGTAGTGCCAGCTAACTTCTAATGTATATTTGTCATCTGTCAGTACTGAATCGTTTTATTGGCAATGCAGCAGTGTCTCTATAACCAGCCCAGAAAATCAATGTGATTCTATACCCACCAGGAGAAGGTGGCAGGCGGGGGGGGGGGGGGGAGAGAATTGTTTGAGGAGGCTCTCTTTCCTGATATAGAACGTATACCCACCCTTTCAATAAAAAAGAGAAGAAGAAAAATATAAAATAAATAACCAACCAACCAACAAACAAACAACAACAACAACAGCAACAAAAAGAACACTACAAGCAGTAAATTGTTTTGGAATATAATTTAAATGGGAAAGAAATGTGTGGATTCACATACAGGCTGAAACATGAACAGGAGACCAACAAGAACAAAAGACAGAGCAGCCAATGCCTGTTCTTATCGTTCAGGGTACTATTTATGTGAAATGGTTTGGTGTCCTTCCTAGTCCCCTCTAGCATGACCTAGAAGAGACTGACTTAAGGTGACATCAGGAAGCAGTCCATTTCTAGAAGAGGAAAGAAATGGGTGCTGGGAGTGAGATAGGTAGGAAGGAAAGAAGGAAGAAGGGGGTCTAAAACCAATCTCAGCACGTCAGAGGCAGTGGTCATAGCTAGGGACTGTGAATGATCAACCAGCTGAGGATTAATTATTAACACCCATGCATGCTCGTTCTTGCGTGCGCAAGCACACACACACACACACACACACACACACACACACACACACACGATGACACAAGAAAAGCTCCAATGAGTGCAGTTACAAAGAGAGAATTGGTTGTTTTGTTATTTATCTTTAAAGATGTGTGTGTATTTGCATGCACGCTAGGGTGTATATAAGTCTTAGAAGAATCACATATGTACACTTTAACAAACCATTTCTAGTTTAGATCCTCCAGGTCCCCATCTACCCATGGAACACGCCAGATTTCCATTGAGCCCTATTTTGCTCTCTTAAAAATGAGACCACAGGAGGCACACCAGACCTCCCTCTCTGCTGGGGCCTTTCATTTTGTTTTTCTCTCTTTCTGTTTTAGATTGATTTCTGGATTAAGTGTGGAGTGTTCTGCTTGCCTCTTAGGACATTTGGAAGAGCAGCCAGTGTTTTAACCCCTCCTGAGGCATTTTTTAATTTTACTTCGTTTTATTTTATTTCTTTTTGTGGTTTTCAAGACAGGGTTTCTCTGTGTAACAGCTCTGACTGCCCTGGAGCTCATGCCTGCCTCTGCCTCCCATGTTCTGAGACAACAGGCATGCATGCGCCAACACCACCCGGCTCCATTGCATTTTGCGTAATGCTCGCTTTGGTTTAAATGCTGAGGCGCTGTCACACAGAAAAGAGTGTAATTTATAAGAACAACACACCATCATCCAGGCGCTGTGGTGCTCGCTGGATGATACCATCACAAGGGCAATATTGGCCCTGCCACTCCAGTACTGGCACCTGCCATGGAGGAGGTGGGCGGTGCTCTCCCTCTCCACCTGGCGGGTGTGACAGCCAAGTTTTTGTGTTTGGTTTTGTTTCTGTCTCCCACTACCACATTCCCCACACCATCCACCCAGAGACAGGGATTCTCCGTGTAGCGTTGGCTATCCAGTCCTGGGCTCCCTTTGTAGACCAGGCTGGCCTTATACTCACAGCGATCTGCCTGCCCCTGCCTCCTGAGTGCTTCAATTAAAGTCATGCACCACAATGCCATGCCTGGCTTAGTTTTTGTTTTTGTTTTCCTTTGCCTTTAATTCCAGCAGTTGGGAGACAGAGGGGAGAGAATCACTTGCACTTGAAAGTCCAGGACAGGGAAGGCTACACGGGAAACCTTGTCTGGAAACAAACAAGCAAGCAAGCAAGAAAAAACTACAATTTCTTTAACACAAGAAAAGTTCTAGTTCCAAACTAGGTCAGTATACACAGCGATTTTCAAGACAGACAGGAATACATAGAGAGACTCTGTCTCCAAAATAGTTTAAACACTGTGTAAGTAGATAAGTAAGTAAGTAAATACATCGATGATAGATAGATAGATAGATAGATAGATAGATAGATAGGATTAAAGGCATGTGCCACCATGCCTGGCTAAATATTTAATTCTTTACTCAACTATTTAAAAAGGATAAACTATTCCTTTATTTAGTGAATTCTCTGTACTATACTAATACATAAACACATAGATGTTAGACACTTACATACATACACACATAGATAGAAAAATAGATAGATAGATAGATAGATAGATAGATAGATAATACACACACAGACAGACAAATGGATACCAATCCTCATAGTTCCCTCATTTGATCACAGCAGAGTCAGGCAGACTGGTCTAGGTAGTGCCAGCTCCCTTCTAATGTTTATTAGTCATCAGTCAGTACTGAATCTATTTATTATCAATGCAGCAGTGACTCTATAACCAGCCCAGAAAATCAGCGTGATTCTATACCTAGCACGAGAGGGGGGAGGGGGAGAGAGAGAGAGAGAGAGAGAGAGAGAGAGAGAGAGAGAGAATTGTGTGAGGAGGCTCTTTCTCCTGATATAGAAAGTATACCCACCCTTTCAATAAAAAAGAGAAGAAGAAAAAAAGTAAATAACCAAGCAACCAACAAACAATTAACAACAACAACAACAACAAAAGACCACTACAAGCGGTCATTTGTTTTGGAATATAATTTACAGGGGAAAGAAATGTATAGGTTCACATACAGGCTCTATCATAAACAGGAGAGCAACGAGACTAAAAGACAGAGCAGCCGATGCCTTTTCTTATCGTTCAGGGTACTATTTATGTGAAATGGTTTGGGGTCCATCCTAGTCCCCTCTAGCATGACCTAGAAGTGACTTATTTAAGGTTTTCAGGAAGCAGTCCTCTTGAAGAGGAAAGAAATGGCTGCTGAGAGTGAGATAGGTAGGAAGGAAAGAAGGAAGAACGGGGTCAAAAACCAATCTCAGCACGTCAGAGGCAGTGGTCATAGCTAGAGACTGTGACTGATCACTCAGCACATACACACACACAGACACACACACACTCACATACACACACACACGCGCGCGCGCTCGATGAAACAAGAAAATCTACAATGAGTGCATTTACAAAGACAGAATCGGTTGTTTTGTTATTTATCTTTAAAGATGTGTGTGTGTTCGTATGCATGCTGGGCTGTATATAAGTCTTAGAAGAATCACATATGTACACTTTAACAAACCATTTCTAGTTTAGATCCTCCAGGTCCCCATCTACCCATGGAACTCGCCAGATTTCCATTGAGCCCTATTTTGCTCTTTTAAAAATGAGACCACAGGAGCCACACCAGACCTCCCTCTCAGCTGGGGCCTTTCATTTTGTTTTTCTCTCTTTCTGTTTCTGATTAATTTCTGGATTAAGAGTGGAGTGTTCTGCCTGCCTCTCAGGACTTTTGGAAGAGCAGCCAGTGCTTTTAACCCCTCCTGAGGCATTTTTTACTTTTATTTCGTTTCTTTTTATTTCTTTTTGTGGCTTTTCGAGACAGGGTTTCTTTGTGCAACAGCTATGGCTGTCCTGGAACTCACGGAGACCCAGCGGCCTCTGCCTCCCAAGCGCCGGGAGTAAAGGCGGGCGTGATGTCGCATGCCTTTAATCCCAGCACTCAGGAGGCAGCGGCAGACGGATCGCTGTGAGTTCAAGGCCAGCCTGGTCTACAAAGTGAGTCCAGGAAGGCCAAGGCTAAAACAGAGAAACCTTGGCTCAAAAAAATATATATATTAGAAGGAGAAGAAGGAAGAGGAGGAGGAGGAGGAAAGGAAGGAAGGAAGGAAAGAGCCAGGCCTGGTGGCAGCAACGCACTGAATATTTAAATTTTTCATGGCATTAGTCATAAGAAAAAAAATAAAATAAAGCAGATATAATTAATTGTCCTGGCATGCACCACCAGGCCCTGCTTCCTTTAATTTCATTTATTTATTTACTTATTGATATTGGTTTTTTGAGACAGGGTTTCTCTGGGTAGCCTTGGGTGTCCTGGAACTCTGTTTTTAGACCAGGCTGGTCTCAAACTCACAGAGATCCACCTACCCCTGCCTCCCAAGTGCTGGGATGAATGGCGTGTGCCACCATGCTGGTCCTTTCAGCTCTTTATCTCCAAGAAAGTTTCTAGGTAGTCCTGGGAGTTCCAACCTTAGTCCATCTACACATCAGTTTCAAAGACAGCCAGAGGGGGGCAGAGAGAGAGAGAGAGAGAGAGAGAGAGAGAGAGAGAGAGAGTCTATCTCCACAAACCTTAGATAAGTAAGATACACAGACAGAAAGACAAATGGAGGCCAAGCATCATAGTTTCCTCATGTAATCACAGCAGAGACAGGTGGACTTCTGTGTTTGGTTTTTCCAAGTACATATTTAAGTCTTTATTCAGCTATCTATCAAGGATAAACTGGTCCTTTATTTAGTGTAGTCTCCGTACCCCACGTGGAACCATTGAAATCCCTAACTAGATGAGGCCTGCCTCCAGCTCACAGAGTTTCACCTGCCTCTGCCTTCAGAGCTATGGGATTCAAGGCCTATAGGACCACACAGAGCTGGCTTCTTTAAGTTCTGGTTTCAGAACTTAACCCCAATGTGCATGTACAGAATTATAGGGAAGCCTCTTCTGATCTACACAGTTCCCTCGCTCCATGAAAAGACAAACCACATAAAGGCTTAACTCGCTCTCTGAAAACAAAAAAAAAAAATTAAGAGCTGGATGGAGAGGTGGCTCAGAGGTTAAGAGCACTGACTGCCCCTCCAGAGGTCCTGAGTTGCGTTCCCAGCGAGCACAAGGCGGCTCACGGCCATCTATAATTTGATCTAACGTCCTCCTCTGGCGTGCAGGCATAAACGCAGGCAGATAAAGCACTGTACACATAATAATGAATAAATATTTTAAATTGAAAATAAACTTTTAAATTAACCATAATGACAGGGGGGAAAAACTAGTTCAGAATCTTTCAGTAGCCAGGAGGTGGTGGCACATGCCTTTCTTTAATCCCAGCACTTTGGAGGCAGAGACAGGTGGATTGTTGTGAGTTTGAGGCCAGCCTTGTCTACACAGCGGGTCCAGGACAGCCAAGGTTCCATAAAGAAACGCAGTCCTCAGGAATCAAAACCAAAACCAAACCAAAAAAAAGAAAAAAATTTAGTCCGAGGAGCTACACCATACCTCTGAGACGGTTCCTTTCATTTTATTTACCTTTATTTCATTTCATCATTTTTTTTATTTCTTTTTTGGGGGGGGGGCAAGGGATTCGTTTTTCACGTTAGCGTTTCTCTGTGTAGCTTCTACTGTCCTGGAGTTACTTGCTTTTTTAGACCAGGCTGCCCTAAAATTCACGGCAATCCGACTGCCTCTGTCTCCCGAGTGCTGGGATTATTGTCATGCGCCACCACCGCCCGGCCTTATTTTAATTTTTTTCTGTGCATCATTCGGTATGAATGTGTCAGATCCCTTCTAGTGGTGTTACAGACAGTTGTGAGCTGCCCTGTGGGTGTTGGGAATCCAACCCAGGTCCTTTGGAAGAGCTGACAGTGCTCCTCACCACTGATCCATCTCTCTAGTCCCATTTGTTTTGTCTTCATGCTCTCTTTCTTTGAATTCTGAGGCACTGCCACACAGGGGGGAAAACATTTCTGAAGTGATCTTCTCTCTTCTCTGTGTTTACCATCCCTCTAGATGGCAGGGACTTAAATCCAATTCACACGTGGTGGGGGGCTGTGTGGCAGAGCAGAGGGTCAGGGGCACGGTAGGCCAGGGGACCGTGGCAGAGGAGGGCCAATGCAGGTGCGCCGGGGGCGGGAGGGGGATTGTGAGGAGCCTCTCACCCCAGACCTTGAAAGTACTCTTTAAATTAAAAGTGTAAAAAAAAACCAACATTACTACTAACACACATTTGTTTTGGAATATAATTTATGGCAGAAAGAAATGTGTGGGTTCGCATACAAGCCCAAACATAAACAAGAGACTGGAGAGACCAAAGGCAGAGCAGCCGATGCCTGTTCTTTTCGTTCAGGGTACTATTTATGTGAAATGGGTTGGAGTCCTTCCTAGTCCCCTCTACAATGACCTAGAAGTTTGACTGTCTTAAGCTGAAATCAGGAAGCAGTCCATTTCTGGAAGAGGAAAGAAAAGGTTGCTATGAGTTCAAGGTCCAGCCTGGTCTACAAAGTGAGTCCAGGATGGCCAATGCTACACAGAGAAACCATGTATCGAAAAACAAAAAAATACAAACGGACAAACATAAAAAAATCTTAAAAGAATCCCAGACACATCTGCCGTGTATGGTATGGTGGTGCACGCGTTTAATCCCACCACTTGGGAGGCAAAGACATGTGGATCGCTGTAAAATTGTCTCGAAAAGCCAAAAAAGAAAAAAAAAAGAATCTGACATCTAAACTTTAACCAATCATTACCTAGTTTACATCCTACAGGTGCACATCTACCCAAGGAACACACCAAATTTCCACTGAGTCCTATCTTGCTGTCGTAAAAATGAGACCACAGGAGCAACACCAGACCTCCCCCTCAGCTGGGTTGTTTCATTTTGTTTTTCTCTCTTTCTGTTCTCTTTGAGTTCTGCATTAGGTGTGCAGTGTTCTGCCTGCATCTCCACCTGCGGGCCAGGAGAGGGCGCCAGGTCTCCTCATAAATGGTTGTGAGCCACCACGTGGCTGCTGGGAACTGAAGGCTATACCTTCCCAAGAGCAGCCAGTGCTCTTCAACCCTGACACATTTTTATTTTTGTTATTTTTATTTTTTATGTTTGTGGTTTTTCGAGACAGGGTTTCTCTGTGCAACATCTCTGGCTGTCCTGGAACTCATGGAGATCCACCGGCCTCTGCCTCCCAAGCGCCGGGAGGGGACTCGGTGTGGCGGGAGAGGGGCGGCGGCCACGGGAAAGGGACCGAGGCCCCTTTCTTCTCCACCACCCTGCCCGCCGTCCATGACACACGTCTGACGGGTTCGCGAGAGAAAGAGCGAGAAGATCGACCGGGAAGAGCGCGGAGGTGGAGGCGGCGGCGAAGCAGGAACACGAGCCGGCGACCTCGCTTTGGCGAGTGCCCTGGGTCCCAGGGCAAGCAACATGGCGCGGCGACGGGGCCGACACTCGCTGCCTCTCCCTGACCCCACCCCCCGGGGAGGGCTCACATTGGCGAACGGATGGACCGCGGCGTCCCAAGGGACCGTCGCCAGAGCAAGCCAACCCCTGGGCAGAGGAAAGACGGAGAAGGCGGCGGGGCCGGTCCAGGGCGCAGAGACGGAAGGAGCAGCCACGGCACGGGGTCGGCCAACCTTGCGGGCTCGGGCGGCGGCGCGACGACGCTCCCAGATGGGGAAGGGGTGCGCGGGTCGGGAACCCGGACCTGGGGAACGGCGTGGCCCCGTGAGATGATGGGCAGACATGGAGGCAGAAGATGAAGGAGAACGAGGAGGGCCGAGATCCAGACCCTGATGACTTCAAGGGTACGACGACCCCGCCTAGAGAGGCAGAACCTGGACCGAGACCCCTCCGTCACCGCCTAAGCGTGACCGCTCGCGCCACCACACGGCCATCAACACAGACCCTGGGGACACGGTAAGACCGTCACCGACCCGCCTTCCTCGCCCACCACTGCGCCTCTCAATGCGTTGCGGCCTTTCTTCAAGCTCTCCTCTGCACGGAGGCCGGGAGGCGGCGACAGCGGCCCGCCGACAACCACCCCACATGTCTGAACTTCGGGGGATGGAGGGCCTGGAGTCAAGAACCCTGCGAACAAACCACCAGCCGCGTGAACCCACCCCTCGGAGATGGACATCGAAGGGGTGTGGCGATTGATCTTCAAGGGACGCTCAGACAGGCATAGCCCCGGGAGGAACCCGGGGACACAAGAGAGTTCGATGTGTCGATGATCAATGTGTCCTGCGATTCACATTAATTCTCGAAGCTAGCTGCGTTCTTCATCGACGCACGAGCCGAGTGATACACTGCTAAGAGTCCTACGAGTTTTTCGTTGGGCGTGTGGGAGAGACGGGAGTCCCTCGCTCACATCACACGTGCTGGTGTCGGCACAGTGCCCGGCCCCCCACACTGGGAGAGAGGGCTCGCCTTGGGCTGGCCAGCAAGAGCAAAACAGATGGACCACGAACTCCGGGGGATGGGTCGGTTGGACCGAACGGAAAAGAACCACACACACACACAGTGACACGGGACCCGCCCAGCGAACACAGCCGAGACGCCCAAGACATGGGAAGCCGGGACGGCAAGCTGGACACAGCTGCGCGTGCCCCACGGATGCCCAAAGGGGAGGGTCCCACCCCAACCCTCAACCACGGCCTCGGGAGCGGCCCTGGAAGGAGGAAAGTGGGGGAGAGTCTGAGAGAGCCGCGGGAGGGAGAGAGGGAACTCACACACCTCCAGGCTGACTCCCTACGGGCCCACTGCCCCCCCTGACCCTGGGGGCTGAGAGGCGAACTCCCCAGGGGTCTTTAAACCTGCATGCCGGAACGCGACAGTCAGGTACCCGGAAAGGTTCGGGGAGGACACGCGAGGTCAGAAAAGCCGGGAGGGGATGGATGCCGGACACACTGAGGCCATCGCCGACCGCAGGCAACACGCTTCGGGCTTGGTAAAGTCGTAGCCCTGGCATAGGCGGCCGAGATGAGGCGCGACAGCGCACCCCACCACAACCACGACATAGACTCGCACCACCGCTAAGGGAGGAGACGAGCCGGACGGGAAAGAGGGGCGGCCCGCGGGACGCGGCATTCACCTAGCGTGGGGGGTGGGCCACCCCGGGGAAGAAGCGGAAGGAGCGAAGAGAAGGGAGAGGATTGCGAGAGAGGGATGAGAATGGCAAGAGCTGCCCAACCCACAACAGACGGCAATGCGCCCCGCCTCCTCACCATCCTCTACCTCTTTCCTCTTCCCTCCTTCTTTCAACCCAGAGGACCAAATGACCGAGACCAACTGCATGGGGCAGCAGGCGATGCGACCCGGGACACGCGCCTCCCGGTGGGGAGGAACAAAGACGGACGGACAGACGGACGGACGGACGGACGGACGGACGGACGGACGTGGCCAGCCTACCGGCGCCTCTCCTTAATGATCCTTCCGCAGGTTCAGCTATGGAAACCTTGTTACGCCTTTTACTTCCTCTAGATAGTCAAGTTTGACCATCTTCTCAGCGCTCCAGCATGGCCATCAGCCGACTCCAGCAGGGCTGATCCGAGGGCCTCACTAAACCATCCAATCGGTAGTAGCGACGGGCAGTGTGTACAAAGGGCAGCGACTTAATCAACGCAAGCTTATGACCTGATCTTACTGGGAATTCCTCGTTCCTGGGGAATAATTGCAATACCGGATCCCCATCACCAATGGGGTTAAAGGGTTACCCTTGCCTGACAGCTTAGGGTAGGCACACGCTGAGCCAGTGTAGCGCGCCTGCAGCCCCGGACATCTAAGGGCATCACAGACCTGTCATTGCTCAATCTCCGGTGGCTGAACGCCACTTGTCCTCTAAGAAGTTGGGGGACGGGACGCCGACCGCTCGGGGGACGCGTAACTAGTTAGCATGCCAGAGTCTCGTTTGTTATAAGAATTAACCAGACAAATCGCTCCACCAACTAAGAACGGCCAAGCACCACAACCCAGGGAATCAAGAAAGAGCTATCAATCTGTCAATCCTGTCCGTATCCAGGCAGGGTAAGGTTTCCCGTGTTGAGTCAAATTAAACCGCAGGCTCCACTACTGGTGGTGCCCTTCCGTCAATTCCTTTAAGTCTCAGCTTTGCAACCATACTCCCCCCCCCCCCCGAATCCAAAGACTTTGGTTTCCGGGAAGCTGCCCAGCAGGTCATGGGAATACCATTTCATTTTGCATAATGCTCTCTTTGGTTTAAATGCTGAGGCACTGTCACACAGAAAAGAGTGTAATTTATGAGAACAACACACCATCATCCGGGCCCAGTGGTGCTCGCTGGATGATACCATCACAAGGGCAATATTGACCCAATCCCTCCAGTACTGGCACCGGCCATGGAGGAGGTGGGCGGTGCTCTCCCTCTCCACTGGGCAGGTGTAACAACCAAGTTTTGGGGTTTTGTTTTGTTTTGTTTCTGTCTCCCACTACCACCACCCCCACCCCCTCTGCCTAGAGACAGGGTTTCTCTGTGTAGCATTGGCTGTCCAGCCCAGGGCTCCCTTTGTAGACCAGGCTGGCCTTAAACACACAGCGATCTGCCTGCCTCTGCCTCCAGAGTGCTGGGATTAAAGGCCTGCACCACCATGCCATGCCTGGCTTTGTTTTTGGTTTTGTTTTCCTTTGCTTTAATCCCAGCACTTGGGAGATAGAGGCAAGAGAATCACCTGTACTTGCTTGTCCAGGACAGGCAAAGCTACATGAGAAACCTTGTCTGGAAACAAACAAGCAAGCAAGCAAGCAAGCAAGCAAACAAAAAACTACAATTTCTTTAACCCAAGAAAAGTTCTAGTTCGAAACTAAGTCAGTATATACAGCAATTTTCAAGACAGACAGGAATATAGAGAGAAACTCTGTCTCCAAAATAATGTAAACACTGTGTAAGTAGATAAGTAAGTAAGTAAATACATCGATGATAGATAGATAGATAGATAGATAGATAGATAGATAGATAGATAGAATTAAAGGTGTGTGCCACCATGCCTGGCTAAATATTTAATTCTTTACTCAACTATTTTAAAAGATTAAACGAGTTCTTTATTTAGTGTATTCTCCGTACTATACTAATACATAAATACATAGATGTTAGATACATACACACATACACCCATAGATACATAGATAGATAGATAGAGAGATACAGAGATAGAAAGATAATACACACACAGACAGACAAATGGATACCAATCCTCATAGTTCCCTCATTTGATCACCACAGAGTAAGGCAGCCTGGTCTAGGTAGTGCCAGCTACCTTCTAATGTTTATTAGTCATCAGTCAGTACTGAATCAATTTATTAGCAATGCAGCAGTGACTCTATAACCAGCCCAGAAAATCAATGTGATTGTATACACAGCACGAGAGGGTGGGAGGAGAGAGAGAGAGAGATCTTGACTAAAAGAAATAGCTGGCCGGGCGTGTTAGCACACACCTTTAATCCTAGCATTCGGGAGGCAGAGGCAGGCGGATCACTGTGAGTTCGAGGCCAGCCTGGTCTACAAAGCGAATCCAGGACAGCCAAGGCTACACAGAGAGACCCTGTCTCAAAAAAATTCCAAAAATAAAATAAATAAATAAATAAATAAATAAATAAATAAATAAATGGGAAGAAATTGAACCAAAATCCAGGAAAAGGAAAGTATTTTCTCTGTACGTAAGCAATTCTAAGTTGTTATACCATTCCTTCTATGTACTTTGGGTTAAACTTTGTGTTCCTAAGAAAAGTGTCCGTTTTCAAAGAATAGCCAAATGGCTCTTATGTGTGGTGCCTGATTTTCAAACTTTTCAAAAAGCACGACCTGCCTACCTGCCTTCCTTGAATTCCCAGCACCCCGGAGGTAGAGGCAGACAGATCACTGCAAGTTCGAGGCCAGCCGGTCAGCCAGCCAGCCTGCCTGCCTGCCTGTCTGTCTGTCTGTCTGTCTGTCTGTCTGTGTCAAACTATACCAAAGGAAACCAAGTAGCAGGGCCTGCCATGCATCTGGGCCATAGGAGGACAATGAAGTCTCACTCGGTTGTATATAGACCATGATGAGTTTGGGGATAGGAAACTATGATTGGAAGGCATGGTAGGAAATTAAAAATCGATTAAATTGAGAGCCCTGCCCCTCCACAAACCTAATCAAACAAACACTCAGTCAGTCTTGAAACCCTCAGTTAGCGAGTGTCTAAGCCAACTGTACACTTTCATCCATCGGGAGTGTGCTTGGTTAAAAGAAACTGAGAAAAGAAAAAGAAAAACAAAGATGGGCGGGGGCTGGAGAGAGACGGCTCAGTGGTTAAGAGCACTGTCTGCTCAATTCCCAGCTCCCACATGGCAGCTCCCACCTGTCTGTCTTTAACTCCAGGTCTAAGGTTATCTGACACTTTCATGCCTGCCTTGTTCTCAGAAGTCGGAAGCAATTTTGGAGGTGCATCACAGTACAGGATCACCTCCAAGAAAGCCCACATGGCTAATGAGCTCCTTGAACAAGATGGCCCTCGGCATGCCTGGCAGTTGTGCGCAGCCGAGCCAAAGAGTTTCTCATTCATGAAATAAAATAAAATACAAAAACCAAACCCTAGCCCTGAAATGATGATGTGGCTGGTGTGCCTGAAACAAAAATATAGGTATGTGACCCAACAGGAACAGGAACAGGAACAGGTCTCTCTCAACACCAGGAGGACTTAACCTATCTTGGTCTCCACTGGTAAAGATCCACCCCACCCCCCCCACTCGTAATCAAAATGAGAGCTATAAATGGGGCAGCTCTCTCCACACATCTTGTGCCTTAAGACAGTGGAAAGTCTAGCCAGCACTCAGTCTGGAGGCAGAGGCAGGTAGATCTCCATGAGCCTGGTCTACAGAGTGACTTCCAGGAGCTGTCACACAGAGGAAACCTCTGTCTTGAACCCTCCCACCCCCACCCCTCCTAAAAGGGTGGAAAAATCACTTTTCTTCAGGAAGAAGTGGACACTAACCAGTCTGCAAAGAGGTGTGTGTGTGTGTTTGAGGGGTGGGGTGGGTGTTCCTCTTTACTTATGAAAGAAACAGTGAGTCAAGCAAAGCCTTCCTTTGATTTTTATCCTCACATTGTGGGATTACATTGCAAGAGGAAGACTAGAGGAGTCAGAGGTGGTTCTTTCTAAGTAAACATTAAAGACCATATCTTCAACTGGAGCGAGTGAGGGTTTGTTGTTGTTGTTATTGTTGTTGTTGTTGTTGTTGTTGTTTTCCTTTTCTTGGGGGGGGGCGAGTTCTAAAACATTCCCTCTGAAAGCAAACTGAACTCATGCACCAGGAGAATCATGTCTCAGCAGTTAAGAGTACCGGGTGTTCTGACACACGCCTCGTGAGTACCAGTAGTCCACAGATGCACGCACAGCCAGACAAGCTGAGAAACAAATAAATACCTGGAAACTAATTCTTTATCCATTTATTTACATTATTTTATTGAGTCAGGGTTAGTGAAAGAGGGCTGGGAGGTAGGGAGAGTACCAGCTATGGGTCAGGAGGGGAGGGTTGTCTTCTTATGCTGTGAGGATGAAGTTTCATATGTCGGTCCAGATGGGCTGGCTATTTTCTCCAAGAAGAATCTTCCTTCTGGCCTCTCCCTCCTACATGGAGGTAAGAAAGCAAGCAGAGAAAACAGCTGTCAAGTTGGGACCCATAAAGCAAGTGTCCATTCCACAAATGCGGACAGGAAGGGGAGAGAGAGAGAGAGAGAGAGAGAGAGAGAGAGAGAGAGAGAGAGTTGGGAGACGGGGAGAGACCTGCATCTAACACACAATGTTTTAGGTAACACAATGCTCCCCAATGTCTCCTCCCTGTTTCTCTTCCCCACCTCCAGCAAATGACATCACCTCCCTGACTACACACACACACACAGAAAGGAGGGGGAGCGCACATCTGCGATCAAACCTGGAACAAAACAGAATACTATGGTAGTCTGCTATTTCTGGAGCAAACACTGGACCTCTCTTCAAGGTGATCTGGTGTCTTCTTCTGGCCTGCAGATAAACATAGAGAAATGAATGAATGAGTGAATGAATGAATGAATAAGTAAATAAATAAAATAGCTCCTGGAGGAGGTAGATAAAGATTTTGGTGCCCTCTTCTGTCAACCAGGTGCAGATAGATAGATAGACAGATAAATAGAAAGAAAGAAAGAAAGAAAGAAAGAAAGAAAGAAAGAAAAAAAGAAAGAAAGGTCGATCTTCACAGACTGAGTAATTAATCAAATATTTATTAATAAATGGCTTCAGGAGGAGGAGGAGGAGGAGGTGGAGGAGGAGGAGGAGAAAGATATCTGGTACACTCTTCTGGCCTGCCCGTATATATATCTGCAGATAGACAAGCATAGGATAGATAGATAGATAGATAGACAGATAGATAGATAGATAAACAAATAGATAGCTTGATAAATAGATAAACAAATAGACAGATAAATAAATAAATGGATAGAAAGTTAGGCAAATGAATGAATAAAAAACACACAAATAAACAAGTAAATAAATAAACAAGTAAGTAAGTAAATAAATAAATAAATAAATAAATGGCCCGCCCGTCCCCCTCCCCACAGTGGCATGGGAAAACAAACAAACAAACCAAACTTCATCAAACTTCCGTGGTTAGGCAGAAGGGAAAACTGGTCGACTTCCATAGTTTTAGGTTAGGACACACATCCCTTGAAAGGGACAACTGGTCGACCTCCATGGTTATAGGACTCGCATCAGTTGTGTATACAGATATATATATATATATAATATTATTTTAAAAAAAAAAAAGAGTCCAGAAGGGACATCTGGTTGACCTAAGGTGTCCCAAATGAGAGCGGGCGACTCCCCGCGTGGGACTACTGGTCTATCCGGTCTCTGGGGAGAAGGGCGGGGTGATCCCCAACCTCCAGGTGGGTCGGGGCGCAAGCGAGGCAAAACGGATAAAGTCTACCCCGCCCCCCCAGTGGTCACACCGCTGTCACCGCCTTTGCCTCACACCCCAGTTTGGCCAGGGTCGGAGCGGGGGCGGGCGGGAAAAGGCGACTGCGGCGAAGCAGGCAGGGGGCGCTTTCTCCTGGAGATGCCAATGGGAAAAACGGGAACCCGTCGTTCCGGAGACAGGGAGAGTGAGAGAGCGGCAGACGGGCTGACAAGACAAACCATTGTGTCGAGAGATGACTTTCAATAGATAACAGCGAGGAAGCTGCTCTGCAACATAGAAACCCCAACCCAGAAGCAGGTCGTCTATGATTGGTTTAGCGCCAGGTTCCACAGGAACTTGCGCTGACGTGACGGGCAAGAGGGTGGCCCCCTTTCTGGCTGCGCCCCATTTCCCGGGACCAATGGCTCTCCACACCAGACCCTGGTACCGACACAAGGCGGGGAAGCCCACCGGCCGGCCGGCAGCGACAACCCCTTGAGAGGGCACACCGCAAAGGTGACGATGATGGACCGCCGGCTGGGACGGAAGGGGACCTGGCTATCTGGGGCCAACCAAGGCTCCTTCAGCGATGCGGTATCGTTCTGCCTGGGCGGGATTCTAACTTAGAGGCGTTCAGTCATAATCCCACAGAAGGGGGAAAGAGGGTAAGAGTCTGAGAGAGCCACAGGAGGGAGAGAAGGACCTCACACCCACAGGCCACTCCCTAAAGGCCCCGCAGACCCCCCCCATCTCGGGGGCAGAGAGGTGACCTCCCCAGGGGTCTTTAAACCTGCGTGCATGAACGCGACAGCCAGGTACCCGGAAACGATCGGGGAGGACACGCCAGGTCAGAGAGTCCGGGAGGGGACAGATCCTGGACCCATCGCGGCCATCGCCAATCACACTTGACACGCTCCGGGCGCAGTAAAGCCAGAGTCGAGGCATAGGCGGCCGAGATGAGACGTGACAGCGCCCCCCACCACAACCATGACATTGACTCGCACCACCGCCATGGGTGGAGACAAGCGGGACGAAAAAGAGGGGCAGCCCGCGGGTGGCGGCAGGAAGAGAGCAGGCAGGGTCGGTCACCCCGGGGAAGAAGCAGAAAGAGCAAAGAGACAGGAGAGGAGCAAGAGGGACGGGAACAGCAAGGGCTGCCGCCCCACAACAGATGGCAATGCAACCCGCCTCCTCACCATCCTCTTTCCTCTTCCCTCCTTCTTTCAAAACCCAGAGGACCTACCGACCAACCTCACACAAGGCAGCAGGTGATGCGACCTGGGACACTTGCCTAATGGCAAGGAGTGACAAAGACAGACAGACTGACAGACACGGCCTGCCGAACTGTGCCTCTCGTTAATGATCCTTCCCGAGGTTCACCTACAGAAACCTTGTTATGACTTTTACTTCCTCTAGGTAGTCAAGTTCGACCGTCTTCTCAGGGCTACGCCAGGGCCATAAGCCGACCCTGGCGGGGCCGATCCAAGGGCCTCACTAAATCATCCAATCGGTAGTAGCGACAGGCGGTGTGTACAAAGGGCAGGGACTTAATCAACGCAAGCTTATGACCCGCACTTACTGGGAATTCCTCGTTCATGGGGAATAATTGCAATCCCCGATCACCATCAGGAATGGGGTTCAACGGGTTACCCGCGCCTGCCGGCGTAGGGTAGGCACACGCTGAGCCAGTCAGTGTAGCTTGCGTGCAGCCCCGGACATCTAAGGGCATCACAGACCTGTCATTGCTCAATCTTGGGTGGCTGAATGCCACTTGTCCCTCTAAGAAGTTGGGGGACGCCGACCGCTCGGGGGTCGCGTAACTAGTTAGCATGCCAGAGTCTCGTTCGTTATCGGAATTAACCAGACAAATCGCTCCACCAACTAAGAACGGCCATGCACCACCACCCACAGAATCGAGAAAGAGATATCAATCTGTCAATCCTGTCCGTGTCCGGGCCGGATGAGGTTTCCTGTGTTGAGTCAAATTAAACGCAGGCTCCACTCCTGGTGGTGCCCTTCCATCAATTCCTTTAAGTTTCAGCTTTGCAACCATACTCCTTCCGGAACCCAAAGACTTTGGTTTCCTGTAAGCTGCCTGCCAGGTCATGGGAATACCGCCGCCACATCGCCAGTCGGCATAATTTATGGTCGGAATTATGAAGGTATCTGATCGTCTTCGAACCTCTGACTTTCGTTCTTGATTAATGAAAACATTCTTGGCAAATGCTTTCGCTCTGGTCCTTCTTGCGCCAGTCCAAGAATTTCAACTCTAACAGTGCAATATGAATATCCCCGGTCATCCCTCTTATTCATGGCCTCAGTTCTGACGTTTGGAAGAGCAGCCAGTGCTTTTAACCACTCCTGAGGCATTTTTTACTTTTATTTCGATTCATTTTATTTCTTTTTGTGGTTTTTCGAGACAGGGTTTCTCTGTGTAACAGCTCTGACTGCCCTGGAGCTCATGCCTGCCTCTGCCTCCCAAGTTCTGAGACAACACGAATGCATGTGCCACCACCGGGCAGCTCCATTTCATTTTGCATAATGCTCTCTTTGGTTTAAATGCTGAGGCGCTGTCACACAGAAAAGAGTGTAATTTATGAGAACAACACACCGTCATCCGGGCGCTGTGATGCTCCCTGGATGATACCATGAGAAGGGCAATATTGGCCCCGCCACTCCAGTACTGGCACCCGACATGGAGGAGGTGGGCAGGGCTCTCCCTCTCCACCAGGCAGGTGTGACAGTTAAGTTTTGGTGTTTTGTTATGCTTTGTTTCTGTCTCCCACTACCACCACCCCCACACCCTCCGCCCAGAGACAGGGTTTCTCTGTGTAGCGTTGGCTATCCAGTCCTCGGCTCACTTTGTAGACCAGGCTGGCCTTAAAGTCACAGCGATATGCCTGCCTCTGCCTCCTGAGTGCTGAGATTAAAGGCCTGCACCACCATGACATGCCTAGCTTTGTTTTTGGGTTTGTTTTTCTTTGCCTTTAATCCCAGCAGTTGGGAGACAGAGGCAAGAGAATCACTTGCACTTGCAAGTCCAGGAAAGGCAAGGCTACATGAGAAACCTTGTCTGGGAACAAACAAACAAGCAAGCAAGCGAGCAAGCAAGCAAACAAAAAACTACAATTTCTTTAACCCAAGAAAATTTCTAGATCCAAACTAGGTCAGTATACACAGCGAATTTCAAGACAGACAGGATTACATAGAAAGACTCTGTCTCCAAAATAATTTAAACACTGTGTAAGTAGATAAGTAAGTAAGTAAATACATCGATAATAGATAGATACATAGATAAATAGATAGATAGATAGATAGATAGATAGATAGATAGGATTAAAGGTGTGTGCCACCATGCCTGGCTAAATATTTAATTCTTTACTCAACTATTTTAAAAGATTAAACTAGTTCTTTATTTAGTGTATTCTCCATACAAAACTAATACGTAAATACATAGATGTTAGATACATACATACACACATAGATAGATAGATAGATAGGTAAATAGATAGATAATAGACATAAAGACAGACAAATGGATACCAATTCTCATAGTTCCTTCATTTGATCACAGCAGTGTCAGGCAGCCTGGACTAGGTAGTGCCAGCTAACTTCTAATGTATATTTGTCATCTGTCAGTACTGAATCTTTTTATTAGCAATGCAGCAGTGTCTCTATAACCAGCCCAGAAAATCAATGTGATTCTATACCCACCAGGAGAAGGTGGCGGGGGGGGGGGGGGAGAGAATTGTTTGAGGAGGCTCTCTTTCCTGATATAGAAAGTATACCCACCCTTTCAATAAAAAAGAGAAGAAGAAAAATATAAAATAAATAACCAACCAACCAACAAACAAACAACAACAACAACAGCAACAAAAAGACCACTACAAGCAGTAAATTGTTTTGGAATATAATTTAAATGGGAAAGAAATGTGTGGATTCACATACAGGCTGAAACATGAACAGGAGACCAACAAGAACAAAAGACAGAGCAGCCAATGCCTGTTCTTATCGTTCAGGGTACTATTTATGTGAAATAGTTTGGTGTCCTTCCTAGTCCCCTCTAGCATGACCTAGAAGTGACTGACTTAAGGTGACATCAGGAAGCAGTCCATTTCTAGAAGAGGAAAGAAATGGGTGCTGGGAGTGAGATAGGTAGGAAGGAAAGAAGGAAGAAGGGGGTCTAAAACCAATCTCAGCACGTCAGAGGCAGTGGTCATAGCTAGAGACTGTGAATGATCAACCAGCTGAGGATTAATTATTAAGACCCATGCATGCTCCTTCTTGCGAGCGCAAGCACACACACACACACAAACACACACACACACACACACACACACACACACACACACACACAAACACAATGACACAAGAAAAGCTCCAATGAGTGCAGTTACAAAGAGAGAATTGGTTGTTTTGTTATTTATCTTTAAAGATGTGTGTGTATTCGCATGCACGCTAGGGTGTATATAAGTCTTAGAAGAATCACATATGTACACATTAACAAACCATTTCTAGTTTAGATCCTCCAGGTCCCCATCTACCCATGGAACACGCCAGATTTCCATTGAGCCCTATTTTGCTCTCTTAAAAATGAGACCACAGGAGGCACACCAGACCTCCCTCTCTGCTGGGGCCTTTCATTTTGTTTTTCTCTCTTTCTGTTTTAGATTGATTTCTGGATTAAGTGTGGAGTGTTCTGCTTGCCTCTTAGGACATTTGGAAGAGCAGCCAGTGTTTTAACCCCTCCTGAGGCATTTTTTAATTTTACTTCGTTTTATTTTATTTCTTTTTGTGGTTTTCAAGACAGGGTTTCTCTGTGTAACAGCTCTGACTGCCCTGGAGCTCATGCCTGCCTCTGACTCCCATGTTCTGAGACAACAGGCATGCATGCGCCAACACCACCCGGCTCCATTGCATTTTGCGTAATGCTCTCTTTGGTTTAAATGCTGAGGCGCTGTCACACAGAAAAGAGTGTAATTTATAAGAACAACACACCATCATCCAGGCGCTGTGGTGCTCGCTGGATGATACCATCACAAGGGCAATATTGGCCCTGCCACTCCAGTACTGGCACCTGCCATGGAGGAGGTGGGCGGTGCTCTCCCTCTCCACCTGGCGGGTGTGACAGCCAAGTTTTTGTGTTTGGTTTTGTTTCTGTCTCCCACTACCACATTCCCCACACCATCCACCCAGAGACAGGGATTCTCCGTGTAGCGTTGGCTATCCAGTCCTGGGCTCCCTTTGTAGACCAGGCTGGCCTTATATTCACAGCGATCTGCCTGCCTCTGACTCCTGAGTGCTGCAATTAAAGTCATGCACCACAATGCCATGCCTGGCTTAGTTTTTGTTTTTGTTTTCCTTTGCCTTTAATCCCAGCAGTTGGGAGACAGAGGGGAGAGAATCACTTGCACTTGAAAGTCCAGGACAGGGAAGGCTACACGGGAAACCTTGTCTGGAAACAAACAAGCAAGCAAGCAAGAAAAAACTACAATTTCTTTAACACAAGAAAAGTTTTAGTTCCAAACTAGGTCAGTATACACAGCGATTTTCAAGACAGACAGGAATACATAGAGAGACTCTGTCTCCAAAATAGTTTAAACACTGTGTAAGTAGATAAGTAAGTAAGTAAATACATCGATGATAGATAGATAGATAGATAGATAGATAGATAGATAGATAGGATTAAAGGCATGTGCCACCATGCCTGGCTAAATATTTAATTCTTTACTCAACTATTTAAAAAGGATAAACTATTCCTTTATTTAGTGAATTCTCTGTACTATACTAATACATAAACACATAGATGTTAGACACTTACATACATACACAATAGATAGAAAAATAGATAGATAGATAGATAGATAGATAGATAGATAGATAGATACAAAACACACAGACAGACAAATGGAGACCAATCTTCATAGTTACCTCATTTGATCACAGCAGAGTCAAGCAGCCTGGTCTAGGTAGAGCCAGCTACCTTCTAAAACTTATTAGTCATCAGTCAGTACTGAATCTATTTATTAGCAATGCAGCAGTGACACTATAACCAGCCCAAAAAATCAATATGATTATATACCCAGCAAGAGGGGGGGGGAGAGGGAGAGGTAGAGGGAGAGAGAAAGAAAGAGAGAGAGAGAGAGAGAGAGAGAGAGAGTGAGAGAGAGAGGGAGAATTGTGTGAGGAGGCTCTCTCTCCTTATCTAGAAACTATACACACGCTTACAATAAAAAAAGAAGCAGAAATAAATAAAATAACCAACCAACAAACAAATATTAACAACCATACAAAAAAGAAAACTACAAGCAGTCATTATTTTTGGAATATAATTTACAGGGGAAAGAAATGTGTGGATTCACATACAGGCTCAAACATGAACAGGAGACCAATGAGACCAAAAGACAGAGCAGCCAATGCCTGTTCTTATCGTTAAGGGTACTATATATGTGAAATGGTTTGGGGTCCTTCCTAGTCCCCTCTAGCAAGACCTAGAAGTGACTGACTTAAGGTGACATCAGGAAGCAGTCCATTTCTTGAAGCGGAAAGAAATGGGTCATGGGAGTGAGATAGGTAGGAAGGAAAGAAGGAAGAATGGGGTCAAAAACCAATCTCAGCACGTCAGAGGCGGTGGTCATAGCTAGAGACTGTGAATGATCACTCAGCTGTGGATTAATTTTTAACACCCGTGGGGGGTGCCGACGCACACATACACACACACACACACACACACACACACACACACACACACACACTCGATGACACAAGAAAAGCTCCAATGAGTGCAGTTACAAAGAGAGAATTGGTTGTTTTGTTATTTATCTTTAAAGATGTGTGTGTATTCACATGCACGCTAGGGTGTATATAAGTCTTAGAAGAATCACATATGTACACGTTAACAAACCATTTCTAGTTTAGATCCTCCAGGTCCCCATCTACCCATGGAATACGCCAGATTTCCATTGAGCCCTATTTTGCTCTCTTAAAAATGAGACCACAGGAGGCACACCAGACCTCCCTCTCTGCTGGGGCCTTTCATTTTGTTTTTCTCTCTTTCTGTTTTAGATTGATTTCTGGATTAAGTGTGGAGTGTCCTGCTTGCCTCTTAGGACATTTGGAAGAGCAGCCAGTGTTTTAACCCCTCCTGAGGCATTTTTAAATTTTACTTCGTTTTATTTTATTTCTTTTTGTGGTTTTCAAGACAGGGTTTCTCTGTGTAACAGCTCTGACTGCCCTGGAGCTCATGCCTGCCTCTGCCTCCCATGTTCTGAGACAACAGGCATGCATGCGCCAACACCACCCGGCTCCATTGCATTTTGCGTAATGCTCTCTTTGGTTTAAATGCTGAGGCGCTGTCACACAGAAAAGAGTGTAATTTATGAGAACAACACACCGTCATCCGGGCGCTGTGATGCTCCCTGGATGATACCATGAGAAGGGCAATATTGGCCCTGCCACTCCAGTACTGGCACCCGACATGGAGGAGGTGGGCAGGGCTCTCCCTCTCCACCAGGCAGGTGTGACAGTTAAGTTTTGGTGTTTTGTTTTGCTTTGTTTCTGTCTCCCACTACCACCACCCCCACACCCTCCGCCCAGAGACAGGGTTTCTCTGTGTAGCATTGGCTATCCAGTCCTCAGCTCACTTTGTAGACCAGGCTGGCCTTAAAGTCACAGCGATATGCCTGTCTCTGCCTCCTGAGTGCTGACATTAAAGGCCTGCACCACCATGACATGCCTAGCTTTGTTTTTGGGTTTGTTTTTCTTTGCCTTTAATCCCAGCAGTTGGGAGACAGAGGCAACAGAATCACTTGTACTTGCAAGTCCAGGAAAGGCAAGGCTACATGAGAAACCTTGTCTGGGAACAAACAAACAAGCAAGCAAGCAAGCAAGCAAGCAAACAAAAAACTACAATTTCTTTAACCCAAGAAAAGTTCTAGATCCAAACTAGGTCAGTATACACAGCGAATTTCAAGACAGACAGGATTACATAGAAAGACTCTGTCTCCAAAATAATTTAAACACTGTGTAAGTAGATAAGTAAGTAAGTAAATACATCGATAATAGATAGATACATAGATAGATAGATAGATAGATAGATAGATAGATAGATAGATAGGATTAAAGGTGTGTGCCACCATGCCTGGCTAAATATTTAATTCTTTACTCAACTATTTTAAAAGATTAAACTACTTCTTTGTTTAGTGTATTCTCCATACAAAAATAATACGTAAATACATAGATGTTAGATACATACATACACACATAGATAGATAGATAGATAGGTAAATAGATAGATAATAGACATAAAGACAGACAAATGGATACCAATTCTCATAGTTCCTTCATTTGATCACAGCAGTGTCAGGCAGCCTGGACTAGGTAGTGCCAGCTAACTTCTAATGTATATTTGTCATCTGTCAGTACTGAATCTTTTTATTAGCAATGCAGCAGTGTCTCTATAACCAGCCCAGAAAATCAATGTGATTCTATACCCACCAGGAGAAGGTGGCGGGGGGGGGGGGGGGAGAGAATTGTTTGAGGAGGCTCTCTTTCCTGATATAGAAAGTATACCCACCCTTTCAATAAAAAAGAGAAGAAGAAAAATATAAAATAAATAACCAACCAACCAACAAACAAACAACAACAACAACAGCAACAAAAAGACCACTACAAGCAGTAAATTGTTTTGGAATATAATTTAAATGGGAAAGAAATGTGTGGATTCACATACAGGCTGAAACATGAACAGGAGACCAACAAGAACAAAAGACAGAGCAGCCAATGCCTGTTCTTATCGTTCAGGGTACTATTTATGTGAAATGGTTTGGTGTCCTTCCTAGTCCCCTCTAGCATGACCTAGAAGTGACTGACTTAAGGTGACATCAGGAAGCAGTCCATTTCTAGAAGAGGAAAGAAATGGGTGCTGGGAGTGAGATAGGTAGGAAGGAAAGAAGGAAGAAGGGGGTCTCAAACCAATCTCAGCACGTCAGAGGCAGTGGTCATAGCTAGAGACTGTGAATGATCAACCAGCTGAGGATTAATTATTAACACCCATGCATGCTCGTTCTTGCGTGCGCAAGCACACACACACACACACACACACACACACACACACACACACACACACACACGATGACACAAGAAAAGCTCCAATGAGTGCAGTTACAAAGAGAGAATTGGTTGTTTTGTTATTTATCTTTAAAGATGTGTGTGTATTCGCATGCACGCTAGGGTGTATATAAGTCTTAGAAGAATCACATATGTACACGTTAACAAACCATTTCTAGTTTAGATCCTCCAGGTCCCCATCTACCCATGGAACACGCCAGATTTCCATTGAGCCCTATTTTGCTCTCTTAAAAATGAGACCACAGGAGGCACACCAGACCTCCCTCTCTGCTGGGGCCTTTCATTTTGTTTTTCTCTCTTTCTGTTTTAGATTGATTTCTGGATTAAGTGTGGAGTGTTCTGCTTGCCTCTTAGGACATTTGGAAGAGCAGCCAGTGTTTTAACCCCTCCTGAGGCATTTTTTAATTTTACTTCGTTTTATTTTATTTCTTTTTGTGGTTTTCAAGACAGGGTTTCTCTGTGTAACAGCTCTGACTGCCCTGGAGCTCATGCCTGCCTCTGCCTCCCATGTTCTGAGACAACAGGCATGCATGCGCCAACACCACCCGGCTCCATTGCATTTTGCGTAATGCTCTCTTTGGTTTAAATGCTGAGGCGCTGTCACACAGAAAAGAGTGTAATTTATAAGAACAACACACCATCATCCAGGCGCTGTGGTGCTCGCTGGATGATACCATCACAAGGGCAATATTGGCCCTGCCACTCCAGTACTGGCACCTGCCATGGAGGAGGTGGGCGGTGCTCTCCCTCTCCACCTGGCGGGTGTGACAGCCAAGTTTTTGTGTTTGGTTTTGTTTCTGTCTCCCACTACCACATTCCCCACACCATCCACCCAGAGACAGGGATTCTCCGTGTAGCGTTGGCTATCCAGTCCTGGGCTCCCTTTGTAGACCAGGCTGGCCTTATATTCACAGCGATCTGCCTGCCTCTGCCTCCTGAGTGCTGCAATTAAAGTCATGCACCACAATGCCATGCCTGGCTTAGTTTTTGTTTTTGTTTTCCTTTGCCTTTAATCCCAGCAGTTGGGAGACAGAGGGGAGAGAATCACTTGCACTTGAAAGTCCAGGACAGGGAAGGCTACACGGGAAACCTTGTCTGGAAACAAACAAGCAAGCAAGCAAGAAAAATCTACAATTTCTTTAACACAAGAAAAGTTCTAGTTCCAAACTAGGTCAGTATACACAGCGATTTTCAAGACAGACAGGAATACATAGAGAGACTCTGTCTCCAAAATAGTTTAAACACTGTGTAAGTAGATAAGTAAGTAAGTAAATACATCGATGATAGATAGATAGATAGATAGATAGATAGATAGATAGATAGGATTAAAGGCATGTGCCACCATGCCTGGCTAAATATTTAATTCTTTACTCAACTATTTAAAAAGGATAAACTATTCCTTTATGTAGTGAATTCTCTGTACTATACTAATACATAAACACATAGATGTTAGACACTTACATACATACACACATAGATAGAAAAATAGATAGATAGATAGATAGATAGATAGATAGATAGATAGATAGATAGATACAAAACACACAGACAGACAAATGGAGACCAATCTTCATAGTTACCTCATTTGATCACAGCAGAGTCAAGCAGCCTGGTCT